>NC_048598.1:96036874-96636874 GCF_003668045.3 Cricetulus griseus
CTCAAAATCCTTGGCCATCAGAGAAATGCAACTCAAAACAACTCTGAGATACCACCTCACACCTGTCAGAATAGCTAAAGTCAAAAATACCAATGGCAATCTATGCTGGAGAGGATGAGGAGAAAAAGGAACACTCTTCCATTGCTGGTGGGAGTGCGAACTTGTAAGACCACTCTGGAAATCAGTATGGCGGTTCCTCAGAAAAAATGGGAATCAGTCTACCTCAAGATCCAGCCATTCCTCTCTTGGGCATATACCCAAATAGTGCATGTTCATACAACAAGGACATATGTTCAACCATGTTAATAGCAGCATTTTTTGTAATAGCCAGATACTGGAAGCAACGTAGATGCCCCTCAACTGAAGAATGGATTGAGAAAATGTGGTACATTTATAGAATGGAGTACTACTCAGCAGAAAAAGCAATGGAATCTTGAAATTCGCAGGCAAATGGATGGAACTAAAAGAAACCATTCTGAGTGAGGTAACCCAGTCACAAAAAGACAAACATGGTATGTACTCACTCATATATGAATTTTAGACATAGAGCAAAGGATTACCAGCCTATAATCCTCTTCACCAATGAAACTAGGAAACAGGAAGGACTCTAAGGGATAAGTGGTCCCCAGGAATGGAAGTGGAATGAACTCCTGAACTAATTGGGAGCATGATGGTTGGGGAGAGGGTGCTGCCACAATAAGAGCACAAGAAAAGGAGTAGAGGAGAGGAAATGGAGGGGCAGAAATATTGAGTTGGGGGAAAGAATAGAGGAAAGAGAGCAGGATGAGAGATACCATATCAGAGGGAGCCACCATAGGTCCGAGAAGAGATCTGGAACCAGGGAGATCTCCAGAGACCTACAAGGATGACACGATCTGAAAATCCAGGCAATGGTGGAGAGGATAACCTATAAGCCCTTCCCCTAAAATGAGATTGATGACTTCTCTTTATGCCATCCTAGAGCCCTCATCCAATGGCTGATGGAAGCAGAGACAGACATCCACAGATGTACACTGAACTGAAATCGGGAATGTAGTTGAAGAGAGGGAGGAATGAAGACCAAAGGGGTCAGTACTAGGTTGGAGGAACCCACAGGAACAATTGGCCTGAACGAGGGAGAGCACATCGACCCCAGATGCTGTCGGGGAGGCCAGTACAAGACTGATCCAGACCCCTGAACATGGATGTCAATAAGGAGGCCTCTGCACTCCAGGGAGCCTCTGGTAGTGGATTAATATTTTTCCCTGGTGCAAGAAGGGACTTTGAGAGCCCATCCCATGTGAAGGGATACACTCTGGCCCTGGACAAATGGGGGCCCAGGCCCAGCACAGGAAGATTTGGTGGACTTTGCAGAGCCCCCGTTGAGGGCCCTACCCTGCCTTGGGAGTGGTGGGTGGATGGGGAGTAGGCTGAGGTTGGGGGAGGAGGGACATGGGGGAGGTGAGAGAGAGGGTGAAGGGACTTACATGTGAAACAAGCTTGGTCCCTAACTAGAACTAATAAATAAATTTTAAAAAAGATATTAATGACAAATGCTTGTTAATTCCTGTTATATTTGGTTTTGTTGGTGGTGGTGGTAGTGCTTGTGTGTTTCCCTTCTTTAGGGTTTGTTGGTTTGGGGTTATCTGTTCCCTGTGTTTTGGGGGGTATAGCTAACTTCCTTGGGTTGGAGTTTTCCTTCCAGTACTTTCTGTAGGGCTTGATTTGCAGATGGGTATTGTTTAAATCTGGTTTTCTTATAGGATATCTTGTTTTCACTGTCTATTATGATTTAAAGCTTTACTGGGTATAGTAGTCTGGAATGGCTTCTGTGGTCTCTTAGTGTCTGCAGAACATCTGCCCAGGACCTTCCAGTTTTCAGAGTTTCCATTGAGAATTCAGGTGGGATTCTGAGAAGTCTGTCTTTATATGTTACTGGGACTTTTTCTTTTGTAGCTCTTGGTGTTTTTTCTTTATTCTCTATGTTTAGTATTTTGGTTGTTATATGGAGAGGGGATTTTTTTGGGTTCAGTCTATAGTATTCTGTAAGCTTCTTGTACCTCTATAGGCATATCCTTCTTTATGAAGGGAAAGTTTTCTTCTAAGATTTTGTTGAATATATTTTTGTGCCTTTGAGCTGGAATTCTTCTTCCTTTTTTTGAATTCTTCTCCTCCTATCCCTATTATGCTTAGATTTGGTCTTTTCATAGTATCCCAGATTTCCTGAAAGTTTTGTATTAAGAATTTAACATCTTATTTTACTGATCAATCTATTTTCTCTATTATATCTTCAATACCTGAGATTCTCTCTTTTCTCTTTTGCATTCTGTTGGTTATGCTTGCATCTGTAGTTCTTGTTCATTTTCCTAGATTTTTCATTTCCAGAATTCCCTTGGTTTGTGTTTTCTTATTGCCTCTATTTCAGTTGTCAAGTCTTGGACCTGTTTGATTGCTTTTCTTGGCTTTCTTTAAGGGATTTATTGATTTTCTTTCAATTTTTTGTTTGTCTTTTCCTCCATTTCTTTAAGGGAATTTTTCATTTCTTTTTTAAGAGTCTCCATTATCTTCATAAAGTTATTTTTAACGTTATTTATTTCTGTCTCATCTGTGTTGGGGTGTTCAGGCCTTGCTGATGTAGGACCACTCGTTTCTGGTGGTGCCATATTGCTCTTTGTGTTGTTGAATGTGTTCTTACACTGCCGTCTCCCTATCTCTTCCCCTAGTCAGTATAGTTGGGGCCTGGAGCTCTGGTTGTTGTACTTCCTCCAGGTACAATTGGATATATATATATATCACATTTTCCTTATCCATTCATCAGTCAAAGGATATTTAGGTGTGATATTGCTTGCTTGGTATTCCAAGGGTGGTTTTACTGATCATTTCTTTTAAATCAGGAAGATGTAGAGATTCATAACTTGTCCGTCCAAGTTTTGAGTAAAAATACTATTGAATGCTTGACTCTTAGTGATAAAATTATATGAAGTCCCTAACTCAGGGAAAACTATGGAATAGGA
Source organism: Cricetulus griseus (assembly GCF_003668045.3). Taxonomy (NCBI): domain Eukaryota; kingdom Metazoa; phylum Chordata; class Mammalia; order Rodentia; family Cricetidae; genus Cricetulus; species Cricetulus griseus. Next base: position 96,039,868 of record NC_048598.1, read on the forward strand.
GATAGGAAGAATATATGATCTGGAGGATGGGGAGGACAGATGTGTCTTCTGGACATGCATGACCAATGTACTCATGAATTCACTGCAGCTGTGTGGACTACACTTGATCAATGCACAATATCAACATGACCATCCATACCCCGGATGGCAGAAGCATTAACTGAACTCATTGAGTTACAAGACAGATAGAATGTGACTGTAAGAGGGGAACACATTGGGTTTGCCCAGAGGATTTGGAGAATTAGGTTGGATATGATCAATGCATACACCTAGGAAACCATCAAGTGGTAAATCACAGATAGATATATTGTTCAGAAAGATAACAAACTGTTTATTGAGAGCTATTCTGTGTCCAATACATGACAGATGTTAGATGAAAATGCCTGTAGCCCCCCAACAAAGGACATAGGAGGCAGAAAAAGGTAAGACTTGTGCCACTACAGTACAACATGCTATTTTCAAAACGTGTGTGACCTCACAGTTGTACATCACAGAAGAAAAACTTATGTGGGGCAGAAACTCGTGTTTCTCCTTGCTGCGTGAAACCCTTGGAATTTGGCCCCATCCATCCATGCTTTGAGTTTACAAGAAAGTTCCCCACTCATGAGATCTTGAATTTTCATAAGCCAGAGAGTGAATAAAAGTAGGCTCCTGAAAACACTTACAATCCTCAAAAATGTTGCTCCATAGTATATTTAAAAGCAAGAAATGATGCTAACCCTGAAAAACACAAAAGAAAATGACCTCATCATCAATTAAACAGATTGTTCCAAAAATTATCTTTAATGTCTTGTCTGCAGGGGCATCAGTATCACACATACAAAGAGATCAATGCAGAAATGGACTACAAGCATAAACATTGAAATGTTAGTCATGATTGCCCTTCTTCATGACCCCCTGAGTTTAACTACTAACTTGTGTGATCATCTTTGGAGTAGTAGGTTGGTGATTTACTGTTGTGTGAGTAATTCATCAGTGGTACACTACCAAGGAATATGACAGTTGTGATGGTTAAATTTTTGTTTTTTAATTCTTTAATTACTACTCATATTTACATATCCATCTCTCCCATACCCTCACCCTCCCATCCTTCCATGTTCCCCACCAACCCCCCCAAACCACCCCCCAACTCCTCCTCAGGGATAGTGAGACCTCCCACCAGGGACCTTCAAAGTCTGTCAAATCATTTGGGGGAGGGCCTAGGCCCTCCTTGCTGTATCTGGGCTACAATAGTATCCCTCCATAAGGAATGGGTTCCCAAAGTCCATTGTGCTCTAGGGATAAAGACTGGCTCCACTGTTAGAGGTCCCATAGACTGTCTTTGCCTCCTAGCTGGCACCCACATTCAGAGGGCTTGGTTTGATCCAATGCTGCTTCCTCAGCTTTATGACCAGGGTCTCCATGCTATCAGTAGGTCAAGCCCACTGTTTCTGCAGGTCTCTCCATCCCTGTCTTGGCTCCTTTGCTCATCCCTCCTCCCTCTCCACAACTGAATCCCAGTAGTGTGGTTCAGTGCTTAGCTCTGGGTATCTGTTTCTGCTTCCAACAGCAACAAGATGAAGGCTCTCCTTCCTCTCCCGGCCTCCCACTTTGGTCAAGGGTGTTGGTAAATTTTACCTGTCAGCTTGACACAATCTGGAGTCACCTGGAGAGTCTCAATGTAGGATGTTCTGATCAGGTTGGCCTATGGGACTGTTGTGATTACACTGACTGATGTGGGAATAGCCACCCACTATGAGTGGCACCAATCCCTAAAAAAGTGATTCTAACCTGTGTAAGGGTGGACAAAGTGTGCTGATCAATAGCCTTCATGCTTTAACTCATTGCTCTCAGCTTCTGCTTCTGACTGTGGATACAAGTGACCAATTCTCTCAAGATCTGACTGCCATAACTTCCCTGAAGATGAACTATTATCTAAAACTGTGGGATAAAATAAACTCTCCATAGAGTTGCTTTTTTCGGGGTATTCTGTCACAGCCACAGGAAGTGAAACTAAGACGGACCCATATAACCTAATATTTGATATGCATTAGGTGAATTGTGAAGTCATAGCATGATGCAAAATCTACTCAATAAAACAAACATTATATAATGTGTGTGTGTGTAAACATGTATATGTTATTTTCTTTTCTTTATTAGTGCATTGAACAAAATAATGTGTTTCTCTGTGATGTTTCATGTACACATATCATGCACTTGTTTCCCTTTCTTCACCCCTCTCTATTCCCACCAATTCTCTTTCTCCTCCCAAATGGTTATGCTTTTAATTTTGTGTCACTTATTACCTGAATTCCACGGAGTACTGACAACATATGATTATTTTTACTTCTGTGTCTGGATGATTGCACTTAAAACCCTTATCTCCAGTTCTAATCATGTTTCTGAATAATTACTCCATTTTCTTTTTCTCTGTAGCAGAATAAAGCCATACTGTGTGTGCACACCATCTGAGATAGTTAAGACTGAGTGTCAACTTGACATATTCTAGAATCACTTAGGAGACAAGCCTCTGGCAATACCAGTGAGGGGTCATCCAGATTACATTAACTGAGACGGGAAGACCCACTCTACATGTGGAAGTACCATTCGATGGGCTGGGAGAGTAGGCTGTATAAAAAGGTGAAAACTGAGCCAAACACCGGAGTTCATTTCTCTGCTTCCTGACTGGGATGCCATGTGACCAGTTGCCCCATGCTCTTGCTATTATGAGTTCTTTGCTTTAATGGACTTTACCCTTGAACAGTGACAAAATAACTCCCCTTTCTTAAGCTGCTTCTGTCAGGTATTTTGTCCCAACAACAAAAAAAGTAATTAAGATGCCTTCTTTGACTAATACACCTACCTGTCACTTGTCAACTAGGCTGGTCACAGAACTTGAGAATGTAGGTCATCACATTCTTTTGAATCAGTAAGAACGTCTCCCTGGCAGTCTCATTGACCATTGACTAGGATAAAATCCTTAGCGTGTGCATTCTCTTTGCATCACTGTTTATCACCCTATGCAGTTGCACAGCTGGTAAGTGTTAAAGATGAGGTATAAACCTAAGCATCCTGCTCTAATATCCCCATCCTACAATTCTACATGAGCACACTTAGCAGTCATAGCACTGACGTGAGGCATTGTTCAGCATTGCTGAGCAAGTGTGTCCCTTCTAGGCAGCACCAATGGGAAACACATGGTCACTCCCTTACCATCTTGGAATTGGATTGCATAGATGTCAGTAAGATGCCTGATGTCTGGGAATGGGAGCTGGACTCAGTCTTTCTGATGATGACTTCCCTGTATGCACCCCGCACCTGGAGATGGAGACAAACAAAGCAAGAGGTTGGGCCAGTGAGTGAGTTTGCTGTACAACATGAGCTCCTGAGTTTGGATCTCCAGCACCAACATAACAAACACAAGTATGATGCTTAGCCCTAAGCAGGACACATGCATCACTCAACACACCAAAGGTCAGGGAACATCATGGAAAATAAGGTCAGAAAGAATGTAAAAGCTAGAGGAGGGGTCCTGTGAAATGCTGTCTTCTGGACATGTCATTCCACCACACTAATAAATTCTCAGCAGCTGCCAGTGTCTGCACAAGATCAAGCCAGCCAGATTCTAACCTGGAATGGGTAAAATACCTATAGAACCCACCCCTTACTAAGGACTGATTGGCAATTAATCATTTCTAAGACAGAGAAAATTTTCTTCTCTGGAGTTATACTCTAATCGATGTTCCCACACCCATGGAAAACACTAACTGGACTTAGTAGGGTTTTTCAAGTCATGAAACATGAAGCTTGTTGGAGAACATGTTAACAAGAAAATGTGGGAAGCTGGGGGTAAGAATGGGATTGGGTATGAACATATTTCATTGTATACATGTACGAAACTCTCAAACGTGAAGCAAATTTGGGGGGGGGGAGGGGCATCAACATGGTTTCACACACCAGCAATCCCACTTCTGGGTAGACAGAGACAGAAAGGTGCTTGCTGGGCCTGCTGGCTGACCAGTCTACCTCCATAGATGGTCCAGGCTCAGTAACAGGCTGTGTCTCAAAAAAAACTAAAGGGCTAGAGAGAAGACTCGGTGGTTAAGAGTATACCTTGTGCACCTGTGTTTTGATCTTAATACCCATGTCAGGAGCCTCACGAACACCCACAACTCCAATTCTAGTTGATCCAGAGCACTCTTCAGGCCGCTACAGGCACTACATTCATATACATAGGTGAGGTGACAGATCCTCCCAAAAATACCATCTGCCTTTGAAGACACTGAACTTTTCCCAGACCTTGCAACCATGTTAATAATATACCTTGAAATAACCTAAGACTATGTGTTCAGCCCTCTATCCTACCATGTGCTCAGCCTTCGTAAGTCTAACCTGCATTTAAGAGAACAATGTAACCAACCTGACTGTGCCTTGAATTGCCCATGGCATCAGTTTTTTAAATCTAAGCCAAAGGCATAGCTTTAATCTTAAATTATGTACCCCCCAGGTCCCTGACCTAGAATTGTGTGTGTGTGTGTGTGTGTGTGTGTGTGTGTGTGTGTGTGTGTGTGTTGTGTCAATCATTTGCTGAGAGCAGCAAACAGGTTGAAAGCAATCTGAAGCAAAAACCCACATAGATACAGGTCAATAAGATCTGAAATTCTGAGTGCTCTCCTGGGTCAGCTATGGTCATTAAGTAACTTCTCCCCTTGTAAAACTCTGTCAAATATTTCTGTAAATAATTCCTTGTCCCCTTTTCCATGCTGTGTTTTCTGTACTGTTCAATAAGCACAGAGTAATTACCATAGAGGCACAATAGATAGACGATACATATAGGCAATACAGACAGATCCAATACATACCACATGTAGGCCAAACAGACCACAGACTGAAGACAGACAGGAGGCATGAGGAGAGAAATGTAGAATTCACAATTTGGCTTTCTCTTGGTGAAACGGCTCCAAGAGGAGATCACACACAGGTGCATATCAATTTAAATAAAATGCTAGAGGTGAGGGGGACATGGAGGAAGACACCAAATGTCAGTCTCTAGCCTCCACAGAAACAAGAGCAGAGATGTAAACACCTGTGTACAACACACAAAACATACATGCACACAAATACATGCAACACACAAAATACACACAAATACACATGTACACACAACATGGCATTCTAGATAGGGAAGTGGATCTGCTTCAAGCTTATGAAGTGGGTGGTTCTAAGCAGAAAGGCAGGTGCAAGGTGGCAGCCAAATACCTGTCGATTGAGCAGACAGTGAATGAGAAAGATGAAGGCACCCTGCAGGCTGTTGATAATGGTGAACAGGTACGCCATAATGCTCGCCATAGGACCAATCTGGAAAATGCCCAGCACCCAGGAGCAACCCAAGATGAAGATCTGGGCAATGGCCTTGAAGGTCAGCAACCTGGAAGATAATGTTTACAAAATGAATTGTCCTGAGAGCTGGTATGGTTTCCATGAAGACACCTGACACTGTCTGAAGACGACCCCAAGGGGCTCAGCACCATGCTGGGGATACAGACAGTAAAATTTGCTGTCTTGGCATAAATAAATCAAGTTCTATGGGCAATTAAAATGCTGTTGTCCAGAGATACACATGGATTTAAAGGTGTGTGTGTGTGTGTGTGTGTGTTGAATAGATTTTTGGTTTAGCAATGAATGGCTACATGGGTTCATTGTCCAGGCACTTAGATCTCATCATGTGAAAGGTAAATCTGTGGTTATAAAATACTGAGAGTTCCTTCTTCCGTTGAGGCAAAATTCACCATTTGAAGAACAAAACCGGTGACTCAGTGGCTTTGAGTACAATCACACATCATGCAATCACTTCTGTATAGTTCCAAGTCCCTTTTATTATCTTTTTTTCCTTTTTATTATCTTACAAATGGAATGCACACATTACAAGAAAAGAAACACCATACATACAAAGCAGTTATTCTCTTTTCCTCCTCCTTAAGGAAGACAATAATCAAATATTCATCAAAATAATGAATAAAATAAGCATAGATAAATATAGGGTATATAAGATATGGCACCATAATGAGCATACCATAGAATAAAACAGATAAATATAGGATAGTTCATATATGTCATATCTAATTAATGGACATATTATATATTCAGCCTAATAAATGTAGGGTAAAGAAAATGTGGCACGGCCATTCAATGGAATACTACACTACCATGGGAAGGAGTGGGCCAGAAAATGGAATACTACACTGCCATGAAAGAGGTGAGCCAGTCAATGGAATATTACACTGCCATGAGAAGGAGTGAGACAGTCGATGGAATACTACATTGTCATGAAAAGAAGTGAGACAGTCAATGGAATACTACACTGCCATGAGGAGTGAGACAGTCAATGGAATACTACACTGCCATGAGAAGGAGTGAGGCGCTGATAGATGACAAATATGCGTAAATCCTATGAACTTCATAATAAATAAAAATCCAAACAAATGTCATTTGTTGAATGATCAAATTTATTTCGATATCAAGACTAGACTAAGAAAGAGAGAGAAAGAGAACAAATTGTAAAATAACATAATACGGGGAGGAGGAGGAAGAGAAGGAAAGCGGGTGACCACATGCTGTCCTGAGCAATGGTCTGGGCCCAGGGTCAATTAGTGAATCATTGATTCGCTAATTCTCTAACATTTGTGAGACCCTCTCTGTACCTCACACTTTCCACATGACTTGGGATCTCACACTGACTCCCCAGCCAGAGAAAGAGATTTAGGCTAGACCGTGTGGCACACTGAGCAAACCTAGCACCCAAGAATCATGGATTTTAGACCTGTTTGTCCTAAAGAAGTATATAGTCTCCCTCAAACTAGACAAGCATTTTTGAATATTAATCAGGCTTTGCATGGTGTGTGTATGTATTTCTGAGCATGTGTATGTGTGTATGGTATCTGTATGGTGTGACTGTATGAATGCATGTGTGTGTGTGTGTGTGTGTGTGTGTGTGTGTGTGTGTGTGTATGGATGTTTATTTTGTATGCATACATGTGCATGTGTGTGCATGTGAATGCATGTGTCTATGTGCATGTGAGAGTGTGGGTGTGTACATGTGTGTACGTGTGTTTGCGTGTTGTTGATGCTTGTATATGTATACTTGGGTGTGTGAGTGCATGTGCATGTTGTATTGCATGCATGTGTGTGTGTATCCTTGTTTATGTGTATGCATGAGCATGTATGTGCATGTTGTACATGCATATATATATACATATTTTTTACATACTTGGGTGTGTGACTATGCGTGTACATGTTTGCATTATATGCATATATGTATGCATTTATCCATGTGTATCCATGTTTATATGTGTGCATATGTCCAGTGTATGTTCATGCATAATACGTATTTCTGTGGTGGTTTGAAAAAACGGCCCCCAAAGGTAGTGGCAGACAATGTCCATATTTGTGTGTGAATCTGTGAATATATCCATGTTTGCATGTGTGTGCATTGTGCATGTATGTCCATGTTTGCATGTGTGTGCATTGTGCGTGTATATCCATGTTTGCATATGTGTGCATTATGCATGTATGTACATGTTTGCATGTGTGTGCATTGTGCATGTATGTCCATGTTTTTGTGTGCATGTGCAGGTGCTCACTCTGAGTGTATCAACAGTTGAAATCTAAGGAAGGCTTGCTGTTCCCAGCAATTGTGGCAATGCTTTATTAGCTCCCTAAAGCAAACCATATCATTATCCCCTTTCTACAGATAAATAAACAGCTTTGCAAAAGTCATGTAAGCACCGTACTGCCACACAGATCATAAATGGTATTGATGGAATGGGAAGTTTGTCACCTGAACTCTGCTATTCTATGCAAGCCCCATCACTTCCCTGTCATGAGCATATAAAAGATGACAGAGGCTGGCAGGTGGCTCAATGGGTAGTGGCTGAACAAATGACTGCACAAATTCGAGAACCTGAGTTCAAATCCTGAGGACCCACATAAAGCCCAGGGCATAACATGAACATCTGTAACCCCAGTGCCCCTGTGATGAGAAAGGAGGAGACAGGAGCATTAATCCAGATGCTCTGGCATATTGGTGAACAACAAACAACTCTGTCTCAACAAAGGATCCTCCAAACCACACATGTGCCATAGCATGCATGCGCCTGCACATGCACACAACATATACAGAAGGGTGAGTGGTGAGACTCTGTCAGAAGAAGGAAGGGAAAGGAGTGAGGGTAAAAAGAAGCTATACCTGGTGTCCTTGAGTTTCGAGACATCTGAGCTAACACTGCAAAGCTTCTGCTTCAGCACCCACAGTGTCCAGGTGAGAAGGATGGAGTTGATCTGCAAGGTCAAACAGAGGATGGGTAGACCAGATTCACAGACTGACTGTGACCAGTCCATTGCACATGGAACTCTGGTCTCTAGTAATCCACCAGGCTTTGATCCTGGATTTGTTACACCCAAATTACCAGGACATGATCCATCACTGACAGCTTCCCAGCTGATGTCTCTTCTTCCAATTTAGGATGAGCAGCAGAAAGTCATCATCACCCCTGACTGACCACACAGGATATCCCACTTGAAGTTAGTTGACCTGATGCTTCCCCATCGTACATCATCCAAAGCCCACTTCTTATGTGGAGAAACTGGTCCCTGCCTGCTCCTGAGCCCACAGTGTAACAGTTGTACACACCTCTCCTGTTACAACAAAACAATCTTGCAACAAATTGTCCTTTGTTGATCCCGTGATGACTTTTTTTATTCCCACAAACTGTTTCCCATCAGTTAAGATAGAATTGAAACCGAGGTTGATATCATAGGTTATGAAACTGAGCAGATGGTTCATTCTCTTCAAAGGTGTTCCCCCAGCCTTCTCAAAGTGGTTTGGTGGTTGGTATTAACTGTCAACACCTAGGAGGCAAGCCTACAGGGACACTTGTAAGGGACTGTCTAAGAGTAGTCTGTGAGTATACATGTGAGAGCTGTCTTGACTAGTGGGAAGACTCAGGCACTGTGGGTGGCACCATTCCCTAAGCAGAAGCTTGCGGATTATGAGAGTGAAGAAATTTAGTTGAGTACAGTGTGCATAAAGCCATCGCTCATTGCTCTTGACTGTGGCTATAATATGACCAAATACTTTGAGTTCCTGTGGTCTTGATTTCTTACATCGATTGGCTATAACTTGGAACTGTAAGCAAAATAAACACTTTATTCCATTAAGATGCTTTGGTAATGGTATTTGTGGGGAGATCAGAATATAATTATAATCATTTTCTCCTTCCCTTTCCTCCCTGCAAACCCTCCTTGCTCTCTTTCAAATTCATGACCTATTTTTTCATTAATTGTTGTTACATAACATGAACATGTATGTAAACACGCATGTGTATGTGTGTGTGTATGTTCAGTCTGTATAATGTTACTTGTATGTGTGTTTTTAAAGGTGACTATTTGGTATTGGATAATTAATCAATGTGCTCCTTCCTAGAAATAAAATTCCTGCATTTAAGTTTTAGGGAACATTGTGGACGATTGAGGAGAAAGATTCTAGGAGCCAGAGGATCAGAGAGATGGCTGTGAGATTACATCTCTTAATAATGTCAGAAGCCACACCCATAAAGTCTCACCAGCATGACTGCAGAAACATGAGCTAAACAAGAACAGTAGCAATGAACATGGCAAAGTGGATGTAAGAAATACCACGAGGCTTCAAACATACACAAGGAACTACATACAACTGAGGAGCACTAAGACAGTGGGATTCACGTACACCAGGAACTCGGTTTTTCCATGTTGGTAATATTGACATCTGGGGTCAAGTCATATTTGATGTGCGATGCACATTGTTCCACTGGGCCCTGCAGTTCGCTGAGAAGCATCCTGGACACTGTGCACTAGATTCAACTGGTATCCCCCTCCTTTTGTAACAACAGAAAAACATTCCCATATTTTACCATGAGTCCCCTAAAAGGCAAAACTATCCCATGACCAAGACAGACTGGAACGCCTATGGTATAGAGGGATGATTTTTCCTAACTAAATCTTCCAAAAGGAAAAGTGGTTTTGAAGATTTCAGAATGGATGAAATAAACATTTCAGGTTTCTCCATTCTGGCTAACATTCATGGTTCTGGAAGGCTCTGTACCAACCAGGAGAGAACTGTTATCAACAGTCTAACCTCTCTGAACCCTGTGAAAAATTAATACAATGCCAACCTGCCAGGCAAGATGCTCCCACTGGGGCGATAGCAGCATGAATGTTTGGAAGTAACTAACTACTTCCTGATTGTATTTGAATACCATCCCATAGGAAGGATATGTGAAATTTATAAACACTTTAATTTTTTAAAGAGATAAATATAGCAGTATTATTTTATCCCCATCATTTCTCAAACTTACTATGTACTGAGGAGCACTGTCAATGCCAAGCACTGTCCTAACTATCCTAAGCACAAGGTCTGGTTCCCAACACCCTGCATGGCAGTCTTAGAGGAAATAGACTGGCATTACAAGGAAGAAGAAAACCCTTTTTGATACAGCTTGACAAGTAAACATGCAGAAGAACCTAAGGGTGTCTCTAGGGTATGTGACAGGACTGGATGGAGAAGAATTATGATTATGTAGCCATTTTCTCAAACATTAAACAGGCTGTCCTACAGTCAAGACTCAAGAAATAAACAATTCACTCCTTAAACTTATAGAATTTATAATATCCCCTACCTAAGTTATAGGAACAGTAATGACCCTGACAAGGGAGACTCTCCAACCTGCTAAATGCCTGGTGTCATGAAACGAGGACTGAGAACACTTACACTAGTTGACTCCCAACCTGGAATGGGCTCTCTAATGATGCAGCTGCCTTCAAGTCATCTATGTTCAGGTTTACCCCCAGCCATACTCCTACATGCCCCAGTAAGTTCATTGGTCTGACAAGCTGGACTCTGGTAGAGTCACTACTTTGGTGTGTCACAAATGTCCTATCTGAGATAAGTAGACATTTGTCCACATCTCCCAGGAAAGGTCATACCACAACCATCCAATCCTGGGTGAAGAGATTATAGCCATTTTGCTGGCTAGTTTTATGTCAACTGGACACAAGCTAGAGTCATCTGAGAGGAGGGAGCCTAAATTGAGAAAATGCCACTGTAAGATGAGGCTAGGCAAGACCGTATGTCATTTTCTTAGTGATTGATGAGGAGGGCCTCGCCCATTGTGTGTGGGCCCAACCTGGAGCTGGTGACCCTGAGTTCTTTAAGAAAGTAGGCTGAAAATGCCCATAAGCAGCATCCTCCATGGCCTCTTCATCAGCTCCTGCTTCCAGGTTCCTGCTCTGTTTGAGTTTCTATCATCACTGCTTTTAATGATAAAGTTATATATGGAACTGGTAGTGAAATAAACTCTTTCCTCCCTGAGGTGATTTTGGTCAACGTGTTTCATCCAGCAATAGTAACCCTAACTGAGATAGTCAACTTGAGGACAGCAGAGAAACCATAGGCTCAAGAAGGTATGTATCTTCATCAAGTGAATAAATTTAGAGGAAATCCCGAGGGAGGAAGATGATGATAAACAGAAGTATATCCAAGTCAATTTTTGCTTTTAAGAATGTCATTCTGGGGGCTGGAGAGATGGCTCAGAGGTTAAGAGCACCGGCTGCTCTTCCAGAGGTCCTGAGTTCAATTCCCAGCAACCACATGGTGGCTCACAACCATCCGTTATGAGATCTGGTGCCCTCTTCTGGTGTGCAGATATACATGGAAGCAGAATGCTGTATACATAAAATCTTTAAAAAAAAAAAAAAGAATGTCATTCTGAAAACCACTGCCACTACTAACTGCCAAAAGTCAGCCTCCTAGATTCACAACTGATTTTCTAAGATGATAAAATAAAACACAAGATTTATAAATGAACCATATTTATGGAGCCAGAATATGATAGTCATTAAGGGTTTCTAACCTTCTGACTTTGTGATGTAAAGTTGCCACACACAATGTTATTGGGTTGCACTCGTACTATCCTGGGGCATATGCCACCCACGGGCAACAGGTTATATACACCTGGCAGCTGATACAAACCATATTTCTGATTCCATGACATTTTAACAGTCATTCTTAATAATGGGAATGCTATGGCTCCATATAAGGAAAGAAGACTACCATATAACAAGGACCACGATGTTGATGGAATGGTAGTTCAGAACAAAAGTCCTGACAAAGAGAGGAAATCAAGTAAATTTTCTGTCTAAGTTTTGGATCTTACTGAAGAATAGGGATGGGGGGAGAGATCAAGATGATGGACAATAAAAGAGGAAGAGCAATAATAATGGGAGGAGGATGGCAATGAGAATAAACAAGGCCATAGAATGGATCTTTTCTTAGTGCTGTTGTGAAATTTTGATCCATCAATATCAGATTCCAAGTCTCCATACCTAAGATGAAAAGGTCTATGCTGTTCACTATTGGAGCACTCCAAAGACACTCTGACACACCTGTAAACCCGAAATAATTTACAAGACATCAATACATGCCTGGAGGAACATCTCCTCTAGCAATCCAAGAATGTTACATGATTCAAAACTGAGCTCACAACTAGCTGTAGGGTTGGTTCTCCTTTCCCCACCACACATTTTTAACAACTTTGTCAAAAATTAGGTGAGCAAAGCTTGGTTGGTTCATTCTGGATCCTCTATTGATCTGTTGTATGGCAGTATCTGGCTGCCTTTGTCACTGTGGCTCTGCAGTGTAATTTGAATATTTTTGTTTTATGTCCATTGGTATTTTATCTGCATTAATGTCAATGTGAGGGTTCAGAAGCCCTGGAACTGGAGTTACACACAGATGTGAGTTGCCATGTGGGTGCTGGGAATTGAACCTGGGTCCTATGGGAGAGCAGTAAGTGCTCTTAACCACTGGGCTATCTTTTCAGCCCCAATTACAGTATAATTTGAGGTCAGGTATTGTGACAACTCCAATTGTGTTTCTTTTCCTGATAACTTATTTGGTTATTTATGGCCTTTTATAGTTGTATGTAAATTCTTGGGATGTTTTCATAGGTCTGTGAAGTATTTTGATGAAAAAAATCACTGAATATGCAGATTACGTTTTGGTAATAAAACCTAGTCATTTCACTATATTAATTCTGCCAGCCCAGAAGAATGGAGGGTCTTTTGGTGATCAAGAATATACTACAAATGACACAAGGAAACACTTAATTAGGGTTGACATCGGAAACACCACCTGATAAGAAGTAGAGGCTGGACACATGGGCAAGGGTCTAGGCCTGCCCAGGATGATATGACAGACTTTGGGGAACCCCCAGGGAGGGTAAGACCCTCCCTGGGGAGCAGAGGGTGGATGAGGTGGGGTGCTGGTGGGGGGGAAGGGGAGGTAGAGGGTGAAGGGAAAGGTTGTGAAGCAAGCTTGTTTCTAATTTGAATTTAAAAAATTAAAAAAAAAAAGAAGTAGAGGCTGGATGATAGGCAAATATCAATGAGATCTGGTTTGCCACAGTTGGCTTTGACTGCCAGAGTGACTCAGCCTACAGTCACCAGAGGAGAGTCTCAACTGAGGGGTTTCCTGTCAGATTGGCCTGTGGACATGTCTGTGGAGTACTGTCTTGATTATTAACTGATATTGGAGGACCCATACTAGGGTAGGAAGTACCATTCTAACAGTAGATACCCCTCACATGTAAGAAAGCAAGCTAGGGAGTCCATGCCTGGGCCAGCAAACAGCATTGCTTCTCAGGTTTCCGCTTCAAGTTCCTGCTTGCATTCCCACCCTGACTTCCTGATGGACTATGGCCTTGTCTTAGTCAGGATTTCTATTGCTTCAATGAAACACCATGACCAAGGAGCAAGTTGGGGAGGAAAGGGTTTATCTGGCTTATACTTTCATATCACCGTTCATCATAGAAGGAAGTCAGGTCAGGAACTCAAACAGGGAACGAACCCGGAGGCAGGAGCTGATGCAGAGGCCATAGGGTAGGGGTGCTGCTTACCAGCTTTCTCCCAATGTCTTGCTCAGCCTGCTCTTTTATAGAACCCAGGACTATCAGTCGAAGGAAGACTTTACCCACACTGGGCTGGGCCCTCCCTATCAATCACTAATTTAAAAAAATGTTCTACATTTGGATCTTATGGAGACATTTTCTCAATGGAAGCCCCCTCCTTTCAGATAAGTTTATCTTGTGTCAAGTTCTAAAAAAATTAGCCAGTATAGGCCTGTAAATTTAAATAAGCCCTTTTCTCCCCTGACATGCTTTTAGCCATGGTATTTTACTGCACCAACAGTAATGGAGCCAGAACAGTATTCAGCATCTGCAAATGTCACTTGGCTTCTGCTTATTTCTCAAAATTTTTCATCCCACTTTTTTCTAATCATGACCATCACTCCTCACTTCCTTATTTTCTTTTTTTTTCTTTTGTATATGGTGTCTTTCTATGTTGCTATGTAGCCCTAGGTGTTCTAAAACTTAATTTGTTACATAGACCAGGCTGACATCTGACTGAGAGATGTATTCCTGCTTGGACATCCTAAGTGTAGTTAAATTTGTTTTACCTTGTCTTCCAATCAACATCTAGACCTAAAAGACACTGACAGATTTATTCCTCCCTAAAACACAAAGCATGAATAAGAAAGATTGTTATCTCTTCTAGATGTTCCTGCACCTGAGCATGAATGAAAAGTGACAGAGAAATCACACCACCTAGGTGAAATCTCAAGAGCTGAGAATCATAGGAAAGAGTCTTGAGACTGCCAGGCTTTGCAGTGTGATGACACTTTCTAACTTTGGCTTTACTTGGTCACCAAAATGTACTTGAACAAATGTTTTCCTTACCGTGATGATCCCACAGACTGGCCCCAGGAAGCTCCAGATGAACCCAGTCTTTGTATTCAGCCAGCAGCTGTAGAGGAAAACACAGGAGGCATGAGCGTTTGTCCCATCACACTGGCCTGGCAATTGTGCGTTCTGCAAAAACACTGTGGGGGAGGTGCATTTGGAAATGCTGATAATAGGGTGGGTGCAGACCCTATCATCAAATGGGCAAAGATACACCATGGGTAAATACTCCTGAGACCTTTGCCGAGAATGGAGTCCAGGGTGATGATAGGTTCATAACTTTCACAGAACTTTTTTCTTGCTCTTCACTAATACACTGTGTTATTCAAGCCTCAACTCCAAAGTTTCCTCCAGTGAGAACTCATTATTGACCTTTTGTCTAGGGAATATACTAGGGGTCTTAAATATCTCCTTCTCCTCTCTCCCTTGATGTCTCTAAGCTTTAGGTGCACGAGTGTTTTTTAGATGTATCAGTTGGGACTGGGCCCCACACTCTGCATTTTGATTGGTTATGTTTTCTATAGTCGTTTCTGTCTGTTGCAAGTTGATAAGTTTCCTTGATGAGGGGTGAGGACTACATTTATCTGTGCACATAAGAAAAAATATTTAGAATATGGTTAGAAATTATGCTGATTTAGTAAAGTTGTTTATCCTCCAAGATATGAGACTTCACTAGCTCTAGGGACACTGGCTAGGTTTCTAGTACCAGGCATGATTTCCCTCTTCTAAATAGGTCTTAAGTCCAGAACAGGTCTTAGAGAGCTGTTGGTTACTACCAAGGTATGCATACCACTATTTCACCTGTAGGGTTATTCTGCCAGGTTATCATTATTGTGGTTCATAAGCTTCACATGGGGGAAATCCCACAAGGTCTCACTTCTACACAAAGAGCTACTGCCAACCAAGGAATACTGAGAGTGGGAGACATAGTCTCCAGGGAAGAGCACACCAGTTGGTTATCCAATATTAAATGATTAGCACTGAAAACACACATACAAGTAGTATTATACAGACCGAGCAAGTTTTATTTATGCATTTAGGAAAATAGTAAAATTAGTCCAACTAGATATTCTCTTCCTGACAAATTAGATTCAGACAGTTGTAAGTCTTCTATGTAGTGAACAATTTGGTGGCTCTGATACCAACAAAACTAGAGGGACCTACCCCTCTCTGGGGCACAGCGAGAGCTGAGCATTGTCGGAGTATTGTAAAATGTTATTAAACCAGCATTTAATGTTCATAATAAGACCAATTGCAATGTCTCATTTTAATATTTCTTTAAATAAGTAATAATGTTTGGATCCATGGTGAGTTGACTATTTTACAGTTATTATAGCCTTCCTTGGCACCCCAGCTGCCTTAAGAAAAGGACTACCAGCCAACCATTTGCCCTCATGCTAACCCAGCTACCTTGACTACACCACAAGCCACCTCTCCCTGAGGATCTGTAGGCAGCTAACAGTTTCTGGGGGAGAGTGACAGAGATACTTTCTGCAGTGGAGCAGCTTCTGGTCAGTTACCCACACTCCTGTAAATGGTCCCTCACCCATACTCTTACAACTAAGCCACAATTAAAATCATTAGGTCACCCCCCCAAAAAAATGACTTGAAAGTAGAAGTGGACTCATTGAGAAGTTGGAGATCAGGAGGGTCAGTCTGAATCTTACACCTGGGAGCTGGCAAAATTATGGGCAGTTTTCTTAACAGTGTGTGACAGCATTATGTGGAAGACCCTATTATGCACTGACTGGCATTATCTTTAACAGAGAACAGGCATGAATTTTAAAACTGCCCATCAATGAATGGTACAAGTGTTATTTTCAGTCTAAGTTTAAATATTTCAGGTATCAGCATCTTGCTTAGTCCTCAGCCTCAGAGGCAGAAACTACTTCAGACATTTTGAGTAGTGAAGGATATGGAGTAGCTTCTAGGTCACCCAGAAATTGCTGGTGTCATATGTGCTCCATCTCTAGGCAATGGTGGGGTTAAAGAATTGGAGTGTGTGGTCTGGCCACAGTTCACCCATATATACGGATGACTGGTAGTTTCCTCTTTTTCTGCCTTCTCAAATGTCTGTACTCTTTGGACAATCAATACTACAAACAGGACTTCTATAGCAAGCAATTATGGGAATTGTAGTTTGTGGATGCCCTCTCTAGTATGGAGGGCCAGGCAAACACTGGAGATGGGATGAGTATTCAGGGATGCTATTAGATTGTTCAGAGTGCCCTGGATAACATTCAAGATTATTTTTTCAGAGTTCCTGCCTCCTGGTTACTGCCTTGAGTTTCTGCCCTGACTTCTCTGCCATGATAGACTGTGCCCCTTCAAAGTATATTTAAAATAAAACATCCATCCCTTAATTTTATTTTTATTTTAGGTGTTTTGTCATGGTAACAATCAAGGTGGATGGTACTGTCTTCACAAAGCCTATAAGCAAGATCTTCATAAAGAAGAATATGACACTCACAGATTATGTGTCCCGTAGCCTTGTGGCTGTATACTGGCAGAGATCACAACCACCAGGACTGGGAGCCCATAGCCAAAGGCACAGAGGTGAAGCATCTTGATGTTTCGAGAGCTGAAATAATTCACCACCTTCAGGTTTCTCACCGTCAGGAAGAGCATCACCGCCTCCACCAGCATCCAAAAGAAGCAGGCAAGGAAAAGATAGTGTAGGAATCCCGCGATGATGGCACAAGCGGTCTACAGAGGAGAAGTCTGCATGTCAGAATCCCACAAAACAGGCAGAAGTAAGGGATGGCCTCAACAGGAGTTCCTTAAACAATTCAGCCTCTTTTCCTCTGAGCATAGTGTAGTCACCCCTCCACCATAGTGAAGTAGTGAGTGTATCTGGGCCAGGTAGCCATGACAACTAACAGAGGAAAACCTATGGTAATGGTGACAGAGCTAATCAAAGGGATGGAGAGGAAGGCCACCTGGGACTCCAGGTGCTGTTTCCTCCAGGTTTTCCTCAGCTAAAAGCAGCCCTAGGAGAATTTAAGGTTCATAAGCAATAGAATATTAAGGGAAGAGGGACTCTATAATGCAGCTTCCACGAGGACATCAACTATGATGGCGTGGAACTCCGTAGTTTGGGGGTTGCCCAGACTCCTGTAAGTGATCCCTCACCTGTGCTCTGTAAGCAAATTCATCACACACATTTGTTCACCAACCGGACTTGTGTGGAATCATTTCTTTAGTCTGCCATCCATCAGTAAAGTATTTCTGCAATCCATGCACCATGGGTGATGCATGGATTTCCCCCAATCCTCAGCACCCTTGTACAAGCCAGGCACAGAAATGCACACCTGTAGTACCCCAGTAGGGAGCAGAGACAGGGTCTGACTGGGGATCACTACCAGCCATCCTAGCCTACTTGGTGGGTTCCAGACCAATGGAATATTCTGTCTTTAAAACACAAGGTCAGACCATTGAGATGGCTCAATTGGTCAATGAACTTGCTCCCAAATTTGGTAGCATGGAAGTAGAGAATTAACTCCTACAAGTTGTCCTATGTATTCCGTGACATGTGCACACATGCACATGTGTGCACACATTCAAACACACACACACACACACACACACACACACAGAGAGAGAGAGAGAGAGAGAGAGAGAGAGAGAGAGAGAGAGATACCTGTTTCTAAAGTGCTTGCTACACCAGTTGTGAGGACTGAACCAGAGCTTGGATCTCCAGAGCCCATATAAGTGCTAAACGGGCTTTGTGGCTCACCTGCTCTCCAGCCCTGGAAGGAAGCCAATTAGTGAGACCATTCATATTGTCCAGCTCTGCATTGGTTGAGAGATTTCACCTCAATCAGAAATGTGGAAGAGTGATTGGGGATGAGTCTTTACATCATGTCTCCACATGCACACACCCCGAACACTTGTGTTCACACAAATGAAAACATGCATACAAACACATTGTATACACATACCACACACAAGAAAAACAAAGAAAAGTGGGGGTGACCAAAATAATTCACAATTCAAGGAGCTGATTGTGTTATGACACCAGTCACAAGAGGTCAGCCCAGTGAGAAGCTGACTATGTGGGTTATTTTCTTGGCAATCATCCAGATAAGCCTGACCTGTAGGCAAGAGTGTGGGGCATTGAGATAGGAGGGCCCAGCTCACTGTGGGCAACACCATCCCTGAGATGGTGGTCCTGGGTTATATAAGAAAGCAGATGGGATAAGTCAGGAGGAACAAGCCAGCAAGCAGCATTCCCCCCACCAGCTTCTACTTCAATTCCTGCCTTCCCTTCCCTCAACAGTGAACTGTGACATCAAAGTATAGGCTGGAATAAACCCTTTCTTCACACTGATTTTGGTCATTGTGTTTATCACAGCAACAGAAAGAAAACTAGGACACTAGGAGAGGACACCAGGAAAAGGCCCTAGGGGAGGAGCTAGATGTTGATAAGGAGAGGAACATGGGAAAGATGGCACAGCTAGTTTGGGTCACAGCCCAGGGGTCACTAACCTGGTTGTCCGTCTTGTCTACACCCACAAGGAAGAGAAACTTGGCCAAGAAGAGGCACACACAAAGGTGCAGGTGCATGTAGGTGTTCTGGTTATGAACAGCACGACACAGCAGGAAGGTGGCTATGGCCAAGGCGAGGCACACCAGGGAGATGACTGTACCCACATGGCTGATGATGTACAAGGAGAATTCCATCTGTCAGGAAGGAGAACCATTGTTGGCCTCACAGTAGAACTGAAATCCATCCTCGGCCCCAGAAAGAAAGGAGAGAGCACCTTACCCACACCCAAGCTGAAAGGAGAGTTTCTGGGCTTCTGCCTCCTGGATTCGGACTGATATGAATGTAATCCAGGACAGTCTGAACAATCCAATAGCATCCCTGAGTACTCAGCCTCTAGCTGCCACCCAAACACCATAGGTCCCAAACTCCACAGGTGCTTGGGCTCCAAATGGGATTGGCAGCCCAAGACTAGGTGGCTCTGCCCTCAGACAGCTCTGTTCCCTCACTTCCTGCCATGTGCTTCTTCCTCACGGCCCCCTGTATCTTCTTTCAGACAGGTGGCTCCCTCTCCCTATGGTTGTGTGAAAGAAGCTCTTGAAACAGTTCAAAACATGAAAGCTGAATTAGACACAATAAAGAAAACACAGAATGAATTGATGCTGGAAATGGAAAGACTGGATAAACGATCAGGAACTAAAAACATGAGTATAACTAATAGAATCCAAGAGTCAGAAGAGAGAATCTCGGCTATTGAAGACTCGCTAGAGGATATACATTCATCAACCAAAGAGAACCTCAAGTCCAACAAATCGCTAACACAAAATATCCAGGAAATATGGGACACCGTGAAAAGACCAAACCTAAGAATAATAGGTGTAGAAGAAGGTGAAGAAACACTGCTCAAAGGTACAGAAAACATATTCAACAAAATCATAGAAGAAAACTTCCCCAACCTACAGAAAGATATGCCTATGAAAGTACAAGAAGCTTATAGGACACCAAACAGACTGGACCACAAAAAGAAGTCCCCCCGACACATAATATTCAAAACTCCAAATCTACAGAATAAAGAGAAAATATTAAGAGCTGCAAAGGAAAAAGGCCAAGTAACATATAAAGGTAAACCAATTAGAATCACACCTGACTTCTCAATGGAAACTCTGAAAGCCAGAAGGTCTTGGATAGATACCCTACAAGCACTAAGGGAGCATGGATGTCAACCCAGACTACTGTACCAAGCAAAAATTTCAATCATTATAGATAGAGAAAACAAGATATTCCATGACAAAAATAGATTTAAACAATACATATCCACAAATCCAGCACTACAGAAGGTTCTGGAAGGAAAACTCCAACCCAAGGAACATAACTACATGCACAAAAACACAGGCAATAGATAATCTAATTTTGCCAAACACAAAAAGAAGCAAGAGGGCAAAATCCACACACAATGACACCACCAACAATAAATCCAAAACAAACAAGAACCAAAGAACAATGGACATTAATATCCCCAAATGTCAATGGTCTTAACTTACCCATAAAAAGATATAGGCTAACAAAATGGATACGAAGACAGAATCCATCCTTCTGCTGTTTACAAGAAATACACCTCAATTTCAAAGACAGGTGATACCTCAGAGTAAAAGGATGGGAAAAGATTTTCCAATCAAATGGCCTCAAGAAACAAGCCGGTGTAGCAATCCTAATATCTAACAAATTAGACTTTAAACTGAAATCAATCAAAAGAGATGAAGAAGGGCATTTCATACTCATCACAGGAAAAGTCCATCAAGATGAAATCTCAGTCCTGAACATCTATGCTCCAAATATGAAAGCACCCACATTTGTGAAAGAAACATTACTAAAGCTCAAACCACACATAAAACCACACACACTTATAGTAGGAGACTTCAACACCCCCCTTACACCATTGGACAGAACCACTAGACAGAAACTTAACAAAGAAACAAAGGATCTGAAAGAAGTTATGACCCAACTGGGTTTAACAGATATCTATAGAACATTCCATCCAAACACAAAAGAATATACCTTCTTCTCAGCGCCACATGGAACCTTCTCAAAAATTGACCACATAGTTGGCAGCAAAGAAAACCTCCACAGTTACAAAAGTATTGAAATAACCCCCTGTATCTTATCAGACGACCATGCATTAAAGCTAGAATTCAACAGCAATATGAATTGCAGAAAACCTACATTTGCGTGGAAAATGAATAACTTCCAATTGCACCATTCCTGGGTTGAGGAAGAAATAAAAAATGAAATTAAAGACTTCCTAAAATTTAATGAGAATGTGGACAAAACATACCCGAATTTATGGGACACCCTGAAAGCAGTGCTAAGAGGGAATTTCATAGCACTAAGTGCTCACATGCAGAAACTGGAGGAAAGTCACATTAGAGAATTGACAGAACAACTGAAAGCTTTAGAGCAAAAAGAAGCAAACTCACCAAGGAGGAGTAGACACCAGGAAATAATCAACCTGAGAGCCGAAATCAACAAAGTAGAAACTAGGAAAACAGTATAAAGAATCAATGAAACAAAGAGTTGGTTCTTTGAGAAGATCAGCAAGATAGACAAACCTCTAGCCAAACTAACCAAAAGGCAGAGAGAGAGCATGCTAATTAACAAAATCAGAAACGAAAAGGGGGATATAACAACAGACACTGAGGAAATCCAGAGAATCTTTAGGTCATACTTTGAAAACCTGTACTCCACAAAATTGGAAAATCTAAAGGAAATGGACAGCTTTCTGGATAAATATCACTTACCAAAATTAAATCAAGATCAGATAAACAGTTTAAATCGACCTATAACCCCTAATGAGATAGAAGCAGTCATCAAAAGCCTCCCAACCAAAAAAAGCCCAGGGCCAGATGGCTTCACTGCAGAATTCTACCAGAAATTCAAACAAGAGCTGATACCAGTACTCCTCAAACTGTTCCGCACAATAGAAGCAGATGGGATATTGCCAAACTCTTTCTATGAGGCTACAATCACTTTGATACCCAAGCCACACAAAGATAAGACTAAGAAAGAGAACTACAGACCGATATCCCTCATGAACATCGATGCTAAAATACTCAATAAAATATTGGCTAATCGAATCCAAGAACATATCAGAAAAATCATCCACCACGATCAAGTAGGCTTCATCCCAGGGATGAAAGGATGGTTCAACATACGAAAAACCATCAATGTAATCCACCATATAAACAAACTGAAAAAGAAAAACCCATGATCATCTCACTAGAAGCTGAAAAAGCCTTTGACAAAATCCAACATCCCTTCATGACAAAGATCTTGGAGAGAACAAGAATAACAGGAACATATCTAAACATGATAAATGCAATATACACCAAACCAATAGCCAACATCAAACTAAATGGAGAGAAACTCAAAGTGTTTCCTCTAAAGTCAGGAACAAGACAAGGCTGTCCACTCTCTCCATATCTCTTCAATATTGTACTTGAAGTTCTGGCTATAGCAATAAGACAAGAAAAGAGGATCAAAGGGATACAAATTGGAAAGGATGAAGTCAAACTTTCACTATTTGCAGACGACATGATAGTCTACATTAGTGACCCGAAAAACTCTACCAGGGAACTCCTACGGCTGATAAACACCTTCAGTAAGGTAGCAGGATACAAAATTAACTCAAAAAAAACAGTAGCCCTAATATATACAGATGATAAATCCAATGAGAAAGAAATCAGGGAAACATCACCTTTCACAATATCCACAAGCAACATAAGATATCTTGGGGTAACACCAACCAAAAAAGTGAAAGACCTATACAATAAGAACTTTGAGACTTTAAAGAAAGAAATTAAAGAAGATACCAGGAAATGGAAAGATCTCCCATGCTCTTCGATAGGGAGAATTAACATAGTAAAAATGGCAATCCTGCCAAAAGCAATCTACAGATTCAATGCAATCCCCGTCAAAATACCAACACAGTTTTTCATAGACATTGAAAGAACAATACTCAACTTTATGTAGAAAAATAAAAAACCCAGGATAGACAAAACAACTCTTTACAATAAAAGATCTTCTGGAGGCATCACCATCCCTGACTTCAAGCTCTACTATAGAGCCATAGTTCTGAAAACAGCTTGGTATTGGCACAAGAATAGACCAATGGAATCAAACTGAAGACCCAGATATTAACCCTCGCACCTACGAACACCTTATTTTTGACAAAGGTGCTAAATCCATACAATGGAAAAAAGATAGCATCTTCAACAAATGGTGCTGGCACAATTGGATTCGGACATGCAGATGATTGCAGATAGATCCATACCTGTCACCATGCACGAAACTTAAGTGCAAATGGATCAAAGGTCTCTCCATATATCTAGCCACACTGAATCTTCTAGAAGAGAAAGTGGGAATAACCCTTGAACAAATTGTCACAGGAGAACGATTCCTGAACATCACGCCAGAAGCACAGACACTGAGGTCTGCAATCAATAAATAGGACCTCCTGAAACTGAGAAGCTTCTGTAAGGCAAAGGACACAGTCAGTAAGACAAAACGACCACCCACAGAATGGGAAAAGATCTTCACCAGCCCCACATCTGACAGAGGACTGATTTCCAAAATATACAAGGAGCTCAAGAAGCTAGCCACCAAAACACCAAACAATGAAATTAAAAAGTGGGGTGCAGAACTAAACAGAGATTTTTCAACAGAGGAATCTGAAATGGCTGAAAGACACTTAAGTGCTCAAAATCCTTGGCCATCAGAGAAATGCAACTCAAAACAACTCTGAGATACCACCTCACACCTGTCAGAATGGCTAAAATCAAAAATACCAATGACAATCTATGCTGGAGAGGATGTGGAGAAGAAGGAACACTCCTTCATTGCTGGTGGGAGTATGGACTTGTAAGACCACTTTGGAAATCAGTATGGCGGTTGCTCAGAAAAATTGGAATCAATCTACCTCAAGATCCAGCCATTCCTCTCTTGGGCATATACCCAAATTGTGCATGTTTATACAACAAGGACATATGTTCAACCACGTTCATACAGCATTGTTTGTAATAGCCAGAACCTGGAAGCAACCTAGATGCCCCTCAACTGAAGAATGGAAAGAGAAAATGTGGTACATTTATACAATGGAGTACTACTCAGCAGAAAAATGCAATGGAATCTTGAAATTCACAGGCAAATGGATGGAACTAGAAGAAACCATCCTGAGTGAGGTAACCCAATCACAAAAAGACAAACATGGTATGTACTCACTCATATATGATTTTTAGACATAGAGCAAAGGTTTACCAGCCTATAATCCTCTTCCCCAAAGAAACTAGAAATCATGAATGACTCTAAGGGATAAATGGACCCCAGGAATGGGAAGTGGCATGAACTCCCGAGCTAATTGAGAGCATGAGGGTAGGGGAGTGGGTGCTGCCACAATAAGAGCACAAGAAGAAGAGGAGAGGAGAAGAAATGGAGGAGCAGATATATTGAGTTGGGGGAAGAATAGAGGAGAGAGAGCAGGATGAGAGATACCATATCAGAGGGAGCTACTATAGGTCTGAGAAGAGATCTGGAACTAGAAAGATCTCCAGAGACCTACAAGGATGACACGATCTGACAGTCCAGGCAGTGGAGGAGAGGATGGCCTAGAAGCCCTTCCCCTAGAATGAGATTGATGACTACTCTCTATGCTATCCTAGAGTCCTCATCCAGTGGCTGATGGAAGCAGAGACAGACATCCACAGAAATACACTGAGCTGAAATCTGGAACCTAGTTGAAGAGAGGGAGAAATGAAGAACGAAGGGGTCTGTACCAGGTTGGAGAAACCCACAGAAACAGATGGCCTGAAAAAGGGAAAGCATATCGACCCCTAATGCTCTTTGGGAGGCCAGTACGGGACTAATCCAGCCCCTTGATCATGGATGCCAATGGGGAGGCCCCTGCACTCCTGGGAGCCTCCAGAGGTGGACTAGCGTTTTGCCCTGGTGTGTGGGGGGGACTTTGAGAGCCCATCCCACTTGAAGGGATGCACTCTGTCTCTGAACACATGGGGAGGGACCTAGGCCCAGCACAGGAAGATTTGGTGGACTTGGTGGAGCCCCGGTTGGGGGCCCTACCCTGCCTGGGGATTGGTGGGTGGATGGGGTGGGGGTAGGTTGGAGGTGGGGGAGAAGGAATGGTGGTGAGGGGAGGGAGAGGGAGAGGGAAATTACTTGTGAAACAAGCCTGTTCCCTAACTTGAATTAATAATAATAATAATAATAATAATAATAATAATAATAATAATAAGAGAAAAAATAAAAATAAACAAAACAAAAAAACAAACAAACAAAAAAGAAACATTACTAAAGCTCAAACCACACATAAAACCATACACACTTATAGTAGGAGACTTCAACACCCCACTTTCACCACTAGACAGGACCACCAGACAGAAACTTAACAAAGAAACAAAGGATCTAACAGAAGTTATGACCCAATTGGGATTAACAGACATCTAAAGAACATTCCATCCAAACACAAAAGAATATACATTCTTTTCAGCACCAATTAGCACCTTCTCTAAAATTGACCACATAATTGGTAACAAAGTAAACCTCCACAGATACAATAAAAAATTGGAATAACCCCCTGTATCTTATCAGATCACCATGCTTAAAAACTATAATTCAACAGCAATGCAAATTGCAGAAAAAATTGCGAATTACATTCGCGTGGAAAATGAATAACACCCAATTGCACCATTCCTGGGTTGAAGAAGAAATAAAAAATGAAATTAAAGACTTCCTAGAATCTAATGAGAATGTAGACACAACATACTCAAAATTAAGGGAAACTCTGAAAGCAGTGCTAAGAGGAAAGTTCATAGCACTAAGTTCCCACATGAAGAAACTGGAGAATAGTCACATGAGAGAATTGACAGAACAACTGAAAGCTTTAGAGCAAAAAGAAGCAAACTCACCAAGGAGGAGTAGACACCAGGAAATAATCAAACTGAGGGCTGAAATCAATAAAGTAGACACTAGGAAAACATTACAAAGAATCAATGAAAGAGTTGGTTCTTTGAAAAGATCAACAAGATAGACACAACTCTATCCAAACTAATTAAAAGGCAGAGAGAGAGCATGCTAATTAACAAAATCAGAAACAAAAATGGGGATATAACAACAGACACTGAAGAAATCCAAAGAATAATCAGGACATACTTTGAAAACCTGTACTCCACAAAATTCGAAAATCTAAAGGAAATGGACAGTTTTCTGGATAGATATCACTTACCAAAACTAAACCAAGAACAGATAAGCAGTTTAAATCGAACTAGATCCACTAATGAAAGAGAAGCAACCTTACAACCAAAAAAAGCCCAGGGCCAGATGGCTTCACTGCGGAATTCTATTAGAAATTCAAACAAGAGCTAATTCCAGTACTCCTCACACTGTTCCACACAGTAGAAGCAGAAGGGACATTGCCAAACACTTTTTACCAGGCTACAATCACTTTGATACACAAGCCACACAAAGATACAACTAAGAAAGAGAACTACAGACCAATATCCCTCATTAACATTGATGTAAAAATACTCAACAAAATATTGGCGAATCAAATCCAAGAACACATCAGAAAAATCATCTACTGTGATCAAGTAGGCTTCATCCCAGGGATGCAAGGATGGTTCAACATACGAAAATCCATCAATGTAATTCACCATATAAATAAACTGAAAAAGAAAAACCACATGATCATCTCACTAGATGCTGAAAAAGCCTTTGACAAAATCCAACATCCCTTCATGACAAAGATCTTGGAGAGAACAGGAATAACAGGAACATATCTAAACATGATAAAAGCAATATACAACAAACCAACAGCCAACATCAAACTAAATAGAGAGAAACTCAAAGTGATTCCTCTAAAATCAGGAACAAGACAAGGCTGTCCACTTTCTCCATATCTCTTTAATATTGTTTGAAGTTCTAGCTAGAGCCATAAGACAAGAAGAGGAGATCAAAGGGATACAAATTGGAAAGGAAGAAGTTGAACTTTCACTATTTGCAGGTGCTATGATAGTCTACATAAGTGACCAGAAAAACTCCACCAGGGAACTCCTACAGCTGATAAACACCTTCAGCAAGGTAGCAGGATACAAAATTAACTCAAAAACCTCCAAAGCCCTACTATATACAGAAGATAAATACAATGAGAAAGAAATCAGAGAAACATCACCCTTCACAATATCCACAAGCAACATAAAATAGCCTTTGGTAAGGCTAACCAAAAAAGTGAAAGACCTGTACAGTAAGAACTTTGAGTCTTTAAAGAAAGAAATTAAAGGAGATACCAGAAAATTGAAGGATCTCCCATGTTCTTGGATAGGTAGGATCAACATAGTAAAAATGACAATCTTGCCAAAAGTAATCTACAAATTCAATGCAATCCCCATCAAAATCCCAACACAGTTCTTCACAGACATTGAAAGAACAATACTCAACTTTATACGGAAAAACAAAAAACCCAGGAGAGCCAAAATAATTCTGTACAATAAAGGATCTTCTGGAGGCATCACCATCCCTGACTTCAAGCTCTATTATAGAGCCATAGTTCTGAAAACAGCTTCGTATTGGCACAAAAATTGAATTGAAAACCCTGATATTAACCTACACACCTATGAACAACTTATTTTTGACAAAAATTCTAAATATATATAATGGAAGAAAGATAGCATCTTCAACAAATGGTGTTTGCACAACTGGATTCGGACATGCAGAAGATTCCAGATAGATCCATATCTATCACCATGCACAAAGCTTAAGTGTAAATCCATCAAAGATCTCAACATAAATCCAGCCATACTGAATCTTCTAGAAGAGATGGTGGGAGATACCCTTGAATGAATCGGCACAGGAGACTGTTTCCTAAACATTATAGCAGTAGCACAGACATTGAGATCTTCAATTAATAAATGGGACCTCCTGAAACTGAGAAGCTTCTGTAAGGCAAAGGAAACAGTAAGACAAAACGACAGCCCACAGAATGGGAAAAGATCTTCACCAGCCCCACATCTGACAGAGAGGTGATCTCAAAAATATACAATGAACTCAAGAAGCTAGCCACCAAAACACCAAACATTGAAATTAAAAAGCAGGATGTAGAACTAAATAGAGAATTCTCAACAGAGGAATCTGAAATGGCTGAATGACACTTAAGAAAGTGCTCAAAATCCTTGGCCATCAGAGAAATGCAACTCAAAACAACTCTGAGATACCACCTCACGCCTGTCAGAATGGCTAAAATCAAAAACATCAATGACAATCTATGCTGGAGAGGATATGGAGAAAAAGGAACACTCCTCCATTGCTGGTGGGAGTGCGAACTTGTAAGACCACTCTGGAAATCAGTATGGCGGTTGCTCAGAAAAGTGGGAATCAATCTACCTCAAGATGCAGCAATTCCTCTCTTGGGCATATACCCAAATTGTGCATGTTTATACAACAAGGACATATGTTCATCCATGTTCATACAGCATTGTTTGTAACAGCCAGAACCTGGAAGCAACCTAGATGCCCCTCAACTGAAGAATGGAAAGAGAAAATGTGGTACATTTATACAATGGAGTACTACTCAGCAGAAAAAAAGCAATGGAATCTTGAAATTCGCAGGCAAATGGATGGAACTAAAAGAAACCATTCTGAGTGAGGTAACCCAGTCACAAAAAGACAAACATGTATGTACTCGCTCATATATGAATTTTAGACATAAAGCAAAGGTTTTCCAACCTACAATTGTCTTCACCAAAGAAACTAGGAAATATGAAGTACTCTAGGGGATAAATGCCTGAACCCCAGGTATGGAAAGGGGCAGGAACTCCTGAGTTAATTGGGAGCATGAGGGTAGGGGAGAGGGGGCTGCCAGAATGAGAGGAGGAGAAGAGGAGAGGAGAGGAGGAAATGGAGGAGCAGAAATATTGAGTTGGGGGAAGAATAGAGGAGAGCAGGGTGAGAGTTACCATATCAGAGGGAGCCATTATAAGTCCGAGGAGAGATCTGGCACTAGGGAGATTTCCAGAGCCCTACAAGGATGACACGATCTGACAATCCAGGCAATGGTGGAGAGGAAACGCCCTTCCCCTAAAATGACATTGATGACTACTTATTGTGTCATCCTAGAGCCCTCATCCAGTGGCTGATGGAAGCAGAGGCAGACATCCACAGATATACATTGAACTTAACTCTGGAACTTAGTTGCAGAGAGGGAGGAATGAAGATCAAACGGGTTTGTACCAGGCTTGTGAAACCCACAGAAACAGCTGGCCTGAACAAGGGAGAACACATCGACCCCTGATGCTGTCTGGGAGGTCGGTACAGGGCTGATCCAGACCCCTGAACATGGATGTCAATGAGGAGGCCTCTGCACTCTAGGGGGACCCTGGTAGTGGATTAGTATTTTTCCCTGGTGCAAGAAGGGACTTTGAGAGCCCATCCCACGTGAAGGGATGCTCTTTTGCCCTGGACACGTGGGGAAGGGCCTAGGCCCAGCCCAGGATGATGTGGTGGACTTTTGTGTAGCCCCTGTTGAGGGCCCTACCCTGCCTGGGGAGTGGAGGGTGGATGGGGTGGGGGGTAGGTTGGGGTGGGAGGTAGGTTGGGGTGGGGTAGAAGGGCTGAGGGTGAGGGGAGGGAGAGGGAGAAGGGATTGACATGTGAAACAAGCTTGTTCCTAATTTGAACTAATAAAAAAGTTAGCCACTGGGAAAGAAACTGCCCTTGCCTCAATTGCTGACATATATTGTCCAAATTGGACAAGCAGGTCACAAAAGAAACTGACTGCTGAACTTTGCCAAGACAAGGTGGGACAGACCTTCAAAATTCCTGCTTCACACAAAAGTCTGTCAGCTATTTCAAGCCTGTAGGCTGAAGACGGATGCCACTCCATTGCAGAGGAACCTTGGATGTGTGTTTATATTTTCAACTTTCTGTAATTATTTTAATGATGTCATTTAGAGTACTAACCAATTCTAGAAAAAGGCTTTGCCTTTTTACCTCATTGTTTGCACATTTTTCTGGCAAGTTCTGACATTTTGGCTGCTGTTCTGTTCCTTGGATGATATCAGAACCCAGATTTTTCAGGTTTCCAATGTGGACAGAAACACAGGATGCTCCAAAAGTCCTCCAGACCATTAGTGCCAGGCTGATAGCCACCTCCTTGCCCTGAGTGTTTACTGGGTTCGAGGCCTCTCCAGTATGAAGGCAGCCATAGTTAGAATGCAAATGTCTTATCATGCAAACCAATCTAATACATGATCATTAAGCCCTCTAACACATGATCATTCTCAAGTCCAGTCCCTCCTAGAAAGCCTGACTAATGCAGGGTTATTACATCTGACTTTAGTGCCATGGCTTCTAACCACATCATGAATTCCTCTATCATTGGAGTGTAACACACATCTTTCTCCCCCTCTGGTTACCTTCTGCAATACCCGAGTTCATGGGGAAACACTAACAATGTTCTGTCAATATATCCACATTAGGTTTCAGGCAAGATACTCAGGGAAACATGAACAGACTATCAATACTCACTGTGATCTCCCCAGAAGCCATGATGATAGCCAAGTTTGCCATCCGGTTACAGCTGCACTCTGTGTATGTCTCAGATGCTTTCGTGATCTTACAGCCTGAGCGTGTCCATCTCCCATCGTCCACATTGGGGTTCCAAGAGACACATATGGGCCTCTCAGACTTCTGCTTTGGCTGAAAGATCAGAGGTCCCAGTCACCTGAGAACTTCACTGGAATAGAATCAATGTGGCCCATCTCAAGTACCTTCTGGGACCAGAAGTTTCAGGGAATGAAAAACTGACCAAATTTCAGTTTGTAGTGGTGCTTGATCTGATATTAGACCACATTGTTACTGCTACAAGAAAACGCCTTTCAGATCTGGGGAGACAGCTGAGCAGATAAAAGTGTTTGCTGTGCATGCATGAGTTCAAATCCCCAGCGTGCACATAAAAAAGCTCAGAGTGGAATCATATGCCTATAATCCCAGCTCTGGGAGGCAACAATGAGTTTCCATAAGGCTTGTTAACCAGACAGCTTGGCTGAATCAACAAGCTCTGGGTTCAGTGACAGATCTAGTCTCAAAAAGTAAGGCTGAAAGAAGGCTGGACCAGCTCAGTGGTTAATAGCACTTGCTGCTCGTCCAGAGGAGCTGAGTTGAGTTCTCAGTATCCATATAAGGTGGCTCACAATCACTTGTAACTTCAGATCCCTGGAATCTGAGGCCTCTGGACTCCATGGGCACCTGCACTCGCATGCACATACCCATAGACAGACACTCACATAATTATAAATAAATATAAATCTTAAAAAATAAAATGAGGCCAGGAGTTGGTGGCGCACACCTTTAATCCCAGCACTAGGGAGGCAGAGGCAGGCAGATCTCTGTGAGTTCGAGGCCAGCCTGGTCTCCAGAGAGAGTGCCAGGATAGGTTCCAAAGCTACACAGAGAAACCCTGTCTCAAAAAGCAAAATAAATAAATAAATAGATAAATCTTTTTAAAAAATGAGAGGAATAACAATACCCAACTTATCTTTGGCTGCCACATGTATGCTAAGAAGCACACGCATTTGCACAAGCATACACACAACCCATGCATACTTGTACAAATACACGCATATGAGCATGAACACTTGTTGCATCAGTAGTTGCACTGTGTCACCACTAAGAACACTTAGAAAGGTGCACAGGGTCTCTCTTAGTGAAGAAGTGGGAATCCATTTCCTTCAACCAAATACGTCATTATTTGAAAACCAAACAATCAACTGTTTCTTAAATAGGTGCCATAGCACCTGCGGTGGCAGGACTCCTGGGTAGACAGCCAGGGGTCTTGGGATGACAAACCTGGATGTGTTGGAGGGTGTACACAACAGTCTTGGAGAAGCCCTCCTTCTTCTCCCCAGTCATGATGCCACCAACAACACGAGAATTCATCTTCAGCTTCCAGGAGGCCAGACCATCTTCAAAGAAGCGTTCATCTAAAACCGATGCCATGTGTGCAAAGGAGACAAAAGCCACTCCTGGGGTCCCTGTATGTCCGCCAAATAAAGCAAAATAGAATTGTTTGTTCTATGGGTATTATAAATGGCACATGTGCACACAGGCACACTGTTGACATGTGAGCACAGACAACATGTGCACACAGGCAATATGTGCACACACAAGCAACACATATGACATGTACATACACAGACTCTCTCTGGTTTACTCTAAGGTTGAATATCAGAGAACTTCCAGATCAGCTGAGGCAGAGTTGGAAGATCAGGAAAAGAGCAGATGTGAGAAAGTAAAGAAACTCCACCCTGATTAGCAATTTTCCCTCGTGTAAGAAACGACTTTAAGAACCAATCCCCCATGAAGGGATACACTCTGGCCCTGGACACATGGGGAAGGGCCCAGGCCCAGCACAGGAAGATTTGGTGGACTTTGCAGAGCCCCCATTAAGGACCCTACCCTGCCTGGGGAGTGGTGAGTGGATGGGGTGGGGGGTATGTTGGAGGTGGGGGAGAAGGGATGGGGGTGAGGGGAAGGAGAGGGAGAGGGAGAGGGAGAAGGGACTTACATGTGAAACAAGCTTGTTCCCTAACTTGAACTAATAAAAGAAAAAAAGAAAAAAAATAATACAAAAAAGAAAAGAAACTCCACCCTGCATTCCAGTTTGCTGTTCTTGCTCTCTGAGAGTCAGCAAGCATCAACAGGTCTAATAAACTAACCCTCCCTGGACATTTGGTTGCTAAAGGAATCTCAAAGTGGGCACTGTAAAGGACACTATTGAGCAACGTAACTTAGAAGCCACAGAATCATACACAGCCATTGTAAAGATACCTGGGGCTGGAGAGATGTCTCATCAGAGGAAGGGATTTGTCACCAAGCCTGAAAAATCTGAGTTCCATACAGTCCCCACATGGTGAAGAAGGGAACTGAACTGACTCCCAAAAGTTGTCCTTCAACTGCCATTTTTGTGCCTTGGTACATGTGTATGCATGTGCATAGTCACAAATAATAGACAGATAGGTAGATAGATAGACAGACAGACAGACATAAAAATGTCTAAAAGGTTCTCTGACTCTGTGCCTGTCTCTCCCTGTGTGTGATTTAATATACTCACTGTTGCGTTAATAAACTCACTATTCTTTAAAACTTGTCAGAGCAGGTATTCAAGAAGCTAGTGACATAAAACCCAGTCAAGAGCAAAGAGAGTGTGCACATTTTAGCCTACTTGCTCTCTGGATTACTCAACTTGGGCTGGGTCTTCCCACATCAACTAATATAAGGCAGACCTCCCCCACAGACACAGACACAGACACAGACACAGACACAGACACAGACACAGACACAGACACAGACACGGACACGGACATGGACACGGACACGGACACGGACATGGACACAGACACGGACACGGACACAGACACAGACACGGACACGGACACGGGCACAGACACGGACACAGACAGGACACTGACACTTAGTCAGTCCCTCACTAACACTCTTCTCAAATGATTCTAGGTTGTGACAAGTTAGTAGTTAAAACTAACCAGCACATACCTTAAGTCAGAAAAGCAAGAGGGGGAAGAGGGGAGGAGAAAGGGAGAAGAAGAAATAACAAGAGGAGAGGAAGAGATTCCAACCCACAGAGTCCACCTGTGCCCATGCATAGGAACATCTGCTGGCAATTGGTGGCTACTGGAGAGCCATTGTCTTCACGGATGTGTGCTATGAGAAGCTACCCATCTTTGCAGATGAACCTACACCCTTGCACTTACAGGAAGCATGACGTAAACTCAGTGGGTTATAAAAACACAGTAGAGAAGGAGAAATGGTGGCAGGCAGGGAAGGGATTGGAGAGGAGAAAACGATGGGCAGGGGTTTATCAAAATACAATGTGTGTATATGCAAAATTCTCAAACAATAAAATAATAAAACTAAATTTAAAACAGTTTTTAACAAAAATTAAGGAGGACACAGATAAACTCAATCCAGACAGGATTTAAAAAAAAAAAAAACAAAAAAACAGCTGGATGAAATAAGGAAGATAAACTGGTCACAAGAGACATATTCAGTAAATGATAGAAATACTGATGGCATCACACTGAAATTGTAAAAATGAGAAGCTCAATATATGAAATTTTAAAACACAGTTGAAAGCCTCACAACATAAGGAGCCAGGTGGAGGAGGGCCCATCACGATTCAAGAGCTCAGCAGTCGTACATGGCTGGTGGCCACACCCCACTGGACAGTGACAGCACCATGTTCCATATCAGGCTCTTACTGTTAGACACCCTGGTATGCAGAAAACTCTGAGTGCACTGGTTATCCACACCTCTACTCTCATCAGTTCTCTACCAGCCGTAACTGCCTCTCAAGACTGTAGGTGATGGGAGAGGCTGGCGCACTGAGTGCTCCACTGACTTGGTGCTCAGGGTGGCTCTGTACCTGTGGATTCTGATTCCTTGATGATGGAACAGCCAACAGTCATCGAATCACCTCTGGCTTTCAAGTTAAAGGGCATGTTCTCCTCGTTGCAGTCTTCATTGATAACTTTGCTTTCGATGTCTGAAAGGAAAGAGGATGTTTTCGAAAAGACACACCGAAAGTGCATCTATCTTGAGTTTGATCTTTCCAGGAAAGATGCATAAGGCCAACAGCCTGGTTCAACAGTTAAGAGCACTTGCTCCTCATTCAGGGGACCCAAGTTTAGTTCTCAGAACCCATGTCAGGAGGCTCACAACCACCTGTACCTCCAGGGGATCCAGTGCCATCTTCTGGCCTCCACAGGCACTTGCGTGTGTGTGTGTGTGTGTGTGTGTGTGTGTGTGTGTGTGTGTGTGTGTGTGTGTGTGTAGACACACAGAGACTTAATTAAAACACAATAAAAAGTGTGTCTTTTTAAGGGAAATATGCAAACCTATAGTTGAAAGCAAAAGGAATAATGGAAAATCAGTTTGTTGTAGGGAAACTCAAGTCCTAATGGATGATGAGAAGTGTTACATACGGAGGGCAATCCACCATAACTGTGATTTGGGCTTTGAGTCAGTTCATTTAAGTGCACAGCAAACAGGCATAAAATAATAAAACAAAGAGCAGAAACAGTAGAGACCAGATAGGACCCTTCCACACCAGCAGGCATGAGAAATAAAGAGTCTGTGAGGAACATCTTCTCCTGGGTCAGAGTGTCCCCCAGCTGTCCCCACTGCAGACATCTTTATATCACAGGCTGAACTGTAGTTGAAGGTGCCTGGGGATGCTTCACCCCAACCATACTCAAGATACTGTAACAGTAGCCTTTCTGTTCTAAAGGTATGGTATTTCCACTCTTGAGCTATTTCTTCCTTCCTTTCTTTTAATTCTCATTTCCCCTTCTCAAAGAGATGGGGGACCAGCCCACCCCTGGACAAGGGGTGCTGAAGGGCACTCCATGACAAACATGTTTGAGTTTGAAGGGGGCTTGTCCCACCTCCACAGCTGGCTCAGTGAGCTTAAGCATCACAGGACAATTCATTAATATGTATTTTACAGACCTTATCACGAAACAGTGAGAGGCCTTGCTGTAGCTTTGGAAGGGAGCTTTGCCATCTGGGGCCATACCTCAGTAGGCTCACCTCACAAGCATGTTGACCTGGGTTCCATTCTCAGAAGCCTCAAATAAGAAAAATCCAGGGATGGTGGTACACATTTACAACCCCAGCACTGGGGCTTATTGGCCATTTTAAGCCATGGAGTCAGTTCCAGGGCAGGGAGAGGCCCTGCTGCAAAGAGGGCCTGAGAGATGTGGGTGGCACCTAAGAGAAACTAAATCCTAGCGTGTCTTCTGGCTTCCATATGCATGCACATACACACATTTATACCCACACACACATGACTACATGGCGGGGGATTTCATACCTTAAGGGGATGCATCAGAAAGCAACAGAGTTTAAATCAATTGCAATCGTTTGAATGTAGAATTTCCTACTAAGAATCCTTACATTGAATGCTTGGTTCCTCACTCGTGACACAGAGATAAGTGTTGGAAATCTTAGGCTGTGAGCCTGGGACAAAGTTAGGCCATTGGTGGCATTCCTTCAAAGAGCTATTGCTCTTGCACTCACTCTATCTCTCTTACTCTCATCCCCCCACACACACCAACCATGATGTGAGTTGCCTCTTCAATTAATGCTCCTGCCATAATGTGCTACAGACCTAAAGCAATGAAGCCCAACCAACCATGGTTGAAACCTCTGAAAGCATGTGCCATATCCAAGCTTTCCATTTTAAAAGTTGATTTGTCTCAAGAGTTTGGTGCAGTAACAGAAAGCTGACTGACATACTAACAGTGTCAAAAGTCAAAACCATTGCCAGAGTGAAGTAAATGCCTTTCCTGCCCCCCAAATTATCCAGTGCTGCCCCAACATCTCACTTCAACAGAACCTTCAGGGCTTTCTCCATGGTTCACTCTACTTCAGCCACACTGGCCTCTTCACTGCTCTGCACAGTCATCAGCTACTTTGGAAATCCTTCTTCTTGCAAGGTGCAGTGGTGTGTGTGCCTTTAATCCCAGCACGCAGGAGGCTGAAGCATGCAGCTCTCAGTGAGTTTGAGGCCATCTAAGGCTACAGAGTGAGGTGAATAAATTGTATTCCCTACACATATATTGTTGCCATCTCTGAGGTCTTTCCTGTGTCCATCCTATGACAAATGTCTGAACCAGTTTAAAGCGTGAGACATTGGCTTCAGAGGGTTTGAACCACTGTGGCAGCCAGAAAGTAAAGGAAGAGATCAAGAAAGCCTACACATGCAAGCTGCCTCTTCCTTCTGTTTGACCCTCAAAGGGGGGGGGGGGCTTTTCCCATCCATCACTATGCCACAAACCAAGACACCTCTAGACATGCCCTGGCAGATACACCAAGGAGCATGCTTTACCAGTCTCCCGGGTGTCTTTCAGTGCATCAAAATTCACCAGCACACTGCCCCGGTAATAGTCCCTGCCTACACTACATAAAATAGCCTAGTTCTCCTTAATTTCCTCAGCCTGTGAGATTTTTCTTGATAACCTTGTGTCTGTATCACATATCAGATATCTAAATTCCTAAAGCTGATAAAATACTACCCACATTCTTATGCGTGGGTCAGAGCAGTGATTAAGAGAGAACTTTTGGTATCCAGGGACTGATACAAGAATTACTAACTGGAGTGAGAAGTGCATACAAAGATCAGTGGCACCCGATATCCCCAAGTGGTCAGCAATCAAGCATGTATCAGTCAGGGAAGGATGATCCATGCTGCAGTAACAAACATCCCCAAGTCTTCCATGAATAGAAATAACACATATTTTCTCAATAATGCTCTGTGTCCTTCATGAATTGATTTGCACCCTGCTCTTCATCGCCTTAACTCTAAGACATAAGCAGGTAGAGTAGCTGAGGTGCAAAGATCCTCAGTCACTAAGGGAAAGGGAAAGAATGTTCTAGAATGATGATGACCTGACATAGTCACAAATCCCTTCCTAATGCCACACCAAGAAGTACAATCCAACTATCATCTTGGAAGGGAAAACTGGAAATAGCTAAACCAGAAATGATTATCATATCTTAGGTCATGTAGTAGACAACGCACAGGTGTTTGTTGAATTAATTAATGACACACTCCTGGCATCATGTCTGATCTTGGCCAAGTGATTGAGAAATTGTGTCACTAATATTAGAACTACTTTGCTGTGAGTTGGAGGTTTTGAATGTTCGTGGACAGTCATGAAAATCCAGCTGTGTCGGCCCTGAAAATCAGCCTTGCCCTCGAGGATATGCATTACCTAGGTTCTCCGTCTCAATGGTCTGGCTGACGTTCACTGAGGGTGTCAGAAGAGTAGCTAACATGGCGCTTTCCACAGTCTCCAGCAAGATGGTGCCCAGGGCGGATGTCTCCTCCCGGCTGAGCTCAGCCCACTGGGGTGCTCGCTCCAGCACCTGGGAAATGCTCCTAGCTGCATTCTACAAGGAAAAAAAACATTTCCTAATGTTTTCACCCCTCCCGCTCCCCCACTCCTCCTCCTGCTCCTCTCCTTCCTGCTTGTTCCCGGCTCTTTCCACTCTTTCTCCTGCTTCTCCTCCTCCCCCACTTCTTCCCAGTTTCCTCCTCTTCTTGCTTCTCCTCCTCCTTCTCTCCCCCAGCTCCTCCCCCGCATGTTCCTCCTCCTTCCTCTTCCTACTCCTCCCCCTGCTCACTCCCCTCCTTCTCCTGCTTCTCCTCACCACACTCTTCCTCCTCCCCTTCTTCTCCTGTTCCTCCTCCCACTCCTCTTCCATCTCCTCCTCCTGCTCATTCTCCTCCCCATCTCTAGTTAGCAAAGTAGCCTATGCCATCTCTAGCACTAGGAGACAAAGTTGTAGATGAGGCAGAAGGAGAATAAAGCCTCAGTATGGTGAGAGTCCTGAAATCACAGGACTTAGAAGGCAGGAGCTGGTAGGTCCTGGATTACTTAGCCACTTAGAGGCCAGCCTAGATGACAGAGAGACGCTGTCTCATAAACAAAAAGAGCCAAAAGTGGCATTGCTCAGTTGTGTTTCTAGACTTCAGGGACCCCATTAGAAATGTTTAAGCCCAGCCTTGGCAGGGCATGGAAAGTCAGTGCCTGAGCCAGCTCATTCTCCACATGCTGTTTGACCCAGAAACTTCTAAAGATTAATCTTTCCAGACACACCTGAAAATTTTGCAAAGACCTCACTCAGTGGTAATCATTTAATTTTTTCCGAAATATTAAGTTCTCAAGAAGCTGTTTAACAGTTTGTACATGGAATGCAGTCACGTGATCATTGACAGAGCAGGGAAGAATGCTGTATGAAGTCATGTGTGTGAACAAGCAGCATAGCACCTGCCTTCACGATGGAGAGAAAGTTATGAACTAACACGCATATCCCATCTGGTGGGGCTTGGAAACAACTGCAAATTTGAAATGTACTTCAGAGACTCATATGTGTCCAGAGTGCTGAGAATAATGTATGATGAACACTCAGCCCCAGAAGGGATATAGATGGCACATCTCTACCCCAACACCCAGGAACATTCAGATGAGGGCATGGAAACAACTCAAGAGCTAGAAGATTGGGAAGCGCCTCCCATGGCAACCACAACACAGCCGCAGTGGCTACCTGCATGAGACCTGGCCATCCAGCTTCCCACCATGTATCACAGCGGTGCCCAGAAGTCCCCATAACTTTCCTTGACACTAATGAGGATCGATGGCTGCTAGAGGGGAGGTGTCGTTTTCACTAATGATGGAGTCACTGGGGACTAGAGGGGCAGAAGAGGTCCCAGGGGAAAGGAAGGGGGTACCAGAGGGTAGTGGGAGGACATAACCACAATAGAGTAGACAGACAGATATATGAAACTCAAAACTAAAGAAAAATGTTGCATGAGGCTGAAATGACTCAGAGATCAAGAGCACACACTGTTCTTACAGAACACCCAGGTTCTGTTCTGACACCCACACTGGGCAGCTCACAACTGCCTGTAACTCCAGCTCCAGAGGGATAGGACTTCTCGGGCCTCTATGGGTCACACGCACACAAGACACACAAAGTTGGCAAAAAAAAAATCCTTAAAATGCGAATATAGAGTTTGTATTTTTGGAACATAAGAATAAAAAACTATAGAGTTGTAGCATAGATATCATGTGCATGCATGTGTGTAAGCGTGTGTGCGAGCACACAGGCTATATTCTCATGTGGAGGCCATATGCCAAGTGTGGCTCCCACACCAGGTGCCTTTCATCTTGTGACTGGGCCTCTTGCTGGCCTGGAACTCAACAAATGGACTATGCTGGGTGGCCAGAGCCCCCCGGGCCCCGTCTCCCAGTGCTGAGATTTCAAATGCATGAGCTCTGCCTAGCTTTTGTGAGATATTTTTCTGGTGATAGAACTTAGGTCTTCATGCTTACAAAGTGGCTCTTTACCCACTGAGCCATAACCTGAGTCAGATACACACAGTTTAACCATCATATGTAACCATATGCATAAATATGTATTGTCTTATTTAGTATGGAGCCAATGGAGTACTACTCAGCAGAAAAAAAAATGGAATCTTGAAATTTGCAGGAAATGGATGGAACTCAAAGAAACCATTCTGAGTGAGGTAACCCAGTCACAAAAAGACAAACATGGTATGTACTCACTCATATGTGGATTTTAGACATAGAGTAAAGGATTACCAGCCTACAATCCATACTGCCAGAGAAACTAGGAAACAAGGAGGACCCTGAAAGAGACAAAATGTCTCCTGGAGAAGGGGAAAGGCTCACCATCCTCTGAGAAAATTGAGAACATGGGAAGGGGGGAGGGAGTTACTAGAATGAGAAGGGAAGAAGGATGCAGACGTCATGAGGGAGCAGAAAGGTTGAGTCAGGTGTAGATTAGAAGAAACGATATGTGATAGGTAGGATTTTAGTTGGGGGTGGTAGAGGAGGAAGGGAGGGAGAAGGGAACTGGGATTGTCATGTAATTCAATCTTGTTTGTAATTCAAATAAAAAATAAAATGATTTAAATGTAAAAAATAAAAATAAATAAAAGAACACAGTAATTGAAAAAAAGAAATTACAGGCAATTATTATTCCTAGTTTGATATGAGAAAACAATGATTCACATTTTATTGATATTAAGAGGCATCACCAGGATTTGAGTTGTGAGGACTGTTATATGGCTCTGTGGCTAAAAGCTCTCAGTGCTCAAGCATGAGGACTGAGATTCAGATCGAGTACACTCATCAAGTGGCTCACAGATAGACACGGGAACTCCAGCTCCAAGGAATCCAGGACCCCATTCCAGCCTCCATGGATAACACACACACACACACACACACACACACACACACACACACACACTTTTGTTATTGTTGTTTTTCACAACAGGGTTTCTCTGTGTAGCCTGGCTGTCCAGGAGCTCCCTCTGTAGACCAGACTGGCCTCAAACTCATAGAGATCCACCTACCTCTGCTTCCTGAGTGTTTGGATTAAAGTTGTGTAACAACAGTACCACTTTTATACTCTTACAGATACACACAAGGAAAGAAAACCATAAATAAAATCAACTTTTAGAAACTGCATTTAACTTTAGAGGTCCAGAACCAAAC
This sequence comes from Cricetulus griseus, assembly GCF_003668045.3. Classification (NCBI taxonomy): domain Eukaryota; kingdom Metazoa; phylum Chordata; class Mammalia; order Rodentia; family Cricetidae; genus Cricetulus; species Cricetulus griseus. The sequence goes on from NC_048598.1 coordinate 96,081,327, forward strand.
ACTGTTTGTTTGGTATACTAAGTTTCTCAGTTAGTGCTCTATAGATGACTCCACTTGTGTGTGTGTGTGTGTGTGTGTGTGTGTGTGTGTGTGTGTGTGTGTGTGTGTGTGTTAGGAGCCATAGGAGTATACAGCAGGTGATAACCAGTGTTCAACAGTCCTGCCTACCAAATTAATGATTGTCTGATAGAGAGCCCCACCTGATAAGGCCATGGAGTTACTGGCTGTGGAAAACAGTTGCTCCTGTCTGTGACTTCTCTCATGAGTCACTTCATTTCTTCCCTATGAAATTCATTTCTTCCCTACGAATAGCTTTTTGGGTGTTCTCCAACTGCTTGTGTGTTTATCTCATGAAAATATTCCATCTACTGAGCACTTACATCTGTGGATAGTCAGAAAGATAACGTTTCATTTAGTTGTATGATTTTGATATATAGAAAATATACTGGGACCTGGGACATGCTTCATAAGTGGAGCTATTTGTCCCATGAGGTCTGTAAACATTTAAAAACCTGCCTTTTTTTGCTCAGACTTACTGCACACTATTAGCCCACTTTAACCTCAAAGCAAGTTCAAACTAGACTAAAGGGGAGGAGAAAATCACAGTATAACCTCAGAAAATAAATGGAATAATAACAAAAATAATCTGGAAGCAGCAGTGCACCCTGTGGATCTAGAAGGTGAAGGAGGGCTCCGGAAGCACTGAGCCATCTAGGTGGAGATGGTAGGATTTCCCAGTGAGAAGCCACCTGAAGAACAGAGTAGCTACTCTAAATGAAAGGTGAAAAGAGCCTAAATGGATACAATAATGAGAAATGGTGCATTTTAACCAATCAAAGGGGTGAGAGTGAGTGATACCATATGCTCAGTCCTAAACAGAACATCACTCTCACCCTCCCCCAGCCCAGGGAGCATCAAGGAAGAAGGGGCAGGAAGAAGGTACAAAGTGGGGAAGTGCAGTGAAAAGCAGGCCTCAGACACAGCCCACTGTTAACACTTGAGCTCACAGCAGCTGTCCTGTGCCTGAAGATCACAGCAGCTGTTAATGCATGAGCTCACAGAGGCTGTGCACACCTGCAGCTCACAGAGGCTTGCACACCTGCAACTCACAGAGGCTTGCACACCTGCAGCTTACAGAGGCTGTGCATGCCTGAAAATCACAATGTCTGTGCACACCTGCAGCAAACAGAGGCTGTGTACCCCTGCAGCTCACAGAGGCAGTGCACACCTGAAGATCACAGTGCCTGTGCACACCTGTAGATCACAGTGCTTGTGCACACCTGCAGCTCACAGTGCCTATGCTGTGAGGTCCAAGATCAGTCAATATTCCATAGACTGCACTAATTTGGAGTCTGTGGATTATTTTTAAAAGGGAAATATATGAAGGGGGCATGTCCATGGTGTCTGATGGGGAGGAAAGATGGTAGTGGAAGGGTGATTTGTGAGATGGGTTATGAAGGCAGTGGGCAAAAGCACCTTGGCCTGGAGGACTGCCATTTTGACTTCAGACTCCACTTTATCTGCAGGGTGAAATAAAGTTGAGGTCCCCAAGCCCTAGGAAAGCTGAGAACTTTCCAAGAGATGATCAACCACTTCCCTAAACTATAGAAGTAGTTGTTAAGCATCTTTAGCTCTTTAGAAACATTGTGACTATTCACAGCAGCAGAAGGAACAAATGAGACTGATTGGTTGGACTGAAAGGCTTACATTGTATCCATTGACAATGATGAAACTGAAAGACCCCTGCCCCTTAGCCCTTTCTTTCTCAAGTTTGCCTCCTCCTCCGATCAGCGGCTTCCCCGATCCCCACCCCCGCCGGCCTCCACTTCCCCTGCCGCCGCACGCCCGGCCCGAGGGCGAGCACCAGGTGGGCCGGCCCGAGGGCGAGCACCAGGTGGACCGGCCCGAGGGCGAGCATCAGGTGGGCCGGCCCGGGGCCCCGCCCCCACGCCCCCGCCCGATGGGGAACACTCCGTCCAGCACCCCGTCCCAAGGTCAGCTATCTGGACGCGGAGGGGGAATTGAGTCTGTTGTACCAGACACCAGACCTTGAGAATATGCTGGTCTGGAATGGCTCTGTGCCTCATTTGAACCATCCAATAGAAATGACTCTGTACTTTGCCTCATTTGAATGACTCTGTACTTTGCCTCACTTGAATAACTCTATACTTCACCTCATTTGAATAACCCTATATAGCGCCTCATTTAAATTGACCAATAGGAATAACACTGTACTGCGCCTCATTTGAATTATCCAATAGAATCTCTGCTTCTCGCTTCTGTATTGCGCTTTCTGCTATATAAGGACCCCTCTCCCTTGGCCTGGCGCGCTTGGCCCAACAGAAGCTAAGCCGCCCCGGGTACCCGTGCCGCTAATAAAGCCTCTTGCAGTTTGCATCCAAGTTCGTGGTCTCGCTGATTCCTGGGTATGGGTCTCCTCCTACGAAAGTACCTCTTCAGGGGTCTTTCAAAACCTTCAAAGAAGCCCTTAATCTCTAAATCCTGAAAATTGTAACTGTAACTTGCAAACAAATGTCAAGTTTGTGTTTATAAACCCCACTTCTGCACCTGTTCAGGGCTGTCAGGAGAAACACAGCTCCCATGTCCTTGTGCTTCAGCCCTGATCTATCAATGACCCACTTATGTAGTAAATAGTTAAAATCTTTATAACTCATAAATATTGCCTCTCTCCTTCCTCATGGGGCATAACAGCCTAGGTGTAACAGTTTACATGTGTGAAATTATGGTTTACATGTATGAAATTGCCAAAGAACAAATAAAATATACTCTATTTTGAAAGAATAAAACAATATCAAAATAAAGAAGGATATCACCCAGACGAAATTGAATGGGGTGAGGAGATGGGTACAAGACAGGAAAGAGCAGGAATACAAACAAAGAATAATAACATACATCCCTGAAAATGTCAGGAAAAACCCATTATATTCTATGCTAACAAAAATAACTAAAAGGTGAAGACATGCTAAGATGCTGAAGACAATATCTGAGGTTATGCCGGGTCTACATTCACATGTGCACATACACACACACATATGCACTCACACACATGCACCCACATATATACACATTCATACAATCATGCTTGCACACAGACACACATGTATGCATGCACACACACACACACACACACACACACACACACACACACATATATACACATGCACCCACACACACATTCATGTAGTCATGCATGCACATGCTCAGAGTGGTGGGAAGAGACAGACACAGATAAAGGTGCTGCTATTACCTGCAGGGACACTGGGGCACTTTTGTTTGCACAGGTGTTATCCAGGATGCTGAAGGTGGCGTTCACGAGTGTGCAAAAGGAGGCCTGTGTCACAAGAGAAAAAGCATGTCTGAGTACTAGCCAGTCTGTTGTGAATTATGAAGTCTACAAATTGATCAATAAAGCCCAACATATGAGTGCTCCAAATTCCTCAGGGAAATAAACACTCATCCCATCAAGTTTTCATTTAAGAGAAGTTGAGAATGATGGTGGATAACAGGCCCATTTGCTCAGAAGAGTTCTGGCACATCCTGCCCAGCAGGAAAACCACAGTTCACAATGGCCTGGTATACAGTTCATGAGTAACCAGGAGAGGTGAAGACTCCAGCTACAAACAAAGGGCAAGCAAGAAGTTCTAAACTGAGATGATTTTACCAGGGCACACTGTACACCCATGTAGAGACAGCCCGAATATACTCTTCAGTATGGAGAGTTATTTCATTTCTGTCACTCAGATAAAATACTTTGACAAAAAGCAACTTGAGAAAGTGTTGGAAGCCAAATCTCAGGGCTTGTCATGAGATCCTAGGCCATGCTTAGCAGGCCACATAGTTAACCTTTACATAGCAGCTCCTTAGAACCTCAGCTCAAGAAAAGAAACAACTTGACCCAGTCCTCCACCTACAGGCTCAGTCACCTAGGCAACCCTTCCTGGACTTCTTACTCATGAACTCTTTACCCTGCCAAACATCCTCTTTGTGGCTTCCTAATATCCTGCCTATACTAACACCTGGTGCACAAACAACCCATTCTGCCACTCCCCATATCCTGACTATATAAGCTAGCCTGAGAGAAAAGTAAAGTTTGCCACTTGATCAGAATCCTGTCTTGTGGTCGTTCTTTCTGTGTCTCTTGTCCCCATTCCCTATCCCTGACTGTCTTGCCCCAGGTTGACGTCCTGCAGGCCGGGACAGGAAAGGAAGGGTTTGCTTCAGTTTACAGTTCTAGGTTACTGTCCATGATAGTGGGAACTCAAGGTAGGAACCTGAAATAACTCATCACTGCCACAGTCAGTAGCATAGAGCAATGCGTGCATGCCCATTCACTTGCTCAGCTCTGTTTCTCCACTCTTACACAGTTCAAGACCCTGCCTAGGGAAGGCTGTTACCCACTGTGGGCTCAGCCTTCCCATATCAATTAACTTAGTTAAGACAATTCCCCTTAAACACACCCACAAGCCAACACAATGCAGACAGTAATTGAGACTCTTCCCAGGTAATTCTAGGTTGGGTCAAAATGACAATTAAAGTTAATCATTAAGGACAGGTGTGTTGGTGTACACCTCTAGCCCTAGAACTTGAGAGGTGAAGGCAGGCAGCTCTTTGTGAGTTTAAAACCAGCTTGGTCTGCACATCAAATTCCAGGCTACGCAGAGACACATAGTGAGATCTTCTCACAAAAACAAACAAAACAAAAAGTACCAAATCATTACGCATGCTAATAAAGCAAATGGTATGAGTGAAAATGCAGTTCTCAAAAAAAATTGCAAATGGCCAAGAGTTACACAAAAAGTTCAATTATTGGCCATAAATGAAAATACATTTCAAAACAATATTGAGATTCCACATCATCAGAATCAGAAGGACACACTTAAAAAAGACAATGGCAGCATAAAGTGGACTCGGTGGGTTTACAAAGAGCACATGAAGTTGGGAGGAAATGTGGCAGTGGGATTAGAAGAGGAGTGAGTGGATTTGTTCAAAACGTGTGTATGATATTTTCAATCAATAAAACGTCACAATGAAATGACAACAAAGGCTGGTGAGGGTTGTGGGAGGTAGCTTTTGTGCACTGCTGGTGGGAATGTAGACAGATGTGGGTGTTGTGGAACTCAGCACACAGGCGCTCAGAGAGGGAAAACTCATCATGCCACCTAGCCTGAGGACATGCCTACAGGAATTGTCTCTGCTACAGAAATATCCAGAATACAGAGATTCACACAGAGAGAGCTAATCGGTGTTCCTGGAGCTCCGAGGAGGTATGGCAGCTCCTGCTAATGGATATGGAGATTCCACTGGGAATGATGAAGATACAGAACAAGATACTGATGATTTTTGCATGGCACTGTAAATTCACTGCAAGCCACTGAACTGTACACTTTTAGGTAGTAATGTGATGGCCAAATCTCAATTTGATGAAATCTACAATCCCTTTAGAGACAGACACATTTTGGGTATGCCTGTAGGGGATTCCTTTTTTCTCTTTCTCTCTCTTTTTTTTTAAATTACTATTTTATGTGTATGGCTGTTTTGATCACCTGTGTGACTTCCTGGTCTCTGTGGAGGACAGAAGGGTGTAGAATGCACTAGAACTGGAGTTATAAGTGGTTGTAAACCATCATGTGGATGCTGGGATATAAACCTGGGTCCTCTGGAAGAGCAGGCAGTACTATTAATCTTTGAGCAATCTCTCCAGCCCTCTATGGAGTACTACCTTAGGTTAATTGGAGTGAGAAAACCTGCCCACTGCAGGTGGCACCATCTCCTTGGCTGGGATTCTGAACTGTATATATAAGGAGGGAGTGAACTGAGCACCAACACTCATTGCGCTCTGCTTCCTGGCTTCAGATGCAATGTGACCAGCTGCCTCAAGTTCTTGCTACCAGCCCTTCCTCACCTCTAAGGACTGCGCCCTCACACTGTGAGCCAAGATACGTTGCTTTTGTCACAATATTTTATCACAGCAACAAAACAAGTAACCAGGATGAATAGATTATATATTGTATGTGTTCTACCACAACTAACCACAAAAACAGTGTTCCAAGGTGTGTAGAGGTTCCACACGTAATGTGTAAACTCACATTAATGTAAGGTGGATGTGAATTCTTTTACTGGCCACAGTGAGTTTAATGGGTCAGGTTCTCCATTCACAACCCATCAACCCATTTTTGCCTGAGGAGTGTTTACACAACTCCAGGGTATAAGGTGTGTGTGTGTGTGTGTGTGTGTGTGTGTGTGTGTGTGTGTGTGTGTGTATTATAGTATGTATATGCATATACACACAAATTAAACATTTACTGATAATAAATCATGAAACTTATCTCAAATTAGTTGGACTTAAGAAGCAGCTCAAAAATAGAGAACATACCTAGCAGACACAAGACCCTGGGTTCAATCCTCAGCATCACAAAAGTGCAGTTAAAATTTAAATATTTTAAAGGGTTTAGAGAGAGAGAGAGAGAGAGAGAGTGTGTGTACATGTGCTCACACACATGTGCATACATGTATATATGTATGTGCCCACATGTACCCTGTAAATGTGATTGCTTTGGGGGCCATAAGAGGACACCACATCCCTCAGAGCTGGAGTTACAGGCAGTTGTGAACCACCTGATGTAGGTAGTGGGCATCTAACTCAGGTCTTCTGGGAGAGCAGCCACATTCTTGACCACAGACTCAACTTCTCCAGCTGACCTGCCACTCATTTTTCTTTTAAAAGAATTCCTTGGGTTTTGTCAGACAAATACTGTGTCTTCCCAACTAGCTGAATATTATTTGGTCAATGAGATGTGACTAGAAGTGACACTTAGGAGTATTCTCTTTTTGTTTTTTGTTTGTTTGTTTGTTTGGTTGGTTGGTTGTATTTTTTTTTGTAGAGGTGCCTATTTAACTCAGTTTTTTAGACTTTTCATTTTCCATTTAGATACAGTACTAATAAGTGCAATGCTTTGTTTCCTCTCCCTGTGCACATGTTCAGTGTTCAAGTTCTATTGGAAATGTTCAGTAATTTCTTGTAACATCTTAAATTTAAAACTGTCACGTAACCTGCTAAACTTGGGTCCTTCAAATATTTCCCTGTGGAACAAAGCTACACCTCTACTTGGATTGACTTAATCCACCTCTTCAATGGTGGGCCCGGAAGAAACACCACCAGAGGGAGGAGCTCCAGCACCAGGGAAGCAGTCCTCCAGGCATGCCACCCTCACTCTGGTACAATTTCATAATGATGAGACTGCAGACTTTCTCCAGTTCTTTCTGCTGGTGTTCTAAGTCTTCATTCTTTGTAGTCTATTCCTAGCCAGAATTGCACTTGTCTAGAATCTTTGGTTTGTCCTCATCATTGATCTTGCCTTGAAGTTTCTCATCTCCAGCTGTTGCTTTCATGCTAACTACATAGGCCTCTAATGAATTCTTGGGTGGTACCTTCTCTCTTTGCTTCTCATTTTCAGCTTTGCACTTCTCAACTTCCTAGGTCATGCACTCAATATCCTCCTTGCTCAAGTGGCCCTTGTCATCGGTGGTGATGATCTTGTTCTCCTTTCCTGTGCTCTTATCTCCAGCAGAAGCACTGAGAGTGCCATTGGCATCAACGCCAAAGTGACTTCAGTCTGGGCAACACCACTGGGTACTGGAGGTGTACCTGTGATTTCAAACTGTCCAAGAATCTTGCTATCCTTGGCCATGGCCTTTTTTTATGCAAACTGCATGAGGCTTTATTGTAGTTGTTTAACAAGCTAACCCCATGTTATCTAGGGCCTTCCATCCATCCACCATGGTGGATGACTAGAAAGACAGCTCAAAGCGTCTGCATAGAGATCTTATAGGGCAGCGTAAGGGGAGTGTCTAGGAGTACGCACAGGCTCAGGATTGGTGTGGCTCCAGGCTTGGAGGGTTTGCCCTGTGTTGATTGGTCAACTGGTTGTTAGGCCATGGCCTTTTTGCCTTCATACACATGAATGAACACATTCAACTTGTCAGAGTAGGTGGTGAAGGTCAATGTCTGCTTGGGAGGGATGGCAGTATTGTGCTTGGTGAGGACAGCAATGATTCCATCAGCAGTTTCAATACAAGGAAAAGAGGGGCTACATTCAAGAGCAGCAAATCCTGAACATTCTCAGACTTGGCTCCAGATAGAAGAGTCTCCTGGATAGCTGTACTAGAAGCAACAGCTCCATCAAGGTCAATGCTCCTATTCAGTTCTTTTCCACTGAAGAAGTCTTGCATAAGCTTCAGAATCTTGGGGAATCCTGCCAGAACCACCCACCAGGACAATATCATGGATCTGTGAATTGTTTAGTTTGGCTTTTTGGGGGGGCGGGGTTTCAAGACAGGGTTTCTCTGTGGCTTTAGAGGCTACCCTGGAACTAGCTCTTGTAGACCAGGCTGGTCTTGAACTCACAGAGATCCACCTGCCTCTGCTTCCCGAGTGCTGGGATTAAAGGTGTGCGCCACCAATGCCTGGCTTAGTTTGGCATCTTGAAGAGCCTTTTCTATAGGATCCACAGTGTCATGGAACAGGACAACACTCAATCCTTCAAATTGATCACAAGTAATGGAGGCATAGAAGTTGATTCCCTCATAAAGAGATTCAATCTCAGTACCAGCCCGGGTGCTGGAGGAGAGGGTTCATTTAGTCTGTTCACAGGCAATAACTCTCTTGTTCTCACTGATGTCATTGTGTTTTTGTTTAAACTCAGCAATGAAATGGTTGGCTATTCAGCTTCCAGATTCTTCTCCACCCAAGTGAGTGTCTCCAGCTGTTGATTTGACTTCAAAAGTTCCATCCTCCATATTGAGGATTGACACATCAAAAGCACCACCTTCCAAGTCAAAGCTCAGCACATTCCTTTCAGCCCCAACCTTCTTAGCTAAGCCATATTCTTTTTTTAACTTCTATTAATTCTTTGTGCATTTCACATCATACATTCTGATCCTACTTATCGCCCCATCTTCTCACTTCTGCCCTCTGTGCTTGCAGCCTCACCCCCAAATCAAAGTCAAATTTCAAAGAAAAAACAAACCCTAAAGAAACAAAACAAAAAAAGAATCTTGTTGTAAAAGCTGTAGTGTGGCCCATGGAGTCACACAATTTACCCTTTAGCCCATTCGTCTTTACTTGCAAGTGTTCATTGCCATAAGTCACTGATCTGGCTCAAGGCCTCTGGCTTCTGCTATGCCACCAAGAATGGGTTCTCACTGGGGCTCCTCTTGGATATCCTGTTGTCGTGTGTCATGACAGGATCCAAATCCTGCACCTCCGGATTCATAGGTTCATCCCCTTCACATGACCCAACAGTTCATAGACTCAGTGAATGTTGGGGTGAGCCAACACATAGCCCTGGTTCTGGGCCTGGGTGGTCAGCCTAGTAGCTTTTCCTCACCATCACCACTATCACTACCCAGGTGAGCTCTCCAGCACTGCTTAGGCTAGCTCACCCAATGCAGCCTTCAGCAAGAAGTGGAACCAGTTGTCCTGCTCTTGGGTCCTCAGATCTGAGTTCCTCAGACTCTTATCCAGGGCCAGCTCTACCTCTTTGCCCAGGCAAAGTGCAGGGCCCTCTCTGCTAATTGCTGTAGGGGGTAATATGAGGGGGACACAGGGTCAACTCTCCCTCTTCATGCCCTCAGTGCTAGTTCACTTAAGCCTGCAACAACAACTCTAGTGTTCTACCCAGGTGGGGTGCAGGGCCCACTCTCTTGTATGCTGAAGCCAGCATGGGGCAGGGCTAGTTCTCCCACTCTCATGATCCTGGAGCCATCTTTCTCACTTGTCACAGGTGGTAAGAGGCGAAGGAAAAGGGAAACTTTACCTCACCCAAGCCATTGAATGTCTAAGCATATTCTTAAAGAGAAAGGGAACTTTAACTTTTTCTTGTGCTCTCTCCACTGCCTAAGATATGGATCTGATGGCAGAAGCTGGAGCAACCATTTTGGGCCACAGAGAAGGAGTCTTGTATGAAGAAAGGAGTAATTCCTACTTTTAAAAACAATACAGCCACTATTGGTTTTGCTATTTCACTATTGCATTTATTTTGTTAACATTGCTGAAGCAAGTGTGCACCACCTCTGGGGTTTGGGCAGCTAATCAGTTGTCGAGAGTGCTAAAGAGTGTGAAGGATGTATTGCACAGCTGCTCCAATTCCCTCTTTCATCATCTGTGTCACTAAGGCTCCCAGACTCAAAGGGACTGTCATGAAACCCATGACAGGGAACAACTTTGCCCCTCGCTTTCTGTTTTTCCCAGCACAAGGCTTCCCCCAGGATCATTCTAGGAATCCCAAGACACAGTCCCTCTGGCCCTCACTAACAAGATTCAATAAAAAAAAAGATTGCTGAAGTAATATTCAACGTAAGTGGTTTCTTGGAAAACATCAAGAACTAAGGATGTTCAATAATGCTTACATATTCAATAAAAATATGTACCCAGCCCTAAAAGGAGCATCTATATCAAAGCCACACACACACACACACACACACACACACACACACACACACACACACACCAAGGTTTGTGGAACATAATGGACCAAGAGGTAGAAAGAAAGAAAGATAGGAAGAGTGGGGAGGAAATAAGTGAGATGCTGTCTTCTGGACATGACATGGCAAAGACACTCATGAACACATAGCAGCTGTGGGTATCTACACAATACCAAGCCAGCCAAAATTCTAGGCATAGACTAAGAGCTCTTGGCAGTGAGAGTTTCTGGGAGAGGGAGAATCATTCTTTCTTGGGGGTGTGGCATCTGGTGGAGTTCCGTGCTCACACGCATGTACGGGCACCAGTGACTGAATTTAGTGGATCATCATAGAAAAACAGGACATGAAGTTGGAAGAGAGCTAGGTTGAGGGAGGTTGGGGGTGATTATCATCGTATTTCATTACATATATCCATAAAATTTTCAAGAATAAAGGAAGTATGTTATAAAACTTACAGAGTCAAAATCCCTGGCGTTCCCTGCTTGGCACTGCTGAATCTGCTCGCTGTTGGGTATCAAGTCTTCCTTACACTTGAAGGGGATCCCTGGGAAGAAGAAAAATCAAGCACAGAAAACAGTGAGTTGTGACTACAAGGCAAAGCTGATTCTGTGACCTTTGTGCATAACCCCCAACCTCAGCCACAACACATAGCAGTGACTAGGACCAAACTGCAGCTACACGGTAGGTTAAGAACCTCCAAGGGTGTGTCACAGGTTTAAATGGAGCAAGTCAGAACATGATGCAAAGTATGATGCCCAAAGCCACAGTGACCATTCTATGTCAACTATCATCTCAACAGAACCCAGGAGCACATGGGAGGCTGGCCTCTGGGCAAGCCTGTGGCAGATCATGCTAATTAGGCTGACTGGTGAGGGAAGACACATCTTAATTGTGGGCAGGACCATCCCTTGGAAGGAGACCCTGGATCACACAGAAAGTCAAGCAGAAGCAACATGCATAGCTCTCTGTCCCTGACTGTGGACGTGATGTGACCAGCTGCCTTAAATTCCCCACCATGGTGGATTATACCTTGAACCAAGACAAGAACTAACAGTGGGAATGAAGACAAATAATAAATATATATTTCTAGATGGTTCTTGTGAGAAGGAAACAGGAAATGAAATAGGGAAGGAGCATGTGGGGACAGAATGGCACTGATGACCTCCTCACCCCTGTGGTGGGAGGACCCTTAGATAAATTTGTGTTGTTATTGTGCTTCATTGTAGCCATTCGGGCTACATAAATTCCATATTAGATATTAGTGTGTGGTGGTAGTTTACAGGTGTATGAACATTTTCATACATGTATATCATGTATGCCTGCATGTGTGGAAGTTAGAAGGTAGCATGTCTTCCTCAGTCACTCTCCACCATCATGGACTCTAATACTCTGGATCCATAAGTCCAAATAAACTCTCTCTTCTAAAAGCTGCCTTGGAAGGGGAAAGGGACAAGATCTCCTGAGCAAATTGGGAGCATGTAGAAGGGGGAAGGAGCTACGAGAATGAGAAGGGGAGAAAAGGAGGGGTGAGGAAGATATGAGGGAGCAGAAAGGTTGAGTTGGGGGAAGAATAGAGAGCAAGATAAGAGATAATATAATAGAGGGAGACATAGGTTTAAAGAGAGATCGGGCACTAGGGAAATGTCTGGAGTCCTACAAAGATGACACCAACTAACAATCTAAGCAATAGAGAAGAGGCTACCTTAAATGCCCTCCCCTGATAATGAGATTGATGACTGACTTATATGTCACCCAATAGCCTTTATCCAGGAGCTGGTGGAAGTAGAAGCAGACACCCACAACTAATCACTGAACTGAACTGAAATCCAGTTGCAGAGAAGGAGGGGTGATGAGCAAAGGGGTCCAGACAAGGCTGGTGAAATCCACAGAAACAGATGACCTGAACAAGGGAGAGCTCTTGGTTTCCAGACTGGGAAACCAGCATGGGACTGATCCAGACCCCAGGAACATGGGTGTCCCTTGTTGTAGTAGATTAGTACTTATCCCTAGCATAGGTATGGATTTTGGGAGCCCATTCCACATAGAGGAATACTCCCTGAGCCTATACACATGGGGGTGGGCCTAGGCCCTATCCCAAAGAATATGATAGACTCTGAAGATCCCCTATGTAAGGCCTCACCTTCCCTGGGGAACAGAAAGGGTATGGGATAGGTAGGGTGTTAGTTAGAGGAGACAGGAGAGGAGGGGAGGGAGAGGGAACTGGGATTGACATGTAAAACAATCTTGTTTCTAATTCAAATAAAAAAATGGAGGGAAAAAAGTTGCCTTGGTCGTGGTATTTCATCACAGCAATAGAAAAGTAACTAACGCACAGGGACTCATCCTTAAAGAAAACTGGCCCTCCCTGGGCAGCGAGCAACTGCCTCTCAGGACTCATGCGCTCCTCCCGGATCTGTGTTCATGCTCAGTGCCCTAACCTCAAAGACCTTTTAATATATGTTCCTTAAATTTTTAACCTTTTGTCATTCTTGAGAGAAAAAAAAAAACAATAAATGCTTTCACAAGACTCTGAAGTACCGGAGAGCCTGAACTCTACTCATGGTTTCAGTTTCCATCTAAAGCTGTCCACCCTGTGTGAAGCACAGGACTTTTGCACATACTATAACCAGGGCCAATGTGATCTCCACTCTTTCAAGTTTATATTTTAAACTGTGTGTGGTCCTGCACACCTGTGATACCAGAAGTTGGAAGATGGAGGGATGAGGAATGGGGTTCAAAGCCACCAGTGAGTTTGAGGCTAACCTCAACTACATGAAACTGTCTTAAAAAAATGTCTTAAAAAAAGTTGATCCAAAATCCACTCAGTAATTTAGTGTTGGGTGTACCGATGAATCCATAAAGGAGTGAATAAGTAGGAAAATACTGCATGGGTGAAATGAAAATAAACAGAGAACCCAGTTATTGGAAAAGAAAACAGGTTTTATGAGCAAAGCCAAGACTCAGCTCCCCATGCCAAAGCACCAAAACATTACTTTTGCAGCTAAAGTTGCCATGTGCCTGGGAGCCTTCTGGCTCTGGTCGGAAGTTGGGAAGGCAGCCACAGATGTAGGAGCCCGGGACATTGGTGCAGACAGAATTTCGTCCACATGGTGATGGATCTTGGATGCATTCATCAATATCTGCAATAAAAATAAAACATATAAAGAAATTTGGAAAACTGGGGAGAAGTCCATATGCCAGGCCATCCTGGAAATCCTCTGCTCACCTTCACATGCCACTTCTGGGTCTGTGAAATTCACTTGTCCATTGCTCAGTGCAAAGCCAGGGTGGCAAGTGCAGAAGTAGCTCCCAGGAGTGTTAGTACACAATGAGTTGGAAGGGCATATGGCATCACATTCGTCAATATCTGCATGGTGGAGAGGAGTGTGGGGGAGCAATGGCTCAGTGGTACAGAGCTTGCAGTACAAGTATAAGGACCTCAGTTTGACCCAGCAGTCCGTTGCCCTGGTTTCACTTCTGTTGCTGTGATAAAATACCCTGACAGAAAGCAGTTTAGGGGGAAAAAAAGGGTTACTTTAGCTCACAACTCCAGCTTGTGGCCATCACTGTGGGAAAGTCAAGGAAGGAACTTGAAGCAGCCAGTCCTATCCACAATCAGAAACAGAGAGAGAATGAATGTATGTTGCTGGCTTTTACTACATGCAATTCAGAAGCCCCAGCCTAGGAAATGGTGCCACCCACAGTGGGCTGGGTCTTTTCACATCAATTACTATGTAATCAAGACAATCTCCCATAGATATGCCCATAGGCCAACATAATATAGACAATCCTTCATTGGGGCTTTTCCCCAGATGATACTAGCTTGTGTCAAGTTGACAATTAAAGCTGATCATCTCACACATAATAATAGAGAGCTCCAGGCTCGGTGGGAGATCTTCAAACAAACAAGGTGGATGATCCTGAAGAATGACACCGGAGGTTCACCTCTAGCCTGCTTACATATACCTGCATGCACTACATGGACACATGGACACAAATATACATATGAATATATACTTAGAGACACATACACCAAAAAAGAAATGAGAAAGATAAAAGGAAAATGAAACTGTGCTGGCCAATGACCTAGCTATTTATTCAGCATTAGTTAAAATAAATCCTTCCTCCCAAAGCTGCTTTTCTCAGACATTTGTCACACTACAGAAATTGCCTTATCTGCTCACATTTCCCTTTGGTCTTGATAGGAATTCTGAAGGTCTTTAAGGGAACCAATAAAGACTCTAAGATCTTTTTAACTTTTCCCACTTCCGTGTTTCTTATGACAATAGCATCATCTAGCAAAGGTCAACAAGTCGTGAGAAATGGAATATTTTAAATCAAAAAAGTAAGCATTTCCCTCATGAAGACTGAAGAATGTACACTGGGCTCCATTGTACGGTAGATACACCGAAGATGGCTGCCATGTACCCTTCTATTTCCTGGACACACACATGACTCCCTATCCTAGCATTTTTGCCAATTACTGTAATAAAGAACCCTGAAAAAAACAAATGTATAGGAGAAAGTATTATTAAGCTTATCATTTCATCATTGCAATAAATTCAAGGCAGGGACTTGAAACAGGCAGTCACATCCATGGTCAAGAACAAAAAAAGCTGAGGGTATGAATGCTCACTTTCAGCTCACTTTCTCTACTCTCATGTAGCCCAGGACCTTAGCCTAGGGAATGACACCACCCATGGCAGGAGGATCACATCACATCAATTAGCATAGTCATGACAGCCCTCCACAGATGTGCTCTTCTTTTTAGCATTAATTACCAACTTGACACAGCTTAGACACACCGAAAAGGAAATCTTCATTAATTGTCTTCATCTGATTGGTCTGTAGACATGTCTGTGAGGACTTGCCCTCATTGTCTTAATTGATGGAACCAGGTCCACTATGAGTGGCAATATTCCTTGGGCAGGTGGTTCTTCTTAGGATTCAGGCATCTGTACTGGCCTGTCCTTGGGGTTTTGACAGGATACGCCCTCAGTTGCAGCCACTAAGCGCACCCACCTGTGCACATTCACTAAGTTCCCTTTTAAAAGGGCCCTGCCCACTTCCCATCCTTCTCTCTTTCTCTCCCTCTCTCTGTCTGTTCTCCTCTTTCTCCCTCTCTTCCCCTTTCTCTCCCTCTCTTCCCTCTCTTTCCCCCTCTTCCCTCTCTCCTCTCTCCTGCTGCTCCTGTCTCCAGAGGCTGGTCTCCCCACTCTCCTTTCCCCTTTTTATGATCCCTTTCCCTGATTTAAAAAAAAAAAAACTGCTTGAACCCAGTTGCATAGCATCTTTCTCGCACTGCTTTTCTTAAATTACAACAGTTTCAATTATGAAAAAAAAAAAACTGTCTAAGCTTGAACCTGTGAGAAAACCTCAAAGTGACCTAGCAAGCAGCATTCTTCCTTGGTTCTTGCCTCCAGGTTCCTGACATAAGTTCCTGCTCTGCCTTTCCACAGTGATAAATTATTGTGACCTGGAAGTATAAGCTTTTGTTTGTTGCTTTTGGTCATGGTGCTTTGTCACAGCAACAAAATGAAACTAGAGCGCATACCCACAGATGAGCCTGACTCCTCACAGAGACTCTTCCAAGACAATTCTAGAGTGTGTTTAGATGACAACCAAAACTAACCAAATGACATGCAAAGTTCTTACCTTTTGATTCTAGTTTGTTTCTTGACTGCAACCAACAAGATTAAATGTTAGTGGCTTCCTGAGATCTACAAGCCCAGACTCTCAAACACCTGGCACATTCTCCATTCTTCCTCTTGGAATCACACCTTATTATGAAAACAGGAGTCATGCTACAAAGAAGGCCAAGTGTCACTGTGGAAAATGTTGTCTCAGTAGAGTGCCCATCCAGAGACTATTGAGACCTATCAGCCACTGTAGGCACATGCCCTCAAGACACTAAGTGAAACAGAAAACCTAGCCCATTGTTAGTAAGAACAAATGGCCATTGCTATCAGCCACTATGGGATCTATTTAATAGCCACTGACAAGTCCTCCACATAGCTGAGGAAATTACCTATACACTTCTTATCTGCTTGATGACCAGGGACCTGGGAAGTTGACAAAGAGAATCCAGATGGGCAGGAGCAGTTGTAGGATCCCTGGGTGTTGATGCAAATTAAGGTGGGACCACAAAGAGTTGAGTTCCTGGAGCACTCATCCACATCTAAACAGAAAGTCAGGGTTATGAGAAATGATGACATTTGAATCAGGAAATTGTTAGAATATAAAACTCTGTTTAGGACTAAATGCATTTTGCATTATGATATGGTCACAAGCCTGTGGAGGCCAGGGGGTGGAATGAACAATCTCCATAGGCTCAGGCATCTGGACACTTGGTGTCCAGCTGATAGTGCTGTTTGGAGAGGTTCAGGAGCTGAAGCCTTGCTGGAAGAAGTCTGTCACTGCAGCAGGGAGGACTTTGAGAGTACATAGCTTCACCCTGTTTCCAATTCACTCTCTCTGCCTGATGTTTGTGGGTGAGCTGTGATCTCTCAGCTTCCTGCTTCTGCTGCCATACTCTCCACCCTTGGGCATGCCTCCCACCCCTTGCCTTACCTTCCCACCATGCTGAACTCATCCCTCTGGACACAGAAGTCCAAATTAACTCTCTCTTCCTTAAGGTAACTTTTATCAGGGTGTATTTTTTTTCACAGCAACAGAAAAGTAACTAATAGACTGTGGGATTGTGAGGACCTGAAGCCAAGTCCTCCATACTGGAGGTCTAATCCCAGCACTCCTGCAGCAAGGTGAGAGTCAGAGACAGGAGAATCCTCAGAAGACCACAAGCTAGGTAGCCTGATGGATTCTGCAGTGAACAGCAAAGAGACCCTGTCTCTAACAAGGTGGGAGGCAAGGTGGGGACCAACACCAGAAGTTATCCTCTGACCTCCACACACATGCACACATTCATACTCACACACACGGACATGTGTGTCATCCAGCCCTGTGAGGTCCTGAAAACCTGGCTGAGGCAGTGAGGTGATGAAGAAAGAATAGACACATAGACATGTGTACAGAAAGGCCAGGGTCAGGTGGGACATGCTCCTTCTGACAGCAATCCAGAACCTCGGTGTGTTTCTTATGTACAGCACAGGGAGAGGAGTTAGCTAATCTCGGTAGGTACGTAGTGCAGCCACAGAAACAAGAGAGACCTGACCACATAAGGTAGAAGTCGAAGAACTGACTCTCAAAACTTGTTCTCTGACCTCCACACATGCACTGTGATGTACACTTGCCCACACTCATGGAAGGAAGGGAAGGAGGGAGGAAGAGGGAAGGAGGAAAGATGGAAGAAGGGAGGAGAGGAGGGAGGAGAGAAGGGGGATGGAGGGAGGGAGGGAAGGAAGGAAAATTTGAAGGTCTTGAATTCATCCTAAGCCCAAGCTTTGTACCACAGCCTTTTCAAGTGGGTTTTATTTGAGTTCCTGGTAAACACCTCCACCTACCTTCACAAGATTCTTCCAGGCCCTGGAACATTGACCTTCCACCACTAGATTCGTGTCCTGAGTCACATGTACAGTGATAACTTCCAAGAGTGTTGTGGCAGGCTGCATGCTCTGGGCAAGCATTATGTTTCACACACTCATCATCATCTGGTGAGTTGGGGGTAAAATGCAGAATTTAAGTGGGGGATTGGGAAGTGAGGATTATACACTAGAGATGCCCTCTAGATGAAGACTCTCCAACACACATGTGCTCTCTTTCTTCCTGGTCACTCAGAGGCATGCTATCCCAGCCTCCCTTGCAGCTATGCATACCAATAAGAATAAATCCTGGCCAATAGAATGTAAGCAGAAATGCTGTAAAGAGTTTAAAAGCATAATTATCAACATTCACAAAAGTAGCCATTGTCCTTCATGCCTCCTGTAAGTACACTTTGGGGCGTGACTTATATGCCATGTGGTTTCTCTACTACTCCCATGAGGAAATGACACTAGACTCCCCTACCTCCTCGAATTCATCTTGTCTTATTACTGTGTTTACCAATAGAATGCACAAGTATTCTATTGATTAGTTGATTGCCTCTATTCTTTCTCTGGAACTGACTGGCACTTCCACATGAATGAGGCCCAGGCAAGTGTAAAGAATGGGGGTGTGCGTGGAAAATGGGCAGAAGGAATGGGAGAGCCAGAAGATTGGGGAGGAGTGTTGTGAAACACTACATCTTCTGGCCAGGAAAAAGCTGTTGTGCACATGAACTCACAACAGTTGCAGCTACTCCTGAGGCCCCACCCCTCCCTGAGCAGCTCCAGTTACTGGAGATGGTAGGAAGGAAGATTCCCTTCGGTGGTGTAGACACTGTTAAGTTTCCCTTGGTTACATCAAACGCAATCAAGCACAGCAGGGCAATAACAAAGGCATCAAAGAAGGGGAGAAATTTGTTGGAAAGAAAAAAAAAGGATTTGGCAGAAGGATCTGTAAATGGTTAAATTTAAAAAGAACAGGGTGTAGCTGAGTGGCCCAGCCTGGCAGGTGCAAAGCCCTGGGTTCTGTCCTCAGCCCAAACAAACCATATAAGAAGTGACAAGGACCAGGTTCCACAAACCTTCACAAACGAGGTTATGCCAGATGAAGCCGGGTTGGCAAGTGCAGTTGTAGCTTCCTATTGTGTTAGTACAGTTGGAATAACTAGGGCAGATCCCAATCGTCAGACACTCATCAATGTCTGTAGGGCAGAGGAAGAGAGTGAGTGAAGAGACCATGTGCTAACCACTGAAAACCCATGGCAGAGGGCTTGAAAACATTACCTGTGCAGAGAAAATGATCCGAGCTCCCCAGGATCCAGCTCTGCCCCATGGGAGGAGAGTAGCCACTAAGACAGCTGCACTGAGCTCGCCCCAGGAGATTCTTGCAGACTGAGTTAGGACCACAGGGTGAGCTACTTTGAAGACATTCATCTATATCTGAGCAAAGAACAAGGCTGGAGTGACAAACTGCTCTTGCCCTACAAATAATGGTTGAACCTCCTTTTATGCACTCATCATTTGGTGACTTTGGTATGATCTGGGGTCGCTCTATTTAGATATGAGCAGTCTTAAACTTGGGTTCCCAGTTCATAAAAATGGGTTGCTAAGTCAAACACCACACCTTGTCCTCTTGAGATACTCAGTCTTGAAGCACAGCTGTCTGTGAACTGGGAGTCAGGGAAAAAAAAACTGGATGGAGGGAAGGAGACAGGGGTGTGTGGAGACAGGTATCCCTGTGTGTGGGCAGATGGGTGGACAGGTGACTAGAAAGAGAAGAAAGAAGAAGAGAGTGTGTGGGGTAAGGAGGGAGGGGAGTATGTATGGCTTTCCTATGTATGGACAGATATATGAATTGATGGGCATAATGGATGGATGGATGGATGGATGGATGGATGGATAGATGGGTGGATGGATGGATGGATGAGTGGATGGGTGGGTGGATGGATGGGTAGATGGGTGGATGGATAGGTGGATGCGTAGATGGGTGGATGGATGGATGGATGGATGGATGGATGGGTGGATGGATGGATGGATAGATGGGTGGATGGATGGGTGGATGGGTAGATGGGTGGATGGATGGATGGATGGATGGGTAGATGGGTGGATGGATGGGTGGATGGGTAGATGGGTGGGTGGATGGATGGGTGGATGGATGGATGGATGGATGGGTAGATGGGTGGATGGATGGATGGATAGATGGATGGATGGATGGATAGATGGGTGGATGGATGGGTGGATGGGTAGATGGATGGATGGATGGGTGGATGGGTAGATGGGTGGGTGGATGGGTAAATGGGTGGATGGATGGGTGGATGGGTAGATGGGTGGATGGGTGGGTAGATGGGTGGATGGATGGATGGATGGATGGATGGATGGATGGATGGATGGATGGGTAGATGGGTGGATGGATGGATGGATGGATGGATAGATGGGTGGATGGATGGGTGGATGGATGGGTGGATGGGTGGATGGGTGGATGGATGGATGGATGGATGGATGGATGGATGGATGGATGGATGGATGGGTGGATGGGTAGATGGGTGGGTGGATGGGTGGATGGGTAGATGGGTGGATGGATGGGTGGATGGGTAGATGGATGGGTGGATGGGTAGATGGGTGGATGGATGGGTGGATGGGTAGATGGATGGGTGGATGGGTAGATGGGTGGATGGATGGGTGGATGGGTAGATGGATGGGTGGATGGGTAGATGGGTGGATGGATGGATGGATAGATGGATGGATGGATGGATAGATGGGTGGATGGATAGATGGGTGGATGGATGGATAGATGGGTGGATGGATGGGTGGATGGATGGATGGATGGATAATGAGTGGATGGGTGGGTGGATGGATGGATGGATGGATGGATGGGTAGATGGGTGGATGGGTAGATGGGTGGGTGGATGGATGGATGGATGGATGGATGGATGGATCGATAGATGGGTGGATGGATGGGTGGATGGGTAGATGGGTGGATGGATGGATGGATAGATGGATGGATGGATGGATGGATGGATAGATGGGTGGATGGATGGGTGGATGGGTAGATGGGTGGATGGATGGATGGATAGATGGATGGATGGATGGATAGATGGGTGGATGGATGGGTGGATGGGTAGATGGGTGGATGGATGGATAGATGGGTGGATGGATGGATGGATGGATGGATGGATGGATGGATAGATGGGTGGATGGATGGATGGATGGATGGATGGATGGATGGATGGATGGATAGATGGGTGGATGGATGGGTGGATGGATGGGTGGATGGGTAGATGGGTGGATGGGTGAATGGTTGGATGGATGGATGGGTGGATGGGTAGATGGGTGGGTGGATGGGTGGATGGGGAGATGGGTGGATGGATGGGTGGATGGGTGGCTGGATGGATGGATGGATAGATGGGTGGATGGATGGGTGGATGGGTAGATGGGTGGATGGATGTGTAGATGGGTGGATGGATGGATGGATGGATGGATGGATGGATGGATGAATAGATGGGTGGATGGATGGGTGGATGGATGAGTGGATGGGTAGATGGGTGGATGGGTGAATGGATGGATGGATGGATGGGTGGATGGGTCGATGGGTGGGTGGATGGGTGGATGGGTAGATGGGTGGGTGGATGGGTGGATGGGTAGATGGGTGGATGGATGGGTGGATGGGTAGATGGGTGGATGGGTGGCTGGATGGATGGATGGGCGGATGGGTAGATGGGTGGTTAGATGGGTGGATGGGTAGATGGGTGGATGGATGGATAGATGGGTGGATGGATGGATGGATGGATGGATGGATGGATGGATAGATGGGTGGATGGATGGATGGATGGATGGATGGATGGATGGATGGATAGATGGGTGGATGGATGGGTGGATGGATGGGTGGATGGGTAGATGGGTGGATGGGTGAATGGTTGGATGGATGGATGGGTGGATGGGTAGATGGGTGGGTGGATGGGTGGATGGGGAGATGGGTGGATGGATGGGTGGATGGGTGGCTGGATGGATGGATGGATAGATGGGTGGATGGATGGGTGGATGGGTAGATGGGTGGATGGATGTGTAGATGGGTGGATGGATGGATGGATGGATGGATGGATGGATGGATGAATAGATGGGTGGATGGATGGGTGGATGGATGAGTGGATGGGTAGATGGGTGGATGGGTGAATGGATGGATGGATGGATGGGTGGATGGGTCGATGGGTGGGTGGATGGGTGGATGGGTAGATGGGTGGGTGGATGGGTGGATGGGTAGATGGGTGGATGGATGGGTGGATGGGTAGATGGGTGGATGGGTGGCTGGATGGATGGATGGGCGGATGGGTAGATGGATGGTTAGATGGGTGGATGGGTAGATGGGTGGATGGATGGATGGGTGGATGGATGGATGAGTGGATGGATGGATGGATGGATGGATGGATGGGTGCATGGGTGGATGGGTAGATGGGTGGGTGGGTGGATGGATGGAAGAAAAGAGGGTGTGAGGGAGGGAAAGCTTTGTGCATATTTAGATATGTACTATTACTAATGTATAGATACACAGGAAGGGTACCTGGGAAAGGAGGAATTTGGGGCATGTGGTAGGAATGGCAGGGAGTAATCATACCCAGTACCCAGCCAGCATGAGCCTGGCCTATCAAACACTGGAAGGCTTTGACAGAATGTCAACACTTGTGTAGTGACTTATTCTGAACTAAGGGAGGAGGAGGCTCCCAAGACTCAGGAAGTCAAAACACCTTCCACAACAGACTCGAAAGGTCCTACCCATGGTTATATGAGCAATAAACAATTGAGCTGCCTGAGCAAGATATGGGGATCATTTCTTTGGCCTGTGGCCAGTTTTCTACATGGGGTGAGAGTAGATGTTCATTCATACTGCCCCAGAAAGTCACACAACATAAACTCACCTTCACACACCACTCCTGGGCCCTTAAAGTTGGTTTGTCCATTGCTAGACTTGAAGCCTCGTTTACAGGTACAGTAATAACTGTCAATGGTGTCAGTGCAAGTGGCATAAGCTGGGCACGTGGTAGTGTCTTCACACTCGTTCACACCTGCATGGAAAGAAGAGCATGTTTAAAGCAATGGAGTGGGGCTTCCAAGGAGTCGTGTAAAGGAATGGAGGAGCCACGCCCAGTCTACTGCCTGTCAGGGTGATCTTCTCCAGAAAGTGGTCTTGTAGATGTGATGAAGGTAAATGAATGGAATAACTGGTCTTTATAAGAACAGCCTAGAGACAAGCACATTTGTCCCTAGAATGAGTCCTCAAGAGTAGCCGTCTCAAATGAAAACAGAAAAGACATCCAAACAAGCACAAGAATGAATGACAACAGAAACCTGGGGATGGAAAGAAGCCAGGTAACATGATTCCTCTGAAGACTATGACTCCTGGGCTTACCCAGCCCATCAATGCTGACGTGAGTGAGGATCCTGAAACTGCACTAACAAAATGATCCATGACCTCAAAGGTTGTGCCAGCAAGCAGAGGAACGAAATGAGGAAATGTGCCCTGGATGGAGAGAGAAGTGCAACATGGAAAACAAAGCCAACTCAGGAGACGGGAATCTGAAGCACAATCCAGTGAACAAAGCTGAAGTTCCATAGTGGGTGGGGCTATAAAAATGGACATGTTGAGAGGAAAGACACTGAAAGCCATGATTCAGATTTTTAAATAATAGTGGAAACCGTCAACAGACACCACCAAGCAGAAAAGCAACACTGGGATGGAGGACAAGATTAAAGAACTCTGCCTGCAAATGCCATCAAGGAAAGGTGTCCCCACTGCCCAAAGACGTTGCCCAACTTATGGGCCCAGGAGTGTAATGTCAAGGTGAGTTTATGTTGTGTGGCTTTCTGAAGAGATACAAATAAACCTCTACTCTCACTCCAGATAGGGCACTGGCCTCAGGCCAAAGAAATTATCCCCAAACCAAGCTCATATAACCATGTGAATCTGATGTGGAAGATATTTTGACTTCCTGAGTCTGTGGTAAATGCATCATGTCACTTCATAGCATGTCAGATGGTGAGTAAAGATCAAGTTAAAAATGAAGAGACCTGGAGAGGAGAGAATTGGGAGGTGGGAGAGGCATAAGTTTTTAGAAGGAATCCCATACAGACTTTCTTCAGACTATGACATTTAGCAAAATCCTAACAGGAATAAAAGAGAGTTATGGAGCTTGGGCCAGCAAGAGGGCTCAGGGAGTAAAAGTGCTTGAGCCAGTCCTGATGATTTAAGTTCAATCCCCAAGACCACATGGTAAAAGGAGAGAACAGACTCCCTTCACATTGTCCACTTAGCTTCATGTGTGTATATACGAATAAAGATAGACAGACAGAAAGCTATAGAGACAGATAGATGAAAGATGGATAGATAGATAAGTGATTATGATGATAGATATATAGATAATACAGTAATATTTCTTTTAAAGATTAGTCACAGAGACATATAAGTAAAAATAATAAATGCAAAGGCCCTGCATCAGAACTATTCCTGATCCTACAGGTAGCAAGAAAGTCGGTGCAAATTTGAGGCCAGAATGAGTGAAGGGAAGAGGAGTGGGGAGGGCAGAGGAGACCCACAGTCAGATCACAGAGGTCCCCCTAAGTCATTGATTGCATGATTCTGATGTTTTATGTATAAATGAGTGTGGTGATTCATCTTCATTGTCGGTTTGCCTGAATTTAGAGTCACCTGGGAGACTCGTCTCTGCATGAAGCAGGTCAGCACCTCATCAGCTGGGGACCTAGACAGAGCCAAGGTACAGTGCAATAAGTGTCGTCACCCCTCTCATTCCACTTCCTTACCACAGCTGTGATGTGATCAGCTGCCACCACACCTTTCCCTGCATTAACAGACTGTACCTCTTCAAGCTAGGAGCCAAAATCAATTCTCCCTCCCTCAGGTTGCTCCTCGCTGGGTATGAGGTCACAGCAACAGGAGAGGTCAGCTCTAATCAGCTGAGTGATGGGAGCCGTGGCAAGGGTCTGGGTAGAAGAAGCATGGCGACAATTGTTAAAAAAAAAAAAAAAAAAAACCCTTTTCAGCCACTGCCAGAGCCATGAGCTTCAGAGATTCGGAAGCAAGATGGCCAAGAGTGGAGTGATTGTCCTGTGCCTGTGAGTGGCGTGTTCAGTATAATCCAAGCAGAAACAGGAAGAGCGTGGAATTCTGGGTAGGCTTTGAAAGCGATACTGACATGAGTGGTGGATGGAATGGTTGCAAATATAGGTGTGAACCAGCTCTTGCGCCGCGCAGTGCAGCTCTGTGGGGTAATGCGGCATAGCACTGTCCTCTACTTAGGTTTGCCTTTGCCTCTCTGGGGCCTGTCGTGCTTCTGCATGAATTTTAGGATTTTCATTCTATTTCTGTGAAGAACAGTGTTGGTGTTTTGGTGGGGATTGCATTGACTATGTGGATTGTGTTCAGGAGAACGGCCGCTCTGAGTCAATTCCACATTGCTCCTTCGGTGTTTTTTGTTTGTTCGTTTTGTTTTGTTTTGTTTTGTTTTCAAGACAGGGTTTCTCTGTGTAGCCCTAACTATCCTGGAACTAGCTCCTGTAGACCAAGCTGGCCTCAAACTCACAGAGTTCTGCCTGCCTCTGCCTCCTGGGTGCTGGGATTAAAGGAGTGCGCCACCACCACCCAGCCCTCCTTCAGTGTTTTGTAACTGTCTAGGAAGGCTGTTCCTTTGTTGGTTAGGTTTATCCCCAGGTGGGGATTTTGGCATGAGTGTGTGTATGTATGTCTGTCTGGTCTGTCTGTGTGCATGTGTGCATGTGTGTATGGGCCTCTGTGTGTGTGTGTGTGTGTGTGTGTGTGTGTGTGTGTGTGTGTGTGTGTCCCTCTACATTGTATGTCTCTGTGTGCATGTATTATGTGCATGTGTGTATGTATATGTCTGTGTGTGCATATGTGTGCATGTGTGTGTAGTGTGTGTGTTTATGTGTATGTGTGTGCAAATGGGTATGTGTCTGTGCACTTGTGTATGCTCTGTTTGATTTGGTTTGGTTTGGAGCTATTGTGAGTGGGTTTTGTGCCCTGATTTCTTTCTCAGCATCTGCATCATGTGTATAGGAATACTACCAATATTTTTAGGTTGGAAGAGAGAGATCAGTGGAAGTAGAGGGTGGGACACAAAGCCAGGCAGTAGGGGTGACTATACATACAAGAAAATGGCATAAGAAAACCTATTATTATGTATGATTCTTTGTGCTGATAAAAAGCATTAAAAAGTGATGATGATGAAGACATCAAATGGGAGAGTGAGACCCCTGTGAAGTGCCCTAACCCTCAAAGACAGACTATGGCTGCTCTTCCATTTCTCACTTGTGTCTTTGCCACACTGCCTGAGAGCCAACTTCCATAGTCTGCTCAGTGTTCCCCACCCACGCATGGGGGCCTCAGATCTCTCGCCAGCTTCCTCTTTCTCCGCAATGATCACATCGCACACTTTGGGGACCATCTATAATTTTTTTTTCTTTTGGGACCCTCTATTTAAACCTCTCAAACTTCAAGTCCTTCCAAAACCAGAATAAGAATCCTGTCCTGGGCAGCTGGATGCCTGCCAACCTCCCCAGCTCACATCCTGCCCTGACCTAAAAGCAAAAGTCTCTGTGCCCCCAGGACCTTTGTATATGCTGTCCTGCTGCTAGGCTGGCCTCCTTCCCCCACTGTTTCATCTGAACAGCTTCAATACTCCTAGCTTCAACAGATCCCTTTTTTAAAGTCCTGTAAGAAACAGGTGGTGAGTCTTTTTTAAAAGGACATAAACAATTCCTAGAAGAAAAATAAATGAGAGGAGGGTATGATCCCTCACCCCTGCCAATCCAATGCTTGTATGGTGAAGATAGGAGCTTTCCAAAATTAAATTTTAAAATTTGGCTGTAATCCTGAGTGAGGTAACCCAGTCACAAGAAGTCAAATATGGTATGTACTCACTCATATATAGATTTTAGACCTAGAGCAAAGGAGTAGAAGCCTACAATCCACAGTACCAAAGAAGCTAGGAAACAAGGAGGAACCTAAGAGAGACATACATGGTCCCCCGGAGAAGGGGAAAGGGACAAGTGTAAAGGAAGGTAACCATACATCTCAGCAGTTCTCCAAGACCTGGCCCGGGAACCCAGGAACCCGGTGAGAGAGCCAAGTGCCCCTCCCTCAGATCTTTATCCCCACACACCCCTTATGCACCTGTGGACACCCCCAAATGGGCGTAGTCAGCAACACAGGTGCTTAGAGTTCTCTCCCTACAGACAAGATCTCCTGAGCTAATTGGGAGCATGGGGGGAGGGGAGGAGTTAGAAGAAAGAGAAGGGAAGAAGAGGAGGGGAGAGGAGGACAAGAGTGAGCAGGAAGATTGAATCAGGGGAAGAATAGAGAAGAACAAGAAAAGAGATACCATAATAGAGGGAGCCGTTTCAGGTTTAAAGAGAAATCTGGCACTAGGGAAATGTCCAAAGATCTACAAGGTTGACCCCAACTAACATTGTAAGCAATAGTGGAGAGGCTACCTTAAATACCCTTCCCTGATAATGAGGTTGATGACTACCTTATATGTCATCCTAGAGCCTTCACCCAGTAG
This sequence comes from Cricetulus griseus, assembly GCF_003668045.3. Lineage (NCBI taxonomy): Eukaryota > Metazoa > Chordata > Mammalia > Rodentia > Cricetidae > Cricetulus > Cricetulus griseus. The sequence continues at coordinate 96,108,895 of NC_048598.1, forward strand.
CTAATGGAAGCAGAAGCAGACACCCATAGCTAAACACTGAGCTGAACCCAGGGACCCAGTTGCAGAGAGGGAGGAGTGATGAGCAAAGGGGTCAAGACCAGGCTGAGGAAACCCACAGAAACAGCTGACCTGCACAAAGGGTTGCTCATGTATCCCAGACAGATAGCTGGGAAACCAGAATAGGACTGTTCCAGACCCCCTGAATGAGGCCTCTGGTAGTGGATCAGTATTTATCCCTAGTATATGAATGGACTTTGGGAGTCCCCTCCACATAGAGTGATACTCTCTCAGCCTAGACACATGGGGGAGGGTCTAGGCCCTGCTCCAAATGATATGACAGATTTTTAAGATCCCCCATGGGAGGCCTCACCCTCCCTGGGGAGCAGAAAAGGGATAGGATAGGGAGTTGGTGGGGAACAGGGAAGGAGGGAAGGGAGAGGGAACTGGGATTTACACATAAATGAATTTTGTTTCTAACCTAAATTTAAAAAAAAAAAAATTGGCTGCATAGTGACTGCAAGGCCAGGTTGGTTTACCTGAGACCCTCACTGTACCTAGAGGGTTATTTTTAAAAGGAGAGAACATATGTTGGGAGGATGTATTAAGGGAAAATGGGGGTGGAGATTATCACACTTAATTGTTTGGATATGAGAAATTTGTCAAAAAAATTTTTAATTAAATCATAAATAAATAAATAAATAAATAAATGTCTCAGCTGGTAAATGTGTTTCCCCCAAACCTCATTACCCAGATCCAACCCCAGGCCCATGTGGTGGAGGCGGAGAACCTGCTCTCCTGGGTGCCCTCTGACTGCACATGAGGAGGGCCACACGTGTCCACATGCATATGCACACGTGAGTAACTAAAAATCTCACAAGATTGTAAGTTTTGATGAGTTAAAGTTTACCACAGTAAAAGCAATAGCTACTTGATCAAATTCAAGGGGGAGGGAGAGGGAGAGAGAAAGATAGGGAGAGAGAGAGAGGGAGGGAAGGAGAGAGAGAGAGCAATTTAAAAAACCCTGGCTCTCCCACACCCAGCAATGGGCCCACACCCATGCACACGCAAAGATGCTCAGTTCCTAGCTCCACATCCTCAGATGTGAGCACAGATCCTGGAATTCCAGGACAGTAAAAATGGGCCACAGGGGATGGGTACCTGAGAGGGGGGGTGGGAAAAATGAAGGCTTTCATTAGGAAGGCTGGGTAGAGAGGACGGATAAGGAGCGCTAAGGCCTTTTGGAAATGCCATAAAGAATCATTATTTTATATTTACCTAAAATTATATATAATACATGTAAGTATGTGTGCATGTGTGTATTTATGTCATTTACACACATATGAAATAAAGTTGTCCCACCTGAGCTGACAACGCTCCCCAACTGCAAGATGTCCCTAGAGGTGCATCAGTGGCACTCGTATCTCAGAGGCAACCAACGGCCGGCCGTCTAATTGGACTTAAGGCGCACTAACCAGGAGGGAAACTCGTGCCTGGAAACCAGCCAACTACCCAGGGCTAGTGACGTCATGGATCTTAAAGGAGAGCCTGTTACTGCGACTTTACTAAACCAGCGTAATCTCTAACATCATTGGAAAAGTATCCTTATACCCATAGATCAGTGTAGTTCTCACTTCTCATCAAGAAGTGTCTCTTTGAAGCAGAGGAAGACCATCGCAGAAAACCACAGCACAGTAGGTCAAAATGCAGGGATAACTAACTGAACACGAAGAGGAGCCTGGTCCCTGCGGATACGTCTACATACACCACAGCTCCTAAGCCTAAAGCTCCGGAAACGCGGAAGAAGACAGAGCGGAAAGAACGCAAGAGCCCGTGGACTGGGAAGTCTGATGGGAGATCCTGTCTCCAGGAAGTGACAGAGACACTTCACCCATGACACCTCAGCAGTACAGCTGCCTGAGCATGACTGAACAAGGATGAGACCAGTGGGCACGCTAATGCGGAAGGGGGGACCTCACAGACCCCACACCAGGGGAAAAGCCCCAATGTGTTATCCCATGCCAAATGGTCAGTCCTGAAATCATATTCATACAAGTAGATCTAAATAGACTGGGAAGGTTGCATGTGTGTGTGTATGTGTGTATGGGGTGGATATAAGGGTGTATATGTTTATATGTGTGTGTTGGTATGTGATGGGTGTGTGTGTGTGTGCCTGTGTGTGTGTGTGTGTGTGTGTGTGTGTGTGTGTGTGTGTGTGTATGACAAGCATGTAGGTTTATGTGGATTTGTGTGCACATGTGTGTAGAGGGGGTATGTGTGGATGTGGGAGTGGTTTCTAAGTGTTTGTGTGTATGTGGTGTTGGTATTTTGGGGGCTGTATTTGTGTATGTGTGTATGTGTAAATATGAGTAGGTGTGTATATGGGGGTTATGTGTGTGCATGTGTGCTGTGTACATATATGTGTGTTGTATGTTAGGAGCTTTTGTGTGTATATGTCCCTGTGCTGGTATGTTTACAGAGGTTGTGTGTATATGTGTAACACAAGAACAATTAAAGAAAAAGGTCAGAAATGTGAAAGGTGGTGGCATGGGGACATGGGAAAGCTTGAAGGGAGGAAGGAGAAGGGGGAAAATGTTGTAATTATATTTTAATTTTTAGTTACTTTTAAATAAAAATAAAAGGAAAAATAGAGAGAAGATAAAGTTAGGAGGGAAAAGTGGTCATGAAGATGAAGGAGGTGCTGGAGGAAAGGGAATTTGGGTGTTAATAAAAATTTAAATCACTTTTAAAGGAGGGCAAAGATCTGGGAGGCAGGGGTGAGGGCGGTTCTGGGAGGAGACAGAACGGAAACGAGGTGAGTGTGATCAAAACACAGTGTCCTTGTATGACAACCTCAGTGATTTAATACAAATATCATATTTTAGGTAAGTTTCGGGTCCCTGCCTTTGTTAGTTACTTCTCTTGGAGCTGTGACAAAATACCCCACATGGAGGTAACAAGAGGTCCTTCCCATCTGCAGTCAGAAAGCAGAGGGACAATGATGCTCCACTCGCCTTGGGGTAGCCAACCACAGACGGAGATCCCTAGCAATATAAGCCAGAACGAATCTCTTCTCTTCATAAATTGATGGACTCTGATATTTTTTACAGTCGAAGCTGGATTATACAGACCCAAAACAAGCTCACATCCAATGACCAGGTTTGATCATGGCATTCCGGGATTACAGAGCAGAAGAACACATCCTAATGTCCCTATTACTATCTTGAAAACAAGGGTTGGAGGGCTAGAAAAGAGAATTTGTATTAAGACTTCAGAATATGGGGGAGGATTGCTTATATCAGAAGATACATATGCACATTGGTCTCTGAAGCCCACGCTTGAGGGAAATGAAGATCAGAGAGGTTATGTATCTTGACTGAGGTTGCACAGCAATTTCAGAACACAAAGGAAATGTCCTGGAGCAGGAACCAGGGAATGTACATACCATCGCTCTGCCTGTAGCCCAGTCCCACAAAGTGTGAGGCTCGGCTGTTGGGATATGAGAGCTCTCCCCAAAGCACCCTGTTCAGCCCAGTATGCTAACTTACCTTTAAGACTTTGTCCCAGTGTGGGGAGTGTGGTCATCCCCCATCTGTGCACACCACTGCAGCCTGTGAAAAGAGAGGGGGGAAAGGCATGAACTGCTGTTAAGTTGTCTGACCAGAAAAATTAAGCATAGCTTGACCCCATGTAAAGCAGTGTGACAAAGCTGGATGGAAGCCAACTGGAGGAGTCATGTCACTTCACACAGTCTTCACAAAGGGCTCCTGATGTCTATGCTTTTTATCTTCCCAGGGCTTTCTCTCTAAGGGGTGCAGTGTTCAGAGAGGCCAAAAGGACCCCCTGGAACTGGAGTTACAGGAGCTGTGAGCTGCCATGTGGGTGCTGGGAACTAAACCCAGACTTTAACACCTTCTCAGGGGCCAACTTAAAATATCATTATGGTCATTTATTTAATTATATTTTAATTTAGTCTTTGAGGATCTCAAACATAATGCACCCCCATACTACTCTACAACTCCTCTCAGACTTCTCCTCACTGTGACCACCCTATTTAAAAAACAATCCACTGAATCTATTATGTGCTTTCTAGATGCATATGGGCACAGGGCCGTCCCTAGAGCATGGTCGGCCTCCAGGGTACAGAGCCCTCCACTAGAACCTGGGCACCCTCCGAACATATCTCTGAAGCAAGTGGACTCTCCTCCCTGCAACCATCAAGTCTCAGGAGATCCAGCTTGGTGGGGCCAGGCGAGAGTGCTGGCTGGCTTGACCCTGTGCAGGTCTTGTGCAGGTGGCCACAGAGGACACAGCTTCACTGCAGCCTTCCCCAGTTCCTCTGGGGAACTCTGGCTCAGGAACCATTGAAGAAGACAGTGCACAGAACCAACTAGTGTTTCTCCTGGGATCAAAATGATTGCTGTGGGGTTGAAATCTCATGGAACAGCAGGGTGGCTAATATTAAGATCATATATTTCCTTAGTTTGGGTTACTATTTCTGTGATGAAAATCCATTTCCAAAATGCAAGTTGGGGAGGAAAAGGTTATTTTGGCTTCCACTTCCATATCACTGTTCATCATTGAAGAAAGTTGGGGGAATCCACACAGGGCAGGAGCTGTTGCAGAGGCTATGGAGAGATGCTCACTGACTTTCTCCAATGGCTTTTTCAGCCTGCTCCTTTATAGAACCCAGACCACCACCAGCTCAGGGGTGGCACGACCCACAATGAGCTGGATGTTCCCCCCTCAATCGCTAATTAGGAAAGGGCCCCACAGGCTGACCTGCAGCCCGATCGTGGAGAGACAGTTTCTCAACTGAAAAAAGGAGAAGCAGAAAGGAAAGAAGAAGAGGAGGATGAGGAGGGATGAGGATGGGGAGAATGAGAACATGGAGAGGAAGAGGAGAGGAGGGGGAGAGAGGGAGGGCTGTGCCTGTGACTCTGGGTTTAGGGAATCTGAAACCTGTAGCTTCCATGGGCACCTGCAATGATGTGCACATGTACACAGATACACATATAATTAGTGTGTGTGTGTGTGTGTGTGTGTGTGTGTGTGTGTGTGTGTGTGTGTGTCCTGGCTAGTCTTATGTCAACTTGATTCACAGTGGTGTCATCTGAAGAGGGAGCCTCAATTGCTCTTGTGAGTATAAGACACATATACATAAGATATATATGAACATGCAGGCTGTTTGCTGTGGCTTGAATGTGAAATTTAACATAGAAATCATGTGCTTGGTCACCAGATGATGGTGCGATTTTGGGAGGTTTAGAGATGAAACCTTAGGAGGGGGCTGAAGATTTGTATTTGGGTCACACTTCCCCTTGCTTCACAGTCTATCAGGAGGAAAGAAGGCGAGCCCCACAATCCAACCGTGACCTCTACCAACCCTCCCCAACATGGCAGAGCCACAACAGCATAAACTCTGAGACAAAATGTTCCTTTAAGTTGCCTCATAGTTTGTGTACTCACCACTACAGTCATTGATATGTCTGCAATCACCACTATCACCACCACCTGTGTAGTCACCACCATCACCACCACCTGTGTAGTCACCATCATCATCAACTGTGTAGTCACCACCATCACCACCACCTGTGTAGTCACCACCATCACCACCACCTGTGTAATCACCATCACCACCACCTGTGTAGTCACCACCATCACCACCACCTGTGTAGTCACCATCACCACCTGTGTAGTCACCACCATCACCACCACCTGTGTAGTCACCATCACCACCACCTGTGTAGTCACCATCACCACCTATGTAGTCACCATCACCACCTGTGTAGTCACCACCATCACCACCACCTGTGTGGTCACCACCATCACCACCACCTGTGTAGTCACCATCACCACCTGTGTAGTCACCACCATCACCACCTGTGTAGTCACCATCACCACCACCTGTGTAGTCACCACCATCACCACCACCTGTGTAGTCACCATCACCACCTGTGTAGTCACCACCATCACCACCTGTGTAGTCACCATCACCACCTGTGTAGTCACCACCATCACCACCTGTGTAGTCACCATCACCACCACCTGTGTAGTCACCATCACCACCTGTGTAGTCACCACCATCACCACCTGTGTAGTCACCATCACCACCACCTGTGTAGTCACCATCACCACCTATGTAGTCACCATCACCACCTGTGTAGTCACCACCATCACCACCACCTGTGTAGTCACCACCATCACCACCACCTGTGTGGTCACCACCATCACCACCACCTGTGTAGTCACCACCACCATCACCACCTGTGTAGTCACCATCACCACCACCTGTGTAGTCACCACCACCATCACCACCTGTGTAGTCACCACCTGTAGGGAGAAACCGTGATTAAGAGGTACCGCTGACCATGCCTGCTCTAAGAGGGTGTGGCCACGGTTACATAGCAATGGTTAAGAAGGAGAGAGGCATCTTTTAGCTCTCTTTGCTTGGCTGAGCTGACTGAGAAGCATTTCAGGGTCTGTCCTGTTCTGGTGCAAAACTGGTCACTGGCTCCCTTGCATGAGTACTTTCCCCAAATTAACTACCGTTTATCAACCTATTTCTGACTCCACTTTGTAAACGGCTGTATCTGGTACAGAAAGACACTGGACAACAGAAAAAACTTGTGAACTAAATCAGAAGATGCACCCACAGATGCATTGGCCTCAGTATGGGAACCAGGACATGTGTTACACTGGGGAAGTGGTTTCACCTTTGTTTCCACAGGAGAAAAGCTTTGGATTCCATCAAAGTTGATCAAGATCCAAGTTGAAAAAGAAAAACCTCTGGATGAGGAGAAATGACAGGTCATCCACCAAGGTGTATCTCATAAACTGTATAGAAACCTCACAAAGGAAAGGAAAGGTTTTTGTCTTTATCGTCACAGGAAAACTCATCTCCAGAAAGCAAAAAGACACTGCATGGGTGGTCGCTTAAAGAAGAGAAGGTAGCTATAACCATCAAACAAAAGGAATTTGCCATATGGTAAACTCTACAGCTGTCTCTCAATGAAATCTATTCCTCTTTACTTCCTAGTCCCTATTCAATTAAACCAATGCTAGCTTTAGAGTTGGATTTGGCTTTCCTCCTCTAAATCCAAACATATTGTTAAAATAAAATTCAGAGTTTCTGTATTATATCAAGAAGCCAATTGATGTAATTCAGAATAAGAAAAAAATTGGGGACTGTCATTTGTCTATTCTCTGGTCTTTCTCTGAAAGTATAAATTCCCTCAGAATTGTTATTTTCCCTATTGTTGTCTTTCCCAGTATGCATACGTATAAAAGTTAAAATTTCTCTGCTAACATTAATGTTTAAGTTACCCACAGCTAATGAAGAACTTCCTAACAGCAATCCTTGAACTCTCTGGAAAGAAAACGGGCCCCACCTCATCGAGTTCACTGGATCCGACTTGATTCATTTGAACTAAGACTCTGGCTGGAGCTTCAGGTACTGACTTCAGTCAGCACAAGGACCTCAATCAAGATAAGGACTTCAACCAAAACCTTCAATCAAGCATTTCCCACCAAACACGGACTGGATACATGTGTTGCAGATAATCCACTCAAGACTTTCACTACTCTAACATTTTCTTTCTACAGGACCCCATGAGACTATTGTCATCCCATTTCAGCAGGAAGTAACTTAAAGAATACTGTGCCCCCTTTCTCCACTGTTGACACCAAGGATAATGTACACCTAGTTAGGGCTAGTATCCTACTGTTTAGGGTTTGGTTTGGAAGGAGGTGTTCAGGCTTGGACATCTATTTCAGATGACTTTAGGCTTTATTTGGAATAGATGTAGTTAGGATGTGATATAAATAGATTATTATATCTTCTTGTAATTCACCTTTATGATTGTTAATTATAGATAACTTACACTGTTAAGTTTAAATCCTCTTTAGACTAAAAGGGGAATTATAGGGAGAAACCCTGATTAAGAGGTACCTATGGACACTTACTTCCCCCTTTGCCCTGACCTCTCCTGAGAGTGGACCCACCCAGGCAGGGAGGATCTCCCTGAGCCCGGAAACACATCAATCTTCCTTCTCCCTTTGCCCTGACCTCTGCTGAGTGAGGAGACTACCAGAAAAGGCAAGACCATCCATAGCTGCAGACATTGAAGTCTTGGCCCACACAGGCCACTGGGTGACAAGAGGAGATAGAGAGACCCCACCTGCACCTACTGGAAGAAGAGTTGGGAAGACAACAGAATAAGAACACACTCAACAACAACAGAAAGAACAATATGACACCAACAGAATCTGGGGACTCCATACCAGCAAGATGTGAAAAGCACAACACCAAGGAAGAAAAAGAGAAAAACCTAAAAATCTACTTTATGAAGATGTTTGAGACCCTTAAAGAGAAAACAAGAAAATCTCTTAAAGAAATAGAAGAAAAAACAAATAAAAAGTTCAAGCAATAAGTAATTTTCTTAAAGAATCTATAGAAAGCCAAGAAAAAACAACCAAACAAGTGAAGGAAGTAATCGAAATAGTTCAAGGCATGAAAGCTGAAATAGAAACAATAAAGAAAACACAGAATGAGGGGATGCTGGAAATACAAAGGCTGGATAAACGATCAGGAACCAAGGAAGTGAATATAACCAATAGAATACAAGAGATGTAAGAGAGAATCTCAGTTGTTGAATACTCTTTAGAGGATATACAGTCATCAACCAAAGAAAATCTCAAATCCAACAAATCCCTAACACAAAATATCCAGGAAATTTGGGACACCGTGTAAAGGCCAAGCCTAAAAATAATAGGTATAGAAGAAGGTGAAGAAATACAGGTCAAAGATACAGAAAACATATTCAACAAAATCATAGAAGAAAACTTCTCCAACCTACAGAAAGATACGCCAAAGAAAGTACAATAAGCTTACAGAACACCAAATAGACTGGACCACAAAAAAACTCCCCTCACCACATAATAATCAAAACACCATACTTACAGAATACAGAGAAAATATTAAGAGCAGCAAAGGAAAAAGGCCAAGTAACATATAAATGCAGACCTATCAGAAATACACCTGAAATCTCAATGGAAAATTTGAAAGCCAGAAGGTCCTGGATAGATGTCCTACGAACACTAAGAGAACATGGATGCCAACCCAGGCTACTGTACCCAGCAAAGCTTTCAATCATTATAGAGGAGAAAACGAAATATTCCATGACAAACCCAGATTTAAACAATACATATCTACAAATCCAGCCCTACATAAAGTTCTGGAAGGAAAACTCCAACCCAGCGAAGATAACTACACTCACAAAAACATAGGCAATGGATAATACGACTTTACCAAACACAAAAATAAAAAAGAGGGTGAAATCTACACACAATGACACCACCAACAATAAATCCAAAAAACAAGAATCAACAATCGATGGTCATTAATATCCCTCAATGTCAATGGTATTAACTTGCCTATAAAAAGATACAGGCCAACAGAATGGATACAAAGACAGAATCCATCCTTCTGCTGTATACAAGAAACACACCTCAACTTCAAAGATAGACATTACCTCAGAGTAAAGGGTTGGGAAAAGATTTTCCAATCAACTGGACCCAATAAACAAGCTGGTGTAGCAATCCTAACATCTCACAAATTAGACTTCAAACTAAAGTCAATCAAAAGAGATGAAGAAGGGCATTTCATACTCATCACAGGTAGAGTCCTTTAAGATGAAGTCTCAATCCTGAATATCTATACCCCAAACACGAAGGCAACCACATTTGTAAAAGAGCATTACTAAAGCTAAAACCACACATAAAATCTCAAACACTTATAGTAGGAGACTTCAACACCCAGCTCTCACTACTAGACAGGACCACCAGACAGAAACTTAACAAAGAAGCAAAGGATCTAAAAAGTTATGACCCAATTGGGTTTAACAGACATCTATAGAACATTCCATTCAAACAAAAAAAGAATATACTTTCTTCTCAGCACCACATGGAACCTTCTCTAAAATTGACCACATACTTGGCAACATAGCAAACCTCCACAGATACCAAAAAATTGGAATAACCCCTATATCTTATCAGACCATCATTTTTTAAAGTTAGAATTCAACAACAACACGAATTGCAGAAAATCTACAAACTCATGGAAATTGAACAATGCCCAATAGCACCATTCCTGGATTGAGGAAGAAATAAAAAAAAAGAAATTAAAGACTTCCTAGAATTTAATAGGAATGAAGACACTACATACCCAAACTTATGGGACACTTTTGAAAGCAGAGGAAAGTTCATAGCACTAAGTGCCCACATGAAGAAACTGGAGAATAGTCACACTAGAGAATTGACAGACTGAACGGTTTAGAACAACAAGAAGCAAACTCACCACAGAGTTTAGACACCAGGAAATAATCTAACTGGCGGTCAAAATCAATAAAATAGAAACTGGGAAAACATTACAAAGAATTAAGGAAACAAACAGTTGTTTCTTTGAGAAGATCAACAAGATAGACAAACCTCTTTCCAAACTAACCAAAAGTTAGTTTAAAAATGCAATTTAACAAAATCAGAAATGAAAAGGCGGACATAACAACAGACACTGAGGAAATTAAGAGAATCTTCAGGTCATACTTTGAAAACTTGTACTCCACAAAATTCAAAAATTTAAAGGAAATGGACAATTTTCTGGACAGTTATCACTTACCAAAATTGAATCAAGAACAGATAAGCAACTTAAACAGACCTATAACCTCTAAGGAAATAGAAGCAGTCATCAAAAGTCTCCCAATCACAAAAAGCCAGATGGATTCACTGCAGAATTCTACCAGAAATTCAAGGAAGAGCTAATACCAATACTCCTCAAATTGTTCCACACAATAGAAACAGAAGGGACATTGCCAAACTCTTTTTATGAAGCTACAATAACCTTGATACCTAAGCCACACGAAGACACAACTGAGAAAGAGAACTACAGACCAATATCCCTCATGAACATTGATGCAAAAATTCTCAATAAATACTGGCAAATAGAATCCAAGAACGCATCAGAGAAATCATCCACCATGATCAAATAGACTTCATCCCAGGGATGCAAGGATGTTCAACATACAAAAATCCATCAATGTAATCCACCATATAAACCAACTGAAGAAGAAAACGCGCATGATCATCTCTCTAGATGCTGAAAAAATCCTTTGACAGAATCAAACACCCATTCATGAAAAAGGTCATGAAGAGATCAGGAATAACAGGAACATACCTAAACATAATAAAAACAATATACAGTAAGCCAACAGCCAACATCAAACTGAATGGAGAGAAACTAAATCTAATTCCTATAAAATCAGGAACAAGACAAGGCTGTCCACTCTCTCCATACCTCTTCAATAATGTCCTTGAAGTTCTAGCTAGAGCAATAAGACAACAAAAGGAGATCAAGGAAATACAAATCAGAAAGGAAGAAGTCAAACTCTCACTATTTGCAGACGATATGATAGTCTACATTAGTGACCCAAAAACTCTACCAGGGAAATCCTACAGCTGATAAACACCATCAGCAAAGTGGAAGGATACAAGATTAACTCAAAAAAATCTGTAGCCCTACTATATACCAATGACACATTGGTGGAGAAAGAAATCAGAGAAACCCTTTACAATTGCCACAAACAACATAAAATATCTTGGGATAACACTAACCAAAAAACGTGAAAGACCTGTATCATAAGAACTTTGAGACTTTAAAAACGAAATTAAAGAAGATACCAGAAAATGGAAAGATCTCCCATGCTCTTAGACAGGTAGGATCAACATAGTAGAAATGGCAATCTTGCCAAAAGCAATCTACAGATTTAATGCAATCCCCATCAAAATCCCAACACAATTCTTCACAGACCTTGAAAAAACAATTATCAACTTTATATGGAGAAACAAAAGACCCAGGATAGCCAAAACAACCCTGTACGATAGAGAACTTCTGGAGGCATCACCATCCCTGACTTCAAACTCTATTATAGAGCTATAGTCCTGAAAACAGCTTGGTATTGGCACAAAAATAGACAGGTAGACCAATGGAATAGAGTTGGAAACCCTGATATTATTAACTCACATACCTATGAACACCTGATTTTTGACAAACAATCCAAATTTATATGATGGAACAAAGAGAACTTCTTCAACAAATGATGCTGGCATAACTGGTTGCAGACATGTAGAAGACTGCAGTTAGACCCAAGCCTTGCACAATACTTAAGTCAAAATGGATCAAAGACCTCAACATAAATCCAGCTACACTGAACCTATTAGAAGACAAAGTGGGAAATATCCTTGAATTAATTGGTACAGGACACAGCTTACTGAACATTACACCAGTAGCACAGACACTGAGGTCAACAATTAATAAATGGGACCTCCTGAAACTGAGAAGCTTCTGTAAGGCTAAGGAGACAGTCAGCAAGACAAAACGGCAGCCCACAGACTGGGAAAAGATATTCACCAACCCCACATCTTATAGAGGGCTGATCTCAAAAATATACAAAGAACTCAAGAATCTAGTCTCCAAAACACCAAACAATCCAATTAAAAAGTGGGGTACAGAACTAAATAGTCAATTCTCAATAGAGGAATCTAAAATGGCTGAAAGACACCTAAGAAAGTGTTCAACATCCTTAGCCATCAGGGACATGCAAATCAAAACAACTCTGAGATACCATCTTACTCAGAATGGCCAAAATCAAAAACACCAATGACAGTTCATGCTGGAGAGGATGTGGAGAAAGGGGAACACTTCTCCACTGCTGGTGGGAGTGCCAACTTGTACAGCCACTTTGGAAATCAGTATGGCAACTCCTCAAGAAAATGGGAATCAGTCTACCACAAGATCCAGCAATTCCACTCTTAGGCATATACCCAAAAGAAGCACATTCATACAACAAGGACTTCTGTTCAATGGTGTTCATAGCAGCACTATTTGTGCACTATTCCAGCCAGAACCTGGAAGCAGCCTAGATACCCCTCAACTGAAGAATGGATAAAGAAAATATGGTACATTTACACAATGGAGTACAACTCAGCAGAAAAAAACAATGGAATCTTGAAATTTGCAGGAAAATGGATGGAACTAGAAGAAACCATTCTGAGCGAGGTAACTCAATCGAAAAAAAAACAAACATGGTATGTACTCACTCATATGCGGATTTTAGACATAGAGTAAAGGATTACCAGCCTACAATCCACACTGCCAAAGAAGCTAATAAACAAGGAGGACCATAAGAGAGACATACATGGTCCCTTGAAGAAGGGGAAAGGGTCAAGACCTGCTGAGCAAAGTGGGAGCAGGAGAAGAGGGAGGGAGGGAGGGAGCTAGGAGAATGAGAAGGGGAGAAGAGGAGGGATGCAGAGGACATGAGGGAGCAGAAAGGTTGAGTCAGGGGAAGAATAGATGATAACAAGAATGGCGATACCATAATAGAGGGAGACATTTTTGGTTTACAGAGAAATCAAGAACTAGGGAAATGTCTGGAGATCTACAAAGATGACACCAGCTAACAATCTAAGCAACAGAGGAGAGGCTACCTTAAATGCCCTACCCCGATAATGAGATTGATGACTAACTTATATGCCATCCTAGAGCCTTCATCCAGCAGCTGGTGGAAGTAGAAGCAGACACCCATAACTAATCACCCAACTGAACGGAAACTCAGATTCAGAGAAGGACGAGTGAAGAACACAGGGGTCCAGACCGGGCTGGTGAAACCCACAGAAACAGCTGACCTGAACATCGGGGAGTTCTTGGTCCCCAGACTGATACCTGGAATACCAGCATGGAACTGATCCAGACCGGAACATGGGTTTCTGTGAGGAAACCTCGGAAATCTACAGGACCTCCTGTAGAAGTTCAGTACTTATCCCTAGCATAGGTATGGACTTTGGGAGCCCATTCCATATAGAGGAATACTCCCTGAGCCAAGACACACAGGGTGGGCCTAGGCCCTATCCCAAAGGATACAATAGACACTGATGACACCCTATGGAAGGCCTCAACATCCAGGGGGAGCAGAAAGGATATGTGATAGATAGGGTTTTAGTTGGGGGGGGTTGTTAGGGGAGGACCAGTGGGAGAAGGGAACTGGGATTGTCATGTAAATCAATCCTGTTTCTAATTCAAATAAAAAATTGAAATAAATAAAAAATTGAATCAAGAACAGATAACCAACTTAAACAGACCTATAACCTCTAAGGAAATAAAAGAAGTCATCAAAAGTCTCCCCCCCAAAAAGCCCAGGGCTAGATGGCTTCAGTGCATAATACTACCAGAAATTCAAAGAAGACCTAATACCAATACTCCTCAAATTGTTCTACAAAATAGAAGCAGAAGTTTCATTGCCAAACTCTTTTTACGAGGCTACCATTACCATGGTACCCAAGCCACACAAAGACACAACTAAGAAAGAGAACTACAGACCAATATCCCTCATGAACATTGATTCAAAAATACTCAATAAAATACTGGCAAAACGAATCCAAGAACATATCAGAAAAATCATCCACCATGATCAAGCAGGCTTCACCCTGGGATGCAGGGTTGCTTCAAAATTCGAAAATCTAACAATGTAATCCACCATATAAACAAACTGAAGAAGAAAAACCACATGAACATCTCACCAGATGCCGAAAAAGCCTTTAACAAAATCCAACACCCCTTCATGATAAAGGTCCTGGAGAGATCAGGGATAACAAGAACATTCCTGAACATAATAAAAACAATAAATAGTAAGACAACAGCCAAAATCAAACTAAATGGAGAGAAACTCAAAGCTATTCCTCTAAAATCAGGAACAAGACAAGACTGTCCACTCTCTCCATATCTCTTCAATATTGTCCTTGAAGTTGTAGCTAGAGCAATAAGACAACAAAAGGAGATCAAGGGGATACAAATTGGAAAAAAAGAAGTCAAGTTTTCACTGTTTACAGATGATATGATAGTCTACATAAATGACCTGAAAAACTCTACCAGGGAACTCCTACAGCTGATGAACACCTTCAGCAAAGTGACAGGATACAAGATTAACTCAAAAAATCAGTAGCCCTACTATATACAGATGATAAATGTGCTGAGAAAGATGTCAGAGAAACATCACCCTTTACAATTGCCACAAACAACATAAAATACCTAACCAAAAAAAAGTGAAAGACCTGTTTCATAAGAATTTTGAGTCTTTAAAAAAAGAAATTTAAGAAGATACCAGAAAATGGAAAGATCTCCAATGCTCTTGGACAGATAGGATCAACATAGTAAAAATGGCAATCTTGCCAAAAGCAATCTACAGATTCAATGCAATCCCCACCAAAATCCCAGCATGATTCTTCATAATTCTTGAAAAAAAGAATTCTCAATTTTATATGGAGAAACAAAAGACCTAGGATAGCCAAAACAACCCTGTACAATAAAAGAACTCCCGGAGGCATCACCATCCCTGATTTATAGAGCTATAGTCCTGAAAACAGCTTGGTATTGGCACAAAAATAGACAGGTAGACCAATAGAATCGAATTTAAAACCCTGATATTAACCCGAACACCTACAAACCCCTGATTTTTGACAAAGAAGCTAAAGGTATACGATGGAATAAAGGAAGCATCTTCAACAAATGGTGCTGGCATAACTGGATGCTGGCATTTAGAAGAATGCAGATAGATCCATGTCTGTCCCCATGCACAAAATTTAAGTCCAAATGGATCAAAGACCTCACACTGAACTTATTAGAAGAGAAAGTAGGAAATACCATTGATCAAATTGGTACAGGAGACAGCTTACTGAACATTACAACAGTAGCACAGACACTGAGATCAACAATTAACAAATGGGACCTCCTGAAACTGAGAAGCTTCTCTAAGGCAAAGGACACAGTCAGTAAGACAGCCCAAAGAATGGGAAAAGATCTTCACCAACCCCAGATCTGACAGAGAGCTAATATCTAAAATATACAATGAACTCAAGAAGCTAGCCACCAAAACACCAAACAATGAAATTAAAAAGTGGGGTGCAGAAATAGAGATTTCTCAACAGAGGAATCTAAAATGGCTGAAAGATACTTAAGAAAATGTTCAAAATCCTTAGCCATCAGGGAAATGCAAATCAAAACAACTCTGAGATACCACCTTACACTGGCCAGAATGTCTAAAATCAATAATAACACCAGTGACAGTCTATGCTGGAGAGGATGTAGAGAAAAGGAAACGCTCCTCCATTGACGGTGGCAGTGCAAACTTATAAGACTACTTTGGAAATCAGTATGGTGATTTCTCAGGAAAATGGGAATCAGTCTACCTCAAGATCCAGCAATTCCTCTCCTAGGCATATACCTTAAGAATGCACATTCATACAATAAGGACATATGTTCAACTATGTTCATAGCAGCACTATTTGTAATAGCCAGAACCTGGAAGCAACCTAGATGTCCCTCAATTGAAGAATGGATAGAGAAAATGTGGTACATTTACACAATGGAGTACTACTCAGCCCAAAAAGCAATGGAATCTTGAAATTCGTGGGCAAATGGATGGAACTAGAAGAAACCATCCTGAGTGAGGTAACCCAGTCACAAAAAAACAAACATGGTATTTACTCACTCATATATGAATTTTAGACATAGATCAAAGGATTACCGGCCTACAATCCTCATCACCAAAGGAACTAGGAAACAAGAAGGACTCTAAGAGAAGAATGCATGGATCCCAGAGAAGGGGAAGGAGCAGGATCTCCTGAGCTAATTGGGAGCATGAGGGTAGGGGAGAGGGATCTGGGAGAATGAGAGGGGGAGAAGAGGAGGGGAGAGGAGGAAATGGAGGAGCAGGAAGTTTGAGTTGAGAGAATAGAGGAGAGCAGGATGAGAGATACCATAACAGAGGAAAACATTATAGTTTCGAGGAGAGATCTGGCACTAGGGAGATTTCCAGAGATATACAAGGATGACACCAGCTGACAGTCTGGGCAATGGCAGAGAGGCTACCCTAAATGCCCTTCCCCTATAATGAAACTGATGACTGCCTTATATGCCATCCTGGAGTCCTCATCCAGTGGCTGATGGAAGCAGAGGCAGACACCCACAGCTAAACACTGACCTGAACTCTAGAACCCAGTCGCAGAGAGGGAGGAGTGAAGAGCAAAAAGGTCAGGACCAGGCTGGTGAGGCCCACAGAAACTCGTGAGACCCCAGACTGATGTCTGGGAGGCCAGCATAGGACTGATCCAGACCCCTCATAGTGGATGTCAATGAGGAGGACCTGGCACTCTATGGGGCCCCTGATAGTGGACCGCTATTTATTCCTGGTATGGGAGGGGACTTTGGGAGCCCATCCCACGTGGAAGGATGCTCGCTCAGCCTGGACACATGGGGAAGGGCCTAGGCCCTGCCCAGTCTGATATGACCGACTTTGGTGAACCCTCATGGAGGGCCTTACCCTCCTTGGGGAGCAGAGGGGAGATGAGGTGGGGGGCTGGCGGGGGTTAGGGGAGGAGGGGAGGGAGAGAGAAAAGGAATTGGCATGTGAAGCAGCCTTGTTTCTGATGTGAACTAATAAAAAAAAATCTCATGGGAAAAAAATGAGATACCACTGACCACTCCCACTCCAAGGGCGTGGTCAGGGTTACATAACACGTGTTTAAGAAGGAGAGAGGCACTCTTTTGGCTCTCTTCCACCGGCTGAGCTGACTAGGAAGCATATCAGGGTCTGTCCTGCTCCGGTGCAAGCCTAATCACTGGCTCCCTTGCATGAGTACTTTCTCCAAAAAGCTACCATTTATCAACCTATTTCTGACTCCACTTTGCAAACGTCTTTAACCACCACCTGGGTAATCACCACCATCATCATCACGTGTGTAGTTCCTGTGGTCATCTTCATGTTTCCTCACTATCATCTTCAATGCCATTAGAATCATCATCATCATAGGTCTTTTTTTCTTAGATAGGGTCTCCTATAGCACATGCTGGTCTCAAACTCACTATGTAGCTGAAGATTGCCTCAACCTTTCATCCTCCTCCCTCAACCTCCCTAGTGCTGAGATTATAAGGGTGTGCCAACATACTTGACTTAATGCAAGTGGAGAAGAAATCCACAGTTTTGTTAATGCTGAGAACGCACACTGCCAACTGATGTACATCAATTGGTAGATAGATATATGATAGATACAGAGAAATAATAGAGAGGTAGAAAGATAGAGAGATGACAGATAGATACATGATAGATATAGATATATGATAGAGGGATGATATAGAAAGATAGATATATGATAAAGATAATAGAAAGATATAGAGAGATATTGATATATGATACAGAAAGATGATATAGAGATAGATAGGTAAGAGATAAACAACTGACAGATGATAGATTAGGGGGATGATACATAGACAGATGATACATACAGACAGACAGACAGACAGACAGACATATACAGATAATAAATATAGAGAGCTGTTAGAATGACATTAGACTAGACACCCACCCAGGCAGTGGATAAAATACTGACCACGCAAGCAAAGGAGCTGATTTCAGATTTCTGGAACGCATGAAAATTTAGCCATGGTGCATGACTTTAATCCCAGCATGCCCACAGCAAGATTCAGGCAGAGACCACACATTCCCTAGAAGCCCAAGAGCCACCTAGCCTGGTGCACAAAGGGACTTTTTCTTGGCAAGGTAAAAGGTGTGGACCAACACCTGAAATTGTGTTCTGACCTCTAGAGTCATGTGTGTGTGCACACATGTGCACATGCATGCGCACATTTTTTTTTAATATTTGGGTTTTTTTAAATTACGTCTTCACCAGTAAGACTTTGTGCACTGAGAAAAGTTATTCCAACTTTCTTTCCATAACTCAGTTTCCCCATCTCTAAAACAGAGAATCTGTATCTCCCATCTTTAAATTTAAGCCAGCAAAAACAAAAATCTTGCAAACATGCAAGAAAAACAGCGAAGTAGAAGATCATGCATAGAGACACCCTGGTGCCTGAAACTAAAGCAACAGGAGCCAGGAAGGGAAGCTGCACCCCCATCCCTCCTCCTGGTCTGGTCCCAGCACAGGACCTAACTTCCCTGACTCGCCACAACCCCAGTCACAGCTCAGTCCCTCATAGAATTCATATGCTCCTAGAATTCTTTTACCCATCTTGAAGAAGACCAGAGCTGGGCTCATTTTACACCCAAGTTCTATGTGCATATGCATTGTGTGTGTATATTGCATGTGCATCGCATGTGGTGTGTGTGTGTCTCTGTGTGTAAGTCTCTCTCTCTCTCTCTCTCTCTCTCTCTCTCTCTCTCTCTCTCTCTCTGTGTGTGTGTGTGTGTGTGTGTGTGTGTGTGTGTGCACATACGGACCAGAGAATGACCTCAGACATCTTTTCTCGGGTTCCATCCACTCTAATTGTTTAGAGATAGGCTATCTCACTGGCCTGAAGTAAACCAAGTAGGATAAGTTGGCTGACCATCAATAATCTTCCTGTCTCTACTTCCCCAGTAGTGGAGGCACATACCTTTAGTCCCAGCACTCGGGAGGCAAAAGCAGGTCAGTCTCTATGAGTTCAAGGCCAGCCTGGTCTACAGAGAAAGTTCCAGAACAGGCTCCAAAGCTACACAGAGGAAACCCTGTTTCAAAAAAGACCAGAGAGAAAAGAGGGGAGGAGGAAGAGGAGGAGGAGGAGGAGGAGGAGGAGGAGGAGGAGGAGAGAGAGAGAGAGAGAAAGAGAGAGAGAGAGAGGAAAAAGAGAGAGAATAAAGAGAGAAAGGAAAAAGAAAGAAAGAAAGAAAGAAAGAAAGAAAGAAAGAAAGAAAGAAAGAAAGAAAGAAAGAGAAAAGGTGTATGACACTTTTTAACATAGATTCTGGGATCAAACTCGGATCTCACAGCTTGCATAGCAGGCACTTTACACATTGAGCTGTTACCCAAGTCCATCAAGTTACCTCCTTCACCTCCATGGTTCTGCTCTGCAAGATGAGGCTGATAAGGGCTTCGTGGAGATGAAGTGCTGTGCAAAGGAACTAAGGAGACTCACAAGCACATGCATACCAAATGAACAGTTCCAGGAAGAGCTACCCTGGTGGGTGGGCTTCCCTGAGTCCGGGAATTATATCAAAGGTCTCCCAAGGTAGGGCTTTGCTGTGTGCAACAGACCTGGGACAGTAGCCTATGGCCTGGACACCCCCAAGGCTGTGCCTTCTCCCTGCTGTCCATTTCCAGCCCACACCTCAGCCATGCCCCCCTTGCCCCATTCAACTTCACACTCACCCCAGAAGAGGAGAAGCCAGAAGCCCCACATCTTACTGTGGCAGTCATTCAATGCAGAAATCCTTCCCTTTAAAAGCTTGCTTTGTGGACAAGGGAAGGGGTGGAGCCAGGGTTGCTCAACAGTCAGACAGAGAGCCCCAGCAGCTTTCTGCTGAGTTGCCACCATCAGAGGTGGACAGCCTGGCAATCCCCTAATTTCTCCCTTAAATCTGGCTTAGTGCACACATTTCTCCCTCTCCTCCCTCCCCTCCCCCATCTGTCACCATCTCCCTCCTTCCCTCTTTTATTCTTTCTTTCCTCACCCCCACCATTTATCTCCCATCTCTCGTCCCCTTCTTCCATAGCACCAACCGAGTGGGATCACATCTAATATCCACAGTAAAGCAAATCCCAACCTTCAAGTTTTCAAAGCCACCCTCACAGTCATGCTGCATCACACACCATGATCCATGGGCTTACTGCCAAGAATTGTGTCAACCTCATATAATCAACCTCACACACCACACACCATGCCACACATTCGCACATACACTACACACATACCACGCATCATACCACATACCACACCACACACATACATATATACACCACACCATACCACACCACACATCACACTGATTACTCCAAAAGCAACCACTCCAGTCCAACCCCAACCCCAACAGGTATGCAAACACCACCTCAGAAATGCAGAAGCCAAGTCGTGTGAAAGCCCTGACACAAACCAAACATCCTGTTCAAAGAAGCTTATCAGAAAGATGAGCCCACAATAGAGCAGCTGGGGAGCAGAGAGGGGAAAGGTAAAGTGCCAAGAATGACACTGGTATCTGGGAGGCGGGACTTATGGAAGCATCCATTTACCCAGGATCACCACTGCTGCAAGGAAACACCATGACCAAAGAAAGTTGAGGAGGAAAGGATCTATTTGGCTTACACTTCTGTATCACTGTTCATTATCAAAGGAAGTCAAGACAGGAACTCAAACAGGGCAGAATCCTGGAGGCAGGAGCTGATGCAAAGGCCGTGGAGGGTACTGCTTATTGGCTTGCTCCCCATGGCTTACTCAGTCTGCTTTCTTTTTTGTGTGCATTTGGATGGGGGGGGGGGCGTGTTGAAAGATCATTTCTCTGTGTAGCTTTGGAGCCTGTCCTGGAACGCACTCTGTAGACCAGGCTGGCCTTGAACTCACAGAGATCCACCTGCCTCTGCCTCCCGATTGCTGGGATTACAGGTATGCACCACCACCACCTGGCAACCTGCTTTCTTATAGAACCCAGGACCACCAGCCCAGGATGGCACCACCCGTAATGGGCTGGGTCCTCCCCATCAATCACTAATTGAGAAAATGCTCTATAGTAAGATCTTATTGAGACACTTCCTCAATTGAGGTTCCCTCCTCTCAAAAGACTTTAGCTTGTGTCAACTTGACATGAAACTGTCCAACACAATATCAGAGAACACACTCCCCAGAATGCTCCTGGTGTGTGTTGATACTCCCACTGCTATCAGTCACCCAGCGAAGCTTGCTCTTGGGGGTTCCAGCATGATGACTCTCTGAGCCTGGGTCCCACCAGCAGATGCTTGGTTCCAGTTGACACAATTCTGCCACTATTAAAACAGAGCCTGTGGAACATCAGGCTAGTGGGTACTCGTCAGTTCAGGATCATGAGTATGCGCAAGCAAGGGTAGCATTAGATACAAACTGCCAGAGCAATACAAGTTCAGGGTCTAGCTCTTGGAGAGAACATTCAACTTTTTGAGGGTGTTTGTTTGGCTGGCTGGCTGGCTGGTTGGCTGGCTGGCTGGTTGGTTGGTTGGTTTTTGGGGGTTGTTTTGTTGTTGTTTGTACACTTCCTATTGTTCTGTGAAGTGAAAAATCTCTTCTTCTGTTTTGGGTCAGAACTTTGGCATTCTGAAAAGTTCATTTTTTCCCTTAGGCAGTGTAGATACTACTCATAAGAGGTCACAGGAAGTAACTGAGGTTCACTTAGCCCTAAATAGGACATAAACATCACACTCCTCCCCTCCCCAGGACTCAGGAAAAGTCAGGGAAAGAGGGTGGAAAGAAAGCAAGAGTTTCAGGGTGGGGTGTAGGACTATGCAATGCTGTATTTCAGGCATGGCAATAACATTCCCAAACTCACAGAAGCTGTGGTCACACAGGCAAGACCTGTGCAAGACAGGACCATCAATATCAGCTGGGTGGGGGAAGGAGATCCTGGGGCACCACCACCACTCCCTGAGAATTTAGAGACAGTTGGTGATAGCTGCAGGAAGTGTGCACAATGACCCTCTCTGAGGATATATTGCCCATTAATGGTTAGTGGAAGAAAAAGAGACATTTTTGTTCAGTGGTGTGGCCACCAGTAAAGTGTCCAATCCTGTACCCACTCTAATGCCAGCAACCCTATTGAAATTCACTGGGTCACCAATGAAGGAATGAAAATAGGAGGGGCTCAGTGGGAAGAGGAGGACTCTTAATTCAGGTAGGGGGAGGATCTCACACCAGAGGAAACCACTGGCCAGTCCAGGGAAACAAAACTGACGGAAACAGAAAGACACACGGGGACACACATACACACACAGAAACACACAGTAAAAACAACCAAGGTGGCCATCACACATCCATATACCTAAACAGACACAGGGATTCATCGACATCTCACGTGGCTCTTGGACACTGGCTCAGCAGCCATATCTGACCTCTGCTATGTGTCCAAACAAAAGGTGCCTCGATTAGTCTTAACCTCTGGAGGTGACAGACCAGGTGACTTTTTAATTTGTTTCCTTTAGAGATCGAGGCGTCAGACCCTTCTGAGGTGTTAGGCAGTGATTGGTCAAAAGGAGCCCTGGGGACCTGGAATATCTACAAAATGCTCAGAGCACTCTGTCCAATAAGATAAGGCACCAAGAAGTGTTGTCAAATCTTGATGCTTGGTAATCCCAAGGCATCCACAGGAGGTGAGTCACCTAAGTTTTACCTTCCCCCTGTTTTATTGATGAATTTTGTTATTTGACAGTTGCATGCACATAAAAATTGCACTCTAATTAGTATCTCTCTTCGCACGCCCCCCTCCCTGTTTCCCTTTCATCCCTGGTCCCACCCTATACCAACCTGTCCTTTCCTAGACTCTCGATTTTTGGGTTTGTTTGTGATGGTTCCACTTAACCAGAGTCCCTCTGGATTGGGGCTATGTGTTGGAGCCTGTTGAGGCCATCAGTGGGTATACAACTGAAGACAATGACTCCTCCCTTTCCAAATCTGTGAGCAGTAGTTCAGCAGTGAGAGGTGAGGCCTTGAGTTCCTCCTCCATCTGGCCTGGACCCAGAGTGTGCATCTCCAGCTGCTGTGGGTTCATGGTTGAAGTGGCTGTGTCTTCCCCTAAAGGGGACACTTCTCAGCCTTTCTCCCTAATGTCCCGACTTACATTCTTCTGCCCTCTCTTGACAGTGTTCCTTGGCCCTTAGAAGGGATGGTATGAGTGTCATATATTGGGGTGAACACTTATCTGTCACTTGTCCTCAGCACCCTGTGCAGCCACGAGTCTCTGCTTTGACCACCATTCATAAGAGACTTCTCAGGTCAAATCCCAGAGAGGCATTTGTCTGAAGTCATAAACATAAATATTTAGAAGGCAGCTTGATGCTGTGTCAAGTTAACCAACCGACTTCTCCAGCCTTGGGTTTCTTATGGATTTACAATACCAGGCATGGGTTCCCTCCTGTGGAGTGGACCTGACAATCCACCAGAGAGCAGTTGGTTACCTCATAACAGTAGACCCACTACTGTGTTAAGTGGGGACGTCTTGCTAGCAAGGTCAGCGCCATTGATAGAATTCACAGCTGGGTGGAACCACATCTCTTGTCACCCAGCAGCCAGCACAGCACCTTTCAAGATTATGAAAGCTAGCCCTGAGCCTCACTTTTTTACAACATTGCATGAACTTCTCCTGGGAATCATGAATCTATTCACCCCTGGTAGGGAACCAAGACAGACCAAAGGGACAATTCCATCCAAGCCCAACTTGGTGAACCAATGAGCTTATTGGGCTTAGTTACAGGAGAATAAGTGAAGGTGACTTTCAGGGCTATATGTGATCCCAAAGCATCCTTACCAACAACACATTTCACCCTTGAATGGATGACAGCTTCCCCATAGTGACAAAATTAACCTCTGTTTGCTCTAGCACCTTCAAAGCCACATGTGGCTGGGGCACAGCTGTCAGGAAGGCTCTGGAGGGAGGGACTGAGCCCTGAGGAGATGGTCTGATGACCTGGAGTCAGGCTCCCTCTCTATCCCATCTGCACATCTCTGCGGGTCTCCTTAGCATCCTCCTAGGTGGGACAAGCTCATGACGGCTTTCCCCACAGCATCAGCTGTGACAGTCCCTTGCTGCACAAACAGGACCTACATCTGAAGGACCTCTGTGATGAAAATGTATAATTTTAAATGTTTTGTGAACATATATCAACTACACATAATAGGTTTGATGATGACATTTTCATACATGTCTTAATGAACTCTGATCATATTCATTTCTATCAGAGAATGTTAGTAGGCCCCATCTCCAAGGTCTCTCATAGAGTCATCCTGGCTGCTTCTAATGATGATGATAATGGCCAGTACATACAGAGGACAGTTCTCCACAACTGGCATGGTGGCAGAGGTACTTGGCAAGAGCTCTACCACTGAGTACAACTGCAACCCTTGGTTATTTTGAAAATGGGTCTCACTATGTAACCCAGTCTGGCCTGGAACTCACTTTGTAACTGAGACTGGCCTCAAACTTATCCTCCACCTGCCTCGGTTTCCTGAACTCTGCCATGCTTGGTTGAGCGTCAGTTTCTTATCTGAAGAATGGGGGCAATGATCACCTCTACCCCTAAGGACATGAGGTGGTTCATATTGATTGTCAGCTTGACAGAATCTATGGTCACCTGGGTGACTAGCCTCCTTGCACCCCTGTGTGGATGACCCAGGTAGGGTTAGTCTCTAGATGATTAGGGTAATTAAGGTGGCAAGAACAATGCTAAATGCTAACCATGCTAAGGTGGCAAGAACCACTCAGGATGACTCCGTGAGTGGCGACATTTCCTGGCCTGAGGGACCTGGACTGAAGTGATCTGAGCAGAGGCATTCATTGCTGTCTTCTTTGACACCCCTGTCATGATGGACTGTACCCTCAAACTGTGAGCCAGAATAAGCCCTTCTTTAAGTTGCTTTGTCAGGGTATTTTTAATTGCAGAGGACACAGAGAGCACATGCACGGAGAGCAGAGGAAACCTTGCTGGTGTAGGGTCCCTGCTTCCACTGTGTGGGCTCCAGAGATCAAACCTAGGTAGTCAAGCTTGGTAGCAAGTGCTTTCATTGGCTGAGCTGTCTGTCCAGCCCTTGTCAAAGCATTTTCTCACCGCAATGAGCTGAGGAACTAATAAGTCCCCAGTAAATGTCCTCTGAGACTAATGCATGGTATGAGCTCCAAGAGAAGCTCTGACCCTCCCTGGTCATTACATATGAAGAGTGCTGATGGCCTTGATTAAGGTTAGCCCAAGGGCATGCTTGTCAGGGGCTGTATTAGGCTCACTGAGGTAGGGAGACCTACCCTAAATGTGGGTACAGCATTCTCTAGGTGGGGAGTCTGGACTCGAGATTTTCCAGGTCTCTTTTTAGGCTCCTCTGGAAGGCCATTATCTCAATCCCAGCCTGAGTCACACTTCTGACTTTAGTCTGTGTCCCCTGGCTCTGGCTGATTGTATTAAACATCGAGGGAACTAATTATTACCCATCCCCAGGCACCAAGAAGCCCATCCCTCACAGGCAAGCACCGAATCAGTCTCCTACATCACTCTGGATCCTATCAATCAAGCTTAGCAGAAAGAGGGTGCTGGCTGGAGCAAGGCTCACACAGATGCCACCAACTTCAAGGAGAGCTGGATTCTGAAGGGACTTTCCACATTCCTCCAGCTCCAGGATTCCTTCTGTGTTTAGAGTGTATGTGAGCATGCAAATGTGTTTATGTATGTGTCTATGTATGTGTGGGAGCCTATGTCTGAGGGGGGAAGTGTGAGTGTATGGATGTCTGTGTTATGTGTGTGCATGTGTGAGCATTCGTGTGTGTGCATAAATGTGTGTGTGTGTGTTTGTGTTTGGAAATATGTTGTATGTGCACGTTTATGTGTGAATGTATGTGCATCTTTGTGCATGAGTGTGTGTGTGTGTGTGTGTGTGTGTGTGTGTGTGTGTGTGTGTGTGTGTGTGTGTAAGCACACACGCATGTGTAAAATGGCCTCAGGTATGGATCCAAGCCTTCCACCTGGTTGAGGCAAGTCTGTCTTGGTTCTGCTGTTCCATACTCCAGGCCAGCTGGTCCCCGAGCTTCCAGAAGTCTCAGAAGATTCTCTGAGACTTCAGCATTTTGGAGGCAGGGGAAGGTGGATCTCACAGTTTGAGGCCAGCCTATTCTACTTAGTGAGTACATAGTGAAACCCTGGGGAAGGTGGCAGAAGCTGGAGTCACGGGCATAGCACCACATCAGAGTAAGTTGTCAGTCTTTCGTGACAAGGGTTTCCCACCCACTGAGCCTTCTGCCAGCCCCCTCCCACATTTCCCCTGAGCAGACCCACTCTGATGTGGATGATGCTCAACTTGGGTTAACTGTGTCTTCCCAGTCCCTTGCTTAAGAAGCTTCTCTTCTTAGCTATAGTGGCGGAACTATATAGTAACTCTCTTGGATTTGTGCCTTCCATTTTGCTGAAATTGTCACCAAAGCATCCTCTCAAGCCCCTCCCTTATGTCTGTCTTTGATGGTAATTTTGTAGCCCTAGCTGTCCTGAAACTCACTGTGTAGACCAGCCTGGCCTGGAACTCACAGAGATCCACCTGCCTCTGTCCCTCCCCACCCCCAAGGGCTGAGATTAGAGCCGTGGCCACCATGCCCTGCTCCTCCAGGACTTTTAAAAGCACTTCTCAACATGCAAAGTGGGGTACAGGGAAGGTCCCAAATAGCCACAAAGAGGATTTCCCCAGACACACATCAGTAGTGTGGAAACCACAACCAATCACCCGAGGGGACATGCCAACTGCTAGCCACTGCCAAGTGCTTTGTTTTCTTCTCCAATTCTCTAATTAAAGTAAATTTTCTTTATCCATGATAAGTTTATAAATGCAATGAAATATGATTATATCCACCCCATCCCCCTTCCAAAATCCCCCATGTACCCCCCAAACACACCCCTTCCCAACTTTATGTCTTTCTTTAGTAACTCATAAGTCCAGTTAGTGCTGCTGATGGGTGCATGGGTTGGGGTGGGGCACACACAGAAGCACAGGCACCCAGCCAATGGCTACACCCTCAAAAACGGTCATTTCTCCCTCCACCTACCCAGCACCTTCCAGGAACTCCTCAGTAAGGGGTGGAGCCTAAAGTGCACCCCCTTGAACATTTCTGGTAGGAGTGCAAACTTGTACAGCCACTTTGAAATCAGTCTACCTCAAGACCCAGCAACACCACTCTTGAGCATAAACCCAAAAGATGCACAATCATACCACAAGGACTTTTGCTCAACTTTGTCCATAGCAGCATTATTTGTGATAGCCAGAACCTGGAAGCAACCTAGATGCCCTTCAATCAAAGAATAGATAAAGAAAATGTGGTACATTTACACAATGGAGTATTACTCAGCAATAAAAATCAATGACGTCTTGAAATTTGCAGGCAAGTGGATGGAACTAGATGAAACCATCCTGAGTGAGGTAACCCAGACCCAGAAAGACAAACACCATAGGTACTCACATATAAGTGGATATTAGACATAAACAAAGACTAAGCAGGTTACAATCCATAACCACAGAGAAGCTAAAAATGAACCCTAACAGGGACACACATGGAGGGACCCAGGAAGGAAAAATAGTTAAGATCTCCTGGGTAAACTGGGAGGGGAGTAGAAGGGAGAGGATGGGGCATGGGAACATGAGGGATCAAGAAGACCAAGTTGGGGGAGGGATGGAGCAATGAAAGAGATATCGCGATAGAGGGAGCCATTATAGGGTTAAGGAAAAACCTGGTGCTAGAGAAATTCCCAGGAATCCACAAGGATGACCCCAGCTAAGACTCCTAGCGATAGTGGGAGAGGCTACCTGAACTGGCCTTCTTTAATCAGATTAGTGACTACCCTAACAGTCTTCATGGAACCTACTTCCAGTAACTGATGGAAGCAGATGCAGTGACCCACAGTCAACCACTGGGCTGAGCTCCTGGAGTTCAGATGAAGAGAGGGAGGAGGGATCATATGAACAAGGGGGGGTTCAAGAGCATGATGGGAAAAACCACATGGACAGCTGTTCCAAGCTAGTGGGAGCTCACAGACTATGGACTGACAGCTGGGGAACCTGCATGGGACCGAACTAGCCCCTCTAAATGTGGGTGAGAGTTATGTGACTTGATCTGTTGTGGGGGTGGCAGTGGTACCAGGACCTATCCCAAGTGTATGAACTGGCTTTTTGGAGCCCATTCCCTATGGTGGGATACCTTGCTCAGCCTTGATACAGTGGGGAGGGTCTTGGTCCTGCCTCAACTTGGTATGCCAGACTTTGTTGACTCCCCAAGGAAGGCCTTAGTGCCTCTGAGGAGTGGATGGTGGGATAGGAAAGGGGAAGGTGGGAGGGCAGGAGAAAGGAAGTGAGGAGGAACTGGGGTTGGTATATAAAGTGAAAAAAATAAAATTAAAACAAAAGGTTTAAAAAAAAAAGAGCACCCACTCACTCATCTATGCCAAAAGTTTCTCTGGCTCAGTCTTCTACAGGCCTCATTCAGGTAACCACAGCTCTAGTGATTTCCCAGGGACCCCCTGTGTCTCTTCAGCCCCAGGGCTGGCACTGCAAATACACATCATCATGAACGACTGTTTTGTGTGCCTGTGGTTGGCCTTGTATCCTCATGCTTGCTGTGAGCCCCGTAACATCTTCATTCGAATGCATCATGCACTTTGACCACAGGTCCACAGATTCTCTGATACTTCTTCAAACAATCAGGCTTAATTCCCCCCTCCTTGAGTATTGGCTGAATTCAGTGGCTTGCTTCTAATGGTCAGAAAAAAAAAGAGAATATGACAGTGTGTGACCACTGAGACTAGGCTATGGTGGCATGTGGCTTCTTCCTCCTCGCTATGATTTGACACAATTGTTCCCTGAAATTGTGAGAATGTTTGTGGAAAGTCATGGAAGAGTTCATGTGTCTCACTCAGCCCATTTTGTGTTGCTATAACAAAATATTCAAGACTGCGTACATTTCAAAGACAAAAGGTCTGCCTCGCTCACAGTTCTGAAGATACAATACCACAATTCCAGTATGTGTTCAGCTTGTCTGAGGACCTTTTGACAGAGGGCATCCAGGAGTGGAAACAAGTACAAAGGAGATCACATGACAAGTCAGGGGGCAAGAGGTAGAGAAAGGACACAGCCACTGACACAGGAACCAACCCAGTCCCAGGAGTGCTGCACTAATCCTTCACTGTGACCTAACCACCTCCAATGGACGTCTGTTTTTACCACTTCTCCTGAAATGTGAGCAAATGTCTATTCATCTCAGATTTCTCTTAAGCTCTTTTTAATTTTTTAATAAAAATCATTTTACTGTGAAGAGCTTGCAATATAAAAGCATCCAAAAATATAAACAAAGGCACCCCAAAGTGAAACCAGCCAGACCTGAGGTCACACATCTCAGTGAGCATGGGTGCACACATTAGAATAGCTGTTCTGAATCTGTGGAGTCTCCACTGTGGGTTTTACATTTTCGCTATCAGCGCATTGTCATGCATTTCTCCAGACAGAGTTAAAACTGAAACAATCAGCTTTCTGCCCCTCTTCATGACTCATGTGTCCTTCACTAAACATTACCTTAACTTCATGTCCTTTCTACACATTGTACTGGCTTCCCACAGAGATGAGTGGATAGTGGAAACCAGGTATGTATAGAAAGGGGAATAGTATTCATCTCTAAAGAACACTGAACTCACAAAATTAGTGGGAAAATGGGCTGGGTGGTAGTGAGGCACCCCTTTAGTCCCAGCACTCAGGAGGATCTCTGGGAATTCAAGGCCAGCCTTGTCTACAAAGCTACACGGAGAAACCCTGTCTCAACAAAACAAAACAAAAAATTAGTGGGAAAATGGGTGGACTTGCAAAGTATAATATTAAGCAAAATAACAAAATCTAGTAAATTTTAATAATTGTATTGATTTCTTCCATTCTCATGCAAACAAACATGAAATAAAAATAAATATATTTTGGAAAAAAATAAGAAATGAAATTTGGAAGTGCCAGGGTTCCAGGGGGACTTAAAGGGGGCATGGGGTGGATATACATATGAAATTTTCAGAGAATAAATTAAAAATACTATTTAAAATGGGAAAAGTTCTTCATCAACCCCACATCTGACAGAGGGCTAATATCTAAAATATACAATGAACTCAAGAAGCTAGCCACCAAAACACCAAACAATGAAATTAAAAAGTGGGGTGCAGAAATAAATAGAAAATTCTCAACAGAGGAATCTAAAATGGCTGAAAGACACTTAAAAAAATGTTCAAAATCCTTAGCCATTGGGAAATGCAAATCAAAACAACTCTGAGATACCACCTTACACTGGCCA
Organism: Cricetulus griseus; assembly: GCF_003668045.3. Taxonomy (NCBI): domain Eukaryota; kingdom Metazoa; phylum Chordata; class Mammalia; order Rodentia; family Cricetidae; genus Cricetulus; species Cricetulus griseus. The sequence continues at coordinate 96,139,788 of NC_048598.1, forward strand.
GAATGGCTAAAATCAATAACACCAAATGACAATCTATGATGGAGGGGATGTGGACAAAAAGAAACACTCCTCCATTGCTGGTGGGAGTGCAAACTTGTAAGACCACTTTGGAAATCAGTATGGCAGTTTCTGAGGAAAATGGGGAATCAGTCTACCTCAAGATCCAACAATTCCTCTCTTGGGCATATACCCAAAGAATGTACATTCATACAATAAGGACATATGTTCAACTATGTTCATAGCAGCACTATTTGTAATAGCCAGAACCTGGAAGCAACCTAGATGTCCCTCAACTGAAGAATGGATAGAGAAAATGTGGTACATTTACACAGTGGAGTACTACTCAGCAGAAAAAGCAATGGAATCTTGAAATTCGAGGGCAAATGGATGGAACTCGAAGAAACCATACTGAGAGACATAACCCAGTCACAAAAAGACAAGCATGGTATTTACTCACTCATATATGAATTTTAGACATAGAGCAAAGTATTACTGGCCTACAATCCTCATCACCAAAGGAACTAGGAAACAAGAAGGACTCTAAGAGAAGAATGCATGGACCCTGGAGAATGGGAAGGGGACAGGATCTCCTGAGCTAATTGGGAGCATGAGGGTAGGGGAGAGGGAGATGGGAGTAAGAGAGGGGGAAAAAGGAGGGGAGAGGAGGAAATGGAAGAGCAGGAAGGTTGAGTTGGGAGAAGAATAGAGGAGAGCAGGATGAGAGATACCATAACAGAGGAAAACATTATATTTTCGAGGAGAGATCTGGCACTAGGGAGATTTCCCGAGATCTACAAGGGTGACACCAGCTGACAATGGTGTAGAGGATAACCTAAATGCCCTCCCCCTATAATGAAACTGATGACAGCCTTATATGCCATCCTGGAGTCCTCATCCAGTGGCTGATGGAAGCAGAGGCAGACACCCACAGCTAAACACTGAACTGAACTCTGGAACCCAGTTGCAGAGAGGAAGGAATGAAGAGCAAAGAGGTCGGGACCAGGCTGGTGAGGCCCACAGAAACAGCTGACCTGAACAAGGGAGAGCACATGGACCCCAGACTGCTGTCTAGGAGGCCAGCATGGGACTGATCCAGACCCCTCATCGTGGATGTCAATGTGGAGGCCTCGGCACTCTATGGAGCCCCCGGTCAGTATTTATCCCTGGCATGGGAGGGGACTTTGGGAGCCCATGGAGGGATGCTCAGCCTGGACACATGGGGAAGGGCCTAGGCCCTGCCCAGGATGATATGACAGACATTGGGGAACCCCATGGAGGGCCTTACCTTCCCTGGGGAGCAGAGGGAGGACGAGGTGGGAGACTAGTGGGGGTTGGGGGGAGGGGAGAGAGAGGGAGAAGGGATTGCCATGTGAAGCAGCCTTGTTTATAATTTGAACTAATGAAAAATAATCTCTTGGAGAAAAATTAATAAAAAAAGTAAATGTTGTCGGGCGTTGGTGGCGCATGCCTTTAATCCCAGCACTCGGGAGGCAGAGGCAGGCAGATCTCTGTGAGTTCAAGGCCAGCCTGGTCTCCAGAGCAAGTGCCAGGATAGGCTCCAAAGATACACAGAGAAACCCTGCCTCGGAAAAAAAAAAGAAGAAGAAAGAAGAAGAAGAAGAAGAAGAAGAAGAAGAAGAAGAAGAAGAAGAAGAAGAAGAAGAAGAAGAAGTAAATGTTAATCAAATAAAACTGATTTCGAAGTTCAAAAAAAACACTATTTAAATTTTCAAAAAGAAAGTATTTGCCCTATGGAAGGCCTCACCACCCAGGGGGAGCAGAAAGGATATGTGATAGGTAGGGTTTTAGTTGGGGGCAGTGGTAGGGGAGGACGGGAGGGAGAAGGGAACTGGGATTGTCATGTAAAGCAATCTTGTTTCTAATTCAAATTTTAAAAATCTGAAAGAAAAGAAAATAAAGTATTTGTTCTGAGATGGGCATGACAGTAAACCTTTGTGGTCCCAACACTCAAGATGGAGGGACTAAGACCATAAGACTGAGGGTTGGAGAACAATCTGGTACTCACAGTGAGGCCCCATCTCAGAAAAAAAAATCTGAATCCAGTACTAGAGGTGTGGCTCAGTGGTTCAGAGGACAGACTGCTCCATCAGAGGGCCGGCACTCAGGTCCAATGCCCAGTTCCGCGGCTCACAACAGCCTCTGGCTCTAGGCTCTGACCTTCGGGACAGTACCCATGGGTTCCATGATGATGTCACAAGCTCTGGTCGCTATTCTACATCACTGGTGCCGTATAGGGTGTGCACTGGCTGGGGTGGAGTTCAGACGTGCGAAAAATAACAAGTGGGGGCCTAAAGCAAGAGTATTTGGGGTACATCTGGCTACAGACAGGAAGATGAGACCGAGAAAGAGGCTGAAATCTAAGGCTAGACTACAAGGTTGGGAGCTTCTCTACTCAAGCCCATGTGCCATGGGCAAGGGGTGGCAGGGGATGGTGGCAAGTGTCCTGTGGCACAGACCTATCGTAGAGTGCTCTAGGAGTCAGGGCCCTGGGTCTCAGGGGCTAAAATTGGGGTGCTCATGGTGTTGGTGTCCTTGTGGTTCTTCATTAGCCTTCTGAGAGAGCATTGTGGGAGTGAGGAGGCTCGGTGTAAAGGCAGTTGCAGCCAACTCTGGCTCTCTGAGTTCCACCCCCAGGTCCCACACTGGAGAAAGAACCAACGCCAGGGATACCACTGTAGTATCTCTCCCTCTCTCTCTGTCTCTGTACCTCTCATCCTCCCTCTCTCTATTCAGCCTCTCTCTGCTCTCTCTTTTCTCTTCCATTCTCTCCCTTCCCTCCTCTTTCCTTTCTTTCTCAAATACCTCTCTCTCTCCTATCTCTCTCCTCTGTCTCCTCTGTCTCTCTCTCCTCTGTCTCTCTCTCCTCTGTCTCTCTCTCTCCTCTGTCTCTCTCTGCCTCTCTCTCTCTCTCTCTCTCTCTCTCTCTCTCTCTCTCTCTCTCTCTTCTTGACCATATAAGGACCCTCTGATAACATTCAGCCACCTATATAATGTCCTCTTCTCAAAGTTCCTAACCATGCCCCATCTGCAAGACCTTTTTTCCAGGGAAGAGAAAATACTCAGCCTCATCAAGGACACAGGAATGCAGGAGTCAGAGTCACACTTTACTCTAACCACCCGAGGCAGGGCTCTAGATCTGAGAATCATTGAAGACAAAACTCTTCACACCTTGTTAACTTAAAGGATGCCTGGGGCTGTCCAGCCTGGACTGTGAGACCCTGGAGCAGGGAACAGGGAAGAAGGGAAGGATGCATTAGAGGAAGTGATTATAGGCAAGCAGTTCACACAAACTGAAGCCTTTTATAACTTCCCCAGCAGCGGAGAAAGCACAAGACGCTCAGCACTAGAGAAGTCTGCTGAGCAGAGTCCTGAGACCACTCGTTGTCACCCTGAGTGGGGGACAGGAATCTGGGGGACCTCTGAGGAGATCTCCAGGGAAACCCCATTTGAATTGACCATACCCCTCTAGTGCTCTAAGCCCATCCATGCCCCCCCCACTGCCCTGGGGAGGACATTTGAGTCCACACAATCCTAAGGCCTGTGTGTAGGCAGTCTAATCTAGTGTCTTACTTAGGGCTTCTGTTGCTGTGATAGACACCATGACCCAAAGCAGCATGGGAAGGAAAGGGGTTGTCTCGTCGTAACAACTCCTAGGCCGGACTTCATCATTGAGACAAGCAGAGCAGGAACCTGGAGACAGGAGCTGAAGCAGAGACCATGGAGGCTCACTCAGCCTTCCATGCAACACAGAACCACCTGTCCAGATGCTGCACAGCCCACAGTGGGCCCTCCTACATTAATCATCAATCAAGAAAATGCCCCCCACACTTGCCCATAGGCAATCCCATGGAGGCATTTTCCCAGCTAAGATTCCCCTTCCCAGACAACTCTAGTCTGTGTCAAGTTGGAAAAAAAAAAAAAAAAAAACATATACCATCTTAATTTGTTGTCCCATACACCTGCTGAAATTTGAGGGCCTCTGTAGTGGATTCTGGGGACTCCCTGACCAGCCACTGCTGTGCACCCATCCCCCCAGCTGCCCTGACTACTGCCACCAGCTCACAACTTCCTCCTTTGCCCTTAACTGACCAGCTGCAGAAAACCACAGACCGAATTATAGCCCATATCTGAAGATCACAGAAGCACGGAAATCCACAGACTCTGAAGGGAGAAAAGCTTCGCTAGGTGTCCCCGTGCCAGGCTCCCTGTGGAGACGAGCTGACTTTAGCTGACACCAATCTTAGCTGTGATGACCAGTTTTTGTGCTCAACCTGGAAGACAGATTCATCTGGAAGACAGGATTCTGGGGCTGGCTGTAAGGTGTTTCCAGACAAGGGAAAGGCCCACTCTGAATGTAGATGGTGACATCTCACAGGCTGGGGCCCCAGGAGAAAATGCACACACAAAAAGAAGATGTGAAAGTCGGAGGGGATGGGCCTCGTAGGGAAGGGAGTTTCAGCAGGAGAGGAACAAAGTTTGAAGTCCCTTATATACAAGTATGAATTGTCAGATGCAAACAATTGTTTCATGGGTGGGAATGGAGATGTGAGCTGAGCATCTGTGTTCTCTCTCTTCCCCTCTCTCCTCTCTCTCTCTCTCTCTTCTCTCTCTCCCCCTCTCTCTTGTCTCTATTTCCTGTCTCTCTCTTCCTCTCTTCATCTCTCTCCTCTCTCTCCCCTCCCTCTTTCCCTTCTTTCTTTCCCTCTCTCCTTCTCTCTCCTCTCTCCCTCTGCTCTCTCTCTCTCCTCTCTCTCTTACCCTCTCTCTTTCTCCCTCTCTCTCCTTCCTGACTGTGAACATGTGGCCAGCTGCCTCACACTCCCACCAGGTGGGCTGAATGTCCTCCTGACTTAAGTTGCTTTTGTGACATGTTTAATCATAGCAGAGAGAAAAGTCACTAAGATACTTGCTGAGACACCCCCCTCAAAACTCCTCTTCTGCTGAGAGCAAAGCCTCGGGAACCCCTTGCATAAATCCCTAAAGTGGACTCTGTACAATCTCTGTACAATTACAATCTGCTTTGCATTGTGTCATTCTGTATTCAGTGAACTACTTGTGTATACACACAGGTAAAATTGTGACTGAACACTTCAAGTCAGAACTTGCCAACAATGGGTACATTCACGACATTTTCTCATTTAACAAATGTTTCAGAATACAGAAATACACTTAATTTTCATTACACATTAAAATTTCATAGGTAAAAGTTACAATCTTTGTCTTCAAAATTTCATAATAATATTTCATATAATTATATTCCATATAATATTGTAGTTTTGCCTTCAGTTGATGTATTAATGCCACATCTGAAACAAGCTCACCTGCAAGCCTGTATCCCTTCCAGCATAAAGACCTCTTCCTCCAGGAAGTCTTCCTAGACTGTGCTTGGTATCAATTTCCTGGGAACTGATACATCCTGTCCTAGGGATGTTCCTTAAGTCTCAGGAAGTAAGCCAATATTCAGTAACTCACAAAGCTCAGGAAGGCTCAGAAGCTTGCAAGACTGACAAGGCCCCTTGCCAGGTTATATAAACTGAGATTATTGCTGAGGAGGGGCACCATGCAACCTGGGGAGCTGCCCACAAGTCCCACAGAGAGCTCCAGGCTGCCCATAAATCATGTCACTCATGTTGGTGGCTTTTATGTGATGCAACTACCATTGAGACCTCCACGTTAAAGTCATTGGTTCACTAAGCTAGACAGTGTGGAGTCATTTCTTTAGTCCATTATTGGTGCCTGAAATCAACAGACATTTACTCATGTCTGTCTCCAGGAAAGTCACACTACAACAAAGGGTTCGTGGGCTGAGGCCTACAGGATGCCAGGGAAATATCCAAGAATTGTTGCTCTGTGGAGCCCTACAAAGCCCAGCTGACTCCTCCATCAGCTTAAGACAGCATTATGATAGGTCACCCACCAGGGTTGCCAGTAGAGACTCATAAGCAAGATCATTTAGTCACAAGTAGTGTGGTCACCATGAGTTATTCTTCTGGCTGCTAAGAGTGGCACAGACTAGTCCCAAACCTGAATTCCCAGGAGCCAGCCTTGTTAAGTCTTTTCTACATGGGTGGCTTCCAAAATCTCAGACACCTGCTGTCCTACTTTGTTCCTCTGTTGCTGTGATAAAACACTGACCAGAAGTAACTTGGGGAAGGAAAGGATGGATTTGGCTTATACCCTCAAATAACAGTCCATCACTGAGGGAAATCAGGCAGGAAGTTGGGATGGAAATCAGGAGACAGGAACTAAAGCAGCAGCCATAGAGGAACACTGTTTGCAAGCTCGCTCTTCTTGTGACTTGCTCATCCCCTTCTACCTTCCCAGGGGTGGCAGGGACCTTCCCACAGCAATCATCAATCAATAAAATGCATTAGAGTTGCCTGCAGGCCAACCTGATAGAGGCAATTCTTCCACTGAGATTCCCTCCTCTCAGGTGACTGTCATTTGTGCCAAGATGACAAGAGCTAACACCTGATTGATGTGTCGCACAGACTAATGAGAGCAGGCCCTGGCTGCCTGCCTAAGGGCCACTCCTGACCCGAGGTCCTGATCCAAGAGTAGCTGGATCATGGGGTATGCCAGCTACTTGTGAGGCTTAGCACTGACTGACAGTTTGACAGGATCTAGAATCACTAGGAGACAAGACTCCGAGGTGATAACCTGTGCTGGGCTGATGGGAAGAAAAACCTTAACTGTGAGTAGAGCACTATGACCCTTACTCTCTGCTTCCTGGGTACGGACACGATGTGACAGCTGCCCCAAGCTCCTTTGGAAATCCCTTTCCCACCAGCTTATACTGTGGCCCCTCAAACTCTGATCCAACAAACCCTTAAGTCGCATTTGGCTCAAAGTGTCTCACAGACCGGAGAGCAGGTAAGATGGAATAGGAATATTAGAACTCATTTCTCTTTTGCTTCTTGGGGCCTGGAAATTTCTTTTGAGCTGGGATATTGAGCCTGTGTGTGTGTGTGTGTGTGTGTGTGTGTGTGTGTGTGTGTGTGTGTGTGTGTATTTGTGTGTGTGGCTCCTCCCAGCTCACCACAGTAGCTGTTGTCAGTGAGCGCTACTGTATACACTCTGTTCTCCCTCCACAGATTTCTGCAAAAGCTGCAGGCTGGGCAGCCAGCTAGTTCCCCGAATGTTTTGCCTTATCTTTCCACCTCACCAGATGCAGAAGTAGCAGCTGGAGGAGCCCCTATCCCCTCCCCTGCCCCCGCCCCGTCTCTCACGCCAACAGAAGTGGATTCAAAAGAGGATGTGGAGTTACAAAGGCTGCAGAAGATAAGACTCCAGCAGCAGCAACTTTACACCCACAAAGTGGGGCCCCCGGAGTCCAAGGAGGAAGGAGTCCAAGTGTGTGGAAGGTTGATCTTAAAGAATCTAGAGTTGGTTCTTCAGTGAGTGAGTGGGAAGGTTGTAACTGAGTTGGACTCTCACCTTCTAGATCCAGCCCTATCCAGGCAGCCCTTGACATGTGATTCTTTCTCTGACCATTACTGTTCCTTTTCAATTTTTTGTTTTTTAAGATTGTTTGAGATGATAGCCAGGCGGTGGTGACGCACGCCATTAGTCCTAGCACTCAGGAGGCAGAGGCAGGCGGATCTCTGTGAGTTCGAGACCAGCCTGGTCTACAAGAGTGAGTTCCAGGACAGCCTCCAAAGTCACAGAGAAACCCTGTCTCTAAAAGCAAAAATGAATGTTTGAGATGATGTCTCACTATGTAGCCCTGCCTGGCCTAAAACTTGCTACACAGACCAGGCTGCCTCAGACTTACAGAGAGTCACCTGCTTCTGTGTCCTAAATGCTGGGGTTAAGGTGTGTGCTACCACACCTAGCTCTAGATTTATCTTGTCATTAAGTGTGTGTGTGTGTGTGTGTGTGTGTGTGTGTGTGTGTGTGTGTGTACATAAGTGCAGTGCCCAATCAGGCCAAAAGAGGGTGTTATATCTCCTGGAGCTGAAATTACAGGTGGTTGGTTGTGAGCTACCCCATGTGGTTACTGGGAACTGAACTTGGCTGCTCGAGAAGAGCAGCGTTCACTCTTACACCCTGAGCCATCTCTCCAACCTCATGGTGATCATTTTTATTGATTGATTGATTTGTGTGGTGTGTGTGTGTGTACATGCTCACACTGCATCACCAACATATAAGGTTGGTGTCTTCCTCTACCTTAAATATTGAGGCAGGGTCTTTCGCCATTTGGCTAGTGTAACCAGATTATTCTGTGTCCCCTGTCTACACCTCCCACACAGTGCGCCGACCATGCCTGGGTATGGATGCTGAGGATCCAAATTCCAGTCATGCGTGGGTGTGGCCAGCACTTTTCTGGCTGAGCCGTCTCCCACCCCTCAGCAGTCTTATACACCTGAAAAAGTGTGACAGAGAGCATGGGCTGTGGCTAACATGCTCAAGGACTGACACGGAGCAGTTTCCAGGGAGAGGGATATTTTTAAACGATGCATCCTGGAGTGGTAACCCATGGCTCTCTAATTAGACTTAAGACCCAGCTCAGCAAAAGGGAAATCATGCCTTGCTGACTATCCAGGACTAAGAAGTCAGATCTGAGAAGAGAACCTACACCCACCACTTCACTAAACCAGCATAATCCCTAACGACATTCTAAACATTTGTCCTTATATCCACAGATCAGGGTGGCCCTCATCAGGGAAGCTTCTCTTTGCAATGGGGACAGAGACAACAACAGAAAACAACAACCAATCAAAATGCAGAGTTGTGGAGCCCAGTCCCATTGGATACATCTACAAAAGGCTCCTGCACCTAAGGCTCAGGGAACATTGTAAAAGAAGGGGGTGAAAGATTGTAGGAACCAGAGCACCGGGGAGTTTGCTATATGAGTGTGTCTACTGGTAATGTCAGAAGCTACACCCATAAAGTCTTCCCAACATTACTGTCCAAACATGAGCTGAACAAGGACAACAACACCAAACTGGACAGGGGAAAACCCATGAGGAAAGAATTACAGGCAACTAAAGAATACAGACAGCGGGAGGCATAGTACACCAATGGCTAGTTGATTGTGTGATCAGCCATGAAAACATACATAAAAATAGTATTATACACACTGAGCAGGTTGTTTAGGAGTGTGTGTGTGTGAGAGAGTGTGTATGCGTGTCTATCTATCTCTGTGTATCTACGTTGTGTTGGTACGTGCATGTCTGTTGGTGTGTCTGTGTCTGTGTATGCGTGTGCATGCATATACCTGCATGCATGCAATAATTAATGAAAAGAGGATCATGAATCTGTAGAAAAGCAGGGAGGGGTATATAGGAGGGTTTGAAGGGAGGAAAAGGAAGGGAGAAATGGTGTAATCATATCATAATCTCAAAAATATAAAAAATGCAACCCAAGCACTAAATGGAAGAAAACGGGAGGAGGGAGAAGGGAAGGAGGCAGGAAGTAGTGGGGAGATAAGAGGAGACTTGGAGGAGAAATGGGAGTAGATGCCATATGTTATTGTACATGCACAAAATTCTCAAAGAACTTTTTTAAGGGGCAGCTTAAATAAAGGCACAGCTACCCGTGATGGTTCATGCACATAATCTGAGCACCCAGGAGGGTGAGGCAGGAGGATTGCTGAGTTCAGTGCCAACCTAAGCCAGACAGGGCCACGGAGCATGCCCCAATCTCAAAAACGACAGACCAAGTAAAGAGCAATATTTTCTGTGGGTTTGCAGGGCTAGGTTTTCAGACAGAAATAGCTACACTGTATGAGTCAGCTCCAATGGCTGTAACAAAACTCCACAGAAATCATTTGTCCCATAGATGTAAAGGCCAGGAACGCAGTAGTGTCAGATCTGAAGTAGTGGCAACTCCACTTCTGTGGGGAGGCTTTTCACGTCTACCACTGTAAATCCAGTCAAAAGTCCATGCTGGGGGAGGGGGCACTGGGTCCCAGAGCAGAAGTTACTGCCGCTGTCTTGCTGAGTGGACATGGTAAGTTCATCACATTGCATCCTGAGCAGCTATTTTTATGCCCATGGATGAGTATTGTTCTCAACTCAGCTAAGGGAAGCCTTTGTGCAAGAGGAGTGGTGACCGCAGAGACTCATACCCGGCCAGAGACCAGATAGTCAATACTGTTGAGTGCACAGTCAAAAATGGACACATACATCACCCCTCCAACACTGCAGAAGAATCGGCAGAGAGAATGTGAGAGTCAGAGGAACAAGAAGAGGTGTAGGACCCTGGCTTCTGGGTGTGAGGTGAGCACTACTCTCTCAAACTCAAAACAGCCATAGTTACCTTCACAAGATCTGGACAAGACAAGACAAGGACAAGTGCCCTTCAACATCCTGTCACAGAGGGCAGAGGGGCTCACTGGCCCCGCCCCCTGGGCAGGGAGAGATGTTTTCTTCAGTGGTGTAGTCATTGTTGAGGTGGTCACACTACTAAATGACCCCAGTGAAAATCATCGGGTCACTGAAGACAAGACATGAAAGCAGAGAGGGGGCTGGTTGAGAAGACAGGAGCTGCACAAGTTGTCGGGGAACAAGAGGGGTGACAGGGATGAATATGATTCAAATGCATTGTACATGTGTGTGAGCATGTGGTAAACCCAGTATTATAATGAAATAGGCTAGTAAATAAATGCTAATAAATACTCCAGAATCTGAAGGGAGGGAGGGAGGAGGGGAGGGAGGGAGGGAGGGAGGGAGGGAGAGAGAGAAGAAGCCTAAGGATGCAGGATCATAGAGAGATCACAAGATGAGCTGGAAATGGCTAGACAGGACACAAAATGAGACATTATGCCAGGAGATGATGGTGACCAAGGAGAGGCACAGGGTAAAACCCCAGGGGGCTGATAAGAACAAGGGACAGGAAGACTGTGAGAGCCCAGGGCCAGACAGGACCAGAGCAAACTGGTGTCTTCCCAACACAGGAACACACAGCAGCTGTGGCTGCTGCACAAGATCAGACCAGTCAGCCTTGCAGCATGGAGAGGGGGCTCATGACCACACCCCTGACTGAGAGGCAGCTAGCGGGATGTGATTCGAGATAGATCAAGCACTACATGGACAGCTCAAGTTGGAGGCGATGGGTTACGAGAGCAAGTTGGGCAAGGGTGGGTGAGAGGTCTGAGGGACGAGAATATGATAAAGAACATAGCACAGAGGGTGGAGAGGCGACCCCAAGGTTAAGAGCACTCACTGCTCTTCCAAACTACTGGGGCTCAATTTCCAGCACCCACATGGCAGCTCACAACCATCCGTAACTCCAGTTCGGGAGATCTGATGCCTTCTTCTGAACTCCATAGGCGCCAAGTAATATACATGCACATACATGTAAGTAAAACACTCATAAAATAAAAAAATAATTTCTAAAAAAAAACGTTGAAAAATACATAAATGAAATTCTTGAGGAATCAATTAGAAAATAATCATGAGAACCAACCCAGGAAAAGGGGGCCATCCTGAGTTCTGGGAGTAAGCTGTCCCTTTACTTGGAACCACAGTTGCCGTGGTTACCGGGAACTCAGAATAAGTCTGCAAGTCCTGTTTACTGCTTTTTATCTTTGTCAGAGTGAGGCAGAAGGCCATGACCCATGATGAGGTAAAGCTTCTAAGAATCAGAAAGGACTTGGAAAATGAAATAAAGCTCATCCTTTTCAGTGTGAGGGACGGGGCAGCGGGGAGGGGGGGAGGGGAGGCGGGGAAGGGGCGGGGGGCGGGGCGGAGCTCTCAAACATGCGCGGGCATGTGCAGGGTAACATCAGCTTAATGGCTTCCATCGAGCACCATCCACTTGGGCTATTTTATTGTAATTTTAAATTTTTTCCAATACACCCAGCCAGAGTTTCCCCTCCCTCCACTCCTCCCAGCCCCCCACACCTGCCCTCTCCTCCCAGATTCGCTCCTCCGTTTCCCCTCAGAAAAGGGCAGACCTCCCAGGGATATCAGCCAAACACAGCATAACAAGTTACAATAAGACTAGGCACAAACCCTCACATCAAGGCTCGACAAGGTGACCCAGTAGGAGAAAAAGAGTCCTGAGGGAGCAGGCAAAGGAGCCAGAGACACCCCCACTCACAGTGTTGGGAGTCTCCCAGGAATACCATGCTAACAACCATAATTTAAACGCAGAAGACATAGTACAGACCCATGCAGGCTCCATGACTGCTGCTTCAGTCTGCATGAGCCCCTGTGAGCCCAGCCTAGTTGATTCTGTGGGCCGTGTTACTGTGTGTGTGTGTTCTTTTATTAGTCTTTCAGAATTTCCCACATTCATACAATGTATTCTGCCCCCACATCCACCTACCCTTACCCACTCAGTGGCCTCCTTGTTGGTTGTCATCCCTGACTGTCCACGTCTCACTTGCACTGCTCACATACGCACGGGTGTGTTTCCCTAAGACAGGGTCTCTCACCAGCCAAGAACTCAAGTAAAGATATGGGTCCTCAAGTTTGTGGAGCAAGCACTGGATAGGCTGGGCCAATTCTCTGTCCCCATTTGGTTCTTTTATCCAAGAACCCTGAGGAAAAGCACAGCCTCCAGAGAGATGCTGGCTCCTAATTCGGACTTCAAAAAGATCCAAGATCCCACCATCTGTCTCTCTCCCTCCTTGCCAATGCCACTCCAAACTACACAGGTTGTGTGGCTATTCTGCTTTTGTTTTGTTTTTTTCCATTGTATGGTGCAAACCATAATTTGGCATGCATATTCAGTGTGAAATGACGGAAACTTACAGAAGTTAGCATCCCCACCCACTTCAACGGCTGTTTTGTTTTGATTTTTGGTTTTTGGTTTTTGGTTTTTTTTAATGTGCCATACACAGTGTGCATGTGGAGGTCAGAGGACGACTTGCAAGAGTTGGTTCTTGCCTTCTTCGGAAGTCCAATTCAGGTCATCAGAATTGCCAGCAATGCCTTTTTCTCCTGTGCCATCGCCCCACATGACCAAAGCCCTTTAGAGACAGAGTCTCTCTGTGGAGCCCAGGGCTGTCCTGGAACCTGCTCTGTAGCCCAGGTTGCTCTCAAACTCACAGAAGCCTGCCTACCACTGCCTCCCAAATGCTGGGATTAAAGGCATGCGCCACAGGGCCGGACTCAACACAATTTTTAAGTGTGTGTGTGTGTGTGTGTGTGTGTGTGTGTGTGTGTGTGTGTCACCTCCCCCAGCCCAAGTTTTTATTAACATGTGTAAAGCTCCCATTAGCCCACCCTCATGGTACAAATTTGTAATCCCAGGTGCTCAGAGGCTGAAGCAGGAGGGTTAGAAGTGCAAAACCAGCCTTGATTGTCTAGCTAACGAGGCCCAGGCTCAAGATAAAAGGGTAAGGGGGCATCTGGGGAGTCGGGTTCAGTCAGTAAGCGTGGAACCTGGGTGTGCTCTGCATTAAATACCCAGGCTCTGGAATTCGACTCTGTAATCCAGTCCCAGGGAGGCTGGTGGATCCTGTGTCCTCTGCAGGTCATCATTTAAAAATCCAGGCTCTGGAATGCGACTTTGTAATCCAGTCCTGGGGAAGGGGAGGTGGTGGATCCCAGAGGCCCACTGTTCAGTCAACCTAAGTACTGAATGCCAAGCCCATGGAAGAACCTATCTTAAAAAATAAAGTGAAACCCTCTCGGTGAGACTCAGAAGACAGGAAGACTGTAAGAGCCCGAGGTCAGACAGAACCAGAGCAGACCGGTGTCCTTTGGACAGGACAGGACCCCAACACTGAGGGACGAAGCAGCTGTGGTTGCTGCACCGGATCAGGCTAGTCAGCCTTGCAAGCATGGAGGAGGAGGGGCTCATGACCACACCCTGACGGAGGGAGGGAGGAAGAGAGAGAGAGAGAAGGTGGGCTTGAGAGAGAGTCTAGGAGGAGTTGTGGGGCAAACTTGAACCCAGGCGCCAAACCACTCATGGACGCTAGATGTCAGCACAGGACTGCAAGTGAGCCGTGTGGGGTTAGAAACCTCCGTGTTCATGAAACCAGGGCCTCTCAAGCACTGGGAGGGGGGAGAGAACTCAGCCTGCTGGTGTCCTAGGGACAAGCCAACCCCGTGCCTGACTCCGTCTCACGGAATTCACCATCACAGGGACCACTCCTTTCATAAATACATTTCTCTTTAAAAAAGTAAAATTGTCCAGGGCACCAGTTCAACAATCAAAGCTCAGATCTGCCTAGAAATCACTGGAGATAAAAAAAAAAGTTTTAAGCATTTTTTTAACTATGTAATCATAAAATATTTGGGGGCGGGGGGTGGGATGGCTCGGCGAGTAAAGGAGCTTGCCACCAAACCTGATGACCTGAGTTACATCCCCAGGACCTACGTGGTGGAAAGTGAGAACTGACCTCTGACCTCCACGTGCTGCCCACACTCTCGCGAGCGCCCACAAGTCAAATAAATTTAATAAACTTTTAAAGTAAGTTGAAGACACCACACAGTAGTGCTGCTGTCCCCTCTAGAAGGACAAATGGAGGCGCCAGAAGTACCGGGATCCCTTTCTGGTGGCCTCTCTGGGCTCACATGCACAGACTTGTGAGCAAACACACTAGTGCACACCCACAGACACGCGCGATTTCTTCCCTCTCCCCTTTGCGAGCCACCGCCTTTCGCAGACATCGCAGTTACTGCGATGTACACCAGGGGGCGATCGTGCCTTTAATTTCCTGCTGTCAGCCTTGGACGGGTCCTGCCTGGGTTTGATTGCTGCCTCCGCATTTGAAGTCTGTGACCGATTTCCCACGTCTTCATCCATGTTTTAAAGTCCATAGAGCAGGTAAGGGAAAGTATTTTGAGAATTGGCCTAGTTGTTGTGATAAAATATCCAGACCCCCCCACCCCAAAAAAGGGAGGGGGGAGGAATTTGAAAAGGAAGAGGTTATTTGATTTTACAATTCCAGATTACAGCCGGGTCGTTGTCGTGCAGTCAAGACAGATACCTCAAACAGCTGATCACATGGTGACCACAGTCAAGAGTAGAGAAATGAAGGCCTGCGTGCTGCCTCCTTCACAGTTCAGGACCCCATGCCTAGGAATGAATGGTGCTGGGCCACAGTGGGCTGGGCCTTCCCACATCAGTTAACACAATGCCCTCCCCCGCCAGACAAGCCGCAGGCCAAGCCAGTGAGGACAGTCCCTCGGGAGACTCTTCCCAGGCGATTCTAGGTTGGGTCAAGTTGATAATTAAGACTGGGCATCACAAAGTAGTCTGTGTGTATGTCTCTGGGAACAACGAGATGGACACGTTTTGTGGTTATCATGAGTGAAAAGCGTTCCTGTACCTTTCCTTGTCAACCTGATGCAGCCTAGAGTCATGAGAAGCCTTGACTGAGGAATTACCAGATTGAATCGACCTGTGGGCCTGAATATGAGAAGTTGTTTGGATTTCTGATTGATGCAAGAGGGCCCCCACCCCCTGTGGGCAGCACCACCCCTAGGAAGTTGAGCCTGGGATGTGTAATGAAGCTCCCCGGAGGGAGGGGGCGAGCCAGGGAGCAGCCTTCCTCCATGGTTCCTGGCCCGGTTCCTGCCTTCACTTCCCTCAGTGAGGGACTATGATTTCACAGACACAGAATGAAATTAGAATGAGTAGGTTCGTGCCTTTGTGGCTGTATTCACCAGCTACACACATGCATGTGTGTGCATTCATGGTTACAGACACCCTCCCATGTGAGTGCACCCTGTGAGTGTGTGAGTGTATGTGTGTGTGTGTGAATATGTGTGTATGAGTGTGTATGAGTATGAGAGAGTTGTGAGTGTGTGTGTATGAGAGAGTGTGTGAGTGTGTGAGTGTATGTGTGTGTGTGTGAGTGTGTGTGTGTGAGTGTATGTATGTGTGGTGTGTGTATATGTGTGTGAGAATGTGTAGGTGTGTGAGTGTGTGTGCATGTATGAGTGTGTGTATGTGTGTGTGAGTATGAGTGTGTGAGTGTGTGAGTGTGTGTGTATGTGTGTGTGAGTGTGTGTGTATGTGTGTGTGAGAGTGTGTATGTGTGTGTGTGTGTGTGTGAGATATTCACACATGTATATGCAGGTGTTCACACCCTCACTGTGCAGGACACAGGTGTCTATCACTCCCCATTTATTCCTCTGACACATGGTCTCTTGCTGAACCCAGAGCTCAGCTGACAGCCAGCAAGCCCCAGAAATCCCCCTGCCTCCACCCCCTGAGGGCTGGTGTTACAGGTGCATATGGCCAAGCCCAGTTTTTTACTTATGTGCCAGGGATTCAAACTCAGGTCCTCGTGTTTGTGCAACAAGAGCTCTCAACCTCTGAGCCATCTCCCCGGTATGTCCCTGTCTCTCTGGTACAGACGGGCACAGTCATCCCCCAAATGTTCAGCTAATTTCCCAGGAGGTGAGACAACCTCTGAGTCTCCACCACCACTTTCCACTGCGCACAAAGCTGGATCTAGCATTGGACCACGAAGGTGATCTATATGGTGGCATCTTCCTGCTTGATGTACACTCTGAGGTCCTGTCACATCCCTGGCCACCCATGCTAACCCTTCTCTTACTTGTGCTTGGTAAGAGTGATCCCAGCTGATAGAAAGACATCCACCCCAAAAGGCAATGTTTGGCTCTTGCCATAGTCTAAAGTACTGTGGATAAAATCTAACCAGATAGGAACCGCCAAGACCTGGGGGCAGAGGGCAGTGGGTTATGTAATGCAAGTAATGAGAAAGTTCTGGAAGGTGGGTGTTGGTGCTGGAGGCAGGAATATACTTAGCAATGGTTAAAATGCTCAGAATTGCGGGGATGGCAGAATGCATGCTGTGTCTAACCACAACCTTAAAAATAAAGTCTATTCGATAAGAAAGAGTTGCCAAGGCATGAATAATATATGTTGAAGAGAATCGGTCTGATGCCCAGGCCTTTTCTCAAATATAACCAACAGGGCAGAGGGGGAGGGGTTAGTGAGGCTCCGCCCCTTCCTGATGACTGATGCAGTTAACGGTTGGGGAGGGGCTAGTGATGCCCCGCCCCTTCCTAATGACTGATGGAGTTAACAGTTGGGAGGGGAGGGACAGGTAAGGTCCCGCCCCTTCTTGGGGTTGATAGAAAGTCGGGGTAGCCTGGGGAAAGATAAGCATTTCTTCAGGGGTGCAGCCGCAGGTCAGGGGCCTACACGCCTCATCTCAACAGTTTCTCATCTCAACCCAGATGGAATTCAGTGTTCCATCAAAAACAGACATGGAAGCAGAAGGGGGACTGGGTGGGAAGAGGAGGGGATCAGCAGGAGTGGGTGGGGACAAGGAGGATAATGGAGGATACAACCAAAATACATCATAAATGTAGGGAAATGTCCTAGCAAAGCCCACGATTACATCTGAAAATAAATAGGAGCCTGAAGCCAAGGGGACAGACAGACAGACAGACAGACAGACAGACAGGAGAAAATGAGCTACAGCCTGAGGTGATAAAGAGATGAGACCCACAAATCCACCCACAGTCCAAACAAGGCCCCATGAGAAAAGAGATTCCTCTGGGCTGGGTGAGGCTGCGGCTCAGTGGGTAGAGCTCTCTCCCGGCATGCAGGAGGTCTTGGTTTCTATCCCCAGCACACAGTAAACCAGGCATGGTGACACATGCCTGTCATCCCAGCACTTGAGAAGCAGAGACAGGAGGATCAGAAGTTCAAGGTCATCCTCGGTTGTATATTGAGTCCATAGCCAGTGTGAGTCTCATAGGACCTTGTCCCCAAAACAAACAATAACAAAATAAGTAAAAGAAAATTAAGGTTCCTTCCACAGGAGCAATTTCCTGCCTAGGACTGTAACCCTGATCAAAAGACCTTGGCTGGGAGGCCATGACTGAGGGATGGGAGGTCATGACCCATGGGTTGAAGGCCATGACCTGGGCTAGAATGAATTCAAGGCCAGTCTGGTCTATAGAGCAAGACCCTGACTTTAAAGTGACTGAGGTTGTGGCACAGCAGTGGACCCCACTCCTTGAATCCCCCAGTGAGGGGTTGGGGGAGTGGTCAGGGGTGGAGCCCCACCTACAATCCCCCAGTGAGGGGCATGGTCGGGGTGGAGCCCCACCTACAATCCCCCAGGGAGGGGCATGGTCGGGGTGGAGCCCCACCTAGAATCCCCCAGTGAGGGGCATGGTCGGGGTGGAGCCCCACCTACAATCCCCCAGGGAGGGGCATGGTCGGGGTGGAGCCCCACCTAGAATCTCCAGTGAGGGGCATGGTCGGGGTGGAGCCCCACCTACAATCCCCCAGTGAGGGGCATGGTCGGGGTGGAGCCCCACCTACAATCCCCCAGTGAGGGGCATGGTCGGGGTGGAGCCCCACCTACAATCCCCCAGTGAGGGGCATGGTCGGGGTGGAGCCCCACCTACAATCCCCCAGTGAGGGGCATGGTCGGGGTGGAGCCCCACCTACAATCCCCCAGTGAGGGGCATGGTCGGGGTGGAGCCCCACCTACAATCCCCCAGTGAGGGGCATGGTCGGGGTGGAGCCCCACCTACAATCCCCCAGGGAGGGGCATGGTCGGGGTGGAGCCCCACCTAGAATCTCCAGGGAGGGGCATGGTCGGGGTGGAGCCCCACCTAGAATCTCCAGGGAGGGGCATGGTCGGGGTGGAGCCCCACCTAGAATCTCCAGGGAGGGGCATGGTCGGGGTGGAGCCCCACCTACAATCCCCCAGGGAGGGGCATGGTCGGGGTGGAGCCCCACCTAGAATCTCCAGGGAGGGGCATGGTCGGGGTGGAGCCCCACCTACAATCCCCCAGTGAGGGGCATGGTCGGGGTGGAGCCCCACCTAGAATCTCCAGGGAGGGGCTCAGCAGTAGTGTATCTACCTATCATGGTGGAGCCTGTGAGGTCCACCTTCAGCGCAGAGAACAGAAAAGGGAGGGAGAGGTGTAGATTGATCTCCCTCCTGCTAGGTAGGAATCCCAGTTTTCCTTCAATCTGTACCATAAAAGTCAGAGAAAGGTGACCTCACTGCAGCAGTGCTGAATGAACTTTTGTCAGTGTACACCCTCCCTGTGGCTTCCATTACAAACGGTCTGGAGAATACCAATTCCTACTCTCGGCCTTTTATTAGAAGCAGTTGCCTCAAGCCCCATCTTTCCTGGGGGACTTGAGACGACCAATGTGTTATAAATTAACTCTCTGGGCTTCATCCTGGGAACCCTGCCAGCTGGCCACCAGCCATCTGCTGTCCATCCTGATACTCTGCCATCGAGGACCGCTCATGGCCCCTCAACCCTGCCGGCGTCCTGGGTTCAGCCTACATCTGCCTCTCTCTTTCTCTGTCCTGCAGGGCACCAGGCTCAGCAGTATTCAGAATAGTCTTCCTCCACGTAGTTGGAAGGGAACCAGCCAATCTGGAGAGAGAAAAGAGCCCCATGAGGAAAACCTCTGTCATTGTCACTCCTCATCACAGCCGGATGGACCCCTCCTGCCTTGGGGCCTTCACACCTGCTGTTGCTCCTATGCCTTCCAAAAGTCTCTGTTCATGTATCACCTTGTCAGAAAAACCTTCCAGTCACCTTGCTTAACATAGTAAGCCCCACCTACTCCATACATGTCTACACTTTATCACGATGTTTTCGTGAACCATCACAGATTCTGCTTATTGACAGGATTAATTGCTAAGCCAGCTCCCCTCCCCTATCACAACATGAGGTTGACAAAGGGAGGGGGGTGTTGTCTCCTACTCACCAGACTCCCAAGAGCCTAAAACAGGTCCTAGTGTTCAGTAAATACTTTATTAATATTCCTTGGAATGTTGAGTAGACGGATGGATAGATGGGTGGGTGGTTGGGTGAATGTTGGATAGATAGATAGATAGATAGATAGATAGATAGATAGATAGATAGATAGATGAGCAGATGGATGGGTAGATGGATGGATGGGCAATTGATGGATGGATGGATAAACTAGTAGATAAATAGATGGGTGGGTGAATGAATGGTGCATAGATACATAAGTCGATGGGATGGATGGATAATGGATGGATGGATGGGTGGGTGGATGATGAGTAAATAGCGGGGAGATAGATGGACAAATGGATAGATGATTGATGGATACATGAACAGATACATGGATGGTGGGTGGATAGCTTGATGGATGAGTGGGTGGAGAGACATAAACAGAGAGGATGGTTGCACAGGGATGGGTGACTTGCAAATGGATGCTTGGATGAACCCTGTCTGCCCCCAGATGTTTTTAAACACTCTAAATGACTCTTTCAACCCCTAGCTGTCCACCATAACTCACTAAATATGACAACAAATGTGTTTATCATGTCTAAGCATTTCTCTAAATCATGGGAGCTCTGTAACATGTTTTCCCCAATAGAACAGAAGTTCTAACCAGTGTCCTTATCTTCACTCAACAAATACTGAGAAACCTTTCAAGCATGGAAGAGTGCTAGATGCTCAAATTCATCAGGGGATGACATGGAGAAGGGTCTCCATCTATACAGTACAAAGTAGTAACTCAGCCAAAGCAAGCTGGCCTGGAGCATCTACAGGAACATCTTTCTCCTTCTAGCTAGAAACAGAGCAAGCAAAGGGCACTGTAGTTCGACCCAAGTCTGCCTCTCCATGCATTCAACAGTTACTGAGCATCTACTATGTACCAAGCCATGTGGCACAGCACTGATCTTCACAGATCCTTCCTTTGCATCGTTCATACTTGTCACTCACCTTCTCATCCCAGGGCCTCGGCATACACTGGGGGATTTCTGTATTGTCCCTAACCTTACTGTACTGGCTAGTTCTTTGTCAGCTTGACACAGCATGAGTTATCTGAAAGGAGGGAGCCTCAACTGAAAAATGCCTCTATAAGATCTGGCTGGGAGGCGTTTTCTCAATTAGTGACTGATGGGAGGGCCCACCCACTGTGGATGGTGCCATTCCTGGGCTGGTGGGGCTGGGTGCTATAAGAAAGCAGGCTGAGCAAGCCATTGGGGGCAAGCCAGTAAGCAGCACCTTCCATGGCTTCTTCATCATCAGTTCCCACCCCCAGGATTCAGCCTTCCCTGCTTTTGATGATGAACTGTTAAATGGAGCTGTGAGTGAAATAAACCCTTTCCTCCCCAACTTGTTTTGGCCATGGTGTTTCATCACAGCAATAGTGACCCTGACTAAGACACTTGCTGATACTTTTTAGTGTGTGGTGTGGTGTGGTGTGGTGTGTGTGTGTGTGTGTGTGTGTGTGTGTGTGTGTGTGTGTGTGTAGGCTAAAGGTCAAAGTGGGCTACTAGCCACCTTGTATTCTGAGACAGGATCTCTTATCAGACTGGAACTCACCAATTAAGTGAGGCTAGCTGTTCAGTTATCTGTCTATCTTTGCCTTCTCAGCACTGAGATTACATGTGGATGCCACATACTGATTTTCTTTTTATGTGAATGATGAGTGGGTGGGAGGTGGAGGGGAGGGTGGGCCAATGGATGGATGTACACATAGATGAATGAATGAGTGGGTTGATGAGTGAGCGGATAGATGGATGGGTGGACCAATGGATGTACTCATGGATGGATTGATGAGTAGCTGTGTGGATGAATAGGAGGGTTCTAAGGAATGGATGAACTGATGGATGGGTGGGTTCTGGGGGACTGAACCCAGTCTTCAAGTCTGTAATGCAAGCACTTTACCAGCTGAGAACCTCTCTGGCCCCACTGGCAGTCATTTTATCCATTTAACCTTTGTATTCCTTATCAACCTAGCCTCTCATCACCCTAACCTCTGGAAACATGGGTGAGACGCTCCCTCAGGGTCCTATTACCACTCCCTGGTGCAACTGCCTGGTTAGAGGTCCACATAATCTCACTACACATTGTTTCACAAAGATAGCAATTGGACAATGCTTCCTTTGTACAAAGAAGAATCTCCAGGTCATAGTAGGTTCTCAATAAATGTGGGGTGGGGAAAATGTGTTAAATTTCATTGTCCTTTTGCTTCTCTGACTAGAGGTGACCTTCATGGGAGCCACACTGCAACCCACCACAGCCAAGTCACACACTGCACACCCCACCCAACTGGCCGTCCCTCCTGCCTTACCCGGCCATAGATCTCCCCACGCCACCAGCCTTGCTGTCCCTTCTTGTTGAGGATCTTGATGATGTCACCCTCCTTAAGGGACAGTTCCGATCGGTCCCGGGCACAGAAGTCATAGCGGGCTTTGGCAGTGCCAAAATACTTGGTGCTTCCAGCTGTGAAGAGAAAGTGAGAAGCCTAAGCATCTGAGATAAATACCAACCATCATGTGGGGGACAGTGTAGAGAGGGGACATGCTCTCTGGATGGTGACACCTAGTTGAAGGGCTTCTGTCATGGATAGCTTCAATTGTCAGCTAGATCCAGCCTAGAATAACCCAAGCACAGAGTCTCAGAGAGGGATTGTCTGCCCTGTGCTGGGCTGTGGACATTCTTGGGGGGGGGAGGGTTGTGTTAATGAAGTGAATTGGTGTGGAAGACCCAACCCACTGGGAGTAGCAGCATTCCCTGGGTGGGGAGAGGGCCTTGGGCTGAATAAGAGTGGACAAAGTGAGCAAGCTCGCATTCGTGTCTCTCTGCCCCTGACTGTTGATGGGATGTGACCAGCTGCCTCAGGCTCCTGCCTCTGTGTCTCCCCACAAGGATGGACAGTAACCTGGAACTGTGAACTACAATAATCCCTTTCTCCCCTGTGTTGCTTTTAGTCATGGTATTTTAGCACAGCAACAGACACGAAACTAGAGCATCCACAGTACTGGGCGCCCTCCATACTGGAGGCACACAACCCTACCCCCCAACACTGTCCTCTAAAGCCAAACTTAGGAAATTTAAATATTTTAAGTAAGGTTTCTTCCAATTCACTATGTAGCCCACGCTGAGCCCAAACTTGTCATCCTCCTGCCTCAGCCTCCTGAGTGCTGGGATTACAAGCACCATCATACCTATGAGACCAAGTTTTCAATAACTTTAGTAGTGCTTTATGTACAGTCAGTTTCTGTACATCTGTGAGTCCTTAACCTTCATATTTAACCCCAGATACACAGAGAGAGTTGACTATATATTTTAAAAGTCATTATTAAGGGGGGGCTGGAGAGGTGGTTCAAGGGCCCAATTCCCAGCATCCACATGAAGGCTCCAAACCACCTGTGACTCCAGTTCCTGCTCTCTTCTGAATTCAGTGGACATTGCACTCAAGTGCACAGAGACATGCACAGACACACATGTACATACATGATCAAAAATTTAAAATAGGGGCCGGAGAGATGGTTCAGTGATTAATAACACTTGCTGCTCTTCCAGAGGACCTGAGTTCAGTTCCCAGCACCCACACTGGACAGCTCACAACCACCTGTAACTCCAGCTCCAAGGGACACAGTGCATCTACACTGCAGAAACTGCTCTTGTGGTAGCCTAAACGTAATTGGCCCCCATAAGCTCATGAGGAGTGGTACTATTAGGAGGTGTGGTTTTGTTGGAGTGGGTATGGCCTTGTTAGAGGAAGTGTGTCACTGTGGGTACAGGCTTTGAAGTCTCATACATGCCCAAGCCATGCCCAGTGCCTCAGTTCACTTCCTGTTGCCTTCTGATCAAGATGTAACCAGCACCATGTCTTCCTGGATGCCGCCATGAACCCTGCCATGATGATAATGGACTGAACCTCTGAAATTGTAAGCAAGTCACCCCAATTATTTATTTCCCTTACAAGAGTTGCCATGATCATGGTGTCTCTTCACAGCAATAGAACCCCAAACTAACACAGAGTTGGTACCAGGAACTGGGGTATTGCTGTGATAGGCTGGACCATATTTCTGTTTTGAGGAATTTGGACTTTGGGAGTTTGGGATAGGAAAGCAGGGGAAAGCTTTAAGCACTGCCTAATGGGCCACACTAGTAGAAGCATGGAAGACAGTGGTGCTAAGAGTTGTTTGAACTATTGGCGGTGGAGCCAAAAGGTTTCAGAGGGGAAGAATTTTAGCATGTTGCCTAGAGATTATTCTCATGGAATTTTGGTGAAGAATGTGGCTGTTTTGTTTTTCTGTTTGTTTGTTTGTTTGTTTGTTTGTTTGTTTTTCCCTTGTCCAAAGAGTCTGCCTGAGGCTAAAGTGAAAAGTTTTAGATTAATTCTGTTGGCAGAAGAAATCTCAAAACAGCCTAGTATAGACTCTTGTGTGGATACTAGTGTTAGCTCTAATGAAGATTTATAATGAAATGGAGCAAGCTGAGCAAATAAAAACACAAAATGTACAGATTGAGAAAAGGGGCACCAAGAAGTAGAATAGAGCTAAATCTTAAATTCAAGAAGATAAACAGATTAAGAAATTAAATGAAGTAAGTGGTGACCTCAGGTCAAGATCCCACCCAGATAAGTTTCCAACTTGTTAAAAGAAATGAAAAAAATGAAAAAAAAAAAGCTTAGATTCAGGTGTGATGGGCATACTTTAATCCCAGCACTCAGAAGGCAGAGGCAAGCCGGTCTCTTGAGTTTGAGGCCAGCCTGGTCTACAGATTGAGTTCCAGGGGAGCCAAGCTTAGGCAGTGAAAGACAGAAAACTGGTGACAGTGTACTGGAACAAGGGGGCCATGTTCTAGCTTCAGCAAGCAACAGAACTTAACAGCTTTGTCCACATGTGATGGGGGACGTCCTTCTGTGTATATGTTTCTCTTATTGGTTGATGAATAAAACACTGTTCAGCCAATGAGACAGGAAGATAGGCAAGACTAGAAGACAAGAACTCTGGGAAAGGCAGGCAGAGTCTCGATGCTGCTAAAGGAGTAAAAACATGCCGGGGCATTACCCGGTAAGTCACAGCCTCACAGTAATACATTGATTACTTGATATGGGTTAATAATTAAGACAAAGCTAGCCAATAAGAAGCCCTAGCCACCAGTCAATAGTTTGTTTGTTTGTTTTGTTTTGTTTTGTTTTGGGGAGGGGAGATGTTTGGTTGGTTGGTTGGTTTGGTTTGGTTTGGTTTTTGTTTGGTTGGTTGGTTTTTGGGTTTTTCAAGACAGGGTTTCTCTGGCTTTGGAGGCTGCCCTGGAACTTGTGCTGTAGACCAGGCTTGTCTCAAACTCACAGAGATCCACCTGCCTCTGCCTCCCAAGTGCTGGGATTAAAGGCATGTACTACCACTGCCTGGCTTTGACAGGCATCAGTGTATTTATTTGGGGCTGAAGTGGTGGGACCAGCTGGGTCAGAAAATCCAACAACACATGTTTCTGGCTTTAAAATCAAGGTTAGAAGAAACAGATTACGGAATTTGCCTCAATGCCTAAAGAAAACATCCAAGGCCAGGCATGTGTCAGGGATATCCCTGAATAAAAAAAGCCCAGAGAGGCC
Source organism: Cricetulus griseus (assembly GCF_003668045.3). Classification (NCBI taxonomy): domain Eukaryota; kingdom Metazoa; phylum Chordata; class Mammalia; order Rodentia; family Cricetidae; genus Cricetulus; species Cricetulus griseus. The sequence continues at coordinate 96,165,063 of NC_048598.1, forward strand.
ACTGTGTGAAGCTTTGAAGTTGAATCCTAGATTGCCTTGGAGAACCCAAGATATTGGAGATGTCAGATTCATAGGATACCTTCTGAGGAGAGCTGCTAACAGGGAGTGGGACCACCCAAGAAAAAGAAGTGTGTTACAGTCAACAAAGCTGAATGGAGTTGGAGATCTGAAGAGTGTTTTGACATCAGACATGGAGATGCAGAGTTTGGAGTTTGCCCAGCTGGTTTTGGTCTTTCTTTAGTCCAGTGTTTCCTCACTGTGCTCCTTTCCTGTGTTTGGAATGGTAACATATATCCTGTGCCATTATATGTTAGAAGTATGTGATCTGTTTTTTATTTTGATGTTACAAGAGATTACAGTTAAGAGACTGCATGAATCTCAGAAGAGACTTTGAACTTTGAACTTTTAAACATTGTTGAGACTGTGATAGACTATGAGGACTTTGAAGTTGGACTAAATGTATTTTGTATTATGATATTGTTATAAACTTATGGGAACCAGGGAGTAGAATGTGGTAGTTTGAATAAAATTGGCCCCCATGAGCTCATAAGGAGTGGCACTATTAGGAAGTGTGGTTTTGTTGGAGTGGGTATGGCCTTGTTGGAGGAAGTATGTCACTGTGGGGGCAGGCTTTGAGGTTTTATACATGCTCAAGCCATGCCCAGTGCCTCAGTCTACTTCCTGCTGCTATATCTGATCAAGATGCAGCCAGTAACATGTCTGCCTGCATGCCACCAGGCTCCCTGCCATGATGATAATGTACTGAACCTCTGAAAATGTAAGTGAGCCACCCCAATTAAATGTTTTCCTTATAAGAGTTGCTGTGGTCATGGGTGTCTCTTCACAAGAATAGAAACCCTAACTAAAGCAGCACTTCTCTCTCTCTCTCTCTCTCTCTCTCTCTCTCTCTCTCTCTCTCTCTCACACACACACACACACACACACACACACACACACACACCTTTAACAAGTAAAAGGAGAAATCTCCAACATCATACAATGTCACATAAATAATCATTTAAAAAGCAGTTACTAAAACCAAAAGTGCAGGCAGGCATAGCACCTCTAGCTCTCTCTCTACTCAGAGAAGGTGCTAAGTAGCCCTCCAGCCTGGGATGTCCTCCTACCTGGTGGCTTGCTGATGGCTCTCCTCTCAGGTTCCTTGTAAGGGAACTGCAAGGTGGTGTCCAGTGACTTGAAGCAATCTTTGAGAGAATTCTGCTGATAAAACTCCACCAGCTCCTAGAAAAATAACCGCAAAGCAGTTGTTATCCCAGCTGGCCAGTCCAGCAAGGCAAAGTTCAGGCCCTTGTCTGCACTCCAAACAGCTTCTTGGCTGCTCCCTATGATAGGGAACTCCTTCCTCTACTGGAACAACAAGGATTCTCTGAAGAAGGGACTTGCAGTGGTTAATATTGACTGTCTGTCACCTTGAAGGACCTAGACTCACCACAGGACACAAACCTCTGGGCATGGCTGCATTATGTTAGGTGAGGTAGGACAAGCCACCTGAATGTGGATGGCTCTATTCATGGCTGCTGTCCCAGGCAACATAAAAAGAAGAAAGTATGTTAGGTACCAAAATCCATATCTCTCTGCTCTCTGACTATAGATGCAATGTGACCACTGCCTCATGCTCCTGCCACCATGCCTCCCTCCATGACAGTCTCTAGCCTCCAGCAGTGAGCTGGAGGAACCTGTCCATCCCTCTTTAAGCTGCTTTGCCAGGTGCTTGGTCACAGCAATGAACAAAGTAAACAATAAATGACCATAGGCTGAGGCCAGTTCTCCAAACAGCCAATTCATTTTACTTCCTGCCAAGTTTACCAAATAGGCTCACCAAATTCAAGGCCTCCCATCAGTGCCCATGCCTTTATAGCTAATAATCATGTAAGCACCGGCCAGTGTGCACAGCACACATTACCAAGGCCTCCAGGGAACCCCAAGTGTTGAGGAAGTTCACAATTCTCCCATTTTACATTTATTTATTTATTTATTTATTATTTGGGGGTGAATGTTACAGAATGCATGTGAAGGTCAAAGGTCAACGTGCAGGACTCAGTTGTCATCTTAAACCACGTGGGTTCCACGGATGTCACTCGGGTCCTCAGAGTTGGTGATCATCACCTCTACCCACTGGGCCATCTTGCCAGCCCTCTCTCATTTTATAAAGAGAAACACAGGGACACTAAGTTCTCTGCCCAGGTCACACTGTGGGGACAAGATGATCATGAGCCACAGCTAAGACTAGTAGCTCAGATCTGGCCTCTGTAAAAGACTTTAGATTTGATTTCAACTTGCCAGTTTGTCAGACCCACAAATGGCTCACACTGATGACAAAGAATCAGTTAGAGCCAAATTCAACAGTGTCCCACAAACAAAGTGCCCCATTCAAGAACTTCAAGCTAAAAAAAATGCCAATATCATTTTTAAAAATACTGGGGATAGGGCAGTTAAGATGGTTGAGTGGGTCACATTCTGTCCCCAGTACCCAGAACACATGTAACAGTGGAAGGAAAGGATAGACCTGACTCAACAGAGTTTCCTGACTTTCACAGGTCTACTGTAGTGAGTGTGTGTGCACACACACTCACACTCACACACACAATAATAAATAAAATGTAATTTTTAAGTTATGAATTTTGATCAGTGTCCTCAGTTTCTTCAAAGGTCTACCGAGTATGGGTAAGGCCCATGTGACTTGCATACACCAATCAGTTTTAAATACCTAGAGCAAGATAAAAAGAATTAATGGCACATCAAACACTAGCTAAACGCTCCTAAATTCTCAACCAGACAGCAGTTGCTTGGGTCTAGAGGAGCCAGTTTGGAGACCTGTAACCACGTGGGCTCTGGTAGCCTGTGAAATGGGAAGGCAGAAGGTGGCCTGACTGTAGTAGGGAGCTGTAAGTGTGCTCACGGCTGTGTGCGGGTGTGCATGCGTGTAGAAACCAGAGGTTGACTTCAGGTGTCCTCTTCTATCACACTCCACCTTATATTTTGAGGCAGGGCCTCTCACTAAGCCTGGAGCTCCACTTGTCTTCAGCTCCCAGGGCTGCTGGGGTTACAGGCGTGCATCACCACACTGGGCTTTTTCATAGGTTCTAGAGATTGAACTCAGGCCCTCGGGTACTTTATCCATGAGGCTTCTCCCCAGCTCAGCCTGTTTGTCATCAACAAACAACTCTGTGAGCACCTAGCACTATTATCCTAACTGTCTTTTCCACACCGTTGGTCAGTGGCTCCCTGGGAAGGGCTCCTCTAAATATAAAGTGAGGATACTAAGACACAGGTGCAGACAAGGCTTCATGGGCTCTGAGCAGCTTCTTCGGGGGAGTAGGGGCACAGAGGACCTTACCTGAAGGCCCCGGAAAGCCTTTTTCTCCGTGATCCGGTATAGCCCCTCTGATGTCATGATTTTAATATGTTTGACCTCGACGTTATACCTGGAGAGAGAGAATCAGACGGTTGAGTGCCTAGTCTGAGTATCTCTACCATGCCTCCACCCAGGCTACAAGTCCCAAGGATGGGAGAATCAAGCTGGACTCCTTCCAGGAAGGGGAGCCCTGCGGTTCAGACCAGAACAGTGCCCAACCCATGCCTCTCCAGGGTCTCTGCTATTGTAAGCCTTCCATACTTCATCTTATATAGAAGTTTTCTTTTTTCCCTGAGGTAGCTCTAGAACTACCACCTCTGGGCATATCTGTGAGGGAGTTAACTGACAGGCCAAGCCTCACCCAGAATGTGGATGACAGCCTCCCAGGGACTGACATTCTAAACTGAAAAAGGAGAAAGTGAGCCAGATACCCAGCATTCATCTTTGTGCTGGCTAGTTTTACATCAACTTGACACAAGCTAGAGTCATTTGGGAAGAGGGAACCCCAGTTGAGAAAAGGACCCCACCAGCTTGGCCTGTGGGGGGGGGGAGCATTCCCTTAATTAGTGATCGATGGGGGAGGACCCAGCCCATTGTGGGTGGGGCCATCCCTGGGCTGCTGGTCCTGGGTTCTATAAGAAAGCAGGCTGAACAAGCAACGGGGAGCAAGTCAGTAAGCGGCACCCTCCATGGCCTCTGCCTCAGCTCCTGCCTCCAGGTTCCTGCTCTGACTTCCCTCAGTGATGGACTATGAGGTGGAACTGTGAGCTGAAATAAACTTTCCTCCCCAAGTTGCTTTTTGTCATGGTGTTTATCGCAGCAATAGAGACCCTAAGGTATTCTCTCTGCTCCCTGAGTGTGGATGCAATGTGACCAGCTGCCCCACACTCCTGCCACGGTGCCTTCCCCAGGTTCTATCTAAATGTGAGCTGGAAAAACCCTTGCTCCATGAAGTTGCTTTTGTCAGGATTTTGTCACAGCCATGTGACAAGTAAATCCACTACCTCAGGCTGAGTTGGGAAGCCAGGAAGAGCCTGCAAAGAAGACATTGTCCTTGAATAGAGAGGAAAGACTCTGCTATACGACATAAAAGCTGGTGGCATCGGAAGGATGGAAGGAAAGGGGGGCTTTGTTAGCATGGGAAGAGATGCCAGGCGATGGTGGCACACTCCTTTCATCCCAGCACTCTGGAGACAGAGGCAGGTGGATATAGTGAAAAGGTAGGCATTTTTGCCAGCATGGGAAGCTAAAACCCCTAGCAATGCTCTTTTGTTGTTGTTGAGGGGGGTCACTGAGATGACTCTGCAGGTAAAGGTGCTTGCCACAAAGCCTGACAACTACAACCCCGGGGACTCTCATGTTGGAATGTCTCCACAGTGCACCATGGTACATGCACACACACAGGAAATAAGCGTTTTTAAATTGCTGAGCTCTCACAAAAAGAAGGGAAAACCCCAAAAGCTAAAAATAAAGGTGGAAACGGGGACAGAGTGACTGGCACAAGTTAACTCCCCAGTGGCTTCGCCGGGCTTGGCACCCAAAGCGGCTGTACCAGGTGGTCATGTGCACAGGTATGCCTGGCAGTCACATGCTCAGGTGGAGTGGGTCCTGGCAGTCACTTTCCCCAAGCTTCATGCATCCCCTCCATGAGCACGAGCACTTTCCATGCTCCAATGACCTGGAGCTCAGGGATTAGGTGAGGCTGACCAGCAAGGTCCTGCAATCCTGGTGCCTGGAGTCACAGTCACAACCAGAACTGGCTTTAAGTGGCTGCTGAGAAATCAAACAGAGGCCAGGAAGCTAGTGCAGAAGGCATTTTTCAACCAGAGCCATCTCCCCAGCGCCTGACATGGGGAACTTTTTTGGAACTATTGTGCAGATGCAATTGGAACACATTGAGGTTCCATCTGACCCCAGTCATTACATCTGTCACCAAGAAAATGCACAGCCAAAATTCTGGAGAGGATCCGACCCTGTGCTTAGCCTGCTAGGATCATAAACACGTGATAAAATCTAAGCTAGAAAATCTCCGCCCCTCAACTCAAGGAGATGTTATCCGTAGGGGCAGGGGAGGTGGCTCAGTCAGTAGAGGATTTGTTGCTAAAGCAATGAGGACCCAATTCAATTCTCAGCACCCACTTAAGAAGACCAAGGTGGGGTAACACTTGTAACCCCAGTCATAGGGGGAGCAGAGGCAGATGGGTCCCCAGAGTTCACTGGCCAGCCAGCATAGCCTATTCTCAGTGAAAAATAATGCTTCAAAACTCAAGGTAGAGCCAGGACATAGTAGCAAACTGTAATCCCAGGACTCGGGAGGAAGGGGTAGGTGGATCTCTAGAGGCCAGCCTGGTCTACAGAGTGAGTTCTGGGACAGTTAGGACTACACAGAGAAACCCTGTCTCAAGTGGGGAACCTCAAGGTGGAGATGTTGATGGATCAATGCATAAAGACTGTTTCCACAAGCCTAACATCGTGAGTTCAATCCCTATGACTTGCATGGTAGAAGGAGAGACCTGACTCCTGAAATTGTCATCACCCACCATATGCATACTGTGGCACACATGCACTCACACACACAAATAAATAAATAAGTGTATTTTTTAATTTCTTAAAAATACTTGACATCGACCAGGCGTTGGTGGCGCACGCCTTTAATCCCAGCACTCGGGAGGCAGAGGCAGGTGGATCTCTGTGAGTTCCAGGCCAGCATGGTCTCCAGAGCAAGTGCCAGGATAGGCTCCAAAGCTACACAGAGAAATCCTGTCTCAAAAAACAAAAAAAAAAAAAAATACTTGACATCGGTCTGCAGCCTCCACATGTGGGCACATGGGTAAATGCCCACATACATGTCCACAAACAATAAATAATGCAAGTAAGTCCACAAACAATAAATAATGCAAGTAAAAGACACAATTCAATGGTGGGAAGTAAGTTAGTACAGTATGGAGATCAGGAGATCTGTCATGAGGCAGCTAGGTTTTATATTCCAAGGACAGGAGGTCAGCATATCCATGTGATACCAACAAGACTGTGTTCACTGCAGAACTGTCAACAACACCCAGGACACAGAATCAACTGAAGTGTCTGTAGATGAAGAAACTGTGATAGACACACGCAGTGAAATATCATCTGGCCATCGAAAGGATGGCACGCTGTCATTTACAACATGGAGGAAGTGGTGGATGGTATGAAGCGGAATTAGGCAGACACAGGAAGACAAATATACCACAAATACACCAATACCACAGCTTCTAACACTAAAAGTGTTGGCCTCAAATAGAGGCAAAAAAAAAAAAAAAAAAAGCAAGGGGAGGGGAAACGAAGAGCAGACAAGGTAAGGGGAAGAAGAGGCTTGGCAGAAAGCAGTAGTTCAATAAAAGGTGCGTGTGGACACTGTACACTTTTATACTGTAAAAGCCTAGACATCCTTGTCAAGCCCAAGAAGAAGCAGGATCAGAGAAGGAAGAGCCCAGATCAGAAGGGCGTGGTCAAAGAGGGAGGAGCCCAGGTCAGAGGGGTGTGATTATGGAAAAAGAAGCCCAGGTCAGAGGGGGTCTGATTAGAGGAGGAGGAGCCCGGGTCAGAGGGGCGTGGTCAGGGAGGGAGAAGTTACTTAATGCTGATGGCGAATTCCTCTGTATCTTTCACCCTCTGCCGCACCAGGTAGGTCCCGTCAGAGCGGTTGATGAGGATGCCCTCGGCTCCTGCTCTCTCCATGGGACCCGCATACCTGCAGGGACACACCTGAGTTAGTCATGCCAAGGGGTGTAGGGCTGGGGTTCTGCTCAGGTTCCTGGAATTTGGCCCTTTGCTTTGACGGACTTTTTCCTGAGCTCACTCTAGACACTCATCTCTGTGAGCACCAGGGTAGAAACCCAGTGAGGTGTCAGCCTCATATGCAAAGGTTAAGGAAAAGGCTGTCGAGAGGGCTCAGAGGTAAAGGAGCTTGCCGCTAAGCCTCAGGACTTGGGTTCAATCCAGGGGATCCACTGAATGAAACCAGAACCAACTCCCACAAGTTGTCCTTTGACCTATACACACACGGACACACGCACATACACACACGCACACATGCACACACACATGCATACACACACACAAAACACTCACACACCTGCACAATAAGTGTAAAAAAAAACATTTAAGTAAAGGGAAGCCCTAATATAAATTAATAGTATTTGATGCGATGTTTAAAAAAACAGGAAAATGAAGTCAACTGAAAAAGGAATGAAGCCACACCAGGCTCAGTGTAAGAACCAGACACCAAAGGCCACACATCGGGGGACTCCTCATGGGAAATGTCCACAGCAGAAGCCTCCAGAGACAGGGAGCAAATCTATAGGTGCTGGGCTGGTCAGGAGGATCCCTCCTGTAGGAATGGGACTGGGGAATGGGTAGAAGGTTCTGGAGCTAGGGGCAATGGCTACAGTCCATTCTAAATGCACTAAAACATACTGAATACCAATGTAAGTATGAGTATATTGTGATGTTTTCATGCCCTTTGGATCTCTTTATTACTGTTATTTTGGATACACATGTAAACGTAAATATATTGTGATACGATGTATCTGTGTGCTTTGAATTTCTTTATTGCTGTTAATGCTGCATGTGGAGGTTGGCATCAGTCCTAGCCTCCCTCCAGGGACACAAAGGTTTGTTTTGTTCCCTGAACTCGGTCCCCCAGCTTAGCAGCCAGCGCTTTTATCCACTGAGCTGTTTCACGAGCCATGTCTGTCTCATTGCATAACAGATGCTGAAGTATCCATGTTTATATGCGTAACTACATGAAGAGTGTATTATGATGATATGTGCAGCATGAATAATACAGTTATATGTAATGTATAGTCACACATATATAACTGCATTTTATATATTGTGGGTATATACATAATGTAACCTACGTCTATATAATCGCATCATCACCACCACCGTCATCACCACCACCGTCATCACCACCACCGTCATCACCATCACCGTCATCACCATCACCGTCATCACCATCACCTTCATCACCATCACCTTCATCACCATCACCGTCATCACCATCACCGTCATCACCATCACCTTCATCACCATCACCTTCATCACCATCACCGTCATCACCATCACCGTCATCACCACCACCTTCATCACCACCACCTTCATCACCATCACCGTCATCACCATCACCTTCATCACCATCACCGTCATCACCACCACCGTCATCACCACCACCGTCATCACCACCACCATCATCACCACCACCTTCATCACCATCACCTTCATCACCATCACCATCATCACCATCACCTTCATCACCATCACCGTCATCACCATCACCTTCATCACCATCACCTTCATCACCATCACCGTCATCACCATCACCGTCATCACCATCACCTTCATCACCATCACCGTCATCACCATCACCGTCATCACCATCACCTTCATCACCATCACCGTCATCACCACCACCTTCATCACCACCACCGTCATCACCATCACCGTCATCACCATCACCTTCATCACCATCACCGTCATCACCATCACCTTCATCACCATCACCATCATCACCATCACCTTCATCACCATCACCATCATCACCATCACCTTCATCACCATCACCATCATCACCATCACCTTCATCACCATCACCATCATCACCATCACCTTCATCACCATCACCGTCATCACCATCACCTTCATCACCATCACCGTCATCACCATCACCGTCATCACCATCACCGTCATCACCATCACCTTCATCACCATCACCATCATCACCATCACCGTCATCACCATCACCGTCATCACCATCACCGTCATCACCACCACCGTCATCACCATCACCATCATCACCATCACCATCATCATCATCACCTTCATCACCATCACCATCATCACCATCACCTTCATCACCATCACCGTCATCACCATCACCGTCATCACCATCACCGTCATCACCATCACCTTCATCACCATCACCGTCATCACCATCACCGTCATCACCATCACCATCATCACCATCACCATCATCACCACCACCGTCATCACCATCACCATCATCACCATCACCTTCATCACCATCACCATCATCATCATCACCGTCATCACCATCACCTTCATCACCATCACCGTCATCACCATCACCGTCACTATCATCTCCACTACTGTCACCATCACTCTCTCCGGAACTACCATCACCACTATCACATTCACCACAATCATACTCTCCTCTCTACCATCATCACCACCATCACCATCACCAGCAGCAGCAGCAGCAATACCATTCTCCTTACCACCATCACTGTCACCACCAGCATCATCTCCATCATCACCACCATCACCACCATCATCATCATCATCATCATCACCAGCATCACCACCACCACCATCATGGCCATCACTGTGACTTTCATAATTGCCCAGTCACCTTCCTTTCCCGGTCCCTCCCCAGCAACTCTTAGATCAGGGTAAACTCAGAAGTGCTTGGGATCCAAATAATAAATTATTGATTATTCTGAAAGCCTCCATTTTCAGTCTCAGTCCCACACAAATACACAACCACCACCACCACCATTCTAAAATAAGGAAACATAATTGTACTCACCAGATGTGCATAGACAGGTCCTGAGGAGGGCCCTGAGAACACAGACAAAATCCCGGACTCAGAGAAGAAGCCCTTGCCTGGAAGACTTGACACCCCCACTCATATCCACTCCACTAGCATCTGCTGAATGAGTACCATGTTCCAGGCACTGTGCTCTGCATGGGAAAACAACCCTAGGACCCACTTGGCTTCCCTCGTGTCTGTACATCATATGCAATGCGCATATATTAACCTCAAGCCAAATGTGATAGCTACCTTTCCAGCAAGACCCAAACTAGAATCACTAGGAAGACAGTCTCAAGGAAGGACCATGTAGATCAGCTGCCATGGATGTGTGTCTGGGAGAGATTTTCTTAGTTATGTTAACTGATGTAGGAAAACCAGCCCACTGTGGGCGGATCATTCCATAGACAGTGGTCCTGAACCACATAAGAGAGGATAAACTGAGCTGAGCACAAGCAAGTGAGCAGGTGACAATGCACATGGTCATTTTTCTCTGATCTTGACTGTTAATGTAATGTGAGCAGCTGTTGGAAGTTCCTGGATTGTCTTCTATAATGATTGGCTGTAACCTGGAATCATAAGCTGATTTCTTCCTCAAGTTGCTTTCTGTCAAGGTTATTTTATCACAGCAACAGAAATAAAACTAGGACATCAGGAATGGTATTTATTTCCTTCAATGATGGGCAAAATCCACACACGATGAGAGAGTAGGAGCAAGAAATCCTGGAGGAAAGGGTGGAAATAACAAGACTGAGGAGCAGGTGGGAGGGAGAGAGGTAGGGCTGAAGGAGGGAGAGAGGGAGGGAGTGGTGAAAACAGTCAAACAGCATGACACACACATATGACGATGGCTTTATGAAGTCCATGGCTGCACACAATGAATATTCACCACCATCATCACATTATATTCAAGAAAGATTTCCTGACCTGTGTAGATAATAGAAATCATGCCTTCCTGCAATGGTGGGTAGGCAGGTGACAGGTGGACCCATCATGGCTATGTAGATAGAGAAAAAGGACAGTGCTTCCTAGTCAAGCTGTCCATCACTCAACTACATTCTCAACTTCAAATGATGTATATTTGTGTTATTATTAAGGATATATTGGGAATGATGGGGTTCAGGACCTTGTACACAAAAAGCAAGCACTCTAACCCCTAACTATGTCTCAGCCCCTCACTAGGGGATTCAGATCAAGGGCTCCACCCCTGACTGTAGTCAGACATTTCTCTCCCACCTGCCTGTTCCCAAATACCTGGCAGCCACTTCCCAAATAATTGACTTGAGGATTAATATAAATTATAAATGCTCAGCTGATAGCTCAGGCTTATTACCAGCTGATTCTTACACTTAAATTAACCCATAATACTTAGCCACGTGCCTTGGTACCTTCTGTCAGTATGGCATTCTCGTCTTGCTTCCTCTGCATCTGCTGGCAACTCTTGACCCAGCCCTTCTCCCTCCCTTCATCCTTAGTTTGGTCACCCCGCCTATACTTCTTCCCTGGCTACTGGAAATCAGCATTTTATTATATCAATTCAAGTGACAAATCTTTAGAGTGTACAAGAGGATTATTCCACAACATTTCTTCCTTTTGTCTAATTAGTTTATTTGGGACCAGGCTCTCAAGACAAAAGGAAAGCTCTGCCTCTGTTTAACCTGACCACACCCCCAGCCCCTCACTGGGGCATTCTAGGCAGGGGCTCCACCCTGACCATTCCCTAGACCTTAAGATGATCAATAAGTATTGCCCAATTAGGAAGGAATGATGGAGTTTGAAACTCACAACAAAATTTGACACTAGAGAAAAATTCACACAGAGGGCATATATATGTGGCATGAAAGTAAAGAGGAGCTTTTCAGTAAGAGGATGGGGAACAGGAAGAGGGGGAGAAAGTGAATGTGAACAGAAGACAAGGCTATAAACATAAAACTGTCATTAGGAAGCCCATTGTTTTGATGTTAACTGGAAGTTAATTTAGGGCCAGCAAGAGTCAGTGAGTAAAGGTTCTGGCCCCCAGATCTGACCCCAAGTTCAAACCCCAGGGGAGACATGGCTTCCACAAGTCGTCCTTTGAGCTCCACATGTAATGTACACACACAGGATAAACGAGTGTGGCATAAAGCATTTTCAAGGTGAATCAAAACTACTGAACTTGAAGGATCTGCCCCTGGTAGATGAAGCAAGCTCCAGTAAATGGCCTCACACCATTGGGCAGCACAAACTGGACTCTGGGTTATGTTTAAAAGAAAAAAACAAAAAGAACACAAAGTTGCTTGGGATGAGAGTGGGACTGAGAGGAACTAAGGGGATGAATGGTGGGTGAATATGATCAGAATATATTATATGCATGTACAAAATGCTCCAAGAATTGATTTTTAATTGTATTTTTAGAAGAAAAAGACAAAATAATGATGAACAAGGACCCCCCCAAGGAGGAAATGACATATCTGTCCATCAGGAGCATAGCCAGGAAGAAGGGGGCTACGATACCTCACATTACTCGGTTCAGTGTTTGGGAAAGAAGTCAGGGATTGGCCCACTTTCTGGGCCTCTGCCTGCCCCATACAGCACTCCAAGAAAAATGCAAGTTGTTTCAAAGGAAAAGCAAGAAGCTTCCACAATCAGCAATGACATGCTGATTCCAAGGTGGCTCAGTGGAGCAGACAAAGCCTGGGTTTAGCATGGTGTGACCTGCCATGATGAACAAAACGGGTAGGGACGTGACAGAAACATGGATGATCCATGAGGGAGTCTCAAGGTTATCTCCCTGGTTAGCCATGTCTTCCAGGCCGCTATCTGAACCCTTGACCCTCACAATCCAAAACTGAGGCACTCACGTGGACATAGGGACGCACTCTGTTACAGGGGAACCAGCCGACTTCATTGGTAGCAGTATTTCTTCCCTAAAGATTCAGGAGACAAAAGCATGAGCAGAATTTATAAGTATCCATCTGCATGTGTGTGTGTGTGTGTGTGTGTGTGTGTGTGTGTGTGTGTGTGTGAGAGAGAGAGAGAGAGAGAGAGAGAGAGAGAGAGAGAGAGAGAGAGACTATGCATTCACCTGCATGCATACATCCATTTCTCCTCTCGAAGGATGCTAAGTTTAGTCATCTCTCACTCACCATGAGGAACTAGTGACATGTTTCAGAGGTAGAGGCCTGCCTAGAATCCCCAAGTAAGGGGCTGGGGTGTGGTCAGGGGTAGAGCCCCCACCTAAAATCCCCCAGTGAGGGGCTGGAAGTATGGTCAGGAGGGGAGTCACTGCCTAGAATTCCCCAGTGAGGGGCTGGGAGTGTAGTCAGGGGTGGAGCCACTACCTGGAATCCCCCAGTGAGAGGCTAGCATATGACTCAGCAGATAAAGTTGCTTAGCACTCTTGAGGCCCTGAGATCCATCCCAGCACCACAAGATAAAAAATCGCATCCATAGAATTAAAGAAATTGTAGTGGCCTTTAGAGCTGCCAAAGAGTACCAGGCTCCCGGGAAGGTGGCCATCCCTGAGTATCTCCACTCACATACCGGTCCCACAGAGACCCATCCAGAACCTCATGAGACTGTGACCCCACTCCCTCAGATTCCCCACACCCATAACGATGACCTTATCTACACTTGTACTCCGTAGGAAGCATCTCAAGGGCCTCATGAGGTCGCATACCGACCCCTCCATGTCACTTGTACTTATAACTTCACACTCCTGCCTTGCCCCGGGCTCCTACAGCCACAGTCCATACCTCCCACCAGTTGTGTTCAGCCTCGGCCTTAGTGAGCTCCACAATGTCCCCAGGGTTGAGCCGCAAAAAAGTTCCAAAGGCTCCAGGTGGGGGAGGGATCCCATAGTACTCCTGAAACACTTCCATCTTAGGCAGACCTGGAGGTAGAAGGAGATGGAACAGCATGGCTGATGGAACACTCAAAGCCGCATCTAAGATGGAAAAGACTGATAATGCCAAGTGGTGATGAAGGCAATTAGAAACTAGAAGCCAAGTTAAGCAGCATCTACTTAAGTGTGTCTACCCTGGATCCCAGCAATCCCACTGCAGTGTACATACTAGGCATTTACACAGGGCTGCCTAAAAGTACAGCCACCCCTAGAATTCCCAAGTGAGGGGCTGGGGGTCTGGTCGGGGTGGAGCCCCGCCGAGAATCGCCCTTTGAGAGTCTGGGGACCTTGTCAGGAGTAGAAGCCCCTCCTAGTTCACCCAGTGAGCAGCTGGAGGTGTGGTCAGAATGGAGCCCCTCCCTCTCCTGGAGCAGCACCCAGTTGCCTCCTTCATAGCACTCTGCACACTCACCCAGTTCATTCCTTTTCTTTTCCTGGGCCCTTCGATGTAGCTTGTCCTGGAGGGAGAGATGAGGAAAGTAGGCACCTGTTCCCAGCGAGATGATTCCTAAGCCCTTCACCGTCCTTGACCAGCCAAGGATGGGTGATGCCCATTTCTAGCGTCTCCGGTTCCTCTCTCATGAGCATCTATGATTTCCCAAGCACAGAGAGAAATCGGATCTTACCTTCTTCACAGTTCCTGAGAAATCTGCAGAAGGGAAAAATCCATAGTTCAGAAGGAAAATTCCCCCCCACCGAGAAGCAAGCCCACCTCCCTCGCATTGACCTAGAAATACCTTGCCCATGGCGGCCACATGGAGGCACTCTCCCCAGACACTCCTTGTGGGCAGGTGCCCTGCACCTATGACAGCGATATCCCTGATAGAATGTGCCTCTGGAATGCAGGAGAAATAAAGGGGAGTGATGGGGTGTTACTGGTACCCTAACCACCAACGCATGTCCTTTGAAAGAAAGCAAAGGCTGAGTGTGGTGATACACACCTGTCATCCCAGCATTGGAAAGATGAAGCAGATGGTACATCCAAGTCTAGCCTGGGCTACAGAGGGAAGCACTCTCCAAAAGAAGGATGAGAGGGAAGAGGAGAAGGGAGACAGGTGGAAGAAGAGTAACAGATCATAGTAGGGCTTCCCTTCTCTGGAGCAGGTGACCAGTGAGGGGTCTCTGTCAACGGAGGAAAGTCTGCACAAGCCCAAGGCTTAGGATCTCCCACATACCCACCTGAGTAACATCTGGCAGGCCTTGCAGGAAGTGGTCTCCTCAAAGGAGAACATCTGAAAGTCATGCCCATTGGCTGTGGCATTCTCTGGGTAGATGTTGGAGCTGGAGAAAGAAATTGGAAGCAAAGAACCAATGTGTCACCCTGTACATGGACAAAGAGCATTCTACAGAATAAAGGTATTACAGTAAATCTTGGCATCCATGCATGGATGTTTGAACTGCATCCACCTTCAACATAGAGAGGAAGGGACCAAAGGCTAGGAGAAGAGTGGGGAGTGGTGGCTAAATGGGTACAGATTCTCCTTTGAGGGAGATGAAAGGGTGTTGAGCTTAGAGGTGATAATTACATGTGTCAAATGCATTAAGTGCCAGGGAATTGTAGCTATGAGATGTTTGGGGTTTTGTTATGTAACTTTCACCTCAATAGAATGAAGAGCAGGTGGAGGAAGAGAAAGAGGCAGAAAGAGAAACAAATGTAAAAATGGGTGGAAACTTGTACATGGAGGGAGAAACAGAGGATGGAAGAAGAGAAAGTAGGGAATGAAGGAAAAGGTAGAGAAGAAACACAATGAGGTGTTGCATTTTTTTTAAAGATTTTATTTATTTATTATGTATACAACATTCTGCTTCCATGTCTATCTGCACACCAGAAGAGGGCACCAGATCTCATAACGGATGGTTGTGAGCCACCATGTGGTTGCTGGGAATTGAACTCAGGACCTCTGGAAGAGCAGTCAGTGCTCTTAACCTCTGAGCCATCTCTCCAGCCCAGAGGTGTTGCATTTTTTGTCCTTCTGTTTTTAGTTTGTTGTTGCTATTGTTTTAAGGTTTTTGTCCTTATGTTTTGGGTTTTCTGTTTTGTTTTGTTTTTAGTTTATTGTTGCTGTTGTTTTTGCAGTGTGAAAATTGAAGCCAGCAACAGGAGAAGGGGACTCACATGGCCATTTCAAACTGCTCCATCCACTTCTTCTTCAGCTCCCTAGTCTTGAAGAACAGCTCATAGCCCTGGGCACCTTGATCCTCAATCAGAAGGAACATATGGCTCCACTGTATGTAGAGAAACAGATCTCAGATTGACCACATCCCACCTGAACCTCATCCCCCAGGGTAATAAATCACTCCTGCTGCTGGACACGTGCATGGGTGTGTTCACACAGGGCCATCTAGTCCATCCAAACACACATCCACAAACCCAGAAGCCACACACAGCCTTCTCCAAGGGATAGAGTGAAGAGAGGAGGGAGGAGAGAGAGGAAAGGAAGAGAGGGCTGATCAAAGAGGGAGATTTCAACTCTGTTACGGAATATTATTTTAACTGGGCAAAGGTGTGTTACATTTGTTTATGCTGTATTTGTTTAATGATGTATGGATGTGTGTTTAGTTATGTAAAGATGTGTTGCTGTTTCACCTTGCCTGCCTAAGGCACCTAACTGGTCTAATAAAGAGCTGAATGGCCAATGGCTAGGCAGAAGAAAGGATAGGCAGAGCTGGCAGGCAGAGACAATAAATAGAAAGAGAAATCAAGACTAGAGAGAAAGAGGAATGAGAGAAGAAGAGAGGAAAGAATGAAGTAGATACTTGGGACCAAAGCCAGGCAGCCATTGCCAAACAGACAAAAAGACAGCAAGCAAGAAAAGGTAAAATGCCCCAAGGCAAAACATACATAAAGAGAAAAAGTTTTACTTAAAAGAACTAGCTAGAAACGAGATAAACTAAAGCCAAGCATTCAAAATGAATAATAAGCCTCCGTGTCATGATTTAGGAGCTGGTTGGTGGCACAAAAGAAAAGGCCTGGTATACAACTCAAACATCATGTCCACACTCTGACCAATGGAACCTTGTAAACAGCCCACCTCCCTCCCTCCAACAACCATCACTGTCTGGAGCCCTGCATTACTTTCTTTGTAGAATCTATTCCTTTTTTATCCTTAATTCCTACCATGTAAGTGTAATGGCAGAGGGGACAATGCCTGGATTTTTTGCTTTTTTGTTGTTGTTGTTTGTTTTTTGTTTTGTCTTTTGAGGTTTTTGATTCTAGTTTGTAGTTGCTATTGTTTTTGCGGTATAGAAACTGAGCCCAGGGCTTCCTGCAATCATTCAACCACTGAGCTCATCCTAAAATTCTTTTTTACTTTTTATTTTGAGATAGGGTCTCACTAAGTTGCTCAGACTGGCTTTGAACTCACTCTGCAAACCAGGTGGGACTTGAATTTGGAGTCCTCCACCCTCAAGTAGCTAAGATTACAAGCCTGCACCACCAAGCACCACCATATCTGTTTCAACCTTAGTACCTAGAAGAGTGTTGGGTTGGGGCAATGGCTCAGTCAATAAAATGAGTTCAAAGCCCAGAATCTACATTAAAAAATCAGGAGTGGCCAAATGGTGGCGGTGCACACTTTTAATCCCAGCATTTGGGAGACAAAGGCAGGCAGATCTCTGTGAATTCAAGGCCAGCCTTGTCTAAAGAGTGAGTTCCAGGACAGCCAGGGCTGTTACACAGAGAAACCCCATCTCAAAAGTAAATAAATAAATAAAGTGTGTGTGTATGTGTGTGTGTGTGTGTGTGTGTGTGTTTGTAGCAGGAGTGATGTCATGTGCTTGTGCTTGTAATCCCAGAGGTAAGGAAGCAGAGATGGGTGACTCAGTCTCTCTGGTCAGCCAGTCCAGCCTAAGGGGCAAGTCCCAGGTTCAGTGAAGAAAAGAGGGAAAGGGCAGCTTCTGAGGAATGACACCTGAGCTTGCCTCTGCACAACAACTCACACACAAAATAGAACTTTTAAATGAAAAAATTAAAGAGCAAGTAGATAGATACTCTCTCTCGCACCCACACGTGGGCAACCCCAAGGCCAAGTAAGTGCCCCAGCGCGAGTCCTGGTGACAGAGCTCACCTTCTTGTTGTCTCGCTCCCCAGAGGAGTCATCCCGAACTTGGAAGCTGTGCAGGTTCACTGAGACCTTGAGGTCGTAGGAGTCCCCACGGCGCTTACAGATGAGCAGCGCTTTGTCCAGCAGGAAAGCATATCTGCAAGCCTCTATCCAGGTCAGGGGCCCGAGTCTGACCCCTTTCAGCGCCCCCCCCCCATTTCCCGGTCCTCTCCCAGAAGTGGAGTCTCACCGTGACCTTGACCAACTCAGTCAAGTTCAACTGTGCATCCTAATGTTGCCCACATGACCGGGGTTGAGTTAGGGCAGCCCTGTCCGACTTAGCTCAACCGCATATCCATCAAGGCTTCTCCCCGTTACAGTTAAGGTGACTCCACCAACCTTTCCATCTACGAATCAGCCCCACCACCACCATTTGACCCAGGCTCCTCTCCAAATCTAGGCACTTCACCACACGACTGTTCGATAACCTGGCCCCACCAAGAATCCTTCGGGTATCTTGGCTCCACTCATCTGTCTCTCTAGGCATCTAGCCACGCCCCCTTGCCAGACTTTACCCGGGAATCATGTTGACCCTACCTACTTGCCTGTCTAAATATCTGGCCTCATGTAGGCATGTTGTCTCTTGACTTTAATTACAGCACTCAGGAGGCAGAGGCAGGTGGATCTCCGTGAGTTCAAGGCCAGCCAGAGCTACCTAGTGAGACCCTCTCTCGCAAATGAGAGACCCTGTCCCCACACAGGTTCACCTCCAATCTATGTTGACTCCGCCCACCTATCTAGAAATCAGATACTTACTGCTCAAGCCTCGTCCCAGATTCAAGTTGACTCCGCTCCACCTTCCACCTAAGCACTGGCCCCGCCCACAACCTCTGCTCCTCCCTTGGTTTAAGTTGGCTCCACCCACCTGTCTGTCTTGGAGCGACGTTCCACTGATGCAATCTTGAGCTCACCGTCAATCTTAGGCCGGCCATAGTTGGCCAGAGACTGGTCCTGCACAGTAGGTACAGTGGAGTTTAACCACAGGTCCCCAGAAGAAGATCAGCACCCTGCCCATGGGCCCCTTGACTCCACCTCTCACCAGGTTCTCGATGGACAGCTGGAAGTTTGTGATCTGTCTCAGGGTCTCGTTGTCCCTCTTGACCTCATTCACACACTGTGCCAAGTCCTGCGGGAGGGAAACAGTAAGACAGGCTTTCTTGCCTATACCCCTAGCCCAATCCCTTCCAGTAGAGGATCAGCCCCCATCGAGAGACAGAGAGGTTGCTGCCAGCTTGGGTACCCAACCAACATCACCCAATCCCTCACCCTCATGGCGTCCAAGGCCAACCGCAAGTTCTCCTTTTCTGTAGCATCCTGTGTGTGTTTCACTAGCTCCTGTGTGGACCAAAGAGTCAGATGTCACCTGGGCCTGTCCCTATCCCCCAGAAGAACTTCCAACTGATATTGAGCCACCAGGTCCTCCTAGAGGTTGGGGCATGACCCAAAAGCTGATGCATACAACCCTCAAAGCAAGCCCTCCCCTATCCTCTTGGCACAGCTTAGGATGTTGTAATAATTCATTTTAATTGTCATGTTGACAGTCGAGAGTCACCTGGGAAGAGTCTGAGTGAGCGACTGTCTAGATGGGGTTGGCCTGTGGGCGTCAAGTAGGGGGAGACCGGAAAACAGGTCTCTTGCGAGTGGACCTGTGTTAGTATGGAGATTGTGCCATGCACAAAAGAGGGAGCACGGATTTGGTTGGCTCTGCACTTGACTGTGGATGTGGTTATAGCTGCTTCCAGTTCCTGCCTTGACTTCCCAAGATGGTAGACTCTAGCCTGGAAAGTGAGCTGACTAAGCACTTTCTGCCTTATGGTTGCTTTTGTCTGGGCGTTCTTATCTCAGCAAGAGAAAGGAGGCTAGACAGCACCCAGCCACAGCCAGCGACCCCGCCTTGTGCTGGCACCTGAAGGAGGAGGTGGTATTTCAGGACCCGCTGCATGGGCACCATCAGCAGATCCCGCAGGGTGAATCGGCCGTTGTTGGCTCTTTGAGAACATTCCTGGCAGGGCAGAAAATGGAGCATCATGGGAACCAGATAGATGCAGGGAGGAGAGAGGAGGAAAGGGGAGAAGGGGGAGGCAGAGGAGAAGGAGACTGGGCAGGGGAGGGGAAGCGGGGTACAGACAAACAGACAACAGTCTGTAGAGGGCTTGCCATATCAGCACACAGAACTGAAGCTCATCCCCAGAGCCCACAGTTAAAACAAATAAAATGAAATAAGCTGTGCATGCTGGTGTAGACAGCTGTGAGCTCGTGCTGGGGAGGCAGAGACAGATTGCCCCCTGGTGCTCAATGCCAGTCAGCCTAACCAAACGAGCAAGCTGCAGGTCCCAGTGAGAGACCCTGTCTGAAAAGCAAGGTGCAGGGGCTGGTGAGATGGCTCAGCAGGTAAAGAGGCTTGCCACCAAACCTGACAATCTGAGTTCAATCCCTGGCACACACACCCCTCCCCCCACCCCCCACCCCCGGCATGCTGTGCGCACAGAGAGAGTAAATAAACAAATGTAAAAGAGGACTGGAGAGATGGCTCGGTGGTTAAGGGCACTGGCTGCTCTTGCAGTGGACCCACACAGCACCCACATTCTCAGCGCCCACACTGAGACTCACACCATCCGTTAACTCCAGTTCCAGGGGATCTGATGCCATCTCCTGGCATCCACAGGCACTGCCCTGCAAGTGGTGCCCATGGACATACACGCAGGCAAAACTCACATATGCATAAAAACAGAAAAAAGTTGAAAATAAAGGTGGAATGTGATAGGGGAAGATGCCCAGTGTTGACTTCTGGCTACTACATGAGCATGAACACGTGTGCACATGCATACGCACGCTTTGAATAGATACATATCTGAGTAGCTTTCCATCCCCGTGCCTTTCACCACAGCCCAACCAATCAGTGAGCGTCGGGGTTAGGGAGAGACTGTGTCTCAAAATATAAGATGGAGAGAAGTATAATGGAGGGCACCAAGTACCAACCAATACACACACACACACACACACACACACACACACACACACACACACGCACACACACACACACACACTCCCACATGCACGCACGCACGGATGAACAGACACACATGCATGTGCACATCCCATGCACAAAAGATTGTAAACTGCAAAGTGGACCCAACTCCACCTGTCCCCTGCTCCCCAAGACCCATGAAACAGAGGGGGAGCCCTCAAGGGTAGCACAGCCCTACCTCCAGCTTCATCTGCACATCCTCCCTCGCTGTGGCCACTTGATCCAAGTGCTTGCTGGCCGACTCCACCTGACTGCAGTAACGGCCATAAACAAGGAACCTGTGGGCCAGGATGAAACACCATGGAAGGGCGAGTATAAGGTCAGGGATATCTATGCATACATTCTGGCCTCATTCATCCCAAATGCACAACCCTGAGCCACAGTTTCCCCACCTGAAACTCGGGCCAGGCAACAGTGCCTCCCAGAGGGTTACTATAACCGTGAACAGCAGACAGAGTACAGCTGACGCTCTTACCAGACTGTCGCATGCAGTCTGTGACCAATGGTTGCTGACTTAACAAACAATTATTAAGCACCAACTGTGTGTCAGCCCCTGTGCTAAGCACTTTATACAATGGTTTATTCAATCCTCACTGTAACCCTGAACATGCCAAATCATAGATGAGAAAGCAGTAGCAGAAGTAAAAATTAAACAAGAGCTGGGAAAGCCGGCTGCAGTGTGGCTCAGGGGTGGAGTACTTGTCTAGAATCCCCAAGTGAGGGACTGGGGTGTGGCTCAGTGGTGGAGCCCCTGTCAAGAATCCCTGAGTAAGGGGCTAGGGGCATGGTCAGGAATAGAGGCCCCACCTGGAATCCCCCAAGTCCTGGATTCACTCAGCCTATATCCCTCTCTCAATGAAGAACCCTGCCCAGTGTTCTCTAATGTCTCTCATGCCACCACTCTGGCATGACTGTGACCTCCATGGTCTGGCCAACCATGTCTCACCTCTCCTTATACTTGATGAAGACCTGGTACAGCATGGCTGCTCCCGGGGCAGCCAGGGCATCCTTCAGCTCCTTCAGGAAGTGGGTGTGCACGGAAAGCAGCTCCTACCCCAAGGGAAAGAGGAAGGAAGAGATGGGGCTAGAGCCTGGGCACAGACACAGACAGATCACACGAGAGGAAAGAGTTGCATACATGCTCCAGAGCAGATCAGAGACAGTAGGAGATTATCTCCTTGGAAAGAGGAAAAGAGGTCTGAGGACCTGCTGGCTCACCTCGATGTTGACAAAGATGGTCTCGATCTCTTGAGGCTTGAGGAATCTTTGTAAGGGCTTCATGAAGTGCTGAGGAGAGCCAAGAGAGAGTAAGACGAAGAGGACCCTCTATCCAACTCACCCAGAGGGACAGAAAAAGGATGAGGGTGGGGCACACAGACAGCTAGGGGCTGAGAAACAGACACAGAAAGAGAGCAATAAGACAGACAGAAACAGCAAGGAAGAAAAAGACAGACTGACAGAGATAGAGACAGAAACAGAGATACTACAGAAAGATACAGATACTAACATAGAGATAGAATAGAGGCAGAGATGCAAAGAGAGGGGGCATTGTGGAGAGACAGTTAAAGAATGACAGAGAAATAGAGATGGGCAGAATCAGAGAATTAGAAATTAAGATGCAAGCAAAAGAAAGACAGATTAAAAAAAAAAAAAGAAAGAGACAGAGATACAAAAGAAATGGGGTCCCAGGCATGGTGACACATGCCGGCTATGCCACTGCTTCAAGGCCAGCTGGGCTACATAGTAAGCATATATCTCAAAACAAGAAACTGAGGGATGAAGAGATGACTCAGTGGTCTTGCAAAGGACCCAGTTCAATTCCCAGCACCTACATGGTTGTTCTCAAACTCTGTAACTCCAGTTCTAGGGGATCTGATGCCCTCTTCTAACCTCTCCAGGCCCCAGACCCTCACACGGTGCCCATACATGTATGCAGGTAAAACACTCACACTTAAAATGAATAAGTTCAATGTTAAAAAATTAAAGGAGTCGGGCATTGGTGGCGCACGCCTTTAATCCCAGCACTGGGGAGGCAGAGGCAGGTGGATCTCTGTGAGTTCAAGGCCAGCCTGGTCTACAAGAGCGAGTTCCAGGACAACCTCCAAAGCAATACAGAGAAACCCTGTCTCAAAAAAAAAAAAAAAAAAAGAAAAGAAAAGAAAAGAAACTTAAAGGAGAATCAAGAGAAAGGGAATCTCCATACAAAAAATGTCTCTGACTTTCCCAAAGCAGAGTTACCACCTATCATTCCAAAATGGACACCATCGAAGTCCACCAATAAGTAACAGACCCAGTATGGTCCTTCCATGTGCTAGAATACTACTCCACAATGAACAGGCTCTGGCACACGTGATAGGATCCCAAGGGCATTTCGATGAGTGGCAGAACCAGACACAGAACAAGACCACACACAGTGTGGGGCTCTCAACAGAAAAAGTCCAGAAGAGAGGAATCCAGAGACAGAAAGTGGATTCGTGGGTCTGAGGGTTGGGGAGAATGGAAAATTGGAAGATGACAGCTGAGGTATACAGTGTGTCTGTCCAGAACAGTAGCATGTTCTGTGATTAGATGTGGCATTGGATGCCCAATCACTGGATTTAACAACTGGGCTGCCTGTTAAGTGTATTTATCCATCTCTATTAAGCTGGGGTTTTTTAAACAATGGAGCCAGGTGTGGTGGCACATGCTTGTCATCCCAGCACTCTGGAAGCTGAGGCAGGAGAATTGTAAGTTTAAGGGCAGCCTGGACTACACAGGAAGACTCCCCTGTGAGGAGGAAGAGAGGAGACACCCCTGGCAGGGACAGTGGGCGCAGCACACCTGATGGATAGAGCCCAGCGTGTCTGTGTACTTCTCTTCAGTCTGCTGGATCTCCCTCAGGCAGCAGCAGCGCTTGTCATACTCAGTCATCTTGGGCTGTGAACGGAGACCACAGAGGCTGGTGAAGCGTTCTGCAGCTGTCCCCACCCTTCCCACCTGCCCAGCCCTTCCCAGACCAACGCACCGGCGTGGACACTGATTCCGAGCGCATGAGGTCCTCATAGATCTCATCCCCCTCTGCCTCCTCATTCTCCACGCAGTCATAAAGGTCCTCATCTTCCTCAGCAGTGTCACTGGGGGACAGATTCAGGTAGTGTCCCCAAGCCAGGGACCATCAGACCCCTTCAGAATCAGAGCTGAATTCACAATGCCCCTAAGTCCTTCAGTGTGTCCCCTCAGACTCCGGGACAGACACATGTCCTTTCAGACCCTGGGACAGATTCCTGTCCCTCTGACCCGGGGACAGATCCATGACCCTCAGACCCCAGGACAGATCCATGTCCTTTCAGACCCCGGGACAGATCCATGTCACCTCAGACTCTGGGACAAATCCATGTCCTTCAGACCCCCGGGACAGATCCATGCCCTTCAGACTCTGGGACAGATCCATGCCCCTCAGACTCTGGGACAAATCCATGTCCTTCAGACCCCGGGACAGATCCACGTCACCTCAGGCTCCAATCTTCACTGTGTCCCACAAACCCTGCACATATCAGGCCCCAATACTCACTCAATCTGGTCTGAAAGACCACTGTAGATATCTTCATCGCCCATGGCGCTGTCGTCTGTTGGGAAGGGCCTGGGGGACAGAAAGGTATAAGCAGGGCAGTGGGACAATGGGCAGGAGCTTCAAGGAGGCCCCAGACCCACAGTCCTGACTGCTACTCACATGATTCCTTTGTTCTGTGCAATGGGTGTCCATGACAGAGCAGACAGGGTGTAGATGACCTGCGATAAGGGTATAGCTGCTCAAAACCCCCCTCCAGACTCACCCACCCCTCAGGCTCCCAGCATGGAAGCTATCCCTTGAGACTTTGGGAAGCATAGCTTGGCATCTCCCCTGAGTCCCTTCACTGCAAACAAAACCTCCCCACTATCGGGTCCACATGATCACTCAGGCAGAGCAAGGCAATAATTTGTTACATGGGAGTGATTGGGGGACCGGAGAGGCAGAACCACTCAGATCACACAGGAAGCAAGTGGGCAGATCCTTGAACTCATCCTACATGCACCAAGCCCATGCTTCGGGCAACATCCTGGAAGGCCAACCTGGCTCACCCAGTGGGCACACACACACACACACACAGACACACACACACACACACACACACACACACACACACACACACACACACACACACAGGTAGTAATGGAAGCAAATTAAGGTCCAATCTAGGGCACTGGGAATCCAACTCACCTTTCCAAAGTCCTGTACATCAAAGAGGTCGAAGGCCTCAAAGAGTTCACTGCGCTTGAGGCCGAACTTCTCACAGCAGGTAGACAGGAAGGTTCGGATGTTCTTAAGACAAAGGAACTATAGGGAAGAGAAATGAGGCTAGGGACACGCCATGGCATGTGTGCATACAGACAGACAGACACACATACACATACACACACACACACACAGGCAAACCAGAAAATACAGATAAAAATTAAATCCATTTGTAAATAAAAATAAAATAGGGCCAACAGAATGGCTCAGCAGGTGAAATGTACTTGCTGTGCAATCCCGAGGGCCTGAGCTCAAGCTCCAGAAACCACACAAAGACAGAGGAGAGTATAGATCCACAAAGCTGTCCTTTGACCTTCATACATGTACTGTGGCCCATGCATGCACAGCCACACCCACAATGACAATGATAATAATAATAATAACAAACAAAGACTGTGCCAGCCTTGAATTCCCTATGTAGCCCCGGCTATCATTACATAATCCTCCTGCCTCCAGGTAGTAATGAGAGCCTGGATGCGTCACCATTCACAGCTAGCAAATGTTATATTCTTATTACACATATTTACGTGTAAACAAGTCCACACTGGAGGTCAGAGGACAGTTTGTAGGAGTTGGTTCCTCCCTTCCACCATGTGGGTTCAGGGGATCAAATCAGATCATCGGGGTTAGTGGCAAGCTAACTTACCCCTGAGCCACCTAGCTGGGCCCTGAAAATGTTTTTAAAATAAAATGTTTGCCAAAATCCTAGAGCAAGCTCAAGGGGTGGTGGTGGGACTTATCAGCAGTTGCATCAGGCAGGGAGGGTGGGGATAGACTCAGAAAGGCACAAAGGATGGACACATTCTTTATCTCGGGAAGGATGTGGGCTGCAGGAGGGCTTGCAGTAACGAGAAGTGATTGTGTGGAGAAACCAAAGACTTGAGCGTCTTATAGGAAAATTGGACTCTGAGCTAAGAAAAAAAAACTGAGTGCTCAGCCCTAAATGAGACATCTACATTAACCCATCCCAGCCGAGGCTCAGGGAATGCCATGGTGGGGTTGGAGGGTGGAAAGACCATGAGAACCAGAGGATGGGGAGCAATGTTGTGTGATGGTGTCTGCTGGGTGTGACACAGGAGTCACTTGGGAACTGACTGCAATTGTGGGTGCCTGCATGCTATCAAGCCAGCCTGACCCCAGCACAGACTGGTAGATGACCTAAGCCCCACCTCTGCTAAGGAGCTTGGCATTCTGGAGTGAGAGAATCATTCTTTACTGAGGTATGGTCATTAGTGGGATTCCTGGGCTCCAGTGGATGCCTCACACATGGGCAGCACTAACCAGGTATAGCGGATTATAAAAACAGCATATAGTTGGGAGGAAATGTATTGGATGGGATATAGTAGGAGTAGGAAGCGCTGATGGAGGTGTGATCATATCTCATTGTACCCATTTTTAAAATCCTCAAGAATCAGGGCTGGAGAGATGATCAGTGGCTAAGAGCACTCGTTGCTCTTGTAGAGCAACATATGATAGATCACAGTCTCAGGGGACCTGATGTCCTTCATGGGCCTCAGGCATGCTCATTACACACAGACAGACACACACTCAGTCACATAAAACAAAGCCAATATTTTAATATCAAGAATAAGGAAGTGTTTGCCAAACCCTTCTTTTTCTCTAATTAATAATTTTTTCTTTAGGCTTGAGAATTTCATACATGTATACAATGGAATATGATTGTGAACACCCTGTGTATCCCTCCAAATATCCCCAACATGGTCCCCTCACAACTTCATGTCCTTTTTTTTACAGTCCAGTAAGTCCTATGTGTGCTGCCCGTGTGTGTGAGTGTAGGGCATTCACTGGATCAGTGGCCATACTCTCGGCAAAAAAAAAAAAAAAAGAGTCTTCACCCCTAGAAACTGTGTGCCATCAATAGCTCCTCTAGGGGGTGGAGCCAAGCACCATCCACCCACCTGTGTGTGCTGGCTGACTTTGAGCAGGTACCCACAGCTGTGGTCAGACAAACCATTTCACAGCATCCCTCCCTGGCTCTTACATTCTTCCCACCTCCTCTTTCCTTGAGCCTCGGAGTGGGGGAAGACTATTTCAACAGTTTCAAAGATTGAGCCATAAATTCCATGCGAATTTCTACCAAAATCATTTTTTAAATTATTACACTTGGCACGTGACTCATAAGATAGTGTAGAAAATCATAGAATCATAAACAGATGTTCTGACAATGTCAAATTAATGTGGAGCTGCTGGCCTTGCAAGACATTAAAAATTATCAGAATTGTTGGATGTGTTTGTATGTGTGTGCAGGTGCAATGGGTGTGCTAGTGGAGAGTTGTTTGACACTCCCCAATTTCTTTACTGAAACAAAGTCTCTCAGTAAACCACAGCTCTCTGAATAGCCTAGGCTGGCTGGCTGACTCCACCTCCCAATGCTGGGAGATTACAGGTATATCCCCCACTTTCTATGTGGGTCCTGGGGATCCAAGCTCAGGCCCTCATACTTGTAAAGCAAGCACTTTACCTACTGAGCTATCTCCCCTGTCCCCAAGAATTATTATCAAAGTCTACAGCAATTCCAACAGTGTGATAATGACCACCAGGCTCCAATATGGCTGCCGGGCTCCAAGATGGCCATCGTGATGCCCAGTTCCCAGTGTCTATGCAGAAACTTCAGGAATCTCTCCTGTAATCCCCTCCAATGCTGAAGCAACGGGCCCTGTGTGGCTAAGAGTATTAGTGAAAGTAATGATAAGGAATTCTTCAAAAGCGGGCACAGTGGCCTTGCGGGTTCTCTTTGACTTCTTGCATCATTTGGCCACAGTCATGTTGTAAGGCTACCCAATCAGTGCTGTGGAAGAGATCTGAGATTCTGTATGACTGAATCACCTGAGAAGTGTAAAGTCAAATGACAGTGCCTCATCCAACATTTGACTGTGGCCTCACAAAAAAACCTCAAAGGTGAACTGCCCAGCTAAGCCACTTCAGAACTCCTGACCCAAAAAGCCTATGAGAATCGTACTATGGAGCCACAGAATCACTTGTCATACACTGATAAGCAGGTAAATGGAGAGAAGAAAAAATGCAGGGAGGGCTATGTCTACAGCATCTTGTGATTCAGTGATAAGACCATTCAAAGAGCTTGACCTGGTGTGAGCCCTGGGTATCTGGAAATTATTGTCATTGTCATCACAGTCATGAACATCACCACCATCATCACCAACGCCATCAAAACCAGTACCATAATTACCACCATCATCATCTTCATCGTTATCACCGTCAGCACCACCCTCATCATTAACCATCATTGCTATTGCTACCATCACTATTCTCATTGTGACGGTCACCGCCATCATCGTTATTACCATCATCACCACTATCCTCAGCATCACCATCATCACCATCATCACCACCATCACCATCGATACCATACCAGCACCATAACCACCATCATCATTACCACCATCAGCAACTATCACAATACCATCACCATCTATCACCACCACCACAATCCCCACCATGTACACACAGCTCTCTCACCATCAGTCTGCTGCTCCAATGTCGAAGCCTCTGCTAATGAATGCATGGTATTGATCACATCGTGTTGCAATCGTATGTACTGATGGTGGAATCCCAGTGAACTCACTGCTCATCATGAGAGCAGAGATCAGGTCTCCACAGCCCTTGCTCCCCAGCTCCTGGACCCAATGCCGGCAGTGTAAAATGGTGGAAGGAAGGGGTGTGGCTATTATCTCATTACAAACCTATTGAGTAGCTAGTGAAGCTAAGCCCATTTGCTCTTTGCCTAGAGAAGTCTTAACTCTCCTATGCTTAGGCTTTGTGTGTGTGTGTGTGTGTGTGTGTGTGTGTGTGTGTGTGTGTGTGTGTGTTAGTGCAGGTACACATGTGTGCGCGTGTGGAAGCTGGGGACAACCTCAGTGTTGGGACTTAACTTATACCTTGCTTGAGTCAGGGTTTCCCTGTTGTTCGGTGCCTGTGAGCCTCCAGGGGCTCCCCTGTCTCCACCGCTCATCTCATCCCAGGGCCTCACTTCCACTTCTGACTCTCCATTGGGTTCTAGGAAGCAAACTCCAGTCTGCACACTTTCCTCTTTGAGCCATCTCTCTAAAGTCCTTCTTCCTGTTTGTGAGACAGGTTCTCATATAGCCCAGGATGACCTCAAGTTCACTGTGTAGCCAAGAATGAGGATGTGGTCCTGATCCTCCTGCCTCCACCTGTTGGTGAGCTGGGAATGACAGAAGCACACCCCGGGGTTGGGTTTTTGTGGTGCTGAGAGTGGTACCCAGGACTCCATGCGTGCCGGACAAGTGTTCTAGACACAGCCCAAGATCTAGACTATTTTTTGAGCTGTCCTCACATGCACAGCCTCCCCACCAGCAACACCCCACAGAGGATTGTGTAACAATTGCAACAACCCAACATGGACACTTCACCATTGCCTGAGGTCCACAAGTCACTCAAGATTTGGACATCTATTTAAAGACCTGGGGCTTTGTAGGGGGGCTCAACAGAAATTGTTGTGTTAAAGGAAGGGGGCGTCTCATGAGGACCCCGCCCCTTCTGGGGAGCTCTAAGCAGCTAACGGCTTCTGGGGAAGGGAGAGACATTTCCTTCGGCATCGCAGTCATTGATACATGGCCCCTCGGCGACCCCCCATTCCTGTCAGAAACTCTGATTGAACTCACTGGGTCAGGAAAAAGAAAATAAATTATTCCAAAGTAGAAGCAAGACTGGATGAGAAGGAAGGATCCAGTGGGGTCTAAGAGCCAGTGACAGAGCAGACATGATCAACGCACACATACATGTATCAAACCGTCAAAGAATACATCTTAACTTCTAAGTTATTGAAGGAAATCTGGGAGTCAGCTTAGTTGGTAAAGCAAGGACCTGGGTTTATTGCCTAAAAGCCAGGAAAGTGCCCATGTGCACTGGACTCTAGCAATCCCAGCACTGGGGAGGTGGAGACAGGAGGATCCCTGGGGATCACTGTCTAGCCAGCCTTGCTGAGCTGATAAAAGTGAGAGTCCCTGTGCTAAGATCTAACGTGGAGGGGCTAGAGAAATGGCTCAGCAGTCAAGAGCATCTTCAGAGGACCCAAGTTTGGATCCTAGCCCATGTCACAACTATTTGTGACTCCAGCTCTGGGGGATCTGGTGCCCTCTCTAGCATCTTCAGGCATCTGCACTCATGTACACACACACACACTCACACACACACACACACTCACACATACACACACTCACACACACACACAGACACACACACACACTCACACACACAGACACACACACACTCACACACACACTCACACACACACTCACACACACTCACACACACACACTCACACACACACACTCACACACACACACACACTCACACACACACACACACACACTCACACACACACACTCACACACACACACACACACACACACACACACACACACACAATGTGATAATAGTAATAATAAAGTTAAAGCTTTCTTTTAATACACCGTGAAACTGACTCAGGAAGACATCACAGGTTGTCTTCTGGCCTCCAAACACACCTTCACAAGTGCAAGCAAACATAAACACATGCAAAATACATACAAAGACTCCCACAAGCACCAAAGATAAAAATGGCTGAACAAGCCGGGCGTTGGTGGCGCACGCCTTTAATCTCAGCACTCAGGAGGCAGAGGCAGGCGGATCTCTGTGAGTTCCAGACCAGCCTGGTCTCCAGAGCGAGTGCCAGGATAGGCTCCAAAGCTGCACAGAGAAACCCTGTCTCGAAAAACAAAACAAAACAAAACAAAACAAAGAAAATGGCTGAACAAATGACTTCTGTCTGACAGGTGGGATAACTGAGGCTTGTCAAAGGGACACCACCTGCCCAGAGTCACACATGTGAAAAGGAGGGGTGTGGAGAAACCACAGAGCATAAAAGTCAAGCGCTGCCCCAGCTCCTCCCTGGCTCTGTGAGCCACACTGAGACATCACACTCCCTTCCCGCAGCCCTCACAGGGACATACTAGGAGCCAGCATATCACAGAAATTATAGACACCACCCAGAAGTCCTACGGACCCTAGACTAACCCCAGACAGCCAGACAGAGCCAGCGGGCCACCAGAGGTGAGAGGTATCTGTCTGGCCTAAAACAGGAAACCCCCTCCTAACCTCAGAGGATCAGCTGAGCTTTAAGACTGCCTCCCCTCCTGTCGCATGACCCCTCCAGAAGGAGTATGATTCATCACCCTTTCCACAGCTTCAGAGTGGACAGTTAGAGAACAGGGCTCCTTCAGAAAGCAGCAGTGACTGCGGTTAGACCGCTAGAAGAACTTCCCAGTATCATGAGGTATGTTAAAAGGTGATGAAGGACAGGAAGCCGCTTGCTGTAGGAGGTATGTGGAAGAACTCTTCCTTGTTTTGTGGGGACAGCCCCTCCACTTCCCTCATTCTCCAGGATGAAAGAGGGCCATGGCGTTGGGGGAGCAATAAGGCCTTGGGTAAATCAAGAGCCAGGCATTGTCGTCAAGTCGGAAGTCGGCTCTTTGGTGCTTCTGCCCAAAATAGAGAGTTTTGTGCAAGGAAGTGGCACTCCGTGGTAGAGGCCTCTACTGGGGGCTGGGGAAAAGCCACCCAGACTCTACACAAATTCTGTCTTCCGTGCTTTCCACACCCACAACCCCAACCCAGGGAGACTGCCGGAAACAGGAAACGCCTTACTGTGCCTGACTGGGGAAGATAGAAAACAGTGGAGGGATGACATCTTCGAGGCTCTTCCTGTCTCCCTGAGGCTGCCCAGAGAGGGTGGTCATGCTGTGCATCCTATCCAGAGCTTTGACGTGGAGGCGCTGATGACACACTGTTCAACATGAGTCTGCAGCATTCTGGGAGTAAGGCTGCGTTTCCTCTCGCCCCTCCTCACACCCCAGCCAGCCCTTTGTCTCCTACCTAGGAGGAGGTGTGAGGTCACTATAGGTAGCAGGGGACCTGGGCAGGTCATCTTAACCTTCATGCTTTGGGTTCCCCAACAGAAAATCAGGAATGAAATCACAGTGTGGTGGTATATACACCTGTAATCTCAGCATTTGGGAAGCTGAGGCAGGGGGATGGCTATAACTGATTAGCCTGGACTACGTGATGAATTAGTTCCAGGCTGGCCAGGGTTCTGCATAGAGACCTTGTATCAAAATGCGGGAAAACAAGGGAAAGAGAGAAGGGAGGGGAGAGGGCTCGGGGACAGGGGAGGGGAGAGAGGGGAAAGAAGGAGAGAGGAGGGTGTTGTGTAGCAATTTCCTCTAAGATGAAACCTTCCACTTTGGAAGGAAGCTCATTAAGACACAGAATGTGCTAAGAGGAAGCGATACACTCCACCGATACACTCCATCCTACGGAGAAGCGTGTCAAGCTCAGGAAATAAACAACAGGAAGTCCCTAAAACAGATGAGATTCTCTAGGCCCCTCCCTCACCTCCCCAAGCACAAGCTGTAAGGACTGCTGGTGGCTGAACTGCCCAGAAGAGGTTCAGACAGGCAGGACAGGGCACCTGGAAGAGGCTGCCCTGATTGCAGGCTGTGCAGCGCTCTCCGGGTTTCCAGTAAGTGCCTCCATGCCGGACCTCGGTGATGTCTCTGAGTCATTTCTGTTCCTGGAAGTGACCCTCACTCCCATTCCTGAAAGCAGCCCCGGTGACACTCATTGGTTCAGCAAGCTGGACTTTGGTGGCGTCCTGGCTTTTCTCTGCTGTCAGCTCCCTGTCTGGGGTGCACGGACATGTGTTCATGGTTCTCCCAGAAGAATGTCGCACAATGAAGAGAAGGAATGGAAAGAGGAGGAGATGGGTGAAAATGGAGGGATTGGAAGAAGAGAGGAAGGGAAGGAGAAGAAAAGGGGGAGAGATGAGCAAGAGAGAGAAGGGAGAGAGCCAGAGAGCCACCTCTCCACTCCAGAACTGATAACTAACACAAAGCCTGACCTACAAAACCCACTCAGTAATTGACTCAGCAAGCATACATTAAGTGTTTACTGTTTACCTAGCACTGGAACCCAGTAGTAGATAAGGAAAACGGGCCCCGATGCCACAATGCTTGTAACCTGGAGAGAAGGGTAGATTAACAGGAGGGACTCTCACAAGCGATCCGGATATGGGTTGGTGACAAGGCTGGTGAGTGTGTGGTATGAAGTGCAGTCAGCTGAGGCACGAAGTGACAAGAACAGGCAACTGTACAACATCGGGGTAGTGGATGGGAACGCAGGGCTCAGCTGCAGCCATCGCTAGACAGAAAGGGATGGGCACTGGGGGAGGAAAGCTGGACAGCGTGACCTTCAACAGTACAGGTGCATCCACTTTTAAAAGTCTTCCAACTTCTACAGCAAGACACGCACAGCTGCGCAACCTATACTCCCGACAAGCTCTACTCAAAAAATAAAAATGCCTAAGGGGTGGTTGGGGTGTGGCTCATGGATGGAGCCCCTGCCTAGAATCCGCCAGTGAAGGGCTGGGGGCGTGGTCAGAGACGGAGCTCCTGTCTAGAATCCTCCAGTGAGGGGCTGGGGGAGTGGTCGGGGTGGAACCCCCACCTAGAATCCTCTAGTGAGGAGCTGGGGGTATGGTCAGAGGTGGAGCTCCCACCTAGATTTTCCGGGTGAAGGTGTGTGCATGAAGACATGTGCACATGACTGCAGGTACCAGAGAAGGCCAGAAGAGGGCGCTGGATCCTCTGAAACTGGAGGTACAAATGGTTGTGAGGGACATGATGTGGTTGCTGGGAACTGAACTTGGGTCCTCTGAGCTCTAATCCCCTGAGTCATCTCTTCATCCCCCACCTTATTTTTCGGCAAGTCTCTTTCTCAACTTGGAGCTGGCCCATTAGGCTGGGCTGGTGGTCAGAGAACGGTAGCAATCCTCGTATCTCAACCTTCCCAATATGAGGGTTACAGACATGCTCTGCTCCACCATCCTCAGGTCGCCATGGTTGCATGGCAAACACTTCACCCCATCAGCCACCTCCTGGCCCCCACACTCCTGTTTTAAAAAGAACAGCTACCACTGTACTTGGGTCCGCTAAAGAAACTGGCTCTTAAACATTTTGCCATCTCTCCAACCCCACTATCTTTTTTGAGACTGGCCTGTGATTGCCAGTGTTCTTCCTTACTGTATCGCCCCAGGGCTGGGGCGATATCTGCAAGCAGACTGTTTCCAGGACGACCCCATCACCTCAGTAATGAAAGTATACCAGTGTCCCCATCCATTCTAGACCCTTCTCTGCATCAAACCTGCACATCCTCCTTGGTGACTTATCTCAGCTGACAGAATGAAAGTGCTGTGGAGAGAGCTGAGGGAAAACAAGCTAGACAGTCATGATGACCAACACAGCAGGCTTTCATCCAGTTTGCTGTGCATGTGGAAGCCAGATGACAAGCTTGAACATCCTTCCTCAAGAGCCTTGTGTTTTGAGACAGGGTCTCTCATTGGCTAGACCTCGTAGGCTCAGCTAGGCTTGCTGAGCAGTGAACCCCAGGATCACTGTCTCTACCTCCCCAGTGCTGAGCTAAAAGGTGGACACCACACCTGGCTTTTTTTTCTCCTGGGTGCTGGAGATTCAAACTCAGATCCTAGCACTTCCAAGGCACTGATGGAGCCATCTCCTAAGCCACACTTCTTAAAATGTGGACATCTCTGAGCCATGGTTGGTTAAGCTCACAGATATAGCACAGTCAGATATGGGGGAAGAAAAGAATCATTCATTTATTCATTTTACATTTCATTTGTGTGTGTGGAAGTCATTTCTTCCTTGCACCATGTGGCATTCAGGAATAAAACTTGGGTGTTCAGGCTTAGCAGCAAGTGACTTTACCCACCAAACCAACTCCTGGCCCTTGCGTTTTTTGTCTCTTTCCCTAGCTAGCACGGTGTCACCCTCTCAAGGGCACTGACACATTCATTTTTTTTCTTCCAGCTGTGTACCCGGTACCCAGACCTGGGACGTACTCAATAAGGTTTGAATCAGTGAAGAGATGGCTGGATGAGCGGGGGCCTGTGTGCTCTTCCCTGCCAGGAGCAGTTTTAAATCCCTCGCAGCTCTAAGAAAGATTGATTTGCATCGCTGTACCTATTCCCCTCTGATTTGGGGTATTTCTTATCAGAGGAACAAAAGTAAGAACAGCGTTTCGCATTACTTATTAGTGGTGGCTTCACTCCCTCCCGTTATCCCATACCCACCCCTTGTCCCTGTGATGCTCTGGGTCTTTTACTAGACTGCTGATTTCAGGACACAGCCGAGCAAGCTGCAGCTACTTCCTTCCTGCCTTCTTCCTTTCTGCTGCTTCCTTTTTAAATTAATTTTAATCTCTTGGGGATGGGGGGAGTGCAGCGTGTCAGTGTGCATGTATGCATGATTTTGCATGCGTGTCAGCACAGTATGGTGCAAGTGTGCACATGTGTGTGTATACACACACGCATGCATGTGTGTAGGCCAAAAGAAGTCAGCATTGGGTGTCTTCTTTCCTTGGTTGCTCTCTGTCTTATTTTTATTAAAAAAAAAAAAAAACAGCCAGACATGATGGCACATGCCTTTAATCCCAGCACTAAAGAGGCAGAGGCAGGCAGATCTGAGTTCAAAGCTAGCTTAATCTACAAAGGGAGCTTCGGGACACCCAGGACTGTTACAAAGAGAAACCCTGTCTTGAAAAATGAAACAAAAAAAAGGTTTTAAATAAATAAAAATAAAATCCTTGGCTACACAGTGAAGTCAAGGGCAACCTGGGCTACGTAAGACTGTCTCAAGAGTTTTGGGTTGTTTTTTGTTGGTGGTGGTGATGGTGGATATAGATAGATAGATAGATAGATAGATAGATAGATAGATAGATAGATAGATTGCTATACACAGGATGGTTAAGCAATAGAGTGGCTCGTTCCATAGCATACAAGTTCTACCAACTGAGGAGAGTCACCTATAGATGACTTAAAAACCAAAGGCAGGACAAGCAGGTCCTATCAAAACGGCACACCATTTCCTACAAGAGATCAAATCATAGGCTGATTTTGGACTCCATAAAGCTAGTCTCTCATGTACCAAGGGACAACATACAACTTGTCAGAAGATGGTGGGCTAGGGTAGGTCAAGCATTTGCTGTGCAAGCATGAGGATATGAGTTTGAATCCAAAGCACCAACCTAAGAGCTGGGCATAGCGGGGACGCCTCTAATCCCAGCCCTGGGGCGATACAGTAAGGAAGAACCCTGGCAATCACAGGCCAGTCTCAAAAAAGATAGTGGGGTTGGAGAGATGGCAAAATGTTTAAGAGCCAGTTTCTTTAGCGGACCCAAGTCCAGCTGCCGGTAACTCCAGCTCCAGGGGATGCAGTGCCTGGGCTTTAGCTGGCTCCTGCACACAAACGCACATGTCCTCACAGAGACCCGCACTCGCGATGGAAAACCTTAAAAATATATTTGAGGCAGCAGAAGAGCACTTGAGGAAGACACAGTGCCTCCACCGGCACGTGTACAAGCCTGCATACACACGGGCGCACAGACAAAAAGGAAAAAGGCAATGGGTTGAACAGTGCCAGGAAAGGGGGGATTTTGGTGACTTGTTGGAAGCCTTGTTGAAACATTGATGTTTAAGCAAAGGCTTGAAGGAGGTGAGGGGGCAGCCAGGTGGATACCCGCATGAACAACAGCGTTCCAGGCAGAGGAAACAGTCGGCGCCAAACACCTGAGGCAGGACCGTGCCTAGTGTAGGCTGCCAGAGGAGCGTGGAGGAGAGATTGAACCAGGTGTTTGAGGAACCAAAGCTAAGATCTGTGAAACAAACACAATGAAATTGTCACCACAGCACCTAACCTTGACTTTTGTCCTTGAGAGGAAAGCAACAATGTCTGAATAACTAGATTTCCATTGATGGGCTGGGGGCATGGTCAGGATGGAGCTCCGCCTAGAATCCCCAGTGAGAGGTTGGGGGCGTGGTCAAGGGTAGAGCCCTGCCTAGAATACCCCAGTGAGGAGCTGGGGGCGTGGTCAGGGGTGGAGCCCTGCCTGGAACGGCCCAGTGAGGGGCTAGAGGCATCTCTCAGTGGTAGAACACTGTTCTAGCTGAGGAAGTCTTAAGTTCCCTTGCAGTTGAGACAAAGAGAAATATAAATAGGGAACTGAGTCATGGAGATTTTCAGTAACTTCCTGTAATGTTTAGTGTCATCAACTTGACTGGATCCGGGGTTGGCTAAGAGCCAAGCATCCAAACACACCTATGAGAGATTATTTAACCTCTGTGCCTGCCTGTGGGGGATTATCTAGATAGGGTTGAGATAGAAAGACACATCATAACTGTAGGCCTCACCATCCTGTGGCCTGGGGGCCTGGACTGAATGAAGCCAGCATTCATGTCTCTGCTTCCTGACTGTAGATGTGATGTGACCAGCTGTGTCAACTCCTGCCACCATGCCTCCCCTGCAGTACAGTCTGTACCCTGAGATTTTGAGCCTGAATAGCCCTTCCTTCCTGAGATGTTTTGAATGAAAAACTGTCCCACATATTCTTGTGGCATTTGAACTCATGGCCCCCTACTGAAGGCACTGTCTGGCAAGGTTTAGGAGGTGTGGCCCTGTTAGAGAAAGTGTACCAGTGGAGGAGGCTGCCAATGCTTGAACTTGCTTCCTGCTCACTGCTTGAGGAAGGAGCCCCCAACTTTTCCTGCATCACGACTCCCACCTTTTGATGGTGTGGACTCCTATCCCCTCTGAACCAGAAGCCCAAATCAATCCTTCTATAAGTCGCCTTGATGATGGTGTTTTATCCCAGCAACAGAAAAGTAACTAAGACACGTCCCCAAGATCCTGCCGTTGGAATTGGAACTCAGGGTGTACCAGACCGCCGACTTCAGGGCCCCACACTGTGTTCCTCCACTGAGCCTGGATTGAAATCTGGGAGATGAGGTACCGATCACTGTATACTCAACAGCATCCTTGGCTTGTACACTGTAGATAGTGACAGCTCTTCATTCTCCACCCAGGTGCCACCAAAAGCCCCCTCAGAGGAGACCTGTGCCTACCTTGCACTCACATATACCTAGGGTTAAGACCCCATGCTGATTCTGGGCCTTGGTGAGTAGGCCTAGCATACACGAGGCCCTGGGCCCATCCCCAGCACCACATAAACCAGGTATGGTGGCACACCTGTCATCCTGGCACACAGAAGATAGAATGTGGTACAGGACTATCATCTGAACCCAACTACCATGCTCCTCATGAGCTCGGCTGCAGCTTCTTACAGACTGTTCCCTTGTAGGAGAAGGACCAGAACAGGTCATGGGACCTCACATGAGCATCCAGCCACTGGCCCCTGCCACTGTATGCAACTCTGCCCTAAGTGTATGTGGCCTTGGAATCACAGGACGGACACAACTAAGAAGGAGTCGGAAAAGGGCTCCATCTGCACAGCCAGAGCAAAGCTGTCATCCACAAGGGGTACAGACCTTCTAGTATGTCTGCTTTGGGGTCACCCACACTCCTGCCGCTAACCGCCTGAATTCCAAATTGCTGTTTGCACTCATACACTCAGGGAGACTTGATAAATGACAGAGGCCATAGCTGAGCGATGGCGTTGGGAGTTCCATTTCCATGCATCGTTACAGGATTTCAATCACACAAATGTATCATTTAACCAAACACCTGACTGTCTAGAAGGTTCTGTTGTGTTTGCCAGCCTCCAAACCCTGTCTATCACACCAAAGACAGCACCCCACTCTGTGCTGCACTGTTTCCACGCTCCTGACTCAATTGTGTGTGCGTATGTACACCTGTGCATGCATCAGAGGACAGACATGAATGGCAGATGCCCTGTGCTATCACTACCCACCTGATTGAGTCAGTCTCTAACTGAACCTGGAGCTAGGCTGGCAGCCAGCAAGCCCACAGCCCTGGGGTTACAGAGAGGGGCTCACAGCCATACCTGGCTTTTTAATGTATGTGCAGACCCACGTTTGTATAGCAAGCCATTAAATTCAAGCCAATCACCCTGCTAGCTTTTATTTTTCAGTTCAGGCATGCCACCCAAGGGCTCTACCAATGTGCACAGGTACACGCCCTCATGCCCACATGAAAGGTTTGCTGGGGCTGGAGGCTCAGCAATGTCTTTTACCCCAACTCCTGCTTTTCCTGGAGTTTAATGAGTCTCACATCCTTTCCCAAAACCCACCTCTTTCTCTTCAGGCTTTTAGCCACAGAAGAGAGAAGTGCACATTTGTGATGTCTGGGGCCTCTGTTTCTGTGGGCCTTAGACCTTATGGGCACTGACCAGTCTGAAAATGCTCCAATCTGACCTCTACCACCAGAGCTGGGATAGCCACTACCCTGAGCATATAGGCCTACCCCACCTCAGGACCTTCATACAGGCAGAACCCCCTGCTGGGGTCACCATCCCCACAAGCAGAGTGCTCATCTTTCGCTACCCGCAGGCTTTTGCTCTAGCAAGGCTTTCTAGACTCCCTACTCAAAAATGTCACCAAGCACCCTTTCCAAGAATTTCTTCAAAGTATGAGCCACTGCCTAAAAATGTACACCCTGTCTTTGTTTTCTCATCAATGTATTTCCCTTCTTCAGAATATGGTGTGTTAAATCATGAACACGTGTGTCCGACTCCCATAGTCCCCAGCACGAAGGATGGGGCTTGCCCTGCACAGTAACTATTTGATGGATGGGTGAGTGGATGGATGGAGGGATGGATGGATGGATGGATGGATGGATGGATGGATGGATGGGATGGATGGAAGGTAGATGGGTGGTATATATATTATTTCTTCCCTATTTGCTGGAAAAAGGAGAGTGATGAAGAAGTGGAGGAACTAAGTAGTCTTCTCATTCCAACCTCTACACCTTTATCTCTGCTTCCATAAGTCACTCTTTCCCTGTCATTTCTGCCTTCTACATCCCACAGGCCACTCTGTCCCTGGCTGCATTCGGCTAACAATGTCCCAAAGGCCCAGAGGTGACCTCCGTAGGGCACCTCCCTCTGGCATATTGTGCATAGCCCATTGGTTCTCACACACATCTCCTCCAGAAACAGAATTTCCAAGGAAGGCAGAAAGAACTGAGGCTGGAAGCCACAGAGAAGAGAGATGGAGAAGGTTAAGGTGAACCCTAGCCCAGCCTGAAGCTCCATACAAGAGGATATTGGAAGCCAGAACAATGGGAAAACTCCTACTGACTCTTCAAAACCCAGCCTAAGTATCCCTCTTTTCATAAGGCCTAATTCTCCCAGGCAGTGTCCTGCCCACGTCCCCAGAGCACACAGGCCTGGGACATATCTTTTTCTGTCTCCTTGTGTTTAAGAGCTCTTTGTGGGCCAGAGCCAAGTTCCCACCATTGCCTGGTACATATTAGGACTATTGTTGGAACAAAGCAGGTCCTGTGGGGATTAACACCATGCACACTTGCCCTTCAGAAAATCAGCCTTAGCTATGATGCACAGGGTGGAAGTTCATCCTTAACTCCGTTTTCCCAACAGCTGCGATTGCCACATCGTAGGGCACCCAGAGTCCTACCAGATCTGGGGCCCAACATGTCCCATGGCCACTTCCTCAAGCTCTTAAAGCTACTGGAGTTCAAGCAAATGTAGGCAAATCTCTGATGGCCTGTAGCCAGCCAGGTTCATGGAGGACTGTGGGTTTTGTGTTCCCTGTTCCCCTCAGAGAACTTGTGGTGGAACCAGGGGCCACTACCTCACCCACTGACAACTACATGGGGCCCCTCACATGAGGGAAGAGACCAGGCCCCCGACAACCACTGTTCATCATTTCCAGGGATGGCACCCTGGGACTTGAAAGAACTGGCTGTGCTGGTCTCAAAGACTGAAGGCAAGATGGTAGATGCCCCCTACACCAGGGCTGTGTCCTTCAGACCCCAGGGCAAGGTCATGTTCCCTTAGATACAGCTCATACCCCTCATCCTCCATGGTAAGGCTATGAACCCCTCTGACTTGAACCTATATCTTCCTTTCCTAGGACTATCAGACCCCCTCAAAACCCAGCATCCCTGGAGAAGCAGGGAAGAGAGCACAAAGCCACCAGTCACATTTCCCCACCACCCCAATCACATTCAAATAAAAATTTGAATACATTTCCTAAGCACATCTGAGCATGCCTCCCCTGGAAGGGTGGGAGGTGGAGAAGCACCAGACTCTGAGTCACCCTGGCCCTTCTCAGAATCCCTGGCCTCGGCCCTGCATTCAATGGGCCCTTCGTGGGATAACATTGCAGACCCCCACCCTCCATGACACACAGCCCAGAGCCCCGGCAGGAAGTGGAGGTGAAGGAAGATGTGAGGAGGAAGGGGGGGCAAAAAGAGGCGGAAGAGGAGGAGCCACAGGTGGGGGAGAAACAACTGAAGGCCTCTCTCTTCAAGGCCTGCATCTGGTGGCTCCAACCTCATGCGCACTCTTGGCTATCCACAAGGCACCCGCGTACCCCTCGGGCCCCTCTAGATGGGTCTCAACAGTTAGCCTGGGGTTGGGGGGGTTCCCCCTAGTTTGCCAAGGCAGATGCAAGCCAATATAGAGTCTGTAAACCCACCCAGAGCCCTGCTCTACTCAGCACCACCCCTTAGCCAGACCCAGGCCTAGAGAGGCGCTCCCCCAACCCAGCCCTGCCCTGGCATCACCCAGCAGGCTCACCTGAGACATCTGGGGCCGTAGGTTAACCTCCCGCAGGTTGATAGCTTGGGGAAGCAGGTTGTTAAGCAGTTGACACAAGAGGACACCATCCCGAAGTGCCTGTGCCAGCTCACACACCTGGGCCCCCTCCCATGTCACACGGTGGCTGGGAGGCAGCACCCGACACTGGATCAGCCAGTGAGTGCACTGTCGCCAGAGCTCCATAGTGGCTGCCTGCCTCCCCCTCGGGGAGGCCCCCGTGCACCCTCGCGCCTCCACCACCACTGCCGCTGCCTGCCCCAGTGGGGACAACTACAACACCACTTCCTCTTCTGTGACTGTAACTGTCGCCCTGGGGGTGGGGGGTAGGGAGGAGCTGTGGGGCGGAGGGGAGCACCTGCAGTTCCGCCCCCAGGCCTTCCACGCACTGGTGTGACCTTGCCTCTCTCCACCCACACTGAGCAACCCGGGCACCTGCAGGACTAAACAGACACGACCTCATCCTGCCTATTGGCACATAAGCTGTCACCTCCTCTGGCTCCTCCTGGTGCCCTGTGTAAGGCCCTGGTCTCTCATAGTCTGTCCCCGCTGCAGCCCCCAAAGGGCACCCTTGAGCACAGTGTTAAGTCTCAACCATTCCTCCTCTACCCATAGCCTTTTATGGCTCCGACTTCCTTCTTCCACGGGGTCAAAACCCAAGTGTTCCCTGAACCTCACATGGCCCTGATCACCCTGCCCCCACCCCTCCCAGCCTCCCTGTCCTCTCTCCCCCTGTGCTCAAGCCACACTGACCTCCATCCTGCCCCTGACCCTTGGCCCTTGTGCCCACCACCCTGCGTTAAGATAATGACTGACTACATACATCGCTGCCTATGTGCTACTTTTTGACTAATGAGTGCTCAGCTACGGGGGGTGGGGCGGCGGGACATCTATATCGCCACTGCCTCAAGTCTGGAGAGAGAAAGGGTGAAAAACTGGGGAATGGGGAGGTCTGTGACATGCTCTCCCAGTCATGGCATGAGAGCTGTGCTCATGAAGTCAAGCCAGGAGCATGAGCCAACATCCCCACAGGCAACAGTAATGGATGCAGTGGGTTTAAAAAGAGCAAATAAGTGGAGAGAATGGAAAGGGGTCCAGGACTCGTTGGGAGTGCCTGGGGGAGTAAGAGGGAGTTGAGGGTGGGAACATGTGGGAAACTGTCAAATAATATCATATAAATACACAGTAGAAGAGGTGTTCTGCTTTTACAGTCATTTTTTCTTTTTCATTTTTATTACATTTATTTGGCATATATATGTATATATGTCATATCTGTGTATGCGTGTGAAGACACTTGTGGGGCATAGTTTATGTGTGGAGGTCAGAGGACATGAGGGAAGGAGTCTGTTCTCTTCTTCCACCATGTCAGTTCCAGGGATTGAACTCAGATCTTCAGGCTTGCAGCAATCACCTTTGCCCACTGAGCCCTCTCACCACCCTTTTTTTTCTTTCTTTTCTTCTTTCTTTCTTTTTGATCTTGTGCTGTGAATAGCATGTGTTTGTGCATGTTTGTGTGTGGAGTGTGGGTGCTTCAACACACTGACAGATGTGTTGAAGTCACAGGACAACCTCAATGAAGGTCTTCTCCTCCATACTGCTTAAGGCAGCCTCTCTCTCTCTCTCTCTCTCTCTCTCTCTCTCTCTCTCTCTCTCTTTCTCTCTCTGTTCCTGGATAGCTGGTCCCTGAGCTTCCACAACTGTCTCTGCTTCCCATCACATCCTAGGAGCATAGAGAATAAAGAGCCTAGACTACCTCCTCCTGCTTTAAGTGTATGCCAGGGATTTGAACTCAGGGCCTCTCAATCCTATAGCGCACACTTGACTGAGCAGTCTCTTGAGCCTCCAAATGTCATTTTTTCTGAGGTCTTCCAAAATTTCAAATCACAGCCCTCCTCCACCCTTTCCTGTCCTTTCCCTCTCTATAAACTCTGATACCCAATAAACCTGACAATTATATAGCCCACCTTTCCAGCTGTTGAGTTCCCCTTTGAGTCAAAGCCACCATCACCCTCCCCTGTCATTCACGAATTAGTTTGCTTAACAAATATTTACTGCCTTCCTACTTACTTATAATTTAGCTACTATTATTAGGAGCTAAAATTCCCTTTGCCTGGAAGCCCTTCTCAAGATTTAGCTCACCAGTTTCCAAGTAGCTCCCCTCCCACTCTGCCTTTTCATCCTTATGGCCACTAGGCGGTGCTAGACCGCTTCCCTGGACCACCGTGAGTCTGATTTACATAGCGGGGAGATGGGGGAAGAGGTGGGCACAGCCTGGAAACCCTCCCTTTTGCAACTCTGCAAGCGAGGACAGTTTCCATCCCCTATTTTTGACATCTGTGACTTCCTACGCATCCTCTCCCTCTTCTGTAAACTGGGTAACAATTTACTTTCTCTGCTCACGGTCAGGGTCGAAGATTACAGGGGGAGGCCAGGCTGTGAAAAAAAACGAGGTAGGCTGGAAAGCATCAACTAGGGCTCTAAATTCAAAATCCATCCCTACCACTCCCAGGCTGCGGTACATTTGCACGAATGACTTAGCTCCTTCACCCCTGTGCCTCAGTTTCTCCACTGGGAAAATGGGGTGGGGTGGGGTGGGTGACGTGAATAGCACCTGTCTCATTCCTGGAGTGAGTCAAAATTAACCCGTAGGGTCAGGACTAGCAAGCTGAATTGTCTTAGTATCCAGTAGGTGTTCAATAAGCGTTGCCGCTATTATATGGAATACTTTAAAGAATCTCATATAGCCCAGACTGGCCTTGAACTTCGCAGTGTAGCTAAGGCTGACTGAAGTCTTGATCCTCCTGCCTCCTCCTCTCGAGTGCTGCAGTTGGTTCGTGCATGCTGGGCCAGCGCTCTACCCACTGAACACCCGCCACAGCCTGACTTACTAGTGAGCTTTGAATAAACGTGGCCTTTTAACAAGTGCATATCGCCTCTCTTGCCGCAGATTTGCAACCCCCAACTTCCTCTGCCTCGTCTCTGGGCATCAGGATGGAACC
The DNA here is from genome assembly GCF_003668045.3 of Cricetulus griseus. NCBI lineage: Eukaryota > Metazoa > Chordata > Mammalia > Rodentia > Cricetidae > Cricetulus > Cricetulus griseus. The sequence goes on from NC_048598.1 coordinate 96,210,003, forward strand.
CCACCCCCAACCTGAGAAACCATCCGAACCCTCAGTCTTCATCCTGGTCCCAAACTCCCGCCCAGCTCCGTCTTTGATGGAGGCTGTCTACTTCCCCACAAGTCTCTCAACTCTCATCCCCAGCAGGGTGAGGATGGCCTGGAGGAAGCAGCAGGTTTGTTGCCACAGGCTAGGACTGCCCTGAACTGATTTGGATCCCTGGGGATTTGGAGAGACACCGCCCGGTCCTATGGAGACATGGTATGTGGGAAAAGTCATTCTAGGCCTCAGTGGGTTGAGCGCTCTCCAGCGTGCACAAAGCCGGGAGGTTCAGTCCCCGGCACCGCGCATGGCAGCTCACACCCGCCGTTCCAGCACGCGGGAGATGGAGGAAGGAGGACCAGGAGTCCAAGGTCATCCTCGGAGAGATAGCTGAATTCTGTAAAAAGGGGGGGGGGGCAGAGAAAGAAGAAAAGGAAAGAGAAAAATCCCAAAGAATGGTACTAAGTGGGGCGTGGCCGTGAGGAGGTGGGGCGCCTGTCTAAAGAGCGGGGCTATTTGGAGTTGCCAAGGACGGGGAGTCTATTGAGAACAGACGCACACACTCACACTCACGGACGGACGCACACGGATGCCGCTGCAGGCGGACAAGTTCCAAGGGGACGGGGAGAGCACCTGGGAGGTTCCTTTGGAGGCGGAGCCTGAAGGGGCGGGGAAGGTGTGCCGGGCTGAAGGGGCGGGGCCAGGTGCTAGGGCTGGGCTCCAGCCAGGTGGAGTGCTGGCGAGGCTGGACCCGGCTGGGGCGTGGACACTGCGCTCCTCAACCGCTGAGCCTCCAGATTGAGTCCCGTCGGATCCTCCCAGAGTCCGGCCCAGGTGAGTGAGGGGGTGGTCTTTGGTAGATCCAGGGTCCCTACTGATCGGGGTGGAGCCGTCAGCTCTCAGGGAGAACCCCAAGATCCATCCAAGAGAATCTGCGGGGGGAGAGGGGGAGGGACGGAAGAAGTCTCCAAGTGAGTGGCTGAGCGTCATGCGTGTCCGGGAACCCGGGTGTGCCTTGGGTGGCCCTCGCACAGCTCCCAGTGTGTTTCCTGCTCTCTGCGGAAACACTCTAGGCTTCCACTTTCGTGTGCGCCAGCGCAAATCCGGATCTGCCCCTCCCTGGCTGGCTGGCTCCAAACCCTTCCTAAAGTCGGGCCTGTGATCTCTGGTTTAAAATGGGGTGCTCCCCTTACTGTGAGGTTTCCCCTCCAGGACTCCTTTTCTTACCCTCTGGTCCCTCCTGGTTCACATCAGCACCTTGGTCCTGTGAAAACATCAAAAAGCAACCCGGCTAACTAACTGCCTCACCCTCAGCTCACCACACCAGGCATCCCGAACTCTGCCTTGTTGCCTCAGTCCAAACCTAGGTCTCAGCTCCCAGGTCCTCGCCTTCTAGAAAGGGTCTTTCATATTTAAAAGAACACCAGCCCCCCCCCCCGACGAGATGGCTCTGCTGATAAAGGCGCTTGTCCCTGCAACCTACTAGCCTGAGTTCCGTTCTGGAACCCACATGAAGACAGAGGAGAGAACCGTGGCCACTGACTTGTTCTCTAACCTCCACCCTCGAACCTTAGCACTCCGGCACACAATAAAATTTTTAAAAGATCCCTGCACCTCCAGCCTTCCTTACCGCTACAATATCTTACCGCTTCACTACTTGCACCAGGGACCCTTAGAAATGATCTTCGTTCATCTGTTGGTTGTTGGTTGTAGCTGGGGATGGAGTAATTGGGAGTTCAGAGTCTAGGACAGGCTGCTCCACAGCAGGTCTTAAATCACCATATCAGTTCAGGGTCGAAGGTGAGACCCCAGAACCCCAACTTCCCCTGCTGATTAAGTGCACCCCTAAATGTGTGTGCAGCTTTACACAGACACAGAAGACCCACAGACCTCACTCAAGTTTGCCTAGCCGTTTCTCCGGTTCCCCTCCCCTGTCAAAATAAATTATCCCCCAAAAGACCCAGAGGACAGCTTCATTGACCTGGGGTGGATCTGTGCCCTCCTTAGGCTCTCCCAACTTGCACCAGAGGAGCTTGGTCCTCCCTGGCCTCCATTCCTGTCAAGGTGACTGGAGAAACAGGAATTTGTGAGTCGTGAAGTTCACGACCATAGTTGCGGACCCCACCCAGGTGACAAACAGGAAATGTGCACGTTCTGGAGCACACCTGGCTTCAGGTGTACAATGCCTGAGGCAGCTCTCTCCGGGACCCTAGGGCCCCAGGTCTCAGCTGACCACGCAGCTAAGGGTGCCCCGCCCCCTTTCCTGGAAGCGGTGACTCAGGAGGCAAGAATCCTGCTGCATACCTCTCTGAAGCTTCGGCCAGGGAGGGCCACTTCTAGGCTCCAGACTTTGGAGACAGACAGACAGACAGACAGACAGACAGACAGACAGACAGACAGACAGACAATCGTTGGATGGGTGGATGGAGAGAGAGAGAAAGAGAGAGAGAGAGAGAGAGAGAGAGAGAGAGAGAAAGAGAGAGAGAGAGAGAGGATAGCCCTCTCTCTCTCACCCAAGGTGATTTGTGTGACAGATATTTGAGGCACAAGCTGGGGCCTGTGGAATAATGTCTGAGATCTAAAATCTAACCATAATATACTAACAAAATAGCTGAGTTCCCAAATACAAGGAGAAACTCTAAATGTAAAATGTAAAATCGCCTTTTGCAGATCAGTCTCTAAGTTAGACTTTTAAACCATCATGAAGACTGCGCAGGAGGGTGGTGCTGAGAGCACTCAGCACAAATAAACCCAGCCTGGGGGTTCAGGCGTACACCCCAGCACTGGAGAGGTGGAGACAGGAGGATCAGGAGCTCAAAATCATCCTGGGCTATATAGTGAGTTCCGGGCCAGCCTGGGCTACTTGAGATCATCAAAACAAACCAACATTGTGTTCTGCTGGAACATATATATTTCTGACATATTGCACTTTGATAAGGAGCCCTCAAATGTGCAGTTGTCAGTGTGAGATGACTCTAACTTTACTATTTGATTTTATTTTTACTATTTGGAAATTTTTTTCAGATTGGGTCTCACTCTGTAGCCCAGGCTAGCTTTGACTCATGACCCTCCTACCCCAGCCTCCAGAGTACTGAGTTTACAGACAAATGCAGCCGTACCCAATTTAAATGATGGTAACTAAAGTAAGAAGTTACTTATGGCCAATTTTATGGATACATTTCTGTTATTTCTACATATACAGTGTTTTCCTTTACATGTGTGTGAATGTCAGCCCACAGTGGGCAGTGCCACCCTAGACCTGTGCTGCTTAAGAAGCTAACAGAAAACCAGTGGGCAAGCCAGTAACCAGTCTATGTGGTTTCCGCTTCAGTTACTGTATATATAAATGTGTGGGGTGTATGTCTGTGTCTGTCTGTCTGTCTGTTTGCTGAATGTATGACACATGGGCAGAGGATGTGGATATGTGTGTCTCTGTGACCAAATGTATGTTATGGGGGGCATGGATGTGTGTGTCTGCCTGTCTGTGTGTCTGTGTCTGTGTAACTAAATGTACTCCATGTAGGGATGGGGATTCAGATGTGTGTGGATGTCAGAAGTTGTAGAATTCCCTGGGGCTGAGGTTGCAGGCTGTTGTGGGTTGCAGTGTGGATGCTGGGATCTGAACTCAGGTCCTGTGCAAAAGCAGTCTGCACTCTTGACTGCTGGACCCTCTGACTGAGTTCCTGTCTTGACTTCCGTCGGGAATGGAGTGTGACATGGAAGTGTAACCCAACTGAATCCTCTCCTCCCCCAAGTTGCTTGTGATCAGTGTTTTCTCACAGCAACAGAATATCAAACCAGGGGAAATATATATTGTTTTGTTTTATGTAATATATACTTACTTATAAATAAGTGTATTGTGTTTATTTGTATACAAAATTTCTCATCTGAGCTGGAAGCTGTAGTTCAGTAATAGAACTCATGCTTGTAAAATGAGGCTTACACTATTAATACTGAGATATTTAAGGCTGGGTAGTAGCTCAATGTCTGTACCTGTAGGGCACCTGGGAGGTCTCAGGTTCAAACCCCAGCAACACACACACACACACACACACACACACACACACACACACTAGCTGTGCAGACTGGCACACACATTTAATTGCAACACCCAGGAGGCAGAAGCTGGAAGATCTCTGTGATTTCTAGGCCAGTCTGGAATGCATAGCCAGTTCCAGGCCAACCAGGGCTGCACAATGTGTGGTGTGTGTGTGTGTGTGTGTGTGTGTGTGTGTGTGTGTGTGTGTGTATATGCATGTAAATATGGTTGCAGATTGCTTGTTTAATTTATCACATGGGCTTATATTATTTATATCTACGTATGTATGTGTGTTTATATGTATGTATGTTATCTATAGTGTCATTTGAGCTGTGATACAATGTGGACTCTTCACAAGAGGCAGTGTAGAATCAGCCTAGAAGTCCATCCACACATGGATGAGAAAGATATTTGACCCAGCACTCAAGAAATAGAGGCAGGACTTTAAGGCCAACTGGGCTATAAGATCTCCAAAAAGAAAAAAAAATTGGAGAAGAATAAAAGGGGGGTCTGTTGTGTTTATACAATGGAATATTATGCAGTTATTAAAAATATGTCATTTGCAGAAAAATTGATGGGACTGGGGAATATCATGTTAACTAAAATAAGCCAGAGCTAGAGAAATGCTATGTTTTCTGTCACATGTAAAAGACATATAACCAAGTACTGATATATACACACAGGCACATACATGACATGAAAAAGACCAGCACAATGGGGGTGTGCAGACAGGAGAGAGTAATGAGCTGGAGACATGATTCCATGAGAAAGGGTGCTTGCACAAGTGTCCCCTGCCCCCAAGTAAAATCCTGGTCATGGCCACACATTGCAGTAAGCCCAGTTTTGGGCAGGCAGAGACAGGGAGCCTAGCCAAAGTGGCAATCTTCTGATTGACTGTGGGACCCCAACTCAAGTTATACTGGAGACAGAAATAGATACTCAACATCCTCCTCTGGCCTCAACACGTGCCTAAGGGTGCAAACACCTGCACACACATGCGTGCACACATCACATGTACATAAATGTTTAAATAATAGAGAAGGTAATGGGGTGGGTATGAGCAGAACATGTTTTAAACAGGTATGAAGATGTCATGACAAAACCCACTGTTGTATGTGCTGAATATGGGCTTGTTCTAGCTTCATTCCCGCTGCGTCTCTGTTGATGGGGTAAGACATGGGCCAAAAGCAGCTCAGGAGCAGTTGGGGCTTTACTACAGCTTCCCAGTCACAATCCCTCACTGAAGGAAGCGAGGGCAGAAACACAAGCAGGAGCTTGTGGGGGGAAAAAGATGGAGGAACATTGCTTGCTGGCTCGCACACAGACCCATGTTAGCTAGCTTCCTCACATAGCCCAGCACCACCTTCCCAGGGGCTGAATTGTGCCACCCACAGGGGGCTGAGCCCTTCTACACAATTAACAATGAAGACAATCCCCACAGGCATACACACGTGTAAATATGATCACACGACAACGAGCCCTCACCTGAGACTCCTTTCCAAGGTGACTCTATGCTGTGTAAAGTTGATAATTAAAGCTGACTAGAGCAAAACTAGAATGAATGAATGAATGAATGAATGAATGAATGAATGAATGAATGAATGGGATGGCCACTTTCAAAAATAAGATAAGGATGAAAGAATAAGACCCAGGCCCTCAGTGTGCAGGACTCATTGCTCCCATTTTGCAGATGTAAAAGACTGAGGCTGGGTGAATGTGCAGATCTCAGCCCTGATTGCCTCCACCAAGACCTCCATGCAGGTGCCACAGGACAGAGATGATCTTGCCTGCCAGCCCTGGTACCACGGTCAGCTGTCTCGACAGGTATGAACCTTGCAGGCTGGTGGGAAGGCTTTCCCACACCAATGTGGGAAATCCTGGATCTCAAATGAGCAACTTAGAGCCAGGGTCTATTGGGGGCAGTTGGGCTGCTGGAGGACCAGAGACACTTTTGAAGCTTGGCTAAGTGGGAACTGTCAGATGAATTGAAACCATCCCTGGGATACTGCTGAGGATGGTAACAGAGGTTGAACAGACCCCCTGTGTCCTCTCTTGCCCCTGTCTGTCTCCCCCTCTGGCCCCATCTCTCCCTGGCACTTCCCTTTGAAGCTGAGCCACCTTGCCTCTATCTCCTTAGTGTCACATACTCAAGAGCCCCTAAACACTGAAACACAGTAAAATTGTGGCAAACAGAAAGCTAAGTGATTGCCCAGCAATCAGACATGCTGGGTCCAGATTCTAGCCCTACGATTTACAGTCTCTGGGACTATGGACAATGTATTTGAACTCTCTGAGACTCAGTTTACCAATCTATAGAGTGGGGAATCAAAACAATTCCTCTCAATTTGGTGTGGTGGAGCACGCCTGTAAATCCAGCACTCGGGAGGAAGATAGATCTTGTGGGTTAAAGCCCAGCCTGGGCTACACAGTGAGTTCCAGACCAGCCAGGGCTACATAGAAAGACCCTGTCAAAGTAAGAAATACAATACTTCTTAGAGCCAAGTAGCATGATAAACAACTACAGCCCTAACACTCGGGAAGCTGTGCAGTTTAAGGCCACTCTGGATTACATAGTCAGAGTTTATCTCAAAAAAAAAAAAAATCAGTAGTTCTGGGGTCCTGACCCAGAAGTAGAACACTGGCCTGAAATCCCCCAGTGAGGGGCTGAGGGCGTGGTCAGGGTGGAGCCCCTGCCTAGAATCCCCCAGTGAGGGGCTGTGGGCATGGTCAGGGTGGAGCCCCGCCTAGAATCCCCATGAGGGGCTGAGGGCATGGTCAGGGTGGAGCCCCTCCTTTATGGTGGCTTTTGTCCGCTGTGGGAGGGTAAGGTTCTGGAAACATGTCACCTATTCTGCATCCTCAGGGAGCTGAAGCCCTTCTACGACAAGATGGAGACTTCCTTGTTCGTATCTCAGAGTCCCAAGGCCACTCCCCAGTGATCTCCTGCCGTTGGCGAGGCAAGACCCTACATTTTGAGGTGTTCCGAGTGGCACTGCGGCCCAGACCTGGTCGCCCACAGGCCCTCTTTCAGCTAGAAGATGAAAGGTTTGCCAGCATGTCTGCCCTGGTCCACAGTTACATGACCCTCGGACAGCCACTGTCTCAGGCCACAGGAGCTGTGGCCTCCAGGCCCGTGAGTCGTCAGAGGCCACTGACACGCAGCTTCAGTGAGAATGTGCTCACAGACAGCCTGGCTGCCACCAGGACTCTCAGGTACTCAGTGTTGAGGCTTCTTCTGACCGACAATTTCAGGCAAGGTCTCATGTAGCCCAGGCTGGGCTCAAACTCACTGTGTAGTGGAGGATGCCCCCGAACTGCGGATCCTCCTGCCCTCTACTTCTGCCAGCCTAGCCGCAGAATTAAGAACTAAGAATTAAGAGCAGAACCATTGCTGAAGTGGCTGGCAGGTTGATAGAACTGGTTGGTAGCATTTTCTCTACACAAGCTGGACCCACAACCCTTTGCACCTCTGTCTCCTAGGCCCAGGAAGTGGAGTTCCAACCAGCCTGCAGAAGAAGATGGAGCTGGAGCAGGTGAGGGCCCCCAGGGCCATGGTAGCTGTGAGATTGGTGCTACCATTCTCCCCCGAGTGAGCTCAGGCCCCTGGATCTACCTCAGGCCCCTGGTTTCTTGCTCCAGTCAGTTGAGAGCCCTTTGATACTGATATAGGGTCATAAGTGTGTGTGTGTGTGTGTGTGTGTGTGTGTGTGTGTGTGTGTGTGTGTGGTGTGTCAGGCCTACGTCATAAGTGAGTGTTCACATGTTTGTGAATACAGTACTGAGTCATAAGTGTGTATGTGTGTGTCAGCTCAGCTACTTGAGAATCCCAGACAGGAGGATCTTCAACTCAAGGCAATGTAGACTACCCACTGAGACCCTCTCTCAGGAAAAGGTGGGAGGGGAGGGGATATGGGGGAAGGGGAGATGGTGCAGTGGGCAAAGTGCTTGCCACACAAGCCTGAGGACCTGAGTTCAAATCCCCAGAACCCATGTTTTAAAAAGCCAAGCATGGTGATGCATGTTTTTATCTAATGCTGGGGAGGTGGAGACAGGAAATCCTTGAGGCTCACTGGGCCAACAGCCTGACACAGTCAGGAGTCTCAGGCCAGTGGCACAAATCCTGATCAAATAATCAAGTCGATGATGCCTGGGGGACAACACCTAAGGTCATCCGCTGGCATCCATGCTGGCATCCGTATGTTTGTGCACGCATAACCACATACACATGATCACACACATTCAAATGTTAAATGTAGCACCCAGAATTCAGAACATTCCCCAAGTGAGGTTGGGAGGTTAGGGAGGGATCCTCAGTTACTGGGCTGAACCAGTAGCTGAAGCAGACGAGCCAGAGACTTTAAGTCTCACTTCCATCCCACTCTGCCAAGCTGTGGTCTCTAAGCACACCCATATCCCTCCTTGTCTCAGGAGCGCCCCCTACTTTTGGATCGGCCCTGCACAGGACAGGCAGCGAACCCACATTGCTGAAGGCCCTGCCTCACATGGGAACTATGGCGGGCAGTCTCAGAGCCTCTGATGGACGGCTTCACGCAAAAGCTCTCTCCAAGCCCCTCCGGACACCCTCCTTGGCCTCTGGACACTCCTCAACATACTGCGAACTCCACCCCCGAGTGTCCAGTGCTCAGAGAACGACTCCTAGACCAAGCTGTCCAGAGCCAGATGCCTGCTGGTGGGAAGTGGAGGAGGAAGAGGAAGATGGGGACAGATGCTTTGTAAGACCACACGCTGAGGTCTCATTTTGCATCCCTGGCCACCCCTCCCGCCTGCTGGGTCCCCAGAATCGGCCCATGGACCCTACAGTTCTGAGTACTCTCCGAAGCTTGTTTGTGGCACACCATCCCGGGAGCACTGCTCTACACCTGCTGTTGGTGGATTGCCAGGTGGGTCACCTGCTAGAGTCCTCTACCAGCAAGGGACTAAGCTATCTGTGGCTTTTCCTGGAGAATTGTGAACAAATGTCTATTCACCATAGCTAGGGCACTGGCAGCAGAAGGAAATGATTCCACCTGAGTCGGTGAACTGGAAAGTTTATGGGGTTACTTCCTGGAGTAGAGGTGGGAGGTCAGTCACAGGATTATGGTGACTCAAAGGCTGCATTACATAAAAAGCCCAAGGCTAGCATGGGTAACCACTCACAAACACCGCATCCCCAGCGCCCCCTGCAGGCAGCTCCAAAAATTGTCACTGCTTATGAGTCTTGTGAACCTTGTGAACTTCAGAGACTGCCTGAGACTTCCAGGTTTCCTCTACTTCCCTGGCCTTGTCCGTTCCCTCTCATCCTAGGAGCTTCCCTATTCTGTCAGGATGGAGTGTTTCTGTTAGGAGGAAATGGCTTCACCAGGGGAACAGAAGCCGGCTCCAAGGGATCATCCCATGCTTAGTCTGTTTCACCTTGCTTTGTGTTCTCTTGTCAAGGCTGTAGGCCTGCTGGGGGTGAACAAGAGTCAGAGGAGTGCCATGGGTGTTGCCTCCGGTCTAGAGCTACTCACACTTCCTCATGGTCATCGCCTGAGGTTGGAGGTGCTAGAGAGGTGAGGTGTGTGTGGGGGGGTGTGACTTCCTAACCCAGTTTCTACTAACGTTCCCCATGGTGGAAGGAGGGGATTGGGAAACCCATTTCCTGCCCCCACTCCCATCACAAATTCTCCTACTGCCCCCAGACCCTTGCATTCCACCTCTGCAGGATTGAGACCCTGGCGCTGGCCGGGGCCCTGGCTGTGCTGGGATGCTTGGGGCCCCTGGAGGAGCGCACAGCTGCTCTGAAAGGCCTGGTGGAGCTGGCGTTGGCTCTGAGGCCAGGAGAGACCGGGGACCTGCTGGGTCTGGCTGGGGTCATGGGCGCCCTGCTCATGCCCCAGGTGCGTTGGGAACGGGGATGGGGCGGAAGCCTGGGTGCAGATGACAGGAAACAGAGGACTAGTTGGGGCTCCTGTCTCTGTGTCCAGGTATCCAGGTTAGAGAGCACTTGGCATCATCTACGAAGGAGCCACACGGAGGCTGCACTGGTGTTTGAACAAGAGCTAAAGCCTCTGATGCGGGCTCTGGATGAAAGTACAGGTAAGAGAGGGCCTGGGCTGGGCCTTGCCTGACTCAGGATCCCTCCCAGCCCTAGGTTCATGCCTGCCCCATGCTCCCCTCCCTGCCCTAAATTTCACTTCTCCCGGTTTTAGGCTTTCTGGTCTAGGCTGCCTCCTATGCCATGTGCTCTTTGCCTCGGCAGCCTCCTTTTCAACTCCAGGATCCTCTCCTGCCGTACGCCTGCTCCATCCGAGGCTTTTCTTCTGCGCTAAGTCCTACACTCCTCCCCCGCCCTGTGGTTAGGCCCCTCCTCTTTAACTAAATCCTTCCCCAATCATAAGCACCTTCGGTACCCTAGGCCCCCGGCCTGGCCCCTCCTCCCCTGCCTTTGGCCACGTCCCTGTTACCACCTAGGCTCTACTCCAGCAGATTTCACCCTTCCTACAGGACCCTGTAACCCAGGAGAAGTGGCCCTGCCACACGTGGCACCGGTAGCGCGCCTGATGGAGGGCGAGGAGACCTCTGGGCCGCTGGACGAGTCATGTGACCGACTGATGCGCACCCTGCTTGGGGCGCGACAGGTGGCCCGTGATGCACCCCGGTTCCGCAGGGCGGCAGCCCAGCGCCTGCAAGGTGAGCAAGAGCCCCTTAGAGGCCACCTGGTCTTAGCTTTCCAAAGTTCCAACTGGGACGCCACACCCCGGAGGAGGGTCTAACCCTAATCATGAACCACAAATATAATATAATCATAACCACTATAAAAGGGACCGCTGAGCCCAGCAGAACTACACCCATTGTGTGCCACCCCAATTTCTGGCTTGGGAAGATCTAGGCCCATTGGGGTCCCCTCCAACATGACCACTTCCCCAGAGTCACACCTCCCTCCCACCTGAGTCCAGCCCAACCTCCAAGACCCTTATTCTGGGTAATTTCTGAGACCCTAGGTGTCCCCACCCTCCAAAGGGACAGGCTCAGCCCAAGGTTTGCCAAGCTGGATGGCCATATCCTTCAATACCACCTCCAGGCATAGGGTCTAATGCAGGGCTCCGTGAATAGTACACCTGGACTGGCCACCCTCATGCCTGGAGTTGTTCTGCACCCTGCTCTCACCCCTGAAGAGATCAAGGGGCCCCCTTTCTCTGCAACCTCTGCCCAGGCACTCCCCACTGGCTCCTATGGATCAAAGTTCCTAGCATTAAAAGACAGGTATAGGGAGAGGCCTGAGCCAAACCCCAATGCACCTGACTCTGCCTACAGGATTCAGGCCCAACCCAGAACTATGGGAGGCATTGACCACCAGCTTCCTGCGCCGCCTACTCTGGGGGAGCAAGGGCGCCCAGGCCACTAGAGCCCACCGCCTGGAGAAGTTCCATCGTGTCCTCAGCATCCTGTCCGAACAACTAGAGCCTCAGGACTGAGAGCCGGGCCCCCATTTTTGACTTGAGAGACCCCAAGGATGCTGCTGCTCCCAGCTATTCAAGAGGTTATGAGATAAACTTGGTGAAGCGGTCTACACCCATAACTCCAGCACTTGGGAAGTGAAGATGGGAGGATTAGGAGTTCAAGGCCAGCCTCAGCCTCATAAGATTGAGGCCAGCTTGGGCTCTATGAAAATTATGGGGGAAAAAATTAAAAATATGATGCTTCGGGGGTCAAAGTTTACAAGAATCTCTCTTAAAATGGACCCCAAGATTGGGGTGTAATAGCTGCCTCCTGTTTTTCAAAATACCTACTCAACCCTCACACTCTCATATATACCCCTTATTCATCCATGCATATTGTGTGGGATACCCAGAAAGCAACCACGTGGTAAACGTGTGACTTTGCTAAATAAAAACACCTTACAGATTTGGTATCGAAGTTCAAATCTGACTCTACCTCTTAAATGCCATGTGACTCCCAGCAATCCACTTGACCTCTCTGTGCACTCTAGGGAAATGTGGCCAGAATAAAAGCTGATGCCTGGTATACAGTAGGTGGGTCATAAGCACTGGCAGCACACACAAGGAGGGCGTGCCAGGGTGAACCTAGGTTCACCTCTACATATTCCCTGTGTGGCTCATAAGAAAGGTGGCTTTGTGGGCTGGAGAGATGGCTCAGAGCTCTGGCTGCTCTTCCAGAGGTCCTGAGTTCAATTCCCAGCAACCACATGGTAGCTCACAACCATTTATAATAATGAGATCTGGTGTCCTCTTCTGGCCTGCAGAAATACATGGAAGCAGAATGTTGTATCCATAATAAATAAATCTTACAAAAAAGTTATGCGGGTATGAGTACAGTTGCCAGAGTTGGTCAAAGGGGGCACAGGCTTGGATAGTTGTGAGATGCAATATTGCTGTTCAAAAGCAACTCCGGATCCTCTGAGAGAGCAGCCAACACCCACTGCCTCCACAGAGGTACATTTTGAGGGTCCATTCCCATCGTTAGGGCCACAGACTCCAAGAATATTATATAATTATATATATATATATATGTATATATATATATATATACTTTTTAATATAAAACAAAACTTGGCCCAAGCCGAGCGGCAGGAAGAAAGGTCTTAAATGACAATTATGTACAACCACGCGGGAAGGCACAAGTGGGTCCCTAGAGGGTGACAGGCGGGGTGGGAGAGGGGGACAGCAGGTTACACAGGTCTCAGCCAAAAGCCACAAGGGCAGGAATAAAGTGCAAGATCTTGTGGGCCCCCTGTGGCCCAGAAGCAGCAGCTGACAGCCCTGCCCCCTCGTCCCCCGCTCTGATGGGGTTCAGTTGAGTGTGACTCGGAGGTATGAGGTGGGCACATAGCCCTCACCTCCCTGTTTCCGCCTGACCCGTGTCCATCCATCACCCTTGTCTTCCTCCATCAGACTGAGGTCTTCCCCCTCTGACATGGAGATGGTTCCCTCACTGGATCCTGTTGGGGAATGGGGGGAGGTACAGGGAAGATTTGGTGAATTTGACCCGAAGTCACAGCTCCAAGCCAACTGCTACATGCCCTGATGTGAGGGTTAGCACTGTCAGCTTCGGCCTCAAGAATGTCTCCCACCTTTGGGACAAACCTCTTGGATGTCTGTGAGGGAGATTCTAGATTGGGCAAATTTAGATGGGTCGTCCCACTGAGAATGTGGACAGCAGCATCCCACAGGCTGGGATCCCGGACTGAATAAAACCGAGAAATCAAGAGCCTGGGTACTCTGCCATGTCTGACAGCCAGAGTTCCGTCCCCAGGACACACATGGGAAGAGGGCGCCCACTCCTGGACATTGTCCTCTGATCTCTCTCACACTAAAAATGTTTAAAATAAAAGATAAAATAGCCCTTCCTTAAGTTGACCCCCCAGGTCCCTCCTTTAGTCAGTAATGGGAACTGAACCTCAGCCTCCTGAATGCTACCTACCACGGAGCTACAGCTCTCACGTTGAGCTCTTTTTGTCAAGATTAAGAAAGGTAACTCATGTACTAGGCCCACCTTCGAAGTGGTAGATAGCTACACACTGGCCGATAGGGGATGCAGGCTCTTCAAAGTCCTCATCGAACTCGGTATAGATAGGGGTGTCCTGGCCTTCTTCTGAAGGGGGCTCTTCAGAGCTGCTTGGAAATGGAAGAAAGGTGAGCGCCTCACCCTCCAGGGTCTCTAAACCCCGCCCCATCTCCTCACTGGTGGGTTCTAGGTGGGGCTCCACCCCTGACTCTGCCCCAGTCCCTTACTGGGGAGTTCCAAGGGGGGGCTCCACCCTGACCACACCCCCAGCCCCTCACTAGGGGATTATGGGCCAATCCTGCTTCGGGCTTCCCCACTTACCTCTCCTTATTATCCTGGGATCCACTATTGTTGCTACTACTGCTGCTATCTGGTGGGGCAGTAGCTGGGGGATCAGGCGGCCTGGAGTGACGACTCAGGCTATCCCCTCGGTTACTGAGGACCCGGCTTTCAGCTTCTGCCAACCAAGCCTAGGGTTGGTTAGGGATCACAGCATGACTTCCAGGGCAAGCATTGAGGTCAGCCCACTCTTGGACTGGAGACATTTCCTGACATCACCCATGCACACCCAAAACTTAGACGGAAGGGTTAGGTTCTATCCCCTTCCCCCACCCTGCAGTGACTCACACAGCTCACCCTCCCCCCTCCCCCCACCCCTCCCCAGGGCTTCCCTCTGACCTCATACTTCTGCACTTCTAGCTTCAGTCTCTCAATGTTGCCCAGGGTCTCTGCAATGCGGGGCTCTAAGCTGGCAGGGTCTCCCATCTGCGGCGTTTTCTCATACACATCTTTCATCTTCTTCAGGGCCTCCCTAAGACAGACACACACACAGACAGACAGACAGACAGACAGGAAAACACACACTCCTATGATTTAACAAGTAAAAACCAAGCTCAAGGAGAGGCAAGACACTGATGATGGACTCCAATGTGCCTATACACAATGGCACATGCTGAAGCCGGAAGATAGCAGGTTCAAGGCCAGCCTTGACTAACCTGGGCATCTTAAGTGAGTCCTATCTCAAAAAATTCAAAATGGGGTTGTAGAGATTACTCAGTGGGTAACGTGCTTGCTCATGTGAGGACATGAGTTCCATCCCCAGAGCCTACATAAAAGCCAGACATGGTGGCGTATGCTTGTAATCCCAGCATTGGGGAGGAAGAAACAGGAAGATTCCTGGAACTTGCTGCCCAGTCCGTCTAACTGAATTTGAGCTGCAGATCAGTTAAAGACCCTGTCTCAAGAAACAAGGAAGACCGGGGAGATGGCTCAATGGTAAGAGGACCAGCCTAAGGACATGAGTTTGAATCCCCAGCACCCATATAAAAATCTGGGTGTGGCTCCTATAAGCGCCAGTAACTCAAGCACTGTGAGGGAAAGAGATAGATAGAGGTGAAGACTAGAACCTGCTGGCTGGCAGCCCAACTGCTAGTTCAGCAAGAGACTTTATCTCTAGGGAATAAAAGATAGAACAGCCACCATGTGAGAATGTGAGATCCTCCGGCCTCTCTCTCTCTCTCTCTCTGTGCATGCAGGACTTTGCCGAGCTGTGTACACACACACACACACACACACACACACACAGAGCAGCCACCATGTGAGATCCTCTGGCTTCCGTGTGTGCAGGGTTGTACATGACTGCACGTGTGTGCATGGCTGCACACAAACACATATATACAGAAAACTATCTGAACCACACCTGAGGAACAACATTCAAGGTTGTCTTGTAGTAGCCAAAAGCAAACACACACATGACCACACACATGAAATAAACAAACCAGGAATGGTAGTACACTAAAGATCCAAGTCAACCTGGAAAACATAGCAGGACTCAGTCTCAAAACAAAACATAAAAATAAGGGTCAGTGAAAAAGCTCAGCAGATAAAGGCACTTGCCACCAAGCCTAACAACCTGAATTCAATCCCCGAGGACCCATGTGGTTGAAGGAGAGTACCGACTACAGCGAGTTGTACTCTTGACCTCTACACAGAAACTGTGGCATAAGTAAGTCCATACACAAAATAAACAAATAAATAAAAACAAAATTTAAAAAAGTAAATAAACTAAAAAGCCAGCCTTTTGACTCTAAGCAGGCAGATGCTTCACACCACTAGAAACGCATGCCCAGGCTGCATGTCGCTCCAAGCGTGGCTTTTGTCCCATGATTTCCATTCTGTAGAGAAGGCCACATGTGAACAGCCAAATAGAATCTGGCCGGTCACCTGCTAACAAGTGGCCAGCATCATCCCTATTATGTAATGGGCTGGGGAGAGGATTTTGTGCTTGGAAAGAATGACTAAAGATTTTCTTGTCTGGCAGACTTTTTTGCATGTTAATATTCTGTCTTTCGGCATTAGATAACTCAGCTTTCCTTTCCTCCTATCATGATGGTGACTCAAGACTGACAGAGTTCCTGAGGGTGAGCTGTCTCGGCATTAATGAGGTAAGACTCCACGGACTGGACTGTTTTCCAGTCTACCAAAATATTTGAAACTGAGCCTAGGTGTCGGTTTTGTAATTCCAGCTACTTGGAAGACAGGCAGGAGAATTGAAAGTTCCAGAGCAGCCCGGGCAACATACCCAGACCTAGTCTCAAAATAAGAAGTAAAAAAAGAGGGCTAGGGGTGTGGTCAGGGGTGGAGCCCCACCTAGAAGCCCCCAGGGAGGAGATGGAGGTTGTGTAGGGATTGAGCTCCAGTTAGAATCCCCCAGGGAGAGGATGGGCATGGCCAGAGGTGGAACCCTGCCTAGAATCCCCCATTGCTTGGGGTAGTTCCAGGCCTACAGAGGACAACCCTATCTCAGAAACTACAAAAACGTTTGTTGTAGCAAAATATACCTTAACCTAACCTGGCTCAGTAGCTATTCTTTAATTTATCTGTTTACTTATTTTTCTTATCACTAATGCAATGTGTGAACTTACATGCCTGTGAACAAACACCACACCTGTTTGGAAGTCAGAGGACAACTTGTGGGAGTGGGTTCTCTCCTTCTACTATTTGAGACTGAAATGAAGTCTTCCAGCTTGGGTGGCAAGTGCCTTTAGCTATTGAGTCCGCCCATTCAGGGTGTTTTTGAGAGTAGAAGGGGAGTAGAAGGAGCCAGTGATTTTTCTGGGAAGGGAGACTGCGCAAGCACTCATATTTCCATCTGCTGGAGTCACTTACAGAAAGTGGAAAGTAACAGATTCTTTCCTGCTTTTACATTTCAGTTCTTCATGGCTGTTTTGAGTCTCAAGAAGCCCAGGCTGGCTTCAAATTTATGATCCTCCTGCCTCAGCCTCCTGAATGCTGAGATCACAGACAGGCCTCCATCACACTCAGCTATGAGACAGGAATCTCCTCTAAATAGTGGTCACCACATGGGCACAGTGACCTGACCTCAACCTCCAGCTCCCATGGACAAAGCCCAGCATGAAACCTCATGCCTGAATCCCAGCAGTAGAGAGGCAGAGATAGGGGACAACCCCCACCCCACCCCCAGGTCTCACTGGCTGGCCAGCCTAGGCCACTCAGCAAGTCAAGTTCCTGTGAGACCATGTCTCAAAAGAAAGTCATGTGAAGCCAGTGTGGTGATGTATGTCCTTAATACCATCACTTGAGATCTCTGTGATTTCAAGACCAGCCTGATCTTCATAGCGAGTTCCAAGCCAGCCAGAGACACATAGTGAGACTTGTCTCAAAAAACCAAAAACAGACAAACAAAAAGGACAAGGTAAGGGGCTGGAGAGTCTGCTCAGTGGTTAAGAGCACCTACTGAGCAACCTTGAGGACCAGAGTTCTAATTCCTATACACACGTAGCAAGATGGGTACAGCCACACACCACCTGCAACCTCAGTGGGCAGACAGGACAGCCAGGATTGTTGGCTGCCAGCCTAGCCAACAAGACACAAAGACCCAGTTTGAGGAGAGACCATGCCTCACAGACAGAGTGAAGAGGATGCTAATCTCCTCCTCTGGCCCAACACAGCTCTTACACTAATACACACACCCACAAGACAGAAACAAAGCAGGCAACCTCCACAAGCAGAGACCTACAGAGCCCAGGATGTGTTGGGAAATCCTTGTGTACCACTGAAACATGGTAGCAGCAGATGGGACCCAAGAAGGATGTCAAGTATCCAGGCAAGTGCTCCACCACGGAGCACATCCCCAGCCCTGGAGTTTAGTTTCACGTTCCTCTCCAGCCTCCTCCACCACACATGCCCACCTCTGGTCCTCCTCCTTCTGCAACTCCCGGTTCCTCTCTTCCAGCTGTTGCTGGAGTCGCTTTCTCTGCTGCTCTGGGGGCAGGTGACTGAAATCTTCGGTGACCACCGTCTGGAAGGTGAGACAAGGGCTGAGTTTGGGATTTGCAACCCTAAGTTTCCCAAGCGCCTCTCTCGCTCCTGAGATACCAGGTCCACCTTCCTCCCCTGGCAGGGCTTTTGGGGAGCGAGGCCATGCATACAGCAAAGCTGGAATCTGGGGAGACCCAGCAGGCGGCAGGAAAAGAGCCCAGGGTCCCATCATCCGGCCTCAACTTACCCCACGGCCACCTCGGAGGCTGCGGAAGGATGCTAGCCGCGGTTTGACCGACTTACTGATCTCGCTCAGTATGGCCAAGGGGTCACGGCCAGAACGGGGGGATGGGGGTCCATCAGACAATGTGGAGGGTAGGTGACCCCCCAGGAGGGACAGGGATGGGGGACGTGGCTACCGGTGGGGGCCAGGGAAGTGGGGGGATGGGTCAGGGATGGAGGCGCGAGGATGTAGTCGGAGGATGGATGGACGCAAGGAAGATGGACGGACGGGACACAGGAAACAGGAAAAACAAAATGGAGAAAGAGGGAAAAATAATGATAAGAAAATCACAACTGAATTGTAAGATCACACAGAAAACACCTGTAAAAGCAACGAGGGAAGACCTGGGAGGTGCCAGGGAAGACAGGAGATGGGGAGCCAGGGCCAGCCAGAGGGCTCAGCAGGGAAAGGTGTTTGCCGCCAAGCCCTGAGTTCTATCCCAGGACCCACAGGACAGAAGGAGAGAACTGATTTCCATGAGCTATTCCCTGACCTCCACATGCCCCCAAGGTATACATAAACAAAAATCTAGTAAGTTAAAAAAGACTGAGGCAGGTGCCACACCCACTTCCTAAGCTCTGCTGTTCCTCGAGTCTTAGGGACTCATGAAGCACCCCAGGAGGTCAGGTGCCCATACCCTCTCTGCTTGGCTTTCTGGGCTTACAGTCTATAATGTAGGGAAAAAGTGGGAAGCAAAGGCTGGGCACAGAGAGATGACTCAGTATGCAAAAATGCTTGCTACCATCAAGCATGATGACCCAAGTTTGGTCCCTGGGATCCCGGAGAGACCTGAGTCCTAAAAGTCCTCATGTGCACAAACACATAAATACATTTGATACACATAAATAAATAAATGTAACATTTTTTTTTTTTAAAGAACCAGGGTGGTCAGACACAGAGGCTAAAGGGGACAGACAGGGGATGAGAGGTGGGGATATCCAGTGCTTGCCTACCCCTGGGAAGTCCAGGCTTGAGAGGAGGGGTGGCAGGTGGTGGGTAAGAGGGGTCTCAGTCTAAGTGGGATGGAAAGGATAAACCAACTGGAAGGAAGGCTAGAAGAAGGAACGGCTGTAGAATGATAAACCGAGGGATGTCAAGGTATACACGGGACCCTAAAAGTCAAACTCCCAAGGAAAAAATGCATAGGAGGTATAGGATACCCAGAAATGCAGAGAATAGAGATGGGGACAGGGGACTCCTAGGGACTGGGGGGCAATGTCACAGCTGTCAGGCCAACATGAGCTCTTCAAGGGTCTCAGGATACAGCAGAAGATGCCACAGGGCCCCTACCCTATGCCCTCTCATCCTCAGAGGGACTCCCAAGCCAGCCAGTGGGCTAGTAGGCCCGCCTTCCTCTTTTTCCTTCCCTCTAGCCTGGGCCCACAGCCAAGAGGAAAATTCCTGCCCCAGGACTCGGCGTTCCATGTGGCTGGAGCTGACTCAGTGAGGTCCTCGGCTGACTGTCCCCCCTTTCCCACCCACTCCTCACCCCAAGAGCTCCGGACCCCACCTTGTTCTTTTTCCCAAAAGGCCAGCGCTTGGCACGGCTACGGCTGGAGGCTGCTCGGAGCTCAGGCCTGCAGTCCGGGGTGCCCAGGCTGCTGTCCGAAGGCACTCGGTTCATGACTTGGCTAAAGTCTTCAAATTCCAAGTCACCCGGGCGGGCGAACCCTGACTTGTGTAGTTCGATGAGGACTTGTGAGTCCTGTGGGAAGAGACAGGGAATGAGAGACAACCAGCGGCTGGTTCAAGGAGCTACTTTTAGGAAGCCACCCTCCCTTAGCCCACACTCCACCCCACTGGGCCCATGTCAAGCACCCACGTTCTTAGCATCCACGGACTCCGCGGCCACCTTCATACCCTCCAAGCATTTGCCAATAATGGGAACCACCTGCAGTTCAGCCTCTGATAAGAGCCCATACCCAGCCCCCAGGCGGGTGGCTCGGCGTTCATCCATGTCCTGCAGCTTCTGTAGAGCCGAGGAGAGAGCACAGGTGAGTCAACCCTGCAAACATCTCCAGACTGAAGGCATCAGCCCCCAAGCGGACAGAATCAGATCCGTCCTCATGACCCCCTCCCCAACCAGGGAGGCGGGAGAGGCAGGGTTGAGAGACGCAGGGGCAGGAGTAAAAGATGCAGGGCCAGGGGTCCAGAAAAGTCTTCTCACAAAAGAGGTTGTAATGAGTCAGAGCTTTAAAATAACAAGTACGTGCAACACAGACAATCCTAACACCAGGGTTGGGACAGAGTCTGGAAAAAAGTTGGGGAAATTTTGAGACCTGGAGGCTGTTAGAGCTCGGGCTTAGAAGGATGACTAGCAGTTTTAAAACCAAAGAATGGTATCTGTCCATTGCTTCCCCACTCTTCCTTCCCTCCCTTCTGAGACAGGCTGTCCTGGAACTTGCTATGTAGACCCGGCTGGCTACAGGTGTTCTAGGGTGCTGACACCAGCGTGGGAGTTGACTAACTCGGAGGGGCTTTGTCATCAAGCTTAAAGCGCTCACATCGAATATCTGGGGCATCTGGGAGAAGTAGAAGTGCGCCTGGTCGCGGTTGAAGCGTTGCAGCTGGGCTGCGTACTCATTCTTGCTCTCTTCCGCCATGTGGTTCCGAAGGTGGGCTTGCTGCTTGGCCTGGGCAGTGGGATTGCAAGGTAGAGTTCGTGGTCAGGTACCGGCTTTACCCCACTCCGATGGCACCAGCCTGTCACAGACTCTACCCCGTACACACCTTCTCCACATCCGCCTTGGTGGCATTAATGTCCTGATCCAGCCTCTCAGCTGTGTGAGCCGCTTTCTCAGCCTCCCGGCAGTCTCTCTCAAACTTCCGCTTGCTCTACACAGGAGAAAGAAGTGGAATGAAGGACCTGCCTTCCCCCAGGAGCAGAGTGGGGAGGCCAAGGTTTACTGTTGGGGTGGCACACACCAGTCACCCAACACTAGGGATAACTGGAGGGGAGGCAGGAGGATCGGGAATTCAAGGCCAACCTGGACCACCACATGAGACATTGTCTCAAAAACCAAAACAGGACCAGAAAGTACCGGGTAATAGGTACTTGTCAAGAAAGCCTAGCTACCTGAGTTCAATTCCCCAGAAACCCCCAGAGGTGGAATGAGAGAACTGACTCCAGAGAGCTGTCCTGGAGTCACACACACACACACACACACACACACACACACACACACACCTACCTCATGGCATGCACACCTCCCCTCCACACACACAAACAACAGAGTTCAAGGCCAGGCCAGCACGGGCTACACGAGAGCCCACCTCAAATAAAAGGTGTGGGCACAATAAGTGTGCTGCGTACCCCTGAGGAAAGGGGGTCTGGTCACACATGAACAACCACTACACCCCAGCCCTTCTGGGCCTTAGCCACCAGCTGCCCCTATGCATACTCACAGTCTCCAACTGTTTGAAGCCATTTTCCAGCTGCTGCTGAGCCCGACGGCCTTCCTGGAAATGCTGTGCAAACAAATGGAGACCCTCAGAGAGGTTCCAACAGAGCCCTTAGCAAGCATGGGTGGGAGGGGACTCACCATCTTCCTCTCCTGCTTCATCTCCTGTGAGTACTTAGCCAGCTCCAGACATACCCGGATGCCCAGACTCTCAGCCACCAGCTCTCTCTGGCCTGCAAAATCATTGACCTCCTGGAGAAGCTGCACGAATGATTGTTGCTGGCTGAACCTGGCCAAAGGGGACAAGCAGGGGTCAGGTCCAGAGAGGGGCAAGCGTGAACTCTGCCTGGCACAGTGACGCAAGCCTGTCATCCCAGGGCAGCAGGGGGATGGAGAGCTTGAGGCCAGCCTTGGCTACTTGAGACCCTCAGAAGAGAGAAAAGGAGAGAGGGAGGGAAAAGAGACAAAGAGAGGAGAAAGAAAAAAAATGGAAGTCTTGAACTATATTCGTTCCCAAGGAGAGTTAAGTCTGTGTCTCTAACCTCCAGCCCTTAGTTCAGATATATTTTGCAAATCAAATTTTTGGATACACAATGCTTACAACCTCTTTGTTGTTGAGACAGGATCTCACTACATAGACCTGGCCAGTCTGTAACTCGTAGAGATCTGTCAGTCTCTGCCTCCTGAGGCTGGGATTAAAGCTGTGTACCTCTAAGCTCAGCCCTGATAACATTTTCTATGTGTTACTCCCCCAGGGCTGGTGGCAGAATCCTAGAATCAAGTTTTTGTTTTTGTTTGTTTAGGTTTTAGGCACTATCTGGCTACATAACCCAAACTAGCCCAGAACCCTTGATTTTTCTGCCTCAGCCTCCCGACTACAGAGATCACAGAACTGAGCCACCATGCCATCACCCCTCATTAAATTTTACAGTGAGAGGCATGAATACAGTAATCATTCAGTATATGGCAACCATTTCTAGTGTTGCTAGAGGGTACCAACGTAAAAGATGCTTAAGGTTTTCTATGCAACAACAAGGTTTGCACAGACCCTCCCTAGATGATTCAGGGAACCCCATACAATTTAAACAGAATGACCAAAAAAATCTTATGTTCCAGAAAGGAACAATTTTGGGGTTTGTTAGAGCATTTTCAGTCCTCAGGCACTGGGGCTGGAGGTACTGAGTGGGTAGAAAGCCCTCCTAGCATGCATGAGGCCCTAGTTCTACCCCTAGCATAAACAAGCAGTCTGGAGGCTGAGGCAGCGAAATCAGTCCTGACCTAGATTGTGAGTTTGAGAACAGCCTGGGCTACCTGAGATATCCCCCCTCCCCCCCCACACACACACTTTTCAACCCTCAAAAACCCTGACCACCCTAAGTGGAGTATCACTCACACCAAGCCACCAATCTATCCAGCTATCACAAATAACTCTCTTAATTTTTTTTTTTGAGTGAAAGTTTTATTAGACAGGGGAGGGAGGGGGAATGAAAGAGAAAAGAGGTAAAGACACAGGGGGAGAACAGAAGAGAAGAGGGAGACAGGAAAGAAGAGCAGGAAAGAGCAGAAAGACAACTCTTAATTTTTATATTGTGAGTTTTGGGATTAAATTTGGAACTTTTGGATTAAAACTTTTTTTTTTTTTACATTTTTACTAAAAATATAGTCTCACTATGTAGCCCACACCAGCCTGGAACTCACAACCTCTGGGTCTTGGCCTCCAGAGTGCTGGGATAATAAGTACTTGCCACCATACCCAGCTCACCTTTTAGATTTTAAGGGGAAGGGTTCAGAATGCAGTTTAAAGTTCCTGGAAATAACTACAGACTGGTTACCAGTTTGTTCATTTAGAAATCTGAGACAGGGTATCTATCATACAGCCCAGGCTACCCTCAAACTTAACTACATAGCTGAGGCCAGCCTAGAACCCAAGGGTGCTAGGATCACAGGTGTGCACCAACATGCCCGGTGCTTTTAGACAAATAAACTCAGTTCATCTTTGTACACACCAGCAAGAATAGGGACCACCACCATCAGACCCATTTTGCAGATTAGAACAGAGATAATTAAAAGTCACTGGCCCAAGCCTGGCTTAATGATACATGCTGGTCAGTCCAGCTCTTGGGAGTCCAGGCACAAGGGCTGCCTCATTAGTGATCAGTCCTGGCTACAGAGGGAGTAACAGAACAGCCAAAACCATGTCTCAAAGATAGAAACTAGGGCCAACGAGACGGTTTGACAGATAAAGGGGACAGGTAAAGGGCGCTTGCAGCTAAGCACGGTGACCTGAGTTTGGCCTGGGACCCACATCGTGAGGAGAGAACCGACTCTAGCAAGCTATCATCTGGCTTTGGAAAATGCCCCGTGGCATATGTAGGTGCACCTCGCTCTCAAAATTAAATAAATAGTAAAAGTAAAAAGCCACTCTCCCCCAATAACTGTGCTAAGTTGACAATTTATAAACCCAAAAGGATGCTCTGCTGGGAGTAAATTTCACCCCAGGTCACCCAGACTTTTAATGGGAGATGGGACTGGAGGTGCGGAAATGGAGTCCTCTGGGAAGGAGAGGGACCCATGCCCAGCTCCCGCACCGCCCCTTTCCGAGTCTTATCCCATTCTTACTTGACTTCGGGGTCATCTTTGGTAGGTCTCTTGGGAAGGTACTTTTTCACCAGGCTCCTAAGGGTGGGGACAGAGGCAGGGAGGCTTGAGAACCTGCCGGATCACCGCGGAGCCCCAGCAAGCACCCACCCTAGCGCTCACCGGAGTTGCTTGGCATAAGCCTGCTCCACCTCTGCGCGTTCTTTCACGAACTTCACGTATTTGTCCAACAGATCCAGCCCCCACTGCGTGTGGCGTTCCAGCACCTCAAACTGATCCTGATTCCAGGGGAGTGATTGGGGAGGTCAGGGTCACCTGGAGGGAGCACCGAAGCCCCAGAGACCAGATGCACGAGAGGGTGGGGGCGCACAGGCAGGGGGTGGGACACGGCACAACCTCGACACAACCTCGTGGCTCGGCGGTTCCAGCAAGGACTGGCTGGCTTCCCCAGGCGCCGCCCCGGCGTGGCGCAGGGGGAGGCAGGAAGCTGGCGGGAACCCCCATCTCCTCCTCCCGGGAAGGGCCTGGACAACAGCGCCAGGGCCCCAAACCGGACGGCGGGGTCTCTTGGAATCCGGGTGGCCAACGAGGGTGTGGGAGGAGGCTAAGCTACTCCAGCTCCCTCCGAACCCTCTAATCCCCCAAATTCCGGAAAATCAAGCGGGCTTGGCACATAAGACAGGCACAGAAGGGAAGGGTTTGTGCAGCTCAAAGTGCGTGGAAGGAGGGAACCTCAATGGCCAGATTTCCCCATTTGCCACGATCCCCGGGGTGTGACTCAGTTTCCCCCGCTTCTGTGATGCCTCCACTACAGTGGCTTGCCTCCACTACACCCGAAGACTCCACCGCCTCCAGAAAGAGGAGGGGTCAATAGTCCAACAAGGATTCAGGGAAACTTCTAGGGCTTCCTGGGTGAGGTTAAGTGGCGGGTAAGGGGTGGCTCCGCCCAGCCGAGTCCTGCAGCCCCCTTCCCCTCCCCCTCAGCGTCCCAAGCCCTTTAGGGCAATTGCAAGCGGGGAAGCAACCGAGTGAGGCCCCACGTGGGAGAGAAGGTGACCAAGGGGCCCCCCTCCCCCTCCCAGCCGGGCGGCGGGCAGGGACCCAGGGGCCGTAAGATTAGCCTCCAAGCCAGGCCAGGGCGCTCAAAATAGGTGACCTCGCCCAGCTGCCCCCCCCCTTCCTGGCCTGGTCTAGGGACTTCTTGTGATGGCCTCACTCTCAACTCTGTGACTCAGTTTCCCTATACGGGTCCTAGGCAAAGTATCCCTAGGGCCCTCTGAGCATCTAGAAAGTCCCCAAGGAACTTTTGAGAGAGTGCTGAAGGCAGAAGGCGGGGACCCGCAGGATCAGCTGCGAGGGAAACCACAGAGTCCCGGCAAAGGTACATAGGGGACAAAGAGCGGAGAGGCCAGGACCCCAGCAAGGGAGAACCGTGTGAGCTGGGAAGAAAGGACTCACCCACAACTCGGTGCCCCAATCCATGCTCGTCCTGCCGCCGGGGACGCCACCACCTCCTGCCGGGGTCCCCGCCACCCTCCACCAAACTCAGCCCCAGGGCGGTGTGCCCAACCCCGCCCCGCCCCGCCACCAGACCACGCCCACTCAACCAGTGCGCCACGCCCCTTAGCGCTTTGCCACGCCCCTGCCCCGCCGAGCCTGGAGCGGGGAGCCCTAAGGGAGGAACCCAATGAGGCGGAGCTCAGCGAATGTTCCGCCCTCTCTTAAAGGGCTCTGGACCTCCTTAAAAGATGCCTCGATTTACTTTCCAGTCTGTACCCTGATATTACTCTCCTCTGCCATCCCAAACTATTCATCCTTTCCATTTAACTTCGCATTTCTTACAAAGGATCAAAATATCAAAATCCCAAACCCACTCCTCCCCACCACATGGCAGGGAAAACCTGCGGTCGGTCACTAGGCTCTTGCGGGGGCCACCTAGGCTCCAGAAATCTCCATTTCGTTTCACTAATGGTCTGGTTCCCTCCGGCCACAGAGCAGATGGGATGATTTCGATCCAGCCCTGGACGCACCTCCAGCTAATGCCAGGTCCATTAGCGCACCCCCACCGCATCCTGACTTCCCTTCCTCCCCGCCAGAACCTCCTTTGAGAAACTGAGGACAGGCTGCCCTTGGGGCCCCAGTTCTGGACTAAACACACACACACACACACACACACACACACACACACACACACACACACACACACACAGCTCGCACTTGCACCTGACTGCCCATTTCCCAGCCCCATTTTCTGAGGCCCAATCAGTACTGCGTACCAGATTCTTAGGTGGCTCCCGCGCCCACCCCACCCCATCCCACCCCCGCCCTAGCGTAGACCCTGGGGCCCTGGGGCTCAGAAATTCGGTCCTCCCAATCATAAAGGTCCTTTCACACCTTGTAAATCCCCTTGAGGCTCCCAGATGGAAAAGAAAAAAAGGCCCTGGTGGCTCCCACCCCCGCTCTCCTGGGCCGTAGGTGCTTTCTCCGTTACTGCAGAAATACCTAAACACCCCTCTGCTGCTTTATCTGGAAGAGAAGCGCAGTCCGGACTTTTGAGGAAAAATGCCCTGGAGACCCCACTGGAACGGAGGCTCCGGTGAGCATTAGCCCCACCTGCTGGCAGCTTGAAGGATAAGCTCGCACACGCAAAGCCGAGTGGGGGTTGGGGAGAGGGGGTGGAGGAGGGGTCCGAGGTCTGATGAGAATAAGCTATCAGACTGGGGTGGCGAGTTTAGCGGCGGGATCAGCTATTTAGTTAAGAGTTGAAGACTATCTACAGCTGGGGTCCAGAAGCTGGGACTCTTCCAGATCTGGGGGCTCAGTAGAAGATGGGCGGGGGGGGGGGGGGGGGGGGCTGGAGAAATGGCTCAGTGGTTTAAGAGCACCGACGGCTTTACCAGAGAACCCCGGTTCAAGTCCCAGCCCTCACAACTGTCTGTAACTTCAGCATCTGACACCCTCACAAAGACATACATGCAGACAAAACACCGATGCACATAAAATAATAAAGATAATCAAAAAAAAAGATTAGGCGTGTAAAATAGGGTGAGGTGCCTAGGATCGGAATGTGGAGGAGAGATCGGGATTTCAGCAAAGGAGTTAAGCCTGGGGCGGAGTCTGCAGGTGGGACCTAAAAAGGCCCTCAGCCTGGGATCAGAAGTCAGCATAGGGTCAAGAATTGTAGACTTCTCGCTGGCCCAGGAAAGTTGGAACAGGGCAAGCCTCAACAGATGCTTATGTTTACCAAAAGCTTTACTTCTGGCCGGGAGCCACGTCCCGGGTTGGGGGCGGGGTGAGTCCCTGGGCATACTGGGAAATGTAGTTTGCGTGCTGCCTTGTTGCGCGGATATGCTTCCTCTGCGTTCTTGGGTAATGTAGTCTTGGACCGTTAAGAGTTGAAGAAGGAATTCCGCTTTAAGGAACGGATATGGGTTCCTAGATCATTGGTGAGTCGTCCTGTCCATCAAACTGCATCCGGGACGATCTGTCTAGGGATTGGAGAACATGAAAGAGGGGCTGAAAAGACTAAGCACGTCCATTTGGAAGGACTTGTGTCCATCAAAAGCATCTTAGTTGATAATTGGGCGATTCGGCCACGTCGTGCAACGATTGGCTCAGAAGTAGGCGGGTCTTATCAGGCGTCAGAGGCGGTGTTGTGGGGCCGCCGCAGCCCCAGAAATGGCAGTGAGCGAGAGGAGGGGGCTCGGCGGCGGGAGCCCAGCGCAATGCAGATGGGGATGCTTGTCGCTGCTGGTGCTGATGCTGGGCGGCTGCTCAGGCCGCATCCACCGTCTGGCGCTCACAGTGAGCCCCGCGGGCTTGCCCTCGCCATCCTCCCCCCACAGCTTCTTCTGGAACGGCCGCACCCCCCACTGCAGGCCGCGAGTGGTCTTGTCCCGCCCCCCCGCCCCGTGCTCGCAATGGGTTGGCCTGGCTTAGGGGGCGGGGCTCCATCTCCCTGGACCCCTGACTCCTAGCCGTTTAAATTACGGGGGAGGGGGTGTGGCCTTGGTAACAACCATAGGGCCCCTGGGCGGAGGGGTACCTGGTATGATCCTTCTGGAATTCACTTCGATGGGAGGTTGGGAGACTAAATTGAAAATTCAGCCCAGATAGAATTAAAAAGTTATCTGTGAAGATGGAGCTGGTCACACCAGCATGTGTAACCCACTCTCGGGGTAGTGCACATCAACATGGGGCCTTCCATGGAAGTGGGACACTCAGACCCACCCCCATAGCTGCCTGGGACTGAAGCAGGGAAATGCCACCACTACCCTGCACCCAGGAAGGGTTTCTCAAGTGCTGTGCCCTGAGTTTAAAATGTCCAGAGTCTCTCAGGGGAGCTAGTGGGGAAAGCTCCCTTGCTGACACTGTCTCTCTGGTTTCCTGCAGGGGGAGAAGCGAGCTGACATCCAACTGAACAGCTTCGGATTCTACACCAATGGTTCCCTGGAAGTGGAGCTGAGCCTACTTCGCCTGGGCCACCAAGAGACAGAAGAGAAGCAGCGGAAGGTGAGAGGTCTCAAGGCAGGGCTCAGTGCACAAGTTGTGGAATTCTATCCTAGCCTGTCCCTCACCCATGGCAGGTCCCATAGTCTTCTTGAGCCTCGGTTTCCCCAGCTGTCACTTAGAAATGAATACAGTGCCTCATGCAGTCTGTATGTTTAGGGTACAGATCAAGTCACCTTAGCATCCCTGCTGGCTGCAGCAGGAGGATGGTTACCCAGCCCCAGACTGGGAGATCCCCACAGGTGCTCTACTGCTGAGCCACACCCACGAAACCTCAGTCCTTTGTAATATAACGCTATATACTTGCATAGAATGTATTTTGATCATACTTCTCCCAGTGCCCCCCAACTCCTCCAAGATCCATCCCCACCTTCCCAAACTCCTCCAATTTCGTGTCTTTTTTTTTTTTAAGATTTTATTTATTTATTATGTATACAGTCTTCTGCCTGCACGCCAGCAGAGGGCACTAGATCTCATTCAAGGTGGTTGTGAGCCACCATGTGGTTGCTGGGAATTGAACTCAGGACCTCTGGAAGAACTGAACCATCTCTCCAGCCCGTCTTTTGTTTTTTTTTAAGACATGGTCTCACTATGTAGCCTCAGCTGGCCTCAAACTCTTTATATAACCCAGACTGGCTACAGACTCGGAGAACCTCCAGCCTCTGCACAGCAGAGACTGGAGGCCACATGCTTATTTCATCTGGGGCCACACGCTTAAAGAAAACTGGCACCCCCACCCAGCATCCGTCAGCTGTCCATAGCTCCTCAGCTAGGTGTAGGGGTTCAAACACCCCTCTTCCCTCCATGCTGGAATGCTGACTGACTTGGTGCTGTGCAGACAACCAAAGCTGCTGTAAGTTCATAAGCAGCAGTCTACTATCTCCAGAAGACATTGTTTCTTTCTGGTCCTTCCCAACCACTGGCTCTTAGCCTCTTCCCTCCCCCTTTTCAGCAATGTTCCCTTGGTAAAAGAGGTGTGATATAGATGCCTGGTTTATAATGGCCTTATTTTTTTCTTTCCTTTTTTTGGTGGGGGGATGGGGTGGGGTGGGGGGACATTTGCTCAAACTCACCTGCCGCGAACTGGGATTAAAGGCATGCACCACTATGCCCTGGCAGCCTCATTTTGACACTTTGCTTTGAGCCAAGGTCTCATATAGTCCAGGTTCGCCTCAAAGTCAAGGCCCTCCTGTCTCAGTCTCCATAGCCCATGAAATTGCATGTTCTACCCTGCCCAGCACCATTCGCAGTGTAGGTGGATAAAGCTAATCAGGCTGTGAAAAGTCTCTCGGAGGAAGTGCATTCTGCGTGAGCATTGGGAGGGGCTGGACAGATCACTGAGCATCTAGCACACAGTGGGTGTTCAATACCTGCAAGAATGGGGGGTGGGGGGGCGCGACCGATGCAAATCCAGCCACAACCTGGGCAATATGGTGAGTACCCACCCTACCAGCCAGGGCTACCTGCAAGCCCCTGTCTCAAAGCAGAACGGAACTTGGTTGCATCCCTACTGCTGCAGATGGTGTTTTCTCTTTACCATCAGGTGGGATTCAGCTTGAGTCGAGTTCGATCGGGCAGTATCCATTCCTACTCGGTGAGTGGAGAGGAGAGTATCGGGGGGATGACAGAGAAGTGATGTGGTGTGGAGGACCTGTCTTCTTTGTGTAGAGCCTATATCCCTGGGTTCTTTTCCAAAGAAGGGGCAGGGAGAGGCCCTGGGTGAATGGATAGCACACTGAACAAGGCTACACCCATGGGCAGTTGTAACCCAGGTCCTTTTTGTCCACTCCCCAGAGCCGGAACTCCCAGGAATGCCCTCTGGAGAGGAATAGCAGCAACTTCCTGGTCCTTTTCCTCATTGATATCAAGGACCTGCAGTGAGTAGGGACGGGGGACCCCCAAAGATCACAGCTCTAGGGAGAAAGCCTGTCACTTTCATTGCATGGTACATTGTGTGTGTGTATGTGTGTGTGTGTGTGTGTGTGTGTGTCCACACACAGGCTACTAGAAATTGAGCCTGCTGCCTTACATATTATAGGCAAGTGCTATACCCCTGACCATGCCTCCAGCTCCTCACTGGGGAATTCTAGGTGAGGGCTTCACCCTGGCCACACCCTCAGCCCCTCACTGAGGTATTTTAGGAGGGGTTCCACCCCTAACCACACCCCCAGCCCCTCATTTGGGGATTCTAGACAAGACTTCACCTTTGTACTTTTTAAGACAGGATCTCAGTAAGTTTTACCAGTTTGGGCTTCGAACTAACTCTGTAACCTAGACTAACATTGAACTTGCAATCCTCCTGTCTCTACCTCCCAAGTATCTTGGATCACAGGCCTTTCACCCTGCAGACCAGGCCATATCATCTGCCCTTCCCAGTAGACAACCATGAGCATGGAAGCTACGTGGACAGGTGGTGGCCAGACACTAAGATTTGGTGGCCAGTGACTCAGAGAGATTCTCCAGCCCCATAGGAAGGGCATCCGCACATGTTGTAAACCTGACCACTGACTTCACCGTCCTCTTTCCTTATTCCTCCTCTCACCCAAGGGTTCAAGTCCGAAAGTATGGGGAGCAGAGGAAGTTGTTCATCTCCCCTGGCCTCCTCCCTGATGCCCCTGCCCAGTCACTCCTCCCGAAGCCAGAGCCTGAAGGCACCCCCAAGCAGAACAGTGGTAAGGCCAGG
The DNA here is from genome assembly GCF_003668045.3 of Cricetulus griseus. Lineage (NCBI taxonomy): Eukaryota > Metazoa > Chordata > Mammalia > Rodentia > Cricetidae > Cricetulus > Cricetulus griseus. The sequence goes on from NC_048598.1 coordinate 96,241,325, forward strand.
AGGCTGGGCAGAGCTGTCCTGGGATAGACCCCAATTTTCTGCCCATCTGTTTTTTTGAGAGTCACCCATCTCCTACAGAGACCCCTGCAGTCAAAGAGAATCAGGAAAAACCTGGAGCACCCCAAGTTTCGGAAGAGAAAATTAACCCAGGGGTACACCGGCTCTCAACAGAGGACCAGCCACAGAGGCAACTGCCCACTCGGGACCCCAGCGGGAAAGAAGAGGAAATGGTGTTGGGGCTGGGCCACCTCAACAACTCATACAACTTCAGTGTAAGTACCTGCCTTGCTCAAGGGTCCCCACCTCCCCCAAACCCTGCCACAGCTGGGAAACCCTCCTGAGGCTCCTCCTTCTCCCCATGACCAGTTTCACGTGGTGATCGGCTCCAGGGCTGAGGAAGGCCAGTACAGCCTGAACTTCCACAACTGTTACAACTCGGATCCCGGCAAGGAGAGGCCATTTGACCTCACTGTGAGTGTCTAGGGACAGGTGACCCTGCTCAGCAGCTTTGTCTTTGTCTTTTTCATCACACTTTATTTGGGGGCATGTACCACAGCACATGTGTGGAGGTCAAAGGACAGCTCTCAGGAGTCAGTTGTCTCCTTCCACCATGTGGGTCCCAGGGATCAAACTCAGGTCGTCAGCCTTGGCAGCAAGCTTCTTCACCCACTGAGCCTTCTTGCCAGCCCCTGGATGAACTTCTTAAAGTCCTCCATTGGGCTTTGGTGAGACATTCAAGCTAGAGTATTCAACTGTCCTCGGATTGGAAGTATTTAAGGGAAGACAAAATTGTATCTGTTTCCGGTATGCACAGAGTGTGTGTGTGTGTGTGTGTGTGTGTGTGTGTGTGTGTGTGTGTGTGTGTGTTTCGTATGTGCAGGGGAGCTTGTGTGGTGTGGTGTACATATGGAAGTCACAGTCAACCCTCACTGGTGTTCCTTGGGATGCTGTCCATCTTGATACTTGCGACGTGTTTTGTTTTGAGACAGGGTCTCACTTTGTAGTCCAGATCCACCTGCCTCTGCCCCTGAGTGCTTCCAGTAAAGGCGTGCACCACCATACCCAACTTGTTTTTTGAGACAGGGTCTCTGACTGGCTTGGAGCTCACAGATTCAGCCAGGCCGGCTGGCTAGCAAGCCACAGGAATCCTCCTGTCTCTACCTCCATGCCACCACCCCTGGCTTTTCTTTAATGTGGGTTCTGGGATCTGAATTTCACTTCTCATGATTTCAAGGCAAGCACTTTCTCGACTGCATTGCCTTCCCAGCCTTGTCATGAGCAACCTCTAAAATTGTTTTACATTTATTTTTGAATGTGTATGCAGTGCATATGAAGGTCAGAGGGCAACTTGCTGGAGTCTCCTACCTGCAATGTGTTCCAAGGGTGGCCACCTGAAGTTGTCATTGGCCTCCACACACATAGGAAGAGAATCACACAGTATTCAGTGATGGGTCTTAACCCCTTTGAGGGTCACATATCAGATATCTTGCCCATCAGATACTCACATTTTGATTCATAGCAGTAGCAAAATTACAGTTATGTAGTAGCAACAAGATAATTCCGTGGTGGGGGGAGGGGTCACGACAACTTGAGGAGCTGTACTAAAGGGTCACAGTATCAGGAAGGCCACGAACTGGCCCAAATGATCCATTCACATGTGAGGACATTGGGTACTAAGTCACTTGTCTCCTGGGTGGCCCCTAACCAACACCAGGCAACACTTCTGTGTCCCTGGTTTACATTTTGTCCAGCCTTTCCCAGTCTTCTGGAAATGAATATACTTGCCCTGTGAATATACTTGTCACTTTGTACAAAGACTGGGTCATCCCTGGGTGTTGGTTCTCCTGTGGTCCTGATGCCAGTCTGGTGTATGGCTGTGTACCCATTTGAGAGATAGGACCAAGTGAGGCTCTGGCTAGAAAGTGGAAGAGCTGGAGACTGGGAAACCCAGAGCTAGAGGTACAGGGGCAAGACTACCCCTGCCCTTACAGGTGATGATCCGAGAGAAGAATCCAGAAGGCTTCCTGTCAGCGGCAGAAATCCCCCTCTTCAAGCTCTACCTGACCATGTCTGCCTGCTTTCTGGCTGCAGGCATCTTCTGGGTGTCCGTGCTCTGCAAGAATACGTAAAGCCCCTCCCTACCCGCTTACCCTCACCCCTGTCTCTTCTGCTGGCCAAACATGCTAATCTCAGTGGTACTCTCCCCACCCCGTTCTCCTTCCGGCAGATACAGTGTCTTTAAGATCCACTGGCTCATGGCCGCCCTGGCATTCACCAAGAGCATCTCCCTGCTTTTCCACAGCGTGAGCACACAGGGCCCGTTGGCGAAACAGGGGTGGGATGGTGAGACGGGACACCTGTCCACCTGTGTGCCTTGTCCATCTCATCTCTTCTCACACTCAGCCCAGCTCTCGCCGCCTGCCCTCCAGGACCATCTATAGTGGTCCAGCGCTGGCTGTCCATCACATTGTCTAACCATCCTCCCACCCAACTGTAACCCCCCCTCCCCATCATCGTGGCAGGAATCCATGGTGACTGACTGTTTTCATTCCCCCCCCATCACCCACTCATTCTGTACTTAGTCTCTGTTCCTAAACTGTCCCCACCCATTCATCCTTCTCTCTGACTGCCCATCCATCTGCCCACCTCCAGATCAACTACTACTTCATCAACAGCCAAGGCCACCCCATCGAAGGCCTCGCCGTCATGCACTATATCACACACTTGTGAGTCACCCAGTCCTGCACACAGGTGGGGGAGGCAGGTGGGGGGAGTGGGCCCCCCACCTCATCATCAGACCTCCCCGACCCTGGCTTCCCAGGTTGAAAGGCGCCCTTCTCTTCATCACTATTGCCTTGATCGGCTCAGGCTGGGCCTTCGTGAAGTATATGCTGTCAGACAAGGAGAAGAAGATTTTTGGAATTGTGATCCCCCTGCAGGTATGTGGGGGTTCCTATAGGGGTCTAGGAAGGTGCAGCGAGGGCAAGGGACTCAGGAGACATCAGAGACAGGAATGCTGGGGTGGGGTACAGGGAGGGATGCTGGGGTGGGATACAGGGAGGGATGCTGGGATGGGGTACAGGGAGGGACGCTGGGGTGGGGTACAGGGAGGGATGCTGGGATGGGATACAGGGAGGGACGCTGGGGTTGGATACAGGGAGGGATGCTGGGTTGGGGAGCAGGGAAGGAAGTCCATGTTAGTAGGGGATTTGGTAGTGGCTCTATTTCAGTGGACAGGGGTAAGAGGATGGGAATAAAATCAGGTGGCACTTTGCCATCCCCACAGGTCCTGTCTAATGTGGCATACATTGTCATTGAATCCCGTGAGGAGGGTGCCAGTGACTATGGACTCTGGAAGGAGATCTTGTTCCTGGTGGATCTTATCTGCTGTGGTGCCATCCTCTTCCCAGTTGTGTGGTGAGGACCCTGACCTGCCCCTCGGCCCCACCCAGGCCCTGTGCCCTGCCCCTCAGTGCTACCCAGGCCCCTACCTACCCCACAAAAGACTCCTGAGCTCTGGGCTGGGGTCATGATCACTTCCCACATTCTTTGTCCTGCTCCAGGTCCATCCGGCATCTGCAGGACGCATCTGGCACTGATGGGAAGGGTGAGGACCCCTCCTCCAGGGTTTCCCAGCCCTGCTTTCTGTCTGACACCAGGTGCCAGGTCTCAGTATCTACATAGCTGTGCTTTACCCCCTCAGTCACCTCTGTCCCCCTTGCCAGTTGTGCTTGTTACTATTCATCCTGTTGCCCTGGAACTATGCCCCAGGCCCTGTCCCCTCCCGCCACTTTCAGTGACTCCCCTGACCACCATTCTGTGCCCACCTACAGTGGCAGTGAACCTGGCCAAGCTGAAGCTGTTCCGACATTACTACATCATGGTAGGAGTTCCACACCACCCCCAGGCCTGAGTCTCCCTGCTGCCGTCTGCCCCTGAGCCCTAAGCCTCCCTCACCCTCTGCTCGTGCCCCACACGTCCCCAGGTCATCTGCTACATCTACTTCACTCGCATCATCGCCATCCTGCTGCGTGTGGCAGTGCCCTTCCAGTGGCAGTGGCTGTACCAGGTGAGCAGAGCAGAGGGGGTCCCCGGCAGGGGGTGGGTCAGGAGTGTGGGTGGCCAGGGAGCCCCACCTCATCCCATGCCCTCCCTGGCCCTCAGCTCTTGGTGGAGAGTTCCACACTGGCCTTCTTTGTGCTCACCGGCTACAAGTTCCAGCCAGCTGGGGACAACCCTTACCTGCAGCTGCCTCAGGAGGATGAGGAAGATGTGCAGATGGAGCAAGTGTGAGCAAACTCACAGATGGGGGGTGGGGTGGGCGAGGCTGGGAGGGGGCGAGGCCATACTAAGTTAGAGGCTACACTGGATGGGGTATGACCTAGGCTGCTTCTGGGCATGTGGCTAGGCAGGATTGTGGGTGGACTGGGCCAAAAAGGACTAAAGGTGCTGTTGTACTCTGCTTCTGCTGTATGTCTCTCCCAGGATGACGGACTCTGGGTTCCGGGAAGGCCTGTCCAAAGTCAACAAGACAGCCAGTGGCCGGGAACTGTTGTGACTTCCCAGTGTCCAGCCAGCCACCCCTCAGACCTTCTGCACTCGCACACCTACACTTGTCCCAAAGTGTGCAGAGAGTCCTAGGGACCCCGTGCCAACAAGGCACCGAGGATGTGGGTCCCCAAGGAGCCTTTCAGAAAAAGATGCCCTTCTCCCAGCACTGCAGCCATGTCCTCAGCAGGGGACACTTCGGCCTCTTTCAGTACAATAAGGACTGCTCTTTGTTTTTCCTTTTATCAAGTTTCTTGATGTTAAGGGGTTTGAGTGCCTAAGGCAAGCTGCATTTATGATCTCGAATCCTGAATTCTCAGTCTACGTGATGGCACATATCTGTCATCCTATTGCTCTGGGGATCCTCATGAAACCTTGGGCCAGTCAGTAAACAGATAAAAATAAAGAGAAAGCGGAATTCACATTGAGGGTAGGATGGTCTGCGATGCTATGCTGGGCCCTGTGTTGGCTGCTGGGGGCAGTGTGACCAAGTGCCCCCTCCCATCCCAATCTTCAAGGGTCTTGCAAGTCACCAGAACGAGGATGGGGGAGGGGGGTAACACAGGGATGACCCAGCCACAAAGGTCTAGAAGGTAAACCGAACAGAAAAGATGAACCCATGTCCTCCGAAGACAGACCCGACTGTGGGACCCGGCACAGACCCGACTGTGGGAATGGTGAAGTGCTTGCTATGCCTATGCCATGACCCAAGTACAGACCCCAAAGCCTCGGTGAAGATGCGTGTGTGCTTGGAATCCTAGCACTGGAGAGGTGCAAAGGGGCAGACCCCTGACCCTGACTGCTCAGCCAGCTTAACCTACTTCTTGCACCCAGGCCCTTGAGACACCTTGTTTCAAAACTAAGGTGGGTGGCACCCCTGTGGCGGTCACACCTGCAGACACAATCAGTGTGCAGAGAGTGGTTAACAACTACTTTAGGCCACAGAGAAAACTAATAGCAGGGCATGGCAGTTCAAGCCTCTAAGTCCAACATTCAGAAAGCCGAGGCAGGAGAGTTACTAGGGTTTGAAGAGTGAGATTCTGTCAGTGCAGAATGAATAGTCATGGCCATAAGGATCCAGCAACAGCCTTGGCCCGGTCTCTTGGAGACCCCCTTAGAGTTAGCTCTTCAAGGTGGCTCTCCTCTCTGCCTTCCCCTGAGGATATCCAAGAATGTCTAGTGTGCACAGACACCATGGGGGGAGGGGTAGGAGAGGGGCGAGGGGCTGGGTTAAGGCTCCACAATAAGGAAGCGCGACCAGCTGCAGCCCAGATGAACAAATAGCCCAGCCAGCGGAAGCTGCAGGCTGGGGAGGGTGTCGAGCAGAGCAGGGCCTGGCCGGCAGCAGCAGGCAGAGTCCTAAAAACAGACTTGAGGCTTTGACCCAAGACACTGTGCAGCTGTGCACGAGGAAGTAGACGCAGTGATAGCTCTCCCACTCCAAAGATGGGCACGCCCTCAGCCCTTGTCCTCCCCCAATGTGAATGCGTCCCCTACCAGAGCAAGGGAAGATCTGAAGGTGACACCAATGAGGGCACTCTGGTGGGGCCCAGCGTCCTCACATTGCTCACAATGGGAAGTGGGCCTGGTGTGGTGGCACAAGCCTTTAATACCAGCACTTAGGAGGTAGAGGCTGGAGGATATCAATGAGTTCAAGGCCAGCCTGGTCTACAGAGTGAGTTCCAGGACTGCCAGGCTACACAGAGAAACCTTGTTTCTAAATAACAACAAAAAAATTCTGGGATGGAGAGATGGCTCAGGGGTTAAGAGCACTGGCTGCTCTCTCAGAGGACCTGGGTACAATTCCCAGCACCCACATGGCAGCACAAGACTGTATAACTCCAGCTCCAGAGTTCTAACACCCTCACAGATATACACACACAGGCAAAACACCAATGCACAAAAAACAAATAATAAATGGGAAGAGGTAAGCTAGAGTGGACAGCAGGGGAGTGAACCACATAGCATTCACACCTGTCTCTCCCCACCCCCAGCTCTCAGGTCCCAGCAGGAGTGTGTGAGCTTCCAGTTTGTACAATGAGAATTATCTCAAAAAAGAAAACCAGAAAAAAAAAAAAAAAAAGGGGAGGGGAGGGAAGAAAGCTGAGGGAGATGGGTATAGGACACCTACCTGAGTGTTCTATTTGTCAGGTGAATTTCACTGTCTCTCCAGACCAGGCTCAGACTCAATTCCTGTGGGTGGAGTGGGGGAGGGGAGTGCCCTGTGCCTGGACTCTGTCCCTGCCCCCTCGTTTTGTGTCCCACACAGAGCTCAGGGAGGAATCTGTTGTCACAGGCCCTGTGGATGGTGCAGGGGTCAAGGTCCCTGAGAGTTAAAGAGTTACTAGGTAGGAAGAGAGGTCAGCCAGCCTGGGTACTAGCTCAGTTCCAGGAAAGGCATGCAGCAGAGACCTGTCCTCAAAGTGGGGAAGCAGAAGGGAACCTGGGCTTCCAAGCAGGGAGGGAAGCCTGTGCAGGAAGGGGGGCGGTACACAGGGGTAACCACACCCCTACAATCAGAGTTGAAGGTGTCTTCCACACAGAAATCAAATCCACACCTTTCTTTCCTCTCTGGACACTGGAGCTCAGCACTGATAGTTTAAGACTAGGTCCTGCTGTGTAGACCAGGCTAGTCTGGAACTCCCAGAGGTCTGCCTTCCTTTGCCTCCCTGAATGTCTGTCTGCACAACCACACACACTGGGCATTTCTCTCAGTTTTTAAGTATGTTTGCCCAAAGAGCATTTTATTTGAATTATTTCTTTTAGGTCGGGTTCTCATGTTGCTCAGACTGGCTTGGAACTTGTGGCAATCCTCCTGCTTCAGCTCAAGAATGGCAGGATATACCACCACGACTGGCGCTACTCTCCAGTGTGTGTGTGTGTGTGTGTAGGCCCAAAGTTGATGTCCAGTGTCTCCACAGTTGCTCTGCATTTCCATTTATTCACCAAGGCCTCTTACTGAACCCAGAGCCCTGGCTTCCTCTGGTCCATCGAGTCAGCTTGCCCAGGGCCCAGGGAATCCCTGCCTCTGCCCCTGCTGGGGTTATCACAGGATGCCAAAATGCCAAAGTTACTAGCTTTGTACCCACTGAGCTATGTCTCAGGTCTTGATGTACACCCCAGGTTGTTCTCAAGTGACAGTCCTCCTTCCTCAGCTTCTTAAGTGTGGGTACCACTTTACCTGGCATAACTCCACTTTGTGTGTGTGTGTGTGTGTGTGTGCAGGTACATTTTTTTTTTTTTTTTAGCCGAGTACTTTGCACAGATCTTATAAACAGCCTTGAGGCACATGGCCCCCACTCCGTGGAAATTCCCTCACATTCTTCCTGCAATGCTGGCTCAGCAGGCCCCCTCTCCCCCTCCTGAAGTTCTGACACAAGTTCTTATTTCCCTAGAGGAGAGTCACAGGGTTCAAGAATTCCCCATCTCTCTCTCTCTTCACTGACTTTCTCCCTCCCAGCAGGCCCTGGTCCAATCCTGGCTTCCTGGTTGCCTCCCAGCACTAATTGCTGCAGTCTGGTGACTTCCCAGAGATCAAGACTGGGCCCAGACCCTTCCCACATTCCCAGCCAGACCAGAAGCAGGAATGACAATTAATCAAGCTGAGAATTGATCTTTCTCCATCTGTGCCCCCACCCCCACCCCCAGAGTGGTTCCTTTGTATTCAGACCTGTCTGTCACCCACCTCCACCCAGTAGGGTAAACAAATCCACAAAGGACAAACCAAATCTGCTAGCCAGAAAGAAGCCACCACTGGTAAATCACAAAACCCTCATAATTTAGGCAAGAGTGAAACAATGAGACCAGGAAAAAGACTGGGGGTGGGCGGGACGTGGGGTGGATACTTGCTGCAAAGCCTGGCCACCCGAGTTCCATCTCAGGGACTTATAGTAGAAGGAGAGAAGGGAGTCCCACAAGTTGTCCTCTGACCTCATACACGTGCATGAGTATATACAATCATAAATATTAAATAAGGTACAGTTTTTAAAAATATGTGTTAAATATAACAAAACCAAGAAACTGAGTGCCTGGGCAGAGGCAGAGGAAGTAAAGGGGAACACTTGGCGATCCAGTTTCAAAAGTTGGGCCCCAGTTTTGGAGGCAAGCTAAGGAGTGCACCACCCCTCCTCCCTCCTCCCACCCCTCTTCTCCCTCCTCCCTTCCACAGAAAGGATGTCGCAATCATAGCTAAAAGACAAGCCAGGTTTGTTCTGACTCTCAGCCACCCCTGTGCCCCAAGAGGCCAGGAAAACAATGGATTACAGGAAATCTTCGCAAAACTATCCCCTTAACCCCTTCAGGGAGGTTCACAAATACCTGTTCTTGAATTGGGCATCACCAACTTGGTTCACAGTGTTCCCCCACAGCCGTCTGTGGCCCAGCCTCAGAGGACAGCATGGTGGTGGTGGTGATGGTGGGTGACAGGGAGAGGCAGAGAGATAACTCCAGATAGATTCCAGTTACTATCCAAGACTCTCAAAAAGTTCCCAGGCAAGTGGGTGTGGCCACCTGTCACCTCAGGATCCCAGAGCTGGCTGCAAGGGTTTGCCTAGCATACATGAAGTCCTGGGTTCCATCCCCAGAACCACATAAACCAGGCATGGTGAGAACTGCCTGTCACCCCAGCACTCAGGAAGTAAGGCAGTAGGAACAGGGGTTAAAGGTCATCTTTCTTTACACGGGGACTTTAAACCTAGCCCAGGTTACAGAAGACACTCTCATAAAACAAGCAAACACAAAACAGCTAGAGTTGGTGGCCACACCTTTATCCCATCTAGCACTTTGGGGGCAGAGGCAGGAGAATCTCTAAATTCTCAGCCAGCCAAGACTACATAGAAGGACCCTATCTCAAAAGATCTGAAATTCAGCAAACATGGCCAGGCAGCCAGGCCTGAGGGAAATTGGCAATTCATTTCCTGAATTTTACAACCCAGCCAGCAAGTCTCTAAATCTGTAGAACCCTCAAAGACAGAGAGCTAGCAAGATCTAGCAAGATTACCCACAGCAAACCCAGGAGAAGACAGCTGTGTTAACAGTGCTCTGCAGGAAGAAACTGAGGCCCAGGGCTCACCCATGGCTGGCAAGTAGCCACTTAGAGAGGAAGCGGCTCCCAGTGAGTCTGGGCTCTGAGTTGGCTGGTGACCATGCAATCTGTCCATCACCAGCATAGAGTGGTTGCTGTCACACAAGGACAGCTGGCAGGAAGGAGGAGAAGGGCTCTCTGAGCATTGATCTGGAATGGTCTTTTAGGCAAGCCTTTCACACAAGGAAAACAAGGCACCTTTCAGGAAAGTCAGAAGAACAACATGGAGAGGAAGCTAATTAATGGTTACTGGCGAACCTGTGGGTTGGTAATTGGCCTTTCTAGAAAGAGTCTGTGGGGCTGGAGAGATGGCTCCTTGGTTCCCAACCAGCACTTGTTATCTCTCTGGAGGATTCATGTTTGATTCCCAGCACCCATCTGTGTGCTCACCCAAACACCTGCAATTCCAGTTCCAAGGTATCTGATGTCTTCCTCCATCACAGGCCTCAGGCACGCACATGTTGCACACACATGCATGCAGGCAAAACACTCACCTATAAAATAAATATTTAAGCTGGGCAGTGGTGGCGCATGTCTTTAATCCCAGTGCTTGAGAGGCAGAGGTAGGTGGTTCTCTGTGAGTTTGAGGCCATCCTTGTCTACAGAGCAAGTTCCAGGACAGCCAGGTCTGTTACACAGAGAAACCCTGTCTCGAAAAACCAAAATAAATAAGTTTTGTTTTGTTTTGTTTTGTTGTTGTTGTTTGTTTGTTTGTTTCTTAAAGCCTGGAGGTGGTGGCACACGCCTTGAATCCCAGCACTTGGGAGGCAAGCAGATCTCTGTGAGTTCGAGGCTAGCCTGGTTTACAGAGTGAGTTCCAGGACAGCCAGAGCTACTCAGTGAAACCCTACCTCAAAAAAACAAAAAACAAAAAAACAAAAACAAACAAACAAAAAACAACCAACAATATAAAAATAAAAAACAAACAAAAAGCAGAGGAAAGAAATGGTGTCATGCAGCCCAGACCTCTAACTTGCTATGTAGCAGAGGCTGACCTTGAACTCCTGATCCTCCTGCCTCCACCTTCTAGAGAAGGGATGACAGGCTTTTGCCACCAGAATTAGCTCTGTGCTCCTGAGGAACCCAGCCTTTCATGAACGCTGGGCAAGTGCTTTTCTCTAGCACACCTCCTGGAGAGTGAACTCCAAGAAGTCCCCCGGGATCCTCTAAGAAACAGAATTCTTTCCCACTACAGAGAACGCTCCACAGAGCTGGGATGACAGTGTGTGCGGAGCTGCCCCCACCCCTGATCTGCCTCATAGGAAAGGCTGGGCTTAGTGATACCCAACAACTGGGGAGGTGGAGGCAGGAGGATTGCTTGAAGGCAGAAGTTCAGGACTATTTAGCACAGTGGTTCTTAACCTCCTGACTCTGCGACCCTTTATCATGGCTCTTCAAGTTGTGGTGACCCCTTCCCCAACCATAGAATTATTTCCACTGCTTCTTCATAGCTGTAATTTGTTACTGTTATGAATTGTACTGTAATCATCTGGTATGCAACCCTCAGCTCGGTCATGACCCACAGGTTGAGAACTGCTGGTTTGGCAAGACCTATAGGAGGGAGGGAAGGAGGGAGGGAGGGAGGGAGGAAAGCAAGGAGGGAGGGAAGGGGGGTGAACCCAGCTAAGTGTGGAAGGAATCACCCTAGACTGCAAATGTTTCTACTGTAACCAAGTACAGCAGGAAACAGCCCAGGTTCAGCATTTGGCTTTAATCCCAAGAGAAGCCTGAACCAGGCAGGTGCTTGAGCAGAGAAATGTGCCTCAGGTTACTCACCCCAAGACATGTTGGCCCCAGGCTTGTGAAAAGTTTAGAAAACTATGTTGCAAAATCTGGGGCAGTCCCTGAGTGCAGGAACAGGGAGGGCCGGGAGGAGGAGGTTCACATAAGAGACAGCGCTGCCACAGCAGGGCTCACTCCTGCTCACCCCTGCCCCTCACTCCCTCCTCTACCTTCATTATGGGACCAGCTACAGGGCCCCAGCTGCTGCTGCTGCTGCTGCTGCTGCTGGCCGGCTCTCCCCTGGCTCTGGGGGGGCCCATGTAAGTAGTTACCGTTTGGGGGGGCAGTTCCTTGTAGAATTTCTGAGGTACAAGATAGGGGTGTTAAGAATTTGTGCTGGGGGCTGGAAGATGGCTCAGTGGGTAAAAACTCTTGTTGTATGAACATGACTCTTGTTTAAACTCCCAGTGCCCACGGAAAAGCCAGGGGTGGCCTCAGTGCCTGAAGCCCCACAGTGTGGGGCTGGAGATAGGATAGTTGGGGCTAGTTGGCCACCAGCCCAGCGCCAGGTTCGGAGAGAGGAGACTTTGGCTCAAGAGAATAAGGTGTGTGGGTTAGAGAACAGGACACCTGACATCCTCCTCTGGCCCCCACATATACTCAGTTACGAGCATGCAGATGAGCGTGTGCACACACACAAAATTTGGCCTCCTTGAGTGTCAGGGTGTTCACGGGCTCACGTTCATAGAATCCCCCTATTGTAGCATTGGGATGCCTATTTATAGAACAGAAGGTCTGCAGATTTAGGGGGTCTGTGATATCTCAGAGTTTAGGCAATGGTGAGTTTGAGATTTGAGAATTGGGGGATGGTTGGAGTCTGTAGCCCTTGACTGTGTGGACTGTCAAAAACCAAGCTCAGATCAGGCCTGCTGACTCCCACCTGTCATCCCAGCTACTCTGGAGGCTGAGGTCGAGAAGGTGTGCACATTCTAGCCAAGCCTGGTCTACAGAGTGAGTTCAGGGCTACCTGGGCAATTTAGTGAGATGCTGTCTCCACATAGAAAAGTGAGAAGAGACTGGATGTAGCTCAGTGGTAGAGCATTTGCTCAGTATAATCCAAGGTCTAGGGCGATTTCCAGTGCTGAAACCAGGGAAAGCCAGCTTCCGGTGGCTGAGGGGCAGTGGGCCATGCTTAGGTATCTTCTGGCATGGGGCGCCCTCCAGGACCAGTGACTGGGCCAACCAGGTAGTGATGGGTGAGGGCTGTAGTCTCCGACCTTGAGGTGACACCTGCTCCCACACCCCTTGGACAGGTTTTCTATCATCACCCCCAATGTCTTGCGGCTGGAGAGTGAAGAGACCATCGTGCTGGAGGCCCATGAGGCACAGGGTGATGTCCCAGTCACAGTCACTGTGCACGACTTCCCAAAAAAGCAGGTGCTGACCAGCGAGAAGACCGTGTTGACAAGCGCCACTGGACACTTGAGCAGCATCACCATCAAGGTGGGCGAGGGACTGCAGAGCTACAGCCCCTTCAGTCCAGCCTGAGTCCCCTACCCACAGAGACGCTCCCCTCTGAGTCTCCTTCCCCATGAGTCCCCACTCTGAGTCCCTGCCCCTGAGCTCCTCCCTTCTGAGCCACCCCTCCGAGTTCCTCCCCTTAGAGTCTACCTTCTAAGTCCCTCCCCAATCTCTTCCTCTCTGAGCCCCGCCCCTCAGTCCCGCCCCTCTGAGTCCCGCCCCCAGAGCCCCATCCCTCTGAGGGGAGGTGCAAAGGAGGCCCAGAGGCACAGGGGATGCTCTCTGGGCACCAGACACTGCAGCAGACTCCTGATTGCCCCCTGGCCTGTGTGCAGATTCCAGCCAGCAAGGAGTTCCAGTCAAATAAAGGGCAAAAGTATGTGACAGTGGTGGCGAGCTTTGGGGCAACGATAGTGGAGAAAGTGGTGCTGGTGAGCTTCCAGAGTGGGTACCTCTTCATCCAGACAGACAAGACCATCTATACCCCGGGCTCCACGGGTAAGTGGTTGCGGGTGGCTGCATACACCAGGGCTGGAAGGCCCTCCCAGAGCCTGAGGTCTAATGGGATCTAATGCTGGTCTCCCCCGCATGCCTCAGTCCTCTATCGGATCTTCACTGTGGACAACAAGCTACTGCCTGTGGCCCGGACAGTCATCGTCACCATTGAGGTACTAGCTACTGAGTTTCCCAGAGACCCTCGGAAAGGGGCAAATGACTACACAGCACAGCCAGTGCAGAGAAACCAGAAACCTAGGAAGACACATAGGAGGGTCACAGACCCAGTAATCTGACTCCAGAGAAATTCCCTTAGCCTCAGTTTCCCCATCTGAAGATTGGGACAACCATTAGACATGATTCTACGTAGTCTATGCTACCCAGTAGAGGGCCCCTGTGAAGGCCCCAGTGAGGATCCCTCCCTCCTCTCCCTAAAACCCTCCACGGCTCCTACTTCTTTAGCTTCAAAACCCAAGTCTTCCTTGCGGGACATGGGGCCCTGCTCATCATGCCTAGTTCTCTCCCTGCCTTCCTCCTCCCTCCCTGTCTCTTGCTCCCTCTGTTTCACGGACACCAGTGAGGTCAGGACCCTTCATCTAAACATACAAGGAATGCACAGCACAGAGAGATTGAGCCATTTGCCTGAGATGCCACAGCTTGTAAGTGGCACAGTAGGGATTTGAACCTAGGTTGAATGACCAAGGTCTATGTTCTTGACTGTCACCTCAATAGACATAGGAGATGCTGTGGTTGGGCCTCTTAAGAGTTGCTGTATCCCATATGCCTTTCCTGACTCCTTACAGACTCCAGATGGCGTGCCCATCAAGAGAGACACTCTGTCTTCCCACAACCAGTATGGCATCTTGTCTTTGTCTTGGAACATCCCAGAACTGGTCAAGTAAGTCTGGGTCTCCAGGAACGGGACTGCCCTATTCCAGGAGAGGGACAGGGAGCTGCTTGGAGACCCTCACACTCCTCATCTTCCTGCAGCATGGGGCAGTGGAAGATCCGAGCCTTCTACGAACACTCACCACAGAAGATCTTCACCGCAGAGTTTGAGGTGAAGGAGTATGGTAAGTCCTGGGGGACGAGGCCACTGCGTCTGTGATGCCCTGGCCACCCTGCCAATGCCATCTTCACCATCTTCACACCCCACCCCACCCCAGTGCTGCCCAGTTTCGAGGTCCTGGTGGAGCCTGCAGAGAAATTTTATTACATCGATGACCCGAAAGGCCTGGAAGTTTCCATCACAGCCAGGTGAGGGTTGGGGTGATGCTTGTGGGGAGGAGGTCTTCGGCTCCAGCCACAGCCAGAGAGGTCTTCAGGACCCCAAGTCTCCTTGCCTCTCAGGTTTCTGTACGGCAAAAACGTGGACGGGATGGCCTTCGTGATCTTTGGGGTCCAGGATGGCGATAAGAAGATTTCTCTGGCCCACTCCCTCACACGCGTGATGGTACTGCCCGGCCACCTGCAATAGCCTGGAACCTCAACCACTCCCCCGAGGACACGACCCCGCCCCTGAGCCCCTCCCACCTCTTAGCCCCTCCCAGTCCCTCGCCTTGCTGAACCTAGCTACCCATTCATTCTGAGCTCTTCCCCTCCCCAGCTCCTCCTCTCTTGGGGACCTCCTCCCCTCTCTCACGCTCTTTGCTCTCCGATCCTCTGCAGATCGAGGACGGTTTGGGGGAGGCAGTGCTGAAACGACAGGTGCTGCTGGATGGGGTACGGCCCTCCAACGCTGATGCCCTGGTGGGAAAGTCCCTGTATGTCTCCGCCACTGTCATCCTGCACTCAGGTAAGGCCTGCTGTGATGAAGGAAGTCAGGTAGCAAGGCCAGCCTGAGCGAGAAGGCCTGGCCCTGAAGGGGCTGTTGGGGAGCCCGCCCTGAGTGTTACCGTCCATCCCCTCAGGCAGTGACATGGTAGAGGCAGAGCGCACTGGGATCCCAATCGTTACTTCTCCTTATGAGATACACTTCACCAAGACATCCAAATTCTTCAAGCCAGCCATGCCCTTCGACCTCATGGTAAGACCCAGGGCCAGCCCCCACTTCCACTATCAGTCACTCCGACCACACCACCTGACCCTTGTCCGCCTGCCTCTGTCCACAGGTGTTTGTGACCAACCCTGATGGCTCTCCAGCCCGCCGAGTGCCAGTAGTCACTCAGGGATCTGACGCACAGGCTCTCACCCAAGATGATGGTGTAGCCAAGCTGAGCGTCAACACGCCCAACAACCGCAATGCCCTGAAGATCACGGTGAGTGTCCAGGCATTCGTCGCCACAGCCAGGGGAATATTAGTGGCTCTGCTGGCTTCGTGATGGGTTCTGTAGGTCACCCAGAGGATCCCACATCACTTCAGGAAGGAAGGTGTCCTGGCTCACAGTATGAGTGCATCATGGGTGGGCAGGCGTGGAGGCAGGAGCTTGAAGTAGCTGTTCACATATCAGCAGAGATGAGCATTGCCATTCAGCTAGCCTTCTCCTTTTTATTCAATTCAGTCTTCTAGCTCAGGGGAGGGCTGTGCTACCCACACATAGGGTGGGTCTTGCCATTCAATCTAACCTAGAAACCCCCTCACGGGCGTGTTCAGAGCTGGTCTCTTGGTCGATGGATGCTGTAAAGCTGTCTGTCAATATTAATCATCACAGAGCCTGTTGTGAGCTCCGGGGATTCCAACCTGGGCAGCTCTGGGAACCGGCATGCCTCCCTCTTTCTTCACCCAGGTACGCACCAAGAAGGAAGGTATCCCGGAGGCGCGGCAGGCGACCAACACCATGAATGCACAGCCCTATGGCACTATGCACAACTCCAACAACTACCTACACCTGTCGGTGTCTCGTGTGGAGCTCAAACCAGGGGACAACCTCAATGTCAACTTCCACCTTCGCACAGACCCCGGCCAAGATGCCAAGATCCACTACTACACCTACCTGGTCCGTGGCCACCAGGAGCCTCAGCCCCGCCCCTGACTCACCAGCATCCTAATGATCCCTGTCCAGCCCCAGGGTCTCCCATACCCATCCTAGGTGTCCCTGCCCAGCCCTAGGTCTCTCCTACTCATCTTAGGGATCCTTGGCCCACCCTGGGTCTCCCCTACACATTCCACCTAGCCTCATCCTGGTTTTCAATCCAACCCATCATCCCTCCAGGTTATGAACAAGGGGAAGCTACTGAAGGCAGGCCGCCAGATTCGGGAGCCTGGTCAGGACCTGGTGGTCTTGTCCCTGCCCATCACCCCAGATTTCATCCCCTCCTTCCGCTTGGTGGCATACTACACCCTGATTGGAGCCAGTGGCCGGAGGGAGGTGGTGGCCGACTCTGTGTGGGTGGATGTAAAGGATTCCTGTGTAGGCACGGTGAGCCTGTCTCTTTCTCCCTCTCTCCCTCCCTCTCTTCCTCTCTCTCTTCCTCTCTCCTGCGCCCCCCTTTGTGTTTTTCAAGACAGATCTTCTCTGTGTGGCTTTGGAGCCTGTCCTGGAACTTGCTCTGTAGACCAGGCTGGCCTGGAACTCACAGAGATCCGCCTGCCTCTGCCTCCCGAGTGCTGGGATTAAAGGTGTGCGCCATCACGGCTTGGCCTCTCATTTCTTTTTTTAAGACATAGTCTCACTATATAAACCTGACTGTCCTAAAACTCATTATGCGGGTAGGCTGGGCCTGGAGCTCATAGAGTTCCTCCTGCTTTTGCCCCCCCCCCACATTTGCATCTCCTCTTTTTATCTTCTCCTCTTTTCAACGCTCTCCTCACCTCTCTCACTTTTGCTTATCTCTTCCCTCCACTCTCCCCCTTTTCTCTTTCCCTCTACTCTGTCTTCTGTCTCTTACCTCCGTTCCCCTCTCCCTCTGTGGTCCTTCAAGGGTTGACTCATCCATCTTGCTTCCCTACCCTCCTACAGCTAGTGGTGAAGGGTGACCAGAGAGACAACCGACAGCCTGCACCCGGGCAGCAAATGACTCTCAGGATTGAGGGAAACCAGGGAGCCCGAGTGGGGCTGGTGGCTGTGGACAAAGGTGTGTTTGTGCTGAACAAGAAGAACAAGCTCACCCAGAGCAAAGTGAGTACCAGCATCCCTGAGCACCACCTGCAGCAGAGTCGGGGAAACGGTGGTGCAATGGGCTGGATATCAGGATGGGAGGGACAGGGACAGCTGGGTTGAACTTCACGGTGGCTTAGATGAGGCTCTGCGGACCTGTCTTCTCCTCACCACCCCCACCACCTGCCCCATCTCATCCCACTTGCAGATCTGGGATGTGGTCGAGAAGGCAGACATCGGCTGCACCCCAGGCAGTGGGAAGGACTACGCGGGCGTCTTCATGGACGCAGGCCTGGCCTTCAAGACAAGCGATGGCCTGCAGACTGAGCAAAGAAAGGGTGAGAAAAGGGACCAGGGGTAGACACAAGGAGAGACATGTTTTCACCCCCAGTTGCCCATGTAAGAGCAGGACTCACTCTGTAGATCAGGATGGCCTCAAACTCACAGAGATCCACGTGCCTCTTAAGTGCTGGCATTAAAGGCTGCGCCACCACCACCAGCTGAAGTGGTGAGTGTGTGTGTGTGTGTGTGTGTGTGTGTGTGTGTGTGTGTGTTTCTGTGCATGCACACATGTGCGTGGGTGTGCATGTAGATGTGCACAAGTGTAAGTGTGTGTGTACACTCACACCACAGCATGCATGTGGAGGTCAGAAGACACCTTGTGCCAGTCAGTTCTCACCTTCCACCATGTGGGCCTTGGGGGATCAAACTCAGGCCATCAGGATTAACAGCCAGCCCCTTCACCCACTGCGTCATTTTGCCAGCCTCCATTGCCGCTCCTTGAGCCTCAGCCCCCCTTACTGCAAAAAGCTGACAATCACACCTGTCCCTTCCTCAGATCCTGAGTGTACCAAGCCAGCTGCCCGCCGCCGTCGCTCAGTACAGTTGATGGAAAAGAGGATGGGCAAAGGTTAGGAATCCGCCATTGGTGCCATCTCCACGCATCACCCACCCCCATCCTGTTAGAATCCGAAGGGAGGTGGGGGAGGGTTGCCTCCCTTATTCTAACCCTGGGAAGTTCTACCTGGGGTCTGCTCTGATGCTCTCCTGATGGCTAAGGCTGACACCTGGTCTGGGCCTCCCACAGTGGGTCAGTACACGGACAAGGGTCTGCGGAAGTGTTGTGAGGACGGCATGCGTGATATCCCTATGAGGTTATCCTGCCAGCGCCGGGCACGCTTCATCACCCAGGGGGAGAGCTGTGTGAAGGCTTTCACAGACTGTTGCAACTACATGGCCGAGCTTCGTCAGAAACACCAGAGAGACCAAGTGCTGGGCCTGGCCAGGAGTGAGTGGCACCCCATGGGGTGACACTAGGGGTAGGGACTAAAGGGGGAAGACACAGCTGTCTGGTGGTGGGGTGGCTGCACCTGTCTGCTGGAGGAGCGGCCCAAAGACTGTGACTCCAGCCCTGAACCCTGGGAGGACAGAAGGAGGAGGATGGAGGCCAGCTGGGCTTCACAGCAAAGAAAGAGACTAAGGGAGTGAGGAAGAGCTGGCTCAGGGAAGGGAACAAGGGAGACCAGGTGTTCCTCATACTAGTTTTGCCCCCCTCCCACAAACCAATTTTCTTCAGCAAAATGAAGATAAGTTCTACAATCAGTCCATGTTAAAGCTAGATATGGTGGCAAATGCCTGTCATTCCAGCACTCAGGAGTCTGAGGCAAGAAGTTTAATGCAGGTCCTGGGCCAGCCTGGGCTACCTAATAAGTTCCCAACCAGTTTGGATGATGCTCATCTTGATACCAATATGTCTGTAGAACATGATTTTTAGTTTCTATTTCTTGGATGGAGAGAGGAATCCCCACAAGTCCCCAGGGTGTCTGGTGGAAAACCCTCACCCCAGGGTGAACGCATTTACAAAGCTCAGAGATGTATACAAGGAAGCCACCCAAGAGTGGGTCTTTTCCCAAACAATATCTACCCATCCTCAGGCGACATGGATGAAGACATAATTCCCGAAGAAGATATCGTCTCCCGAACCCAATTTCCAGAGAGCTGGTTGTGGACCATAGAGGAGTTGAAAGAACCAGAGAGAAATGGGTATGGCTCGATGTTCAGTGGTCAAAGATGCTGGCCACCAAGACTGCCATGTGGAAGGAGAGAACCAATTTTCACAAGTTGTCCCCAGACCTCCACAGGCAGAAGGATGCCTCTCTCTCTCTCTCTCTCTCTCTCTCTCCCTGTCTCTCTCTCTCTCTCTCTCTCTCTCTCTCTCTCTCTCTCTCTCTCACACACACACACACACACACACACACACACACACATGCAGTAAGTGTATTTTAAAAGGGAGGTGAGGCTAGGACACCCCCACTCCACATCCACATCTACCTGAAGACAGAAAGTATCCTCCCAGATGAGCTCATTTGCATATCATTTGTTTGCACCTGCCAACTTCCTGTCTCCTCTGGAGTTACTATGGAGGTGCATGCCCTGAACCTGCAAAGCCACAGGTGCAACCCAGAATTAGTCTCTAACCTCCCCCACCCCACCCCCATCTTCATATCCTTCTCTGTCTTGATAAATCTTACCAATTAATTTTTAAACTTCTGCCCCACCCAGAATCTCCACAAAGGTCATGAACATCTTTCTCAAAGACTCCATTACCACCTGGGAGATTCTGGCAGTGAGCTTGTCAGACAAGAAAGGTAAGGGAGGGGCCAGGGAGATGGCTCAGTGGTGAAGTGCTTGCCCTCCAAGCATAAGAACCCAAGCTTCATCTGCAGAACTAACATAGGTACCTGCTTGCAACCCCAATGCTTGGAGATGGGAACAGGAAGCCCCTGGGGCTTCCTGGCCAGCCAGCTTAGCCAATCAGTGAGTTCCAGGATCAGTAACCCTGTGTCAAAAAGTAAGGTAAAGAGCCTGAGAGCTTCATGGTTAAAAGTGTTTGCTAATCTTGCAGAGGACCAGAGTTTGGTTCCCAGCACCCATTTCAGGCTGTTCACAACTGCCTTCAGCTCCAGGGGATCTGATGCCCCTTCTGGCCTCTGTGGCTACTGCACTGATATGCACACAAATACAGAGACATGTGCACATACATAAAATTAAATAAGGTGGAGGAGTAGCTAAAGACGACACCCAGTGTCAACCTCTGGCCTCCACAAGCATGTGCATCCATGCACGTATGTGCACATGTAAACACACAGAGATTGGACACAGAGGCTGTGATACCACCACATCTGGGATTTGTCAGTCATATGTGCGTGTTTAATCTCTACCTTCTGTGAATGGGATCAGCCATGGCCAGCTATGGAACTTGAACCAGGAGCCTGGCTAGGCATCCCTACACAGCCCTCCCACCCGGACCCTTCACACTGTTCTCTCTGCCCACAGGGATCTGTGTGGCGGATCCCTATGAGATCACCGTGATGCAGGACTTCTTCATTGACCTGAGGCTGCCCTACTCAGTGGTGCGCAATGAGCAGGTGGAGATCAGGGCGGTGCTTTTCAACTACCGAGAGCAGGACAAACTCAAGGTGGGAGCAAGTCAGCTCTGAGAGGTTGAACAGGACCCACGAACCTACTCTCACCTGCCCTAGCCCCTCCCTCACTTACCCTGCCCTGGTTCCCCCTCACCCACCTCAGTCTCCCCCTTACCTGCCCTGGTTCTGCCACCTGCCCTGGCCCCTCCCTCACCTGCCCTGGCCCCTCCCTCTCCTGTAGGTGAGGGTGGAACTGTTGCACAACCCAGCCTTCTGCAGCCTGGCCACTGCCAAGAAACGCTACTATCAGATTATCGAAATCCCTGCCAAGTCCTCCGTGGCTGTGCCTTATGTCATTGTCCCCTTGAAGACCGGCCTCCAGGAGGTGGAGGTCAAGGCTGCTGTCTATGGTCACTTCATCAGTGATGGTATCAAGAAGACACTGAAGGTCGTGGTGAGTCCTTGGGGGCATCTGCTGCCCCTGGCCTTCAGATCTCCTGCTGTTGACCTGGGATCAGAGACACCAAGGATCATCTTAGGGTGCAAAAATTAGAACTGGCAAGGTCTCAGTGTGTAGAACACTCAACTAGTTCATGCAAAGCTCAGGGCTCCATCCCCAATGGGGTTTGGCCTCTCATCCTAGCACTGGGGAGGTGTGGGCAGGAGGATCATGAATTTGAGGACAGCAGGGGTAACTTAATGAGAGCCTGTCTTGGATTTGTTAAAAAGTAAAAAAAAAAAAAAAAAAAAAAAAAAAAAATCCTAGGGAGATAGCTCCCCTGGCAACGAGATTGCTGTACAAGCCTGAAGGCCTGAGTTCAGATCCCCAGCACCCAAATAGAAGCCGGTGGAAGCGGCTGATTCATTGAGAGGTTCTGTCTCAAAAGATAGGGATAGGAGAAGACATATGGCATTGACACGTTCACATGCTTGCACACACAACACACAAGGACACATACTTGCACACATGCACATAGTGCACTCGTGTACACACACATGCACACACACTACACATGCACAAATGCACACCTCACAGTCATACATATGCACAGGCATTCACACAGACATGCACACGCTCACACCCACGTATGCATGCATGAACATTCATACACTCACACATCCGTGCACACTCACGTGTGCACACATGCACACATGTATAACACACACATACACAAACATACATGCACACCTTACATTTACATACATGCACACTCATACACACACACACACACACACACACACACAAGAGTATAAGGTAGGTCTTGTATCCCCTCTTCTTTAGAAGAGAAGTTGAGACACAGAGAGGTTAAGTAACTGCTCCCCAGTCTCACAGGGAAAAGAGGCAGAGCTCTCTGAAGGAGTTATTCTCCAAACAGCATCCTGCTAACCATTTATGTATCTCTTGCTATTTTATCTACCCTCCTTCACAGCCAGAAGGAATGAGAGTCAACAAAACCGTAGCCATCCACACACTGGATCCAGAGCACCTCGGCAAAGGTGAGGAGGCAGGCAGAGAGGGCAGGGTGGTATAGGGCACCAGGAAAGGGGCAGAGTGAGCTGGTGCCATCCAAATCTCTTTCACTCTCACCCTGCAGGAGGAGTGCAGAAGGTGGATATACCCGCTGCAGACCTCAGTGATCAAGTGCCAGACACAGACTCGGAGACCAGAATTCTCCTGCAAGGTAAGATGGTCTCTTCCCTGGCATGAGGGTCCAGGCAGGAGCCAGGGCAGCTGGGAGCTCGCTAACAGTGCTCCATCTTTTCCTGGGGGAGGGGGCTGAACCACGATGTAGGCTTCAAATCTTGACTCTGCCATTTCAACTTGATTGACCTGGGACTTGTTTCTTCACATAATGCCTCCCTGTGCCTCAGTTTCCCCCATTAAAAATGAGGGCAATGATAGTGTCTTAGTCACTTTTCTAGAGCTGTGAGGAGACACTGTGAGCACGGCAACTCTTATAAAAGGAAGCATTTAACTGGGGCTTGCTTACAGCTTCAGAGGGTTAATCCATGTTCTTCATGGTGGGGAGCAGACAGGCTTAGCGCTGGAGCCTTAGCTGAGAGCTACATCCTGATCCACAGGCAGAGGGAGAAGGAGTGAGGCTGGGCCCACTGTGGACTTTTGAAACCTCAAAGCCCACCCCAGTGACACACTTCCTCCAATAAGGCCACACTTCCTAATCCTTCCCAAACAGTTCCATTAACTGGGCACCAAGAATTCAAATAGGCACCTCTTTGGGCTATTCTCATTCAAACACCACAGACACTCTCTGCCATGTTTTCTGTAAAGGTTGAGCTATAGTTCTTCCAATCCCCCACTACACCTGAACAGTGCAGCTTGGGTTTGCCCGCAGGAGCCTCCTGCAGAAGTTAGTTCAGCAAACAGCATCTGCTGGTAAAGATATTTAAATGAGAAGCCACACCTGCCAAGTACAGAGTATCTGTTCCTCTTGCCTGGATCCAGGAAGAAAAGAAGAGGGCATTGCAACCCTTAGACAAGCTACACTAGCAGTGAACTCTAAACCAGAGCTATCTGTGGCTGCTGCTATTATTTTAAGTAATGGTGAAATTAAATGTCCAAGACAGGGTAAAACCCCCCTCCCACAGTCCCCAAGCCCTAGGCTTCCTCTGGTCAGAGACCAGTTTGAACAGGCCTTTTCCTCCACCTTCTGCTGCAGGGACCCCAGTGGTTCAGATGACCGAGGATGCTGTGGATGGGGAGCGGCTGAAACACCTGATCGTGACCCCCTCAGGCTGTGGGGAGCAGAACATGATTGGCATGACACCCACAGTCATTGCGGTACACTACCTAGACCAGACAGAACAGTGGGAGAAGTTTGGCCTGGAGAAGAGGCAAGAGTCTCTGGAGCTCATCAAGAAAGGTGGGGCCTGTGCTGGAAACCCCCAAACCCTCTCCTCCTCCAAAGGCTCCGCCCCTCCCCTAGAAGCTCCACCCTCCCAAAGCCCCACCCAATCTTCTCCCAAGCTCCTCCCCCGCATGTCCTTCAGAGATGGTTTGCCTCCTGTTTGAACCTTGGACCCCGACTGAGTCCTTTCTCCAGAATCTGTGCCCTCTTCTCTCTCTCCACATCTGTCCCACCCCATATAGCACACTTGTCCTCACTCTCCTCAGGGAGGTCCTCCCCCACCATGTTCCCACTGCCTACACTCCACTCTGTCCCTCCTCTCTGAGCTTTCCTCTTCAAGCCTTCCTTTAAGACCCACTCCCTCCCCAGGGTCCTGGTCCTACCCTCTTCCAATCTTCATCCCACCTCCAGTAGATGGCATCCCTGTCCTGCCCTTGGGGTACCCACTACCCACCTGGTCAGTCCAGGCCCAGCCCAGCCCTTCCTTTGGTGACCCTGTCTATTCTCCACAGGATACACCCAGCAGCTGGCCTTCAAACAGCCCAGCTTTGCCTATGCTGCCTTCAACAATCGGCCACCCAGCACCTGGTAAGTTCAGATGCTCAGCTTCGCCTTCTCTGCCTTGACACCCACATGAGCAAAGCCTGAATCCCCACTGAAGGTGGTCCGGCCCCTCTCTGTCTTCAGTCAAGGCTGAATGAGCCTTAGACTCCTTTAAGCACCAGCTTCTTACGCCACTGCCCCTCTCTGTTCACTGGTGGGTGAGGATGCCATTCTCTGTCTCCCAAAGCTGATTGTCTCACACCTGGTGTCTCCCTATCCCTCCCACTCCCAGGCTGACAGCCTATGTGGTCAAGGTCTTCTCTCTGGCTGCCAACCTCATCGCCATCGACTCTCAGGTCCTTTGTGGGGCTGTTAAATGGCTGATTCTGGAGAAACAGAAGCCAGACGGTGTCTTTCAGGAGGATGGACCCGTGATTCACCAAGAAATGATTGTAAGGGGAGATTCCAGACAGAAATGGGTAGAGGGTCCCAGAAAGGAGAGGAGAGAGCAATGCTCCATCTGCCTTTTCACTTGGTGGAGGTGGAGGTTGGGTGAATAAAGTTGTGAAAAATCGAAGTATTGCAAGAATCCAGAGGCCAGCAGAGACAACCATTGGAGAGGCTTGCGTGGTATCATGCTTGGGTGGAGACCAGAGGTCAGCCTTGGGTGTCAGTCCTCAAGAGCTGTCCACCTTCTTTCTGTCTTTCTTTCTTTCTTCCTTTGAGACAGGGTCTCACTGTCTCAAGACTCATCAAGTCGTCTAGGCTGGCTGGTCCCTGAGTCCCAGAGATCTGGCCATCCCTGCCTATCCAATACAGGGGTCATAAGAACATGCCGCCACACCCAGATATTTAGTTTTTTTAAAATGTGAATTCTGGGACATCAAATGCAGTTTCTCAGGCTTGAGCCATCTCCCCAGCTTCTACTAAGTGTTTTGACTCACGATAGTTTCCATTTACTGTGGACCTGTCAGGGAGGTAGCCCCACCATAAATCAAGGAGCCCATCTGTGGAGTAGTTGACTGGCTCATGTCCATCCTCCCTGTTGGACAAGAAGCCCTGTGAGGGTTGGCCATGTGTGCTTTTCCTCAGCCATTCAACTAGGGGCAGCAATACAGAATGAACAGACAATTCAATTGATTCACACTGGGGGAGGAGCTAAGCCCGACTCCCCTAGTCTTCTGGGTACTTGATAGCCAGGTAGGGACACATAAAGACCCACTTCTGCTCCTCGTCACAGGGTGGACTCCGGAACGCCAAAGAGGCTGATGTATCCCTCACAGCCTTCGTCCTCATCGCACTGCAGGAAGCCAGAGAAATCTGTGAGGGGCAGATCAATGTGAGTGTCTTGTCAGCCCTCCATCGTGTGTGTCACCCACAGCTGTGGGCAGGGGTATTCTTGTTTCTTCTTTGTCTCTGTGATCAAACACTCTGACCAAAAGCAACCTAAGGGAGAGAAGGGTTTCTTTCAGCTTATATCTCCAGATCACAGACATCCCTGGGGGAAGTTGAAGCAGGGACTGGAAGCCAGACATGTTTGCTGTTCTACACAGCATGGCCTCAGACCAAGTAACTCAACTCACTAGTGAGCCCATTCCTTGCCTAGCTTTCTTGGACAGTTCAGAATCAACTGTCTAGGAATGGTGCCACCCACAATGGCCTTCCCACATCTATTAACAATGAAGAGAGTCCTCCACAGACATGACCAAAGGTTGACCTGAACTAGGCAGTTCACCAACCGAGTTTCCCCGCTCAGACTCCAGGCTGTGTCAGGTTGACAGTGGAAGCTAACCAGGGGAGCAGTGTTGCCTTGAGCTGGGAGGTTTGGCCCTCTCTACTCACTACCTACATGGTCTTAGGAAAAAGCCATGACACCTGTTGTGTGTCATTGTGATCTCAAAAGTTTTCATAAAGTCTGGTATGTGACTTTTCTGAAGAAACATCTGTCTCCCTAGATAGCCATCAACAACAGACCAGAGAAATGACTGAGCTTGGTAAACATTGTATCAAGTTTATTGGGGTCACTTATGGGAGCATGGGTGACTAAGGGGCAGCTGAATCGCCAAAAGGCCCACCTCAGCATGGGCAATGAGTCCCAAAACTGCACATCTGGAGTCCCCAGCCCAGCATGTGGGCAGGTCCACCAAAGAGACTCCCTCCCCTAGTGATTGCTTCCTGCATTTGTAGCCACCAGGAGGGGCTTTGTGTGTCTCAGACCTTGCACGAGTCCCAAGCCCTTGTGAGTTTTTTTGGAGGCTTTCAAGCCTCTAAGTCTCCTCCTGCTGTCTTTCTGAGTTTTACAAACCATCCCCACCCTCTTGGAGGGAATGTTTCAACTCAGAGCAAACAGCTACACATCCAAGTTCAATAAATAAATGACAAGCCCCTAAAAAGGGTGTGATGATGATGGTGGTGATGATGGAAGAAGGAAGCTGACATAGGCTCAGACTGACATGCTGGATCTAGCTTATGCCAATTTGGGACCTTCTATGACATGGTTTTGTTTAGTGACTCCCTAGGGGAGTATTTACATAACCATAATCCACCATTGTTATGAAGCAGGACTCGCCCACTCAAGAACCCACAGTCACACACTCTTCTATACCCCCTAATGTACAGTCTGCTCCAGCCAGCAAAAGAGCACCCCAATAACTAGGGAACTCTTAAAGCCAGACACATAGGATACAGGGGAGTCCCACAGGATTGATGCTATCCTGTTTGCCCAGAAGTCATGTTTGTGAGATCCCAATTGGTGTCTCTCACAGAGTCTTCCCGGGAGCATTAACAAGGCAGGGGAGTACATCGAAGCCAGTTACCTGAATCTGAAGAGACCATACACGGTGGCCATTGCTGCGTATGCCCTGGCCCTGATGGGAAAACTGGAGGAGCCTTACCTCACCAAGTTTCTGAACACAGCCACAGGTGAGAGGTCACTTCAAGAGGAAGGTGTATGTGGGTCATCTCAAGAGGAAGGGGTGTGGGGGGAGGAGTCACCTCAAGGGGGAGAGGTCTGTGTGTGGGGTGAAGGTCACCTCAAGGGGAAGGGATGTGTTGTTGCTGGAGTTTCTTATCCCGCCAGGTCCCACTGCCACTTCAGCCCCAGATAAGCACACAAAGACTTAAATTAATTATAAAACTCTTGGCCGATGTCTAGGGCTTCTTCTTATTGGTTAGCTATGTCTTAATTATTAACCCATCTTTATAAATCTATAAATCCATGTGGTCTTGGCTTACCGGAGAATGCCTGGACCTGTTTCTCCTTTGGCAGCTACATGGCATTTCTTGGCAGACTCTCTCTGCCTACCTTTCCCAGAATTCTCCTCATCTCCTAGTCCCGCCTATCTTGACCTCTATTGGCCAAACAGTGTTCTATTCATCAACCAATAAGAGAAACATACACAGAAGGACAGCCCCCATCAGTGTGTGAATGGGGAGTGAGGGTCACCTCAAGGGGAAAGGGTGCCTGGCTGCGGGTGAAGGAGGGTCCTAGAAACACACACTGAGCCAGGATGCATGGTTCTTAGCTGAGGGGTGGGATGGGTGGCCCCACACTGAGCTGCACTGGAGGCCTCTCAAGTCTGTTGACTCTCCAATGTGAATCACACAAGAGGCCTGGGGCGTCTTTCATTCAGGCATACACTGGGCATCCAAGTCCAAAGGGCAACTGAAGGAGAGTTGGGAACTGGTGGACTGGAGATGGCCTTGATTTCTTTTCCTGTTTCTATTATAAAATACCCGGATGACAGTGACTCATGGGAGAAAAGTTTCATTTCGGCCCACAGGTCAAAGTTGTAGTCTGTCATAGCCGGGAAATCGAGGCAGTGAGAACTAATCGGGAAGCAGAGGTGGACACCAGCACATTAGTGCAGGGTTCATTTCTCCATCCTGCACAGTCTGGTATCCCCACCCCAGGGAATAATCCGACCCACAATCACATCAGTCAACACCGTCAGTCTGAGCCCCACTGGCAAGGCCAGGGGATTGTCTCCCAGGTCACTCAAATTGGCAATCCACACCGAGATCCACACAAGAATGTTGAACATAAGCATGGCCACCTGGACGTGGGGAAAGCTAGCTCCTGAGCCACTCTCAGGCTACAGGCAGTGGCTGAGGGGCTGCTGTTCTCTGTGCAGAGCGGAACCGCTGGGAGGAGCCTGGCCAGAAGCTCTACAATGTGGAGGCCACATCCTATGCCCTGCTGGCCCTGCTGCTGCTGAAAGACTTCGACTCTGTGCCTCCTGTGGTCCGCTGGCTCAATGAGCAGAGATACTACGGAGGCGGCTATGGCTCCACACAGGCAAGTGGCCTCCAGCTCCAATGCTTGCTTCCCAGGTCCCCTGGAGGATATACCAAAACCCAGGCATGCAGCTACTCTGTGTGAGCAGTGCGGGAGACTGCAGGCAAGCAGAGAAACTAGATTGCATACCTTGTTCCACTAGGCTCCCAATGGCACCCTTGCTCGCTGGACACTATGTTCTTCATTCTTCTAGGCTCCCAATGTCCCCCCGTCCTCATAAAAATGTTCTAGATCATGTTCCTAGGCTCCCCACAATGTTGCCCTAACTGGAGGGTTCTAGGTCACATTTCTAGTTCCACCAGGATCTCAATACCCCCCAAATCACTGGAAGGTTCTAGAATATGGTCTCAATTTGACCAGGCTCCCAGTGTCTGCCTCTCTCGTGTGTGTTCATAGTTTCACTAGACTCCCAGTGTCATCTTATCACTGGAGGGTTCTAGATGACTTCCTTCATTCCAGGGGACTCCCGATGTCCCTCTTTCTCATGTGCAGGTTCTAGATCACATTCTATATTCCATTGGGTTCTCAAATGTCATGCTCTCCTATCAGTG
Organism: Cricetulus griseus; assembly: GCF_003668045.3. Lineage (NCBI taxonomy): Eukaryota > Metazoa > Chordata > Mammalia > Rodentia > Cricetidae > Cricetulus > Cricetulus griseus. The sequence goes on from NC_048598.1 coordinate 96,270,414, forward strand.
AGTTCTAGACCAAGATCTCAATTCTACCCAGATTGTCACTATCACCATTTGTCATGTGTATTCTATTTCAGTTTTCACTTACACAAGGGCGCTTCCCAGTGCATCTTTCTCGAGAGCTTTCCAGATGATGGTTTTAGCAACTTAGGGCAAGTGCAGGCTCTGGCTTCATCTTTTTTTCTTGTGGGCTATCAATCACTTCTCAGTGTTCCATCCTCAGTATCCCTTTAGAGTTTGGTGCCTCCACACTCCAGTTCTATTCTTTTTCTCATGAGATGGTTCTAGACTAATTTCTGGCTTCCTAAGCAGAAGTCTAAGATTCCTTCCTCTTGATGAGTCTAGAGGTTACATATAGATGTTTACAAAGTAGAGTCAGAGATAGGTTGATAACCGGTAGTTTATTGGGGGAAAGTACTCACGCAAGGGAGCCAGTGACCAGGTTTGCACCTGAGCAGGACTGACCCTGAAAATGCTTCCTAGTCAGCCCAGCCAGGCAAAGAGAGCCAGGTATGCACTCCCTCCTTCTGGAACCCTTGTTATATAACTCTGACCACTCCCAAGTGGGCGTGGTCAGCAGTACCGCTAATCAGGATTTCTCCCTACAGTTACACTTGGATTTTCTGGTAGATCCTGGAATGGTTTCAGCATTGGTAACTTCTGAACAAAAGCTTGCTCCCTTGGAGAATTCTAGATAGGCCTTCAGTGTCCAGTGACCTGCACTGTTCCCTTCATACTCAGATAGGTTGGAGGTCACAGACTGACTGATGACCAGCCCTAGCCTGAGCTTCTCTCACTTGGAGCTCTGGGACATCCTCCCCTTTCCAGCTTTACCTGTGCAGTCTCTGACAGGTGCTGTGTGTGGTACTGATGCCATAATTCTGACCCATACATCATTATCTCTCCCCAGCACATACTAACCACCAATTTGGAGGCAAAGCTAACCATCTTTCTGTCCCATGGGCTCTAGGCCACCTTCATGGTATTCCAAGCCTTGGCCCAATATCAAACAGACGTCCCTGACCACAAGGACTTGAACATGGACGTGTCCTTCCACCTCCCCAGCCGCAGCTCCCCAACCATGTTCCGCCTGCACTGGGAAGCCGGCAGCCTCCTACGATCAGAAGAGGTATGGCTTCACCCTCACTTCCCTTGCTTCCACCTTCTGTACCAGCCAGGGCTGCAGGAGAGAGGTCGGATGCTTGGCAGAGCCATCAGAGCCAAGGGGAGCTGGCCTTGTGTGGGCATACACGTGTGCATGACTGCCTACGGGTGTGGACTCATTTGTGCGTGCGTGCGTGCGTGCGTGCGTGCGTGTGTGTGTGTGTGTGTGTGTGTGTGTGTGTGTGTGTAGAGGCCAGAGTACAAACTTAAATGTCATTCCTCAAGTGCTGTCCACCTTATTTGTCAAGACAGAATCTCTCACTGGGCTAAAATTCACCAAATAGAATAGACTGCTGCCAGCAAGCCCAAAGAATCCCCCTGTCTCTGCCTCTCCAGTTCTGGGATCTCAAACCTATGCCCAACTTGTTTTACATGGTTTTTTGGGATCAAACCCAGGTTCTCATGTTTATAAGGCAAGCACTTTGCTTACTGAGCTATCCCCCTGGTCCTGAAGCTGACTCTTAACATTCCAAATTTCTTTCCTCCCCCAACTCCATGCAGACCAAACAAAACGAGGCCTTCTCTCTAACAGCCAAAGGAAAAGGCCAAGGCACACTGTCGGTAAGGAAGGGGAACTCACAGCTGCTGAGCACACAACTTTCTCCTGCCCCCCTCTCCTTGTCCTCGGCCATCCTATGCTCCCATGGGACTCTGTCTCGTCTCACCAGGTAGTGACAGTGTATCACGCCAAAGTCAAAGGCAAAGGCAAAGTTCCATGCAAGAAGTTTGACCTCAGGGTCTCCATAGACCCAGCCCCTGAGACAGGTAAGAAGAATAAGGACCCTTCCATCACCTTCCAGCCCCACTCCTGTCCCTCCCTGTCCTTCTCCTGAACCAGGACCCAAAGGCACCTTCTCCCATCTTTCTGTTTCTGTTGGTAGCCAAGAAGCCCCAGGAGGCCCAGAGTACTAAGATTCTTAACATCTGCACCAGGTGAGACTCTGGGTTCTTGGGGAACAACCTGGTCACCCTGTCTCTTTAGAAAGACTTCGTCATTGTGGTAGGCCCCCACTTGGTGCATGCCACAAGTGCTGTAGGTGTGAGCTACATCCACAGTCCATCTCCATCTCCTCTGTTAACAGCACCTCTTCATCCACGCTGACAAGCCTGCCACCCCTCTGGCCACACAGCACATCTCACATAACCCAAGGTTCACATTGCCTCCATCTTCTCTCCTTCTCTCCTTCTAGAGTGCCATTGATGTTGCATTCAAATTTCACTGCCAGGGCAATTTTCACTGTTTTTTAAATTTATTTATTATGCATACAGTGTTATAGATGGTTGTGAGCCACCATGTGGTAGCTAGGAATTGAACTCAGGACCTCTGGAAGAGCAGCCAGTGCTCTTAACCTCTGAGCCATCTGTCCAGCCCAGTTTTCACTTTTCTTATGTGATCATTTCTGTTGTCCAGTTTCCTCTTTCTGTGATTGTGTGTGCGTGTGCACATGTATGTATGTGAGTGTGTGTGTGTGTGTGTGTGTATTTTCATGCCACAGCTTACATGTGGAGGTCAGAAGACAACTTGCAGAAGTTGTTTCTCTCTCTTTCTATCATGCCGGTCCAGGTATTGAACTGGTTGTCAATTTTTTTACCCACTAAGTGATTTTACCTACCAAGCCATGTCACTGGCCCTTCACCTTGTTCTTTGTGACAGGTTGGCCTGGAATTTGCTAAGTACACTAGGCTAGCCAGGCAGTGAGCCCAGAGATCCTCATGACTTTGTATCCCCAGGGCTGGAACTACAAGCTCTTACCAAGGAGACAGCTCAGTGGTTAATGGCACTAGCGACCACGGTTGATATGTTTTTTGTTTTGTTTTGTTTTCCTTTTTAACATGGATAATGAGGGATCAAACCCAGGTTCTTATGTTTGCACAGCAAACACTTTACTGATTAATCTGTCACACGAGCCCTCCACACTGCCACACCAACCTGTTACACTGTTATACCAGTCCTCCACACTACCACACCAGCCCTATACGCCGTCACACGAGCCTTGGGATGACTCACTAAGTAGTCCAAGCTAGCCTCAGCTCATAGTCCCCCACCTCAGCCTCCCAGTGCTGAGACAGCAGCATGAACCACCATGTCTGGCTGTATCTACTTATGTTGCCCCCAGTCAAGTATTTTCCCAAACCAACCCCTCTTCGGGGCTAGGTGGAAAACAGAAGCCTGGGTCCCAATGAGACCCCTCACCCAGGCAATGGCCCTGGGTTCTGACCTCATCCTGAAAGCTGACAACCCTTTATTCTGCCGTATACAGATACCTGGGAGATGTGGATGCAACCATGTCCATCCTGGACATCTCCATGATGACTGGATTTGTTCCAGACACAAACGACCTGGAACTGGTAGGCAGGCTTGGGTCTGGGGTGCGGGGAAAGAGTCTAGAGGTCTAGAAGAGGCTGAGGGGAGACAAGGAGGGATTTTCACTGACTCTGATCTTCTCCAGCTGAGCAGTGGAGTGGACAGATACATCTCCAAGTATGAGATGACCAAAGCCTACTCCACCAGGAGCACCCTCATCATCTACCTAGAAAAGGTAACTGCTGTCCCAGGGAGGTTTCCATGCCTTCCTTCCTTCCCCTTCCTAGCTGAGTTTCTCTCTCCATCTTGACAGCTAGCTCAGGCTAGCCCCAGGCTTGGGAATACAGAATCCATTCTATGAGGTGATCAGAGAAAGAGTTTGTAAAATAAGGTGACCAACTTAAGACTGCCTCCTCCCCCCATAGTCTAATTGGTGTGGGAGGTAAGAGAGAGTTCTCCGCTCCATGCTCCAGGACCCAAACAAATGCACAATCCTCCTGCCTCATCCTCCTGAGTGTTGGAATTATTGACATATGTCACCATACCTGGCTATCTGTAATGTTTTCATGAGCATTGTCATAGTGCTTTCATATTGTTCTAACAAAACACCTGAGGTGACGTGATACATACATACATACATATATATATATATATATATATATATATATATAGAGAGAGAGAGAGAGAGAGAGAGAGAGGGGGGGGGGATTTAGCTCACATTTTTGGAAAATAGCAACCCAGGATTGGTTGATACCAACTATTTAGCCTCTAACAAAAGCCTCCAGGCATGATGGCTAGAAAGAGCACAAGAGAAAGGCTGCACAATGCAGTCAGGTTCAAAAGAAGCCCAGGAAGTCCACTCATTTTCATATGACCCACATCACAGTAACAAATCCACTCTGCTGAGACCTGGCCCGCTCCTCCCAAACAGGCATTAATCTCTTCCAAAGGCAATCCCCTATGACCTAGTCATCTCTCCTAAAGGTTCTGTCTACTTAATGCCATTATTCTGAGGCTATAGTCTGAATGAAGAGAAGTCATATTCAAACAACAGCAGAGAGGCAGTGACCAACTGGCCAGGGCTCCTAACAGAGTGAGGCTGCAAACAGTCTGGCTCCAAGCATGATAGAAGAGGACGTTATAGTCAGTGACTGCACATTCATCATTGCTGATGCATCCCACACCTTCTAGAACTCTGGTTCCCAACCTTCCCGACACAGAGACCCTTTAGTGTGCTTCCCCATGATATGATGATTCCCAGCCAGAAAGTGTTTTTCATTGCTACTTCATAACTGTAATTTTACTAGTCTTATGGATGATAATGTAAATATCTGTACCTTCCCATGGTCTCAGATGACCCCTGTGAAAGGGTCCTTCAACCCCAAAGGGGTTGCAACTCACAAATCGAGAACTACTATCCTAGAACATGCCTGGTCCCTCAGTTTCTTCATGATGGCTCCAAACGCCAAGACTGTGTCCCGGGATCCCTCTGTGACACTCACTAACCAGCTCCATCCTTCCCCTCAGATCTCACACTCAGAAGAAGAATGTCTGTCCTTCAAAGTCCACCAGTTCTTTAATGTGGGACTGATCCAGCCCGGCTCTGTGAAGGTCTACTCCTATTACAACCTGGGTGAGCAGCCAAGGCAGGGCTGGATGTTCAGTGTTCCAGGTGTTCAAGGAACCTGGAGATCTGAGTATCAGAGCTGGCAGCACTGAAGGTCAAAACATTGGGGGTACTGGGGATCCATACGCTGGGGTTCTTTGAGTCTTAGAAATTGAAGAATTACAAGACTTGGGGTCCAAAGATTTGCAAGTTGGGGTTTGAGAGTCCCAGAGACCTAGACGCTGGAGGCCTGAGGGTCACAAGGATCTGGAGTTGGGAGGGCCTGAGAACCCCAGGGACCTAGAGTTTTGACATCTGAGCATCTCAGGGACTAGATGGAGGACTCAAGACACCACAGTCTGAAGGGCCAAAAAGATCAGAAAACCTGGAGTCTGAGTGTCACGGGGGCCGGAGGTTGGGTACTCACTCACTGGGCACTTCCTAGCAGGCGTGGTCTCTGAGGTGTAGTCCCGGGCCCTCTGACCTCCTCCCATCACTCCCCCCCCCCAACAGATGAATCATGCACCCAGTTTTACCATCTGGACAAGGCGGACGGAATGCTGAGCAAGCTCTGCCACAATGAAATGTGCCGGTGTGCCGAGGGTGGGTACCAGGAGGTGTGAAGGGTGGGAAGACACGTCCACACAGACTCTCCACTCCCATGGGGGAGGGGTGTGATGTGTCTGAAAGCCTCACCTGGGGGACATGGAGCAGGATAGACGTCCTCTCTGGGACCAGCCCCAACACAGACAGTGAGTCCTGGAGAGACAGAGGGACTCAAGAGCCCGTGCCACCCCTCCCTGCAGAGAACTGCTTCATGCATCAGGCACAGGAGAAGGTCAGCCTGAATGAGCGACTGGAAAAGGCTTGTGAGCCCGGAGTGGACTACGGTGAGTGTGGCCTTGGGTGGTGATGGGTAGTGAGACAGTGTGTGACCAGCAGGGAACAGCAATGGCACACATGTTCTGTCAGGCTGTGGCTGTGTGTGACTGCTGCATTTGGGATATGCATAGATGTGTAGAGAAGGTCTATGTTTTGGGATGTTCCCTGGGGAGACATTCACCCCAGATAAGGCACAGACCACCTAAGTCCAGCTTGCTGAACCATTGTGTTACTGGGGTTACTCTTAAGAGCTGGAGTGAGGGGTTCCTGGAGTGAGTTCCATTTATTTCCTAAGTCTTAAGGGCCCTTCCTCCAGAACTTGAGGTTTCAGTGACAAGGACATAGCTAAACGGCAGAGACTCAATGGCCTGAGTATGCGCCAGCAAGTGAGAGGAGGTGGGTGTGACTATGTGTGGGGTTGGCCAGGAGCCTGTAAGTAGTCATGGTTATGTGGATAGGGCTAGTTCAGTCGGTGTGGCTCTGCATGCCCGAGCACCAGGTCCTGTGTTTGAACCCCCGCACTAAGGAAAAAAAAAAACCCCTCAGCATAGTGGCACATTTCCCTAACTTGAGCACTAGGGAGATAGAGCCAGGGGGTTCATGAGGGATGGGGCTGGCTGCAGAGCCGGCTCTGTATGTGAAAGCATTCCACATCAGATGCCTGTAACTTCAGCTCCAGAAGATCCAACACCCCCTTTGTCTTCTCTGGATGCTGCACTCTCATGCAGACAGGAGTATCAAACAGAAAAGGACAAAGCTGGCCTCTGACCTCCACACACATGACCGTGCACACATGTGCTCCGGTTAGCCTCTCCCTTGCTGTGATAGACACCGACCTAAAGCAACCTGGGGAGGGAGAGGTTTATTTCATTTTACAGCTCACAGTGTCTCATCAAGAGAGGAACTGAAGCAGAGACCATGGAGGAATGCTGCCCCTACCCCTGGCTTAGCTACCTTTCTTACACAGCCCAAGCCCTCCTGCCTAGAGATGGCACTGCCCACAGTGGGCTGGACACGCCTTATCAGTTAGCAAACAAGAAAATGCCCCCTACACATGGCCACTGGTCAAGCTGACAGGCAATTCCTGGGCTGGGATTCCCTCTTCCCAGGTGTGTCAAGTTGACAACTGATACTATAACACATGGACATGCTCACACATACACAAGCACACACACATAGCAGCTGCAGCTTTGCATGTGCTGTGGTGATTGTGATTGCACATAGCTGACTGTGAGCCATGTGCGATGGTGACAGCCGTGAGTGACTTTGCATGGCTGTACGTTTACAGTGGTCAAGGGTGACTTTGGATAGCAGTCATAGCCACCATGAGAATGACTGTCCTTGCGCATGGCTCTAATGGTGTGTGTGGTGTGATTTGGATAGCAGTCATAGAGAATGACTGTCCTTGCACACGGCTCTAATGGTGTGTGTGGTGTGATTTTGCAGCTTGCCATAGTTGCATGATACCGTCATTGGGGCGACTGTGCCGAGACTAGCTGCCTCTGTGTATATGACTACTTGCCTATAACTCTAATCGTGTGCATGGTATGTGTGGCTATGAATGCGCTCATGGTTCTTTGGCCTGGAGCTGCCCGTAGCCTCAGCCACAGGAGACTTTACCATGGATGGCTGTGCCTATAGGTAGCTCTAACGCCTCACAGGTCCCCATGAATGAGTCTGAGCATGGCTGTGGGATGGCCTGGTTGTGTGTATTCCTGGGAGGGGATAGACCGGTGTCAACAGTTCTGACTCAGCCTGTCTCTGCTCGGAGGCGAGGGGGCGTGTCATCAGGTGCATGTACTGGTGACAGCCCCATGGCCAGCCCTGCTCACGGCCCTCACTGCCCCTCCCCTCACAGTGTACAAGACCAAGCTAGTCACGACGGAGCTGTCTGATGATTTTGACGAGTACATCATGACCATCGAGCAGGTCATCAAGTCAGGTACGTAGCCCTCTGTCTTCCTACCTCCCCACCTCCACTCCCTCTGAGGGAGCTCAACCTCCGCTCCCCTGCTCCACAGGCTCAGATGAGGTGCAGGCAGGGCAGGAACGCAGGTTCATCAGCCACATCAAGTGCAGAGAAGCCCTGAAGCTGCAGAAAGGGAAGCATTACCTCATTTGGGGCCTGTCCTCCGACCTCTGGGGAGAAAAGCCCAAGTAAGTGCCCACTCTGCGCATGCGCGCACGCATGGCTGCCCCTGTATGTAACCCTACCAACTGCCCTAACCTGCTCTTCCTTCCCCAGCACCAGCTACATCATCGGGAAGGACACATGGGTGGAGCTCTGGCCCGAGGCTGAAGAATGCCAGGATGCAGAGAACCAGAAACAGTGCGAGAACCTCGGGGCGTTCACAGAGACCATGGTGGTCTTTGGCTGCCCCAACTGAACACAGCCCAGCCCTCCAATAAAGCTTCAGCTGTATTTCACTCTCCTCCCAGTGTCTGGAGTCGTGGTCGTGTGTGTGTGTGTGTGTGTGTGTGTGTGTGTGTGTGTGTGTCTGTGTCTGTGTCTGTGTCTGTGTCTGTGTCTGTGTGTCTGTCTGTGTCTGTGTGTGTGCGTGTGTGTGTGTGTGTGTGTGTGTGTGTGAGTGTGTGTGTCTGTGTCTGTGTCTGTCTGTCTGTGTGTGCATATGCATGTGTGTGTGTGTGTGTGTGAATGTGTGTGAGTGTGTGTGAGTGTGTGTGTCTGTCTCTGTGTGTGTGTGTGAGTGTGTGTCTGTGTATCTGTCTGTGTGTCTGTCTGTCTGTGTGTGTCTGTGTGTGTGAGTGTGTGTGAGTGTATCTGTGTGTGTGTGTGTGTGTGTGTATGTGTTTCTGTGTGAGGTGCATGTGTGCATATACATGTGGACACCAAAATTCTTTCCTTTTTTCTTTTTTTGTTTCTCCGTGTAGCCCTCCCTGTCTGCCCTGGAACTCACTACATAAACCAGGCTGGTCTCAAACTCACAGAGATCTGCCTACTTCTACCCCCCAAGGACTGGGATTAAAATTGTGGGCCACCACAGCTGGCATCTAGTATTTTTTTATTTTATTTTCAAAATATGTATCAATTTAATGTGTGCTACACTGTTTATATGAGTCACATGACTGCAGGTGTGCTCAGAGGCCAGGAAAGGGAGCTGGAGCTACAGGTGAGCTGCCTGATATGGGAGCTGAGAACCAAACCCGGGTCCTCTGCAAGTGTGTGTGTGTGTGTGTGTGTGTGTGTGTGTGTGTGTGTCTGTGTGTGTGTGTGTGTGTGTGTGTGTGTGTGTGCAGTACCCACCTAGGACAGAAGATTGTTTGGAGCTGGAGTTACAGGTGGTTGTGAGCTACAAAATATAGATGCTGGGAACCCAGCCAGGTTCCTCTGCAAGAGCTCTTAACCACTGAGCCTTTTCTCCAGCTTTTGCACTTTGTTTTGTGAGATAGGGTCTCTCTCTTTTACCTGGGGCTCACTTGACCAGCTAGGCTGTTTCTCTGTGCTGGGATTACATGGGCTGATGACAGACATCTAGTTCTCACACCTACACAACAAGTATTTCAACAACTATCTCCTAGCCCACTCTGGAGTTTCTACAGGTACACCCACCACATGCCTGCTGACTCCCCTGGAGTTCAGACACACCATATACACACCTGTTGATTCACCTGGAGCTCAGACACACCATACACACACCTGCTGACTCCCCTGGAGCTCACACACATACACACACACACACACACACACACACACACACACACACGCACACACACACCTGCTGACTCACCTGGAGTTCAGACACATCATACACACCTGCTGACTCACCTGGAGTTCAGACACACCATACACACACCTGCTGACTCACCTAGAGCTCACACACACACACCTGCTGACTCACCTGGAGTTCAGACACACCATGCACACCTGCTGACTCACCTGGAGCTCACACACACACACACACACACACACACACACACACACACACACACCTGCTGACTCACCTGGAGTTCAGACACACCATGCACACCTGCTGACTCACCTGGAGCTCACACACACACCTGCTGACTCACCTGGAGTTCAGACACACCATACACACACCTGCTGACTCAACTAGAGCTCACACACACATACCTGCTGACTCACCTGGAGTTCAGACACACCATGCACACCTGCTGACTCACCTGGAGCTCACACACACACACACACACACACACACACACACACACACACACATACTTGCTGACTCACCTGGAATTCAGACACACCATGCACACACCTGCTGACTCACCTGGAGTTCAGACACACCATGCACACCTGCTGACTCACCTGGAGCTCACACACACACACACACACACACACACACACACACACACACACACCTGCTGACTCACCTGGAGTTCAGACACATCATACACACCTGCTGACTCACCTAGAGCTCACACACACACACACCTGCTGACTCATCTGGTTCAGACACATCATACACACCTGCTGACTCACCTGGAGCTCACACACACACACACCTGCTGACTCACCTGGTTCAGACACATCATACACACACCTGCTGACTCACCTGGAGCTCATATACCCCCCCATACCTGCTGGCTTACTGGAGCACAAACTTCCTCCCACACAAACATACCTGCTGACTCACCTGGAGCTCTCTCTCTCTCTCTCTCTCTCTCTCTCTCTCTCTCTCTCTCTCTCTCTCACCTGATGACTCACCTGGAGCTCAGACACATCATATACACACCTGCTGACTCACCTGGAGCACACACACACACACACACACACACCTGCTGACTCACCTGGATCCAGGTCTTACAGTCATTCTGCTCCCTCTTCTGCAATGGCCCCTGAGTCTTGGAAAGAAGGGGTACTGAATATATGTTCCACTTAGGGATAAAGTCTTCATTCTCCTATTCTCTGCATCTTGGCCAGTTATGGTCTCTGTGCTAATCACCAACTAATGTGAATAGAAATTTCTCAGATGTCAGTGGAGTACTGCGGTGATCTGAGGGTATAACAATGAGTCATTAGGGGGTCCATTCAAAACTGTGTCCTTTTAGCAGAATAACAGTAGTAGGGTCTCTCCTTGGTCACATGACCTGTCAAGCCACAGACTCTTGGCCTGGTAATCCTGCTAGGTACAGGCTTCATCCCGTGGAGGCCAGCCACCCAGACAGCCATGCAGTAAGAAGGGAAAGTAAGACATCCAGAACTAAGAAGGATAAAAGCCCAGAGAGAAAAGGGTAGATGGGTTAATTTAAGATAAGAAAAGCTGGCTAGAAACATGCCAAAGTAGGGCTGGGATTCATAAGTAATAATAACACTCCGTGTGTGATTTATTTGGGAGCAGGGTGGCGGGTCCCTCAGAAAAGCCTGAAAAGGCAAAAGTGCAAAAACATTTCAGATTGTTCAGGGTTCACAGCTGGGAAGGACTGGAGGTTACTCTTCTCCTCTGGGGGAGTACAAAGAACCTTCCAGTGTTGTGAAAGCTATACAAAAGGAATGAAGCTTCCAGTGCACATCACCTTGACTTCTCCATGTTCTGTGACTCAAGTACACTGTGTCTTCAGCAATGGGCTCTTACTGTGAAGTCCTGGGGTTAACCAAAAGCACTGACACTAGCATGTGATGTTTGGGGGTCTATGGACCTCACTAGCCAGCAACCCCAAAAGAAGTAAGCCATTTCTGTTATTGGGCTTTTTATTTGTTAGTCAGTAGCATCTAAAGGAGTGATGCCACCCCATTTATTATAGGACACACATATATGTATATGAAGCATGAACATAGGTTCATAGGTACATAGGTTTCCACAGGACCGTTTCAACCACCTTTTATGTATACCTCCCATATTTTCTCCTTGACAATAACCTCCATCCCTACCTCGGAATGCCCCTCCTCATTCCACTAAACCCCTGTAAGTCTTTGTACCATGGTTCCCATGTCCCTGTTCCTTGGTCCCTGGAAAGCCCTCCCCACTGCCTGTGGCCCCTCACTAATTTCCTGGCTTCCATGAGTGTTTCAAATAAAACATGTATCTAGAAACTCAAAGCTAGCATCTACAAATATCGACATAAAATATGTCAGTCTTTCTGTGTTTTACTACAGCAACAAAAAGTAACTAAAACACACTGACAAATAAATAGATAATTATAGAACATTTAAAATTACCAGGGGTGAGGCTGAGAAGAGGGTTCAGTTGGTAGAGCGCTTGCTAGGCACACAGGAAGGCCAGAGTTCAATCCCGAACACCATAGTCAAGCTGGGCAGGTGCTCCTTTGTCTGTCATCCCGCCAGCTGTAGTAGAGACAGGAGCACCATAGGAGCTAGACTGCTCAGCCAGTCTAAAGAATTGGTGTATTTGGTGAGGACTGTATTAGCCGGAGTTCTCAACCGGGAATAAGCATTGCAGAAACTCAGGGTCAAAAAATGAGGAGGCTGGAGAGATGTGAGGGGAGGATGGGGAGATGTGAGAGGAGGATGGAAAGATGTGAGGGGGAGGATGGGGAGATGTGAGGGGGAGGATGGAGAGATGTGAGGGGGAGGATGGGGAGATGTGAGGGGAGGATGGGGAGATGTGAGGGGAGGATGGGGAGATGTGAGGGGAGGATGGGGAGATGTGAGGGGAGGATGGGGAGATGTGAGGGGAGGATGGGGAGATGTGAGGGGAGGATGGGGAGATGTGAGGGGAGGATGGAGAGATGTGAGGGGAGGATGGGGAGATGTGAGGGGAGGATGGGGAGATGTGAGGGGGAGGATGGAGAGATGAGAGGGGAGGATGGGGAGATGTGAGGGGAGGATGGAGAGATGTGAGGGGAGGATGGGGAGATGTGAGGGGAGGATCAGGAGATGTGAGGGGAGCATCGGGAGATGTGAGGGGAGGATGGGGAGATGTGAGGGGAGGATGGGGAGATGTGAGGGGAGGATGGAGAGATGTGAGTGGGAGGATGGGGAGATGTGAGGGGAGGATCGGGAGATGTGAGGGGAGGATGGGGAGATGAGAGGGGAGGATGGGGAGATGTGAGGGGAGGATGGGGAGATGTGAAGGGGAGGATGGGGAGATGTGAGGGGAGGATGAGGAGATGTGAGGGGGAGGATGGGGAGATGTGAGGGGAGGATGGAGAGATGTGAGGGGAGGATGGAGAGATGTGAGGGGAGGATCGGGAGATGTGAGGGGAGGATGGGGAGATGAGAGGGGAGGATGGGGAGATGTGAGGGGAGGATGGAGAGATGTGAGGGGAGGATGGGGAGATGTGAGGGGAGGATGGGGAGATGTGAGGGGAGGATGGGGAGATGTGAGGGGAGGATGGGGAGATGTGAGGGGAGGATGGGGAGATGTGAGGGGAGGATCGGGAGATGTGAGGGGAGGATCGGGAGATGTGAGGGGAGGATGGGGAGATGTGAGGGGAGGATGGGGAGATGTGAGGGGAGGATGGAGAGATGTGAGGGGGAGGATGGGGAGATGTGAGGGGAGGATCGGGAGATGTGAGGGGAGGATGGGGAGATGAGAGGGGAGGATGGGGAGATGTGAGGGGAGGATGGGGAGATGTGAGGGGAGGATGGGGAGATGTGAGGGGAGGATGGGGAGATGTGAGGGGAGGATGGGGAGATGTGAGGGGAGGATGGGGAGATGTGAGGGGAGGATGGGGAGATGTGAGGGGAGGATGGAGAGATGAGAGGGGAGGATGGGGAGATGTGAGGGGAGGATGGAGAGATGTGAGGGGAGGATGGGGAGATGTGAGGGGAGGATCGGAGATGTGAGGGGAGGATCGGGAGATGTGAGGGGAGGATGGGGAGATGTGAGGGGAGGATGGGGAGATGTGAGGGGAGGATGTGTGAGGGGAGGATGGGGAGATGTGAGGGGAGGATCGGGAGATGTGAGGGGAGGATGGGGAGATGTGAGGGGAGGATGGGGAGATGTGAGGGGAGGATGGAGAGATGTGAGGGGAGGATGGGGAGATGTGAGGGGAGGATGGGGAGATGTGAGGGGAGGATCGGGAGATGTGAGGGGAGGATGGGGAGATGAGAGGGGAGGATGGGGAGATGTGAGGGGAGGATGGGAGATGTGAGGGGAGGATGGGGAGATGAGGGGAGGATGGGGAGATGTGAGGGGAGGATGGGGAGATGTGAGGGGAGGATGGGGAGATGTGTGAGGGGAGGATGGAGAGATGTGAGGGGAGGATCGGGAGATGTGAGGGGAGGATGGGAGATGTGAGGGGAGGATGGGGAGATGTGAGGGGAGGATGGGGAGATGTGAGGGGAGGATGGAGAGATGTGAGGGGAGGATGGGGAGATGTGAGGGGAGGATGGGAGATGTGAGGGGAGGATGGGGAGATGAGAGGGGAGGATGGGGAGATGTGAGGGGAGGATGGAGGATGTGAGGGGAGTGAGGGGAGGATGGGGAGATGTGGGGAGAGAGAGGATGTGATGGGATGAGGGGAGGATGGGAGATGTGAGGGGAGGATGGGGAGATGTGAGGGGAGGATGGGAGATGTGAGGGGAGGATGGGGAGATGAGAGGGGAGGATGGGGAGATGTGAGGGGAGGATGGGGAGATGTGAGGGGAGGATGGGGAGATGTGAGGGGAGGATGGGGAGATGTGAGGGGAGGATGGGGAGATGTGAGGGGAGGATGGGGAGATGTGAGGGGAGGATGGAGAGATGTGAGGGGAGGATGGAGAGATGTGAGGGGGAGGATGGGGAGATGTGAGGGGAGGATCGGGAGATGTGAGGGGAGGATGGGGAGATGAGAGGGGAGGATGGGGAGATGTGAGGGGAGGATGGGGAGATGTGAGGGGAGGATGGGGAGATGTGAGGGGGAGGATGGGGAGATGTGAGGGGAGGATGGGGAGATGTGAGGGGAGGATGGGGAGATGTGAGGGGGAGGATGGAGAGATGAAAGTGGGAGTGTAGGGAGCCGTCCTTGCATTCTCCATTACAATGATGGTGCCTGCAGGCACCGAATGTAAATTATTTCACAGGTGCTGGGTAATTTCCATTCCTTTGATCTCTGCCTATCCGGTGGCTCATTTGGCCTGAGGAGCTGAAGCCATTCATAGGGTAACACGTCCCAGGCGGCCGCTGCCAGCCTTTATTAAGGGACGGGATTCTTGGCTCGGGGTCTCTGCTCTGGTAAGCTTATGTTCTCTCTCTCTCAAGATGCATTAAAGCTTTCCTGCAGAAGGATCCGAATGTCCTGTGTGTTTCTTGCCGGCGAGAACATAGCGCGCGGGACAGGGGAGGATGGGGAGATGTGAGGGGAGGATGGGGAGATGTGAGGGAAGGATGGAGAGATGTGAGGGGGAGGATGGGGAGATGAGAGGGGAGGATGGGGAGATGTGAGGGGGAGGATGGAGAGATGAAAGGGGGAGGATGGGGAGATGTGAGGGGAGGATGGGGAGATGTGAGGGTAGGATGGGGAGATGAAAGGGGGAGGATGGGTTTAGGGTTCATTGGTTCAAAGTTCATAAGGCTGTTGTAGTCTGGAAGTTCACACTGAACTATAACTCCACCTCCTCTCCTGACTTCTCCAGGCACCAGGCACACATATACATACACTGGTAAGGACACACATAGGTAAAAATAAATATAAAATATTGTGGTGTTGTGAGCCATTGAGGAAGATAGCTAATGTGAGCCTCTGCCCTCCACAGACATGTACACACAGATACATGCACACATTTTCACACACACACACACACACACACACACACACACACACACGGGCCTGCACTCATTCTCTCTCTGTCTCTCTTACACACACACACAGACATGTATGTGCTCTCTCTCTCTGTCTCTCTCTCTGTCTCTCTCTCTGTCTCTGTCTCTCTCTCTCTCTCTCTCACACACACACACACACACACACACAGACTTGTATGTGCTCTCTCGAGCACGCGCGCTCTCTCTCTCACACACACAGACACAGACACACACACACACACACACACACACACACACACACACACACGGGCCTGCACTCATTCTCTCTCTGTCTCTCTTACACACACACACACAGACATGTATGTGCTCTCTCTCTGTCTCTCTCTCTGTCTCTCTCTCTGTCTCTCTCTCTCTCTCTCTCTCTCTCTCTCACACACACACACACACACAGACTTGTATGTGCTCTCTCGAGCGCGCGCTCTCTCTCTCACACACACACACACAGACACACACACACACACACACACACACACACACACACACACACAGGAACTGCCTGAAGTCCAAGAGTGCCAGCCTTCACTGGTCATAGCCCATGCTCAGCTGGTATTTTGGTGATACAAGCATCTTTGAATCACTTTGGTTCCTGTAAGGAAGCCTCACCCATGCTTCCGTCTCCCAGATAAACTCACTGGTTCCCTGAACTTGACTCAGGTGGGACCTTATCTTTTGTGCTTCATTCTCCCCATTATCTGCCAGGAGATGTGGAAATAGTCTCCCCAGGAAAAGCAAAAGCACCCGACTTGCAAGGTGTGCTCCTCCTCCCAACACCTGCTTTTAGCAGTCAGGCATCTCGTCCACACCCATTTTTGCATGTCCACTCTCAGTTCTCACACACTTGAGTCTCACTGGTTTCCTCAGCAACAGCTTGTTGCCTTTTCACTCGTGAGAGCTGATACTCATGGTCTTACTTCCCCATGGGCTCCCTTGAACCTGCCTCGGATCCCCTGCACCTCCCTGTGCTCCTCTGAACCCTGCCCAGCACCCTCAGGCTGCACTTGTGTGGATTAATCTAGAGTATCGGCATAGCAGGATGTAGAATCACCATGGATACAATCCTCTAATCACGTCTGTCACTGATTGTCTAGATTGCGCTAACCGAAGGAGAGGACCTGCCCTGAATATGAGTTGCACCATCCCCCGGGTGGGGTCCTCAGTGGAACGGAGAAGGTGAGCCCAAGGCCAGCGTTCACTTCTCTCTGCTGCTCCACTGTGGACCTGGCGTGAGCAGCCAACTCGCTCCTGCCCTGATTTCCCCACCATAGCAGTCTCTTCCCAATAACTGTCAGCAAGACGAACCCTTCCTCCCTGTCTTAGGGTTTCTGCCGCCTCAATGAACCTCCAAGACTGGGAGCAACTTGGGCAGGAAAGGGTTTCTTTGGCTTACAGTTCCAATTCATCGTCCATCACTGAAGAAAGTCAGGACAGGAACACATGCTGGGTAGGAACCTGGAGGGAGGAGCTGAGGCAGAAGCCAAGGAGGGTGCTGCTTACTGGCTTGCTCCCCATGGCTTGCTCAGCCTGCTTCATTACAGGACCCAGGACCAGGGATGGCCCCACCCACAGTGGGCTGGGTCTTCCTCATTAATTACTAGTTAAAAACCTGCCCTCACAGGTTTGCCTGTGGCCTGATCTTCCAGGGGCATTTCTCTTTAGAGGTTCCCTCCTCTCAGATGATTTTAGCTTGTGTCAAGTTGACATCCAGCACAATTGACCCCTTGTCACCTTGACACACTAACACATCACTATTAAGTCACAACTTTTCCTTTTTTTGTTCATTCCCAAGATCATAATACATTAATGTCAACCTCACAATATAAAACATTTTTGCAAACTTAAAAAAGTCCCACAGACTTACAAATTCAACAACCACTTTCAAAATTTAGTTTCTTTTTCTTTCTTTTCTTTTCTTTCTTTCTTTTCTTTTCTTTTTTTCTTTTCTTTTCTTTTCTTTTTTTTATTTTTGAGACAGGGTTTCTCTGTGTAGCTTTGGAGCCTATCCTGGCACTCGCTCTGTAGACCAGACTGGCCTTGAACTCACAGAGATCCACCTGCCTCTGCCTCCCAAGTGCTGGGATTAAACACCCAGCAAAACTTAGTTTCTTTAACGCTCCAAAATCTCGTTTAAAGTCTAAGATCTTTAGTTTCTCAACTGTGGGCTCCTGTAAAATTGAAAACAAGCTAAATACTTCCCTATTTCAAAACGGAAGAACCAGGGTGCAGTCAGCAACCTGGACAAAACAAAACCAAACTCCAACTGTGTAAATAACTGAATGTTCAATAACTGGAATTCACACAGGACCTCTGGGTTCCTCTAAGAGGCTTGGGTCACTTCTGCTCCACCCTCTGCAGCACACACAGCCTGTCTTCTAAGTTGGGGAAGGCTCCATTCCTCTGCTGCTGCTGTTTTGGGCGGCCATCCCATGGCACTGACATCCCATTCTGCCCACACTGAGGCTGCACCTCCACCGACGGCCTCTCCTGGCCTCTCACAGTGCCAGGCCTCAGCTGCTCTCCTTGACTCCCTCATGCCTTTAAAACGAGCACCACCTGGGTGATGCTTACACATTACAAAGTCCCGCTGCCAGCATGAGGTGCATACACCTTGGGCTTCTCTATACACAGCTTCTGTGTGCTGACTCTTAGAAAACACTTCCCAGAAGATTTCACCTCAGCGAAGCTGGTCTCTTCTCCATCACAGCCGACTCTGCAGCCCCTGCTGAGAAGAACTAGGGAATCTTACTTCCAATATCAAATATCCCCCACAGTCTTGTTGTTGTTTTGTTTTTGTTGAAATAGGGTCTCTCTATAGTCTTTGTCTTCTTGGAACTCACTCTGTAGAGCAGGCTGGCCTTGAACTCACAGAACCCCACCTGCCTCTGCCTGGGACTAAAGGTGTGTATCATCAACCCAGGAAGCCCTGGTTGTTTTTAAGGGGCTCTCAACTCTGTAGCTTCACAAGTCAGGCCTCCATTACCAGCCCTGTTCCTAGCACTCTGATCCCCAGGCTCCCACAGACAGCCCACTGAGCTCTGAGTATTCAAAGGTCAGTTGCCACCACAATCGTCCCCAAAATCCTGCCACCTCAGGGTTTCTTTTTTTTTCAGATTTTTTTATTTAAATTAGAAGCAAGATTGTTTTACATGACAATCCCAGTTCCCTCTCCCTCCCGTCCTCCCCTTCCACCCCCCCCAACTAGAACCCTACTTATCACATAACCTTTCTTCTATTCTTCACCTGACTCAACCTTTCTGCTCCCTCATGTCCTCTGCATCCCTCCTCTTCTCCCCTTCTCATTCTCATAGCTCCCTCCTCCCTCTTCCCGTGCTCTCAATTTGCTCAGGGGATGGTGACCCTTTCCCCTTCTCCAGGGGACCATGTCTGTCTGTTAGTGTTCACCTTGTTTACTAGTTTCTCTGGCAGTGTGGATTGTAGGCTGGTAATCCTTTACTCTATGTCTAAAATCCGCATATGAGTGACTACATACCATGTTTGTCTTTTGTGATTGGGTTACCTCGCTCAGAATGGTTTCTTCTAGTTCCACCCATTTTCCTGCAAATTTCAAGATTCCATTGTTTTTTTTCTGTTGAGTACTCCATTGTGTAAATGTACCACATTTTCTCCATCCATTCTTTGGCTGAGGGGCATATAGGCTGCTTCCAGTTTCTGGCTATTACAATTAATGCTGCTATGAACATGGTTGAACAGATGTCCTTATTACATGAATGTGCTTCTTTTGGGTATATGCCCAAAAGTGGAATTGCTGCATCTTGTGGTAGACTCATTCCCATTTTCTTGAGGAGTCGCCATAACTGATTTCCAAAGTGGCTGTACAAGTTGGCACTCCCACCAACAGTGGAGAAGTGTTCCCCTTTCTCCACATCCTCTCCAGCATAAACTCTCATTGGTGTTTTTGATTTTAGCCATTCTGACAGGAGTAAGATGGTATCTCAGAGTTGTTTTGATTTGCATTTCCCTGATGGCTAAGGATGTTGCACAATTTCTTATGTGTCTTTCAGCCATTTTAGATTCCTCTATTGAGAATTGTCTATTTAGTTCTGTACCCCAGTTTTTAATTGGATTGTTTGGTGTTTTGGAGAATAGCTTCTTGAGTTCTTTGTATATTTTGGAGATCAGTTCTCTGTCAGATGTGGGGTTGGTGAATATCTTTTCCCAGTCTGTGGGCTGCTGTTTTGTCTTGCTGATTGTGTCCTTTGCCTTACAGAAGCTTCTCAGTTTCAGGAGGTCCCATTTATCAATTGTTGATCTCAGTGTCTGTGCTACTGATGTAATGTTCAGGAAGCAGTCTCCTGTGCCAATTAATTCAAGGGTATTTCCCACTTTGTCTTCTAATATCACCTCAGGATTTCTATTGCTGTGATAAAACACCATGACCAAAAGCAACTTGGAGAGGAAAGAGTTTGTTTTAGCTTATACTTCCAGGTCATAGTTCATCATTTGTAGCACGAACTCTAGTTGGTCTTAGTGATAAAAACCCTTAGTCAGGTATTAGGGTTTAAGCTGAGGATCAGAAAAGTAAAGCAGCCAGCCACTAGAGAGTTCTTACCGCTACCAAGGCTAAAACCAAAGATGAGTGATCCTGTCTTCAGAGTGACTGCAGACTGCAATGCTCTCCACCAAACTTCAGACTCCCTGAGACTGCACTGAACTCCTGCCTTATATTCCTCTAGTGCTGGGATTAAAAGTATATCATCCCAAATGCTGGGATCAAAGGTGAGAGCTCTGTTTTTCTTTTAGACTGATTCACTCTCATGAAGGCCAGGGTGGCCTTGAACTCACAGAGATCCATCTGCCTCTGTCTCCCAAGTGTTGGATTTAAAGGTGTGGCCACCACTGCATGTCCTCTATGGCTAACTAGTGGTTTACTGTGTGTGTGGTTAACTAGTGCCTTAGCTCTTAACTAGTTATGTGGCTAACTAACAGCTTAGCTCTGCACTCTGATCTTCAGGCAAGCTTTATTTATTATATTACAAACAAAATGTCACTATAATCATTGAGGGAAGTCAGGGCAGGAACCTGGAGGCAGGAGCTGATGCAGAGGCCACGGAGGATGCTGTTTACTGGCTTGCTCGGCCTGCTGGTACAGTCTGCAGTGAACTGGGCCCTCTCACAAGCCAATCTGTTGGGGGTATTTTCTCCATTGAGGTGCCCTCTTCCAAAATGACTCTAACTTGTATCAAAATGACATAATACTGTCCAGCACAGACCAAAAGAGACTAGAGAATACTTCCGGGCATATCCTGTGTGATGGGTTACTCCAGGCTGCTGAGTCATTTGCATGGTTCCAGGAATGGACCTGAGCGGGGCAACATCGAAGGAGTGAAGAAAGGACAAACACAGACATGAGGGATACCTGGGGTCAGGTGGTCTGGGCTGTCAGCACCTAGGTAGCTCAGAATGTTGGTTGTACAGAGTTGAACAGAGAGGTGGGGTTATTGCCTACCGAGGAAGGAGGCAGCCTGTTACAGACAGATAAGCAAGGAGGTGGGGCTTATGTACTCAGAGGGATCTGGAAGGCAGGTTTATTTAATTTCCACAAGAGCAGTCCTCCAGAACTCAGGGGAAGAATGGAGGATGTTTTCTGTACACCCTGTCAGCATCATGCATGGAGCAGACAAGAAGGCTCTATCGTTTCCCTCAGTAGCTGAGGCTCTGGAGTCCTTGCCATGAAGCCCATGCTTCTGTCAACAACACTCATCCCCTCAGCATCTCATACACTCGGGCTTCCTCTGTAGCGGTATTCCTGAGGCAGGTGGATGACTGGCCCCAGGGGCAGGGTGGGTGTTTCAGCAGTACTTCCCTGGAAACCCTGCTTAGGGAAGTAGTGTGGCGGAGCCCTGGGGTTCTGTGGTAACAGGACTCCCAGCCCTGCATGAGGTCATTGATGTTGAGAAGGGGGGCTGGTGCCTCCTGAGCACCCCTGAGCCCTTGGAATCTGGGAGAGTGTGTGATGAAGTTCTGGTCCAGGCCACAGACTTGGGGACAAAGTGGGTGGTATCTGGAAACCCCTCCCCAAGATGGACACTACCTGGGCACACCCATACCCACTGAGGTTCATGCATGCATGTACTAATGGATGATACACACTGTAGCATGTGTGTGTGTGTGTGTGTGTGTGTGTGTGTGTGTGTGTGTGTGTGTGTGATTGCATACACATCAGGAAATGCATGTGTGCATGTCCCTGCATGCTCACAGTCACAGATAAGAACATCTACACCAGCATGCACACATGTATGAACCTGTCCATGCCTTGCATGCCCACCCACAGTCATGCATCTGCACCCGTACGCATGAATTAAAGCATGCACACAGAGATATGTGCTTGCATGTGTATCTGTATACGCACGTGTTGGAAGTTTGCACGGAACCCACAGAAGCGCTTCTGAGGGGGAACAGAACCACCAAACTGGTGAACAGGGGCTGCCCCGTCCATCTCCACCTGAGTCACATTTTCTGGAAAGTGTGAGCGATGGCGTGAGTGAGAGTGAGCTGGGGGCCGGGCCTTCTGGGGGCACAGGAAGAAGAGGAGGTGCGTGGGGAAAGCAGAGACACCAAACCTCGCCTTTAAAGTGAGCCCCGGGGCCACAGGAGCCTTTTGCAGTTTGCAAAGCCCTAGCATTGGGCAATTGTGGTTTCCTCCGGAGCGGAGGAACTCGGGCTTGCCGGCCCCGTCCCTGGGCTTCTGGGCCTCAGCTGCTCTGGCATGGAGAGCGTGGTACAGCCTTCAGTGTTTGTGGTGGACGGACAGACGGACATCCCATTCAGGCGACTGGGACAGAACCGCAGGAGACAGCGCTGCGGCATTGCCCAAGTCAACCTGGCCCTGATGTTGCTGCTGGGTGCTGGGCTGGCTACGCAGGGCTGGTTCCTACTGAAGCTGCATCAGCGTGTTGGGGACATAGCTCGCCTGCCCGTAAGTAGGGCTTGGGGGACCAGTGTCTGTCTCTTTATGGCTGTGTATGCGTGCCAGGCAGAGACTAGACCCCAGGGCTTCGGAACCTGTCTTTTCATCTGTATGTGGGGATCTGATAGAGGGATATGAGTGTGCTGTGCCCAGCAGCTTCCCTGGGATTCACCTACATGGCTATTGTTACCAACCAGACCCTTGTCCTCATCACTGGCTTCATGGTTATCCTGGTTCACTCTCGGATGGTGATAGGCTGGCTCTCTGTCCCTTTCAGACAAGCCATGGGTGTATGTGTCTGTGTGCCACACCTGGTCACTCATGTAAACAATGTTTCTGCCGTCTTGTCCTTTGTTTACTTGCTACTTTTTTTTAATTACCTTCACTTACTTAGTGTGTGGATGTGAGTGGGTGTGTTTGTGTGGCAGCATGTATGTGGGGACCTTTGTGGAGTCAGTTCTGTGTCTCCCTTTTGTGGGTGATGGGGATTGAACTCAGGTAGCCAGGCTGGGCAGCAAGCACTTTTACCCCATGAGCCCTCTCACTGGCCTTCAAATGATTTTTTTTTTAAAGATATGTGAATATTCTAAAAACCTTAAAAACAATTCTGAAACACTTCTAGTCTCAAGTGTTTCAGACACTCAACTTTCACGAGATCTCGGCTGGATTCTGTGGCACACACATATCATCCCAGCTCTTGCGAGGGAGAGGCAGAAGGCTCGAGGATTTCAAGGTCATCCTAGGCTGCTTAGCTAGTTTAAGGCCAGCCTGGACTACATGACAGCCTATCTTGGAAACAAAACAGATCTGATTAGGTGTGTGTGTGTGTTGTGTGCACATGCGGCCCTATATAAGTGCCCATGGGTGGTGTCTGTGACCATGGCTAGACAGTGTGCCTGTGTGACTCTGGGTGTGCCCTTGTCCTCACCAAGCACCCTGTCTGCATTTCAGGATACAGACACAGACTCCTGGGAGAAGCTGACACAAGGTGAGTTTGAACCCCAGGTAGAATGGCTCCCACTCTTCACCCCCACACCCTGGGATCACCCAATGTGACTTTACAGAGCCCCAAAGGTGTCCTCCCCCAGGACTGAAGAAGCATAAGTCTGGGTCACTCCGGAAGGGGCAGAACCTGACACCTACAGGTGGCCACAATGACCCTGTGTTTCTCTAACCTCTGACTCTCTTCCCCAGAGCGGAGGTCTCACAAGGCCAACCCAGCAGCACATCTCACAGGTGAGGGGACCCTGGGTCTTCCCATGGGGCAGGGGCTTGGGGTGTCTCGGGAGACACAGGTCTTCAGAATAAGTCAGAGCCACTATTTATACATTCATTCAGTGTGGTTCTTTTTAACATTTGCTTCTTTTTATTTATTTATTTATTCATTTATTTATTTATTATTGCTCACACACATGCACATGCCACAGTGTGGAGGCCAGAGGATCACTCTCGGGACATTCCTTCTTTCTGCCTTGTGGCCTCCAGGGATTGACCTGCAGTCATCAGGCGTGGCTCCTGATACCTTTGCTCTCTGAGCCATCTTGCTGGTCTGGTTCATTCGATGTTTACTGACAAGTGACCCAGAAAGCACAGCCCCTGAGGGCTAGTTAAAGTCACCCTTCTACCTGCTAGTCTTGGCACTTTCCCAAGGTCCCAGGGGATGCTGGGACACAGACCTATCACACCCTGTATTTTTTTAGACAGGGTTTCTCTATGTAGCCTGGCCTGTCTTGGAACTCACTCTGCAGACCAGGCTGGCCTTGAACTCACAGAGATCCACCTGCCTCTGCCTCCTGAGTGCTGGGATTAAAGGTGTGTGCCACCACATCCAGCTGTGTATACTATAATTTTTCTTGTGCTACCATACCATAGACAGCTTGATTTTTTATCCGACACAGTAAGAAATTATTCAGAATAGGCACAAAATATGCTATAAGCAAAAACTATTTAAAACGTGAAAGGGAGATGGCGATGGCTCAGTGCCCAAAGTGCTCCCACACAAGTGTGAGTCTAAATCCCAGCACCCCACTCCTGTGACACCAATGGAGGCAAAGACAGGAAGGTCCCTGGGACTCGCTGGCCAGCAGCCTCGACAAACAGGGGATCCTGGTTCCAGGTTCACTGAGAGACTCTGCCTCAAAGATAAGATGGCCAGAAACTGAAGCTGAGAAAGTTGCCTGGTGTTGACTTCTGAACACACACACACACACACACACACACACACACACACACACACTCACACACACACACACTCACACACAGACACAATCACAAACACACACACAAGACATACACTCACACACAGAGACACACTCACATACTCACACACACTCACACAGACACACACTCAACACACACTCACACAGAAACACACTCGCACACTCACATACACAGACACACAGAGACACACACTCACACACACACACTCACACACTCACACACTCATACACTCATACACTCACACACACTTTTTGAGACAGGACCTCATGTAGCCTACACTGGCCTTGACCTGCTCATGGAGCTGAGGATGACCTTGAACTCCTGGTCTTCCTGTCTCCACCTCTCTGGGATGACTCCCACATCTGGTTTACTCTGCACTGGGGATGGAGCCCAGGGCTTCCTGCATGCTGGGCAAGTGTTCTGCCTCCTGAGCCCCACCTCATTTTTAAATGTTGACACTTCCCTAGGAAACTCAAGTACCCTGTGCCTTGGTTTCCTCTTTGGTATTCAATTGGCTTTGCTCGTCTCTGTGTCAGTTTCTCCCTCTGCAGGAGGAGGTGGGAATGAAATGAGTTAGGATGTATTATAACCAAATAACTTTGCTCCCCTGCACCTCAGTTTCCCCCATCTGCAAGATGGGAATGGACTGAGTCAGGCCAGACAAGCAACCTACTATGACAGCAAGAGAGAGGCACCGTAACTACTGTAAGGTCACTCAGAAAGGATGGGCACAATACTAACTGTGCTGCTGACCAGTTCTCTCTTTCTCCCTCCCTCCCAGGGGCCAACGCCAGCTTGATAGGCAAGGGTGGACCTCTGCTATGGGAGACTCAACTTGGCCTGGCCTTCTTGAGGGGCCTAGAGTATCACAATGGGGCCCTGGTGACTACGGAAGCCGGATACTACTATGTGTACTCAAAAGTGCAGTTGAGCGGTGTGGGCTGCCCCCAGGGCCTGGCCAATGGCCTCCCCATCACCCACGGACTGTATAAGCGCACATCCCGCTACCCCAAGGAGCTAGAACTGCTGGTCAGCCGGCGGTCACCCTGCGGCCGAGCCAACAGCTCCCGGGTCTGGTGGGACAGCAGCTTCCTGGGTGGAGTGGTACATCTGGAGGCCGGGGAGGAGGTTGTGGTCCGTGTGCCTGGGGACCGTCTGGTCAGACCCCGAGATGGCACCAGGTCCTACTTCGGAGCATTCATGATCTGAAGGCTACAGTGACAATGGATTGCAAGGAGGGACCTCTCCGGGACAGACCTCAAAGCCAGCAAGCAGGGATCTTGAAGTTCCTCTTAAGGACCCCCACATTCTCCAGGTGGAATGTTCAGGGACCATGTTGACTGTTGACCTATCTTGGGAAATCTTCAAATTGGAGACTTGGGGTGTGGAGCCCAGGAACGTGGGGTCAGCCCATTTGCCTGATATTCAGGAAAAAAGAATAAAGCCGAGATATTTATGCATCTGATGCAGACAGCGTGGACTTGGGGGTTTTGGGCTTATGCGCTGGAGGCTGGAGACGAGACCTCACCAGGGTGTCAGGGGAATTATATTACTGAGACCCTGTGGGGAGCATCTTGGGCTCAAGAGTCACTGCCACACACTGGCTTCTCCCACCATTGGTCAGCTGGCTGTGACTGGCTCCTGGGCACATGAATCCTTCCGAAATACTCTGATGGGATCAGCCCAAGGCACTGCTGCAACAGACACTCCAGATATGGTTGGTACGGGAAAGTAAGGGAGGGAAGGAGGGAATGCCGAAGAGAAGGAAAGCCAAAAAGGCAGAAAGAGAGAAGGAATAAAGAGGGGAGAAGGAATATGACACCCTCCAGGGCATTTTATCAAACACACTTAGAACAAAAGGGTAGAGAGCTTGTGGCTCCATCATGGAGATTTGAGTTCAAATCCCCAAACCCATATAGAGACAGATCTGGTGGTGGACACAGGCAATCCCATCAGTGGGGAAGGGGAGGCAGGAGGACCTTTGGGGCTCCCTAGCCAGGCAGTCCAGCCGAATTGGTGAGCTCGAGGTTCAGGGAGAGACCTCCTCAAAGGAGGTGGAGAGCTCCTGAAGATGCCATCTGTGGCTGTCCTCTGGACTCTACATGCAGGACACATGCAGAATAAGTAAAATAAAATAAACAGTCTTAAATAATAGTATTTGAGAGGCTCTTGATATGTATGAACTGTTTGTCTGGTTCTGTTTGTTCATTTGTTTCAAGGCCAGGTCTCAAGTAGCCCGGGCTGGCCTTGAGCTCTTGGTCCTCCTGCCTCCATCTTCTAAGTTCCGGGTGGAGAGGAGTGCACCACCATACCTGAATAAGCACCTTGTATAGAAGATTATATCTTCTTTAATATAAAGAAGATATAATCTTATATATATAATATATATGATATAATCTTCATATATATATATATATATATATATATATATATATATATATTTGAGGCAGAGTCTTGAGCAACCCTTCTGCAGCAGTTTCCCCACCACCTAGGACTACAGCTGTGTGTTACCTCAGCTGAACGTCTATACTGAGGAGCCTAAGCTCCCCGCAGAATGTGTTGCAGAGGCCACGCCTGAGAGGGACAGGGCAGCCTCCCTCTGTCCAGGAATCACAGCCAGTCCAAGCTGATTTTCAGCCTCCTGCCCTTGCAACCCTGCCATGGGGGGAGGTGGAAACACCCCCAATACCCGGTCTTACCACCCCCCATTGGAGTTTCCTTTATGCTCATCACGGCCTGTTTCCGTGGCTTTGATGAGACCAAGGTGTGGGGACAGTGTATTTATAAAACGCTGCCAGCAGCCGGCAGTTTCCGTCTTAAGAAAAAGAAAAAAAAAATCATTCTCAAAATTTCCCTCAGCCTTGAGGAGACTAGAGGGAGAGGTTGTGGGTGAGGAAGAGAGCTGGGAAGATGCTAGCAGAGAAGGTGAAGGGATGAGGAGGGGGACAAGGAGAGGGACAAGAGACACCCCAGGAGGTATTGGTGACTTCAGATAAGACCCAGAGGAAGTCTCTGGCACAGTCACTGACCTACTTCTGTGTTTCCTCCACCTCCAGGGCTCCACCACCCCGCTTCCTGGGGCTGCCCCCTGGGCAGTCACCTACCCTTCTTTCCCTCGCCTTTTACCAAGACCCCTGAAATAATGATGGTGTATCGATGCCTTAAGATGGCCAACGGACAAGACACCACTGTGTTCAAATGGGAGGTGTCATTACAGAGAAATCAGATGGTTCATATGCTCAGGAGTTGATGTTCTGTGTTCAAATCTCTGCTCTGCCACTTCTCAGATTAGTGACTTTGAGATCCAGCCTTGGCATCTCTGGGCCTCAGTTTCCCCATCTAAATAGCTCAGGTTGCAGTGAGTTCTTTTGTCTTTAGTAGCTACTCTTTTATGTAAGGGTAATTGTCACTGTGCTGTGTATGTGTCTCCCCAAAGGTGGTGCTTTGGTGCCAGGTGTGAGGTACCTCCCTCCAAATTGCTGGTCAGAGGTCTCCCAGAGACCTCCAAAACATTACAAGCTATTGCCATTGCTCTTTTTTGCCCACCAGAACTTGCTAAGACCCTACCAAATTTTCTTGCCCAGCTTGAACTCTGTGAACTGCAATAATAAAGGGCTTGTCAAGATGTGCCCATTGGAGCAATAGTGGCACAAAGGTTATGGGCATAACTGGTTGGGTTTAAGGCCCACTCCCCAGGAGAAAACTCACTCCTGGTACTGTAAACTGCCCAAGAACCCATGTTTTGGGTGCTCACAGGCCCCAAGGGTGAACCTACCACTATTATTTTGCTAAAGGAACATAGTTAGAAACTGCCCTCTAAAATAATTTCTCGATGTGTGTAGATCCATACAGCTAGCTCTCAGACCTCATCAGAGAAGCTTCTCGGTGCAGTGGACAATAGCTAATTCTGAAAGCCACAGTGGGTACAGAGAATAAGGACTGAGGAATATTCAGTCACAATGAGGAATCTATGTCACATCCCTCCCCAAGGCTATGGACCATCATGGAAGAGGGAGTAGAAAGACAGTGAGAGCCCGAGGTCAGGCAGAACCAGAGCAAACCAGTGTCCTCTGGACAGGACAGGACCCCAGCACCCAGGGACACAGCAGCTGTGGCTGCTGCACCGGATCAGACCAGTCAGCCTTGCAGCATGGGGGCCGGTCATGACCACAACCCTGACTGAAGAGTTATGGACAGTTAGTTGATGGCTGTTGGGGGAGAGACACCTCTTTCTTCAAGGGTGAGTCTCTTAGTAGCCCACAATGCTCCAGTGGATGGCTCACCCATGCTGATTGTGGTGTTTGAATGAGAATGCCCCCGAGAGGCTCATATGTCTGAATGGTTGTTGCCCAGTTAATGGAAGTGTTTGGGAAGGATTAGGGGTGCAGTGTGTCACTAGGGTGGGCTTGGAGGGTTCAAAAGCCCACAACAGTCCCAGTGTCTTTTTTCCCTCTGCTTGTGGATCAGTACATAGCTCTCACCTACTGCTCCAGTACCATCTGCTCCTGGCATAATGGTCATGGACTAACCCTCTGAAACAAGTCAGCCCTCAGTTAAATGCTTCCTTTTATAAGAGTTGCTGTGGTCACAGTGTCTCTTCCCAGCAATAGAACAGAGACTAAGACACTCATATGGGCAGTTCTCACAGGACTCAGTCAGCTATGAAGAGGAAAAGGACATGGAAGTTGGAGTATGGGGGTCTGGGAGGAGTTGGAGAGGGAGGGGGAGATGAATTTGATAAAAATGCATTGTATATCAGAATTCTCAGAGAATAAATTGAAAACACACACGCGCGCGTGCACACACACACACACACACACACACACACACACACTCACACACACACACACACACACACTCACACACACACACACACACACACTCACACACACACACTCACACACACCAGGTGGGGCTTTTGGAAGCAGGCCCTCGAAGGAGAAGGAGGGAATGAAAATGTGGTCCCTTCTTTTTTCCCTTCCCACTTCCCAAGCATGGAGGGAGGGGCCCCCTCTCAAGGTATTCCCACTATGACATACCCCCACCGGCTCAAAACAACAGGGTCTACCAATCATGGGCTGAAACTGCCCCAAATGAAATTCAAATAAACCTCTTTATACATTGTCTCTGTCATTTGTTATAGTAACAGAAAACTGACCTAGCTATGATTACATGCACATTGAAATCTCTGGTTCAGCTCAACTATTATGTCAAAGGCAGCCTGCATGGTCCACAGGACACACCTAGGCAGAGTGTTTTTGCAAAGAGGAACTTAGTAGCCAACATTGGTTTGTGTGTATCTGTGTTTGTGTGTGCACATATTTGGAGGTTTCTGTACTACCTGGTCCCATAGCCGCTTTGCCCCAAATAAACATACGGACACTATATTAATTGTAAAACTGTTGGTCGATAGCTAGGGCTTCTTACTGGCTAGCTCTGTCTTAACTATTAACCTATTTCTGTTAGTCTAAGTATTTCCACGTGGTTTTACACTACCAGAGAAGGGTCCAGACCTGTTACTCCTTACTGCTATATGTCATCTCTTTCTGCAACCTCTCTCCCCTCTGTCCCCAGCATTCACCTTGTCTCCTAGCCCCACCTATCTTCCTGCCTCTACTGGCCAATCATCAGCCAATAAGAGAAACATATGTACAGAAGGACATTCCCCCATCATACATATGCACCTGTGTGTGCACTTATGGAAGCCACTGGTCAACCTTGGTGTTGTTCTTCAGGCACCATCCACCTTGATTTTTAATCCGTTGACTCAGAGTCAGCATGCCCCAGTGAGCCTCCTGCTTCCTCCTCTCCAGTGCTCGGACCACAAGTGTGGGCTTGTAGGGATTATCTGGAGTCAGAATCACACACACACACACACACACACACACACACACACACACACACACACACACTGTGGGCAGTAGCACCATCCCCTGGGCTCAGATCCTGAAATGTATAAAAGCAAGCTGAGTCACAGAGGCATTCAACACTTTTTCCTGGATGCAAAGTTTCCATCTGATTCAAGTCCCTGTGGCTGTGGCTTCCCCACCATGGTGGACCACACCCATGAACTATGAGCTGAAATCCTTCCTCTCTTGAGTTGCTCTGGTCAAGGTATATGACCATAGTCAGCAGAAAAAGAACTGAGACACCCGGGGAGGTGGGGATTGTGAGAGCTGACTGGGTAGTGACTGTTCTCTTTGAGAAGGACATTGCATCAGCATCTCACCTGAGAGAGGCTTTCATCCTCACATTGGGCTGATGATTTTATTAAAGAAACAGCAATTGGAGTGAGAGGCCAAAGCTTCAGGTCCTGAGCAGCATCAAGGGAGTCCTCATACCAGGGAGCAGAGACAGAGGGAGGCCCCAGCCTCGGGCCCAGGAGCGAGGAGTGACCACCTGGTGAAAGGACAGCAGCGGTTTCCAGCAGTAGCTTCCAAAACTTATTGCAAAAAAGTTCCTCTGGGAAAGAGCACCTGTGTCTCAGCCAACATCCACTGCCATTTCTCAACTGGAGATACGCCACTACTATGTCGACCACTGGACCCTCACCCCTGCCGAAACCTCCAACAGGAGGAGCGTCCACCGGAGCTGTAGCCCCACCTGCACCTGAAGGAGTGACCACCTGAGCATTGGGCCCACTTCCGCAAGGAGGAGCGTTCACCAGAAGCTCTGCTCTTCTTGCCCCTGAAGGAGCGGTCCATGGAGCCACAGCCCCCAACTATACCAATCGGAGAAAAAGAGACCTTCTGAAACAAAGCTATACCAACTAGAGGAAGAGATGCGTAGACAACAAGGTAAGAACACACTCAACAATACAAAGAGAAACACGGCCCCACTAGAAACTAGTGGTGCTACAGCAGCAAGACCTGAACATCCCAACCCAGAGGAAGTAGAAGAAAACGACCTGAAAAGTAACTTTATGAGGATGATTGAGGCCCTAAAATAGGAAATGAAAAAAAAATCCCTTAAAGAAATGGAGGGGAGGCCAGGCGTTGGTGGCGCACGCCTTTAATCCCAGCACTCCGGAGGCAGAGGCAGGTGGATCTCTGTGAGTTCGAGGCCAGCCTGGTCTCCAAAGCGAGTGCCAGGATAGGATCCAAAGCTACAGAGAGAAACCCTGTCTCGAAAAACCAAAAAATAGAAAGAAAGAAAGAAAGAAAGAAAGAAAGAAAGAAAGAAAGAAAGAAAGAAAGAAAGGGGAGCCAGGCATTGGTGGTGCATGCCTTTAAGCAGCACTGGGGAGGCAGAGGCAGGAGGATCTCTGTGAGTTCGAGGCCAGCCTGGTCTACTGAGCGAGTGCCAGGATAGGATCCAAAGCTACAGAGAGAAACCCTGTCTCGAAAAACCAAAAAATAGAAAGAAAGAAAGAAAGAAAGAAAGAAAGAAAGAAAGAAAGAAAGGGGAGCCAGGCATTGGTGGTGCATGCCTTTAAGCAGCACTGGGGAGGCAGAGGCAGGAGGATCTCTGTGAGTTCGAGGCCAGCCTGGTCTACTGAGCGAGTTCCAGGACAGGCTCCAAAACAACACAGAGAAACCCTGTCTGGAAAAAAAAAGAAAGAAAGAAAGAAAAGAAATGGAGGGGAACACAAACAAAAATCGGAAATTTAAGGGATTCAACAAATCCCTTAAAGAAAACCAAGGAAAAGCAACCAAACAAGCGAAGGAAATGATTCGAGACATGAAATCTAAAATAGAGGCAATAAAGAAAACACAAACCAAGGGAATTCTGGAAATGGAAAATCTGGGTATATGATCAGGAACCACAAATGCAAGCATAAACAGCAGAATACACAAGATGAAAGAGAGAACTTCAGGCATTGAAGACAACTTGGAGGAAATAGATTCATCAGTCAAAGAAAATCTTAAATAACAAATACTTAACACAAAACATTCAGGAAATCTGGGACACCATGAAAAGACTGAATCTAAGAATAATAGGAATAGGAGAAGGAGAAGAAACCCAACTCAAAGGCGCAGGAAATATATTCAACAAAATCATAGAAGAGCCGGGCATTGGTGGCGCACACCTATGATCCCAGCACTCAGGAGACAGAGGCAGGCGGATATTTGTGAGTTTGAGGCCAGCCTGGTCTACAGAGTGACAGGATAGGCTCCAAAGCTACACAGAGAAACCCTGTCTCAAAAAAAAAATCATAGAAGAAAACTTTCCCAACCTAAAGAAGGACATGCCTATGAAAATACAAGACACTTGCAGAAAACCAAATAGACTGGACCAAAAAAAAAAAGTTCCCTTACCACATGATAATCAAAACAATAAACATACAAAATAAAGAAAATATTAAGAGCTACAAAGGAGAAAGGCC
Source organism: Cricetulus griseus (assembly GCF_003668045.3). Lineage (NCBI taxonomy): Eukaryota > Metazoa > Chordata > Mammalia > Rodentia > Cricetidae > Cricetulus > Cricetulus griseus. Next base: position 96,303,522 of record NC_048598.1, read on the forward strand.
AGGTAGCATATGAAGGCAGACCTATCAGAATTACACCTGACTTCTCAACAGAAACAATGAAAGCCAGAAGGTCCCGGTCAAATGTTATGCAGACACTAAGGGAACACAGATGCCATCCCAGACTACTTTCCCCAGCAAAGCTTTCAATAGCTGTACATGAAGAAAACAAGATATTCCATGATAAAACCAAATTTAAACAATACCTATCCACAAACCCAGCCCTACAGAAAGTACTAAAAGGAAAATGTCAACCCAAGGAAATCACCTATGTCCACAAGAAAACAGGAAATAGATGAGCTTACAGCAGATAACACCAAAGAAGGGAACTGAACACACAATGCCATCACCAACAACAAAAACAAAAGTAACAGGAACTGGCTATCACTGGTCATTAATATCCATTAATATAAATGGTCTCAATTCACCTATATAAAGACACAGGCTAATAGATTGGATACAAAAACAGAATCCATCCTTCTGCTACATACAAGAAACACACCTCAACCTCACAGACAGACATTACCTTAGAGTAATGGGAAAAAATTTCCCAATCAAATGAACCTAAGAAACAAGTTGGTGTAGCTATCCTAATATCTATCAACATAAACTTCAAACTAAAATCAATCAAAAAAAGATAGAGAAGAGCATTTCATATCACAGGAAAAATCCATCAAGAGGAAATCTCAATTCTGAATATCTATGTCCCAAACACAAGGGCTCCTGCATTTGTAAAAGAAACATTACTAAAGCTTAAACCACAAAACAAACCCCACACAGTAATACTGGGAGACTTCAACACCCCATTCTCACCACTGGACAGATCGGTTAGACAGAAGCTTAATAGAGAAATATGGAAAATAACAGATGTTACTACTCAAATGGACTTAACAGACATCTATAGAACATTCCACCCAAACACAAAAAAATATACTTTCTTTTCAGCACCTCATGGAACCTTCTCAAAAAAAGACCACATACTCAGTAACAAAGCAAACCTCAACAGATAAAAAAAAAAATTAGAATAAACCCCTCTTCCTTATCAGATCACCAAAGTTAGAATTCAACAGCAACATTAATTTCAGAAAGCCCACAAACACGTGGAAATTGAACAGTGATCAACTGAACCACCACTGGGTCAAGGAAGAAATAAAGAAAGAAATTAAACACTTCCTAAAATTTGATGAAAATGACCGTACAACATACCCAAACTTATGGACACAATGAAAGTAGTGCTGAGAGGAAAGTTCATAGCACTAAATGCCTATAGAAAGAAGGTGGGAAAATCCCACACTAGTGAATTTACAGAACAACTGAAAGTGCTAGAACAAAAAGAAACAAACTCACCCAGAAGGAGTAGATGGCAAGAACTAGTCAAATTGAGAACTGAAATCAATAAAATAGAAACACAGAAAACAATGCAAAAAATCAATGAGAAAAAAAGTGTTGGTTCTTAGAGAAATTCAACAAATAAACAAGCCTTTATCCAAACTAACCAAAAGACAGAGAGAAAATATCCAAATTAACAAAATCAGAAATGAAAAGGGGATATAATAATAGACATTGAGGAAATCCAGAGAATCATCAGGTCATACTTCAAAAACCTGTACTTCACAAAACTGGAAAACTTTAAGGAGATGGACAATTTTCTAGATAAGTACCACATACCAAAATTAAATAAAGAACAGATAAACAACTTAAATACACCTATAACCCCTAAGGAAACAGAAACAGTTATCAAAAGTCCCCAACAACAACAAAGCCCAGGCCTAGGTGCGTTCAGTGCAGAATTCTACCAGATGTTCAAAGAAGATCTAATACTAATTCTCCTCAAATTTATTCCACACAATAGAAACAGAAAGAACATTGCCAAACTCTTTATGAGGCTACAGTTACCCTGATACCCAAACCACACAAAGACACAACTAAGAAAGAAAATTACAGACTTATTTACTTCATGAACATAGGTGCAAAAATACTCAATAAAATACTGGCAAATCGAATTCAAGAACACATCACAAAAATCATCCACCATGACCAAGTAGGATTCATCTCAGAGATGCAGGGATGGTTTAACATATGAAAATCCATCAATGTAATCCATCATATAAACAAACTGAAAGAAAAAAAAACACATGATCATCTCACTAAATGCTGAAAAAGCCTTCAACAAAATCCAACACCCCTTCATGATAAAGGTCTTGGAGAGAATAGGGATACAAGAAACATACCTAAACACAATAAAGACAATATATGGTAACCCAACAGCCAACATTAAACTAAATGGAGAGAAACTCAAAGCAATCCCACTGAAATCAGGAACAAGAAAAGGCTGCCCACTCTCTCCATGTCTATTCAATATTGTACTCGAAATTCTAGCTACAGCAATAAGACAACAAAAGGAGATCAAAGGGATACAAATTGGAAGAGAAGTCAAACTCTATTTTCTGATGATATGATAGTTTACATAAGTGACCCCAAAAATTCTACCAGAGAACTACAACTGATAAACACCTTCAGTAATGTAGCAGGATATGAGATTAACTAAAAAACAAACAAACAAACAAACAAACAAAAAACAGTATGACAAATGGGCTGAGAAGGAAATCAGAGCAACATCACCCTTTACAATAGCCACAAATAGCATAAAATATCTTGGGGGTAACACTAACCAAACAAGTGAAAGACCTGTATGACAAGAACTTCAAGTCTTTAAAGAAAGAAATTAAAGAAGACATCAGGAAATGGAAAGATCTCCCATGCTCTTGGATAGGTAGAAACAACATAGTAAAAATAGCAATCCTACCAAAAATAATCTACAGATTCAATGTAATCCCCATCAAAATCCCAACACAATTCTTCACAGACCTTGAAAGAACTTCGTATGAAAAAACAAAAAACCCAAGATAGACAAAACCATTCTGTACAATAAAGTATCATCTGGGGACATCACCATGCCTGCCTTCAAGCTCTACTATAGAGCTATCGTAATGAAAACAGCTTGGTATTGGCATAAAAACAGACAGGTAGACCAATGGAATTTAATCAAAGACCCTGATATCAATCCACACACCTATGAACACCTAATTTTTTACAAAGAAGCTAAAATACAAAATGGAAAAAAGAAAACATATTCAACAAATGGTGCTGGTATAACTGGCTGTCAACAATTAGAAGAATGCAAATCTATTGACATGCACAAAACTCAAGTCCAAGTGGATCAAAGACCTCAATATAAATCCATCCACACTGAACCTCATAGAAGAGAAAGAAGGAAATACATTTGAACACATAGGCATAGGAGACCACTTCCTAAATAAAACACCAATAGCACAGACACTGAGAACAACAACTAAAAAGGGGACCTCCTGAAACTGAGAGCTTCTGTAAAGCAAAGAACACAGTCAACAAGACAAAATGGCTCCCTACAGAATGGGAAGAAATCTTCACCAACCCCACATATGACAGAGGGCTGATCTCCAAAATACACAAAGAACTCAAGAAACTTGAAATCAAACTACGAAATCATCCAATTAAAAAATGGGCTACAGATCTAAGCAGAGAATTCTCAACAGAGCAATCTCAAATGGCAGAGAGACACCTAAGGAAATGCTCAACATCCTTAGTCATCAGGGAAATGCAAATCAAAACCACTTTGAGATTTTTATCTTACACCGATCAGAATGGCTAAGATCAAAAACACCAATGACAGCTTATGCTGGAGAGGATGTGGAGAAAGGTGAACACTCTCCCATTGCTGGTGGAAGTGCAAACTTGTACAGCTGCTGTGAAAATCAGTATGGCAATTTCTCAGAAAATTAGGGATCAACCTACCTCAAGACTCTGCAATACCACTGTTAGGCATATACCCAAAGGAGGCATATTCACACCACAAGGGCATTTGCTCAACTATGTTCATAGCAACATTATTCGTAATAGCCAGGTCTTGGAAACAACCTAGATGCCCCTCAACTGAAGAATGGATAAAGAAAATGTGGTACATTTACACAATGGAGTACTATTCAGTGATAAGAAACAATGATATCCTAAAATTTTCGGGCAAATTGACAGAACTAGAAAGAACCATCCTAAGTGAGGTAACCCAAAACAAGAAAGACAAATATAGTCTGTACTCACTCATAAGTTGATACCAAACGTAAAGCAAAAGATACCCAGCCTACAATCCACAACCCCAGAGAAGCTAGAACCCTCTTCCAGAAACAGATGGAAGCAGATGCAGAAATCCACAACTAACCATTGGGCCAAGCTCCTGGAGTACAATCAAAGTGAGGGAGGAGCGAGAATATGAACAAAGGAGTCAAGACAATGATGGGGAAACCCACAGGATCAGCTGACCCGAGCTAGGGAGAGATCACTGACTCAGGTCTGACAAATGTGGAATTTGCACAAGACCGAACGAGACTCCCTTAATATAGGTGACAATGGTGTGACTGGGACAATATATGAGGCACTAGCAGTGGGTCCAAGATTTAACACTAACTGACTTAGTAGAGCACATTCTATATAGAGAGATACCTTGCACAGCCTAGACACAGGGGTGTGGGGGTGGGTGGAGAGGTGCCTTGGTCCTGCCTCAACTAGATGATGGGACAGACTTAGTAGACTTCCTAGGGGAGGCCTTACCCTCTTGGAGGAGCAGATGGGAGGGGGGAGGGGGGAAGTGGGATGAGAGGAGGATGGTGGAAATGGGATTGGAATATAAACAATAAATTAATATTTTTAAAAAAAATCAGCAATTACCAATCAAAGCTCACATGAGCAATAGCTAGCTGATACAGCCTCCTGTTGTACTTCCATCTTTGAGTTTCCCCAAACCCTTCTGAGAGGGTTTTCATGTTCCCAGGGCTCTCTCCAAAAAGCAAAGTGTAATCCTTTTCACAGTGGCTGCTCCCTGAGGAACCCAACCAAGTTAAGGCTGGCATGTGGCATCCATGAGGCATGCAGAAAGTTTTCGTGTTCTTTTCTCATTAATAATCCAACTCTATTTGTATTTGAAGATCCGGTTGCACCAGTACTACAGGGCACTCACTGTCCTCTGGGCACACCATGGCTACCACCCTCAGGAACTCTTGGCATTTCTGTCATGTGGGGAAGGGGCTCACAGGCTCTTCCCCTCTGTGGGTATTGGTAGTTGGTTAACTGTTGCTGGGACAAATTCCTTAGTGGTGTGGCTGCCTGTAAGTTATACATGTTCCTGGAAGCAACCCTAGTTAAATTCTGTAGTTTGCCAAGGGTCTGTTGGCTGCCATCTCTTCCTTGATTCTGTCTTTGTACTTTGTGGGCTGAGTAAGTGTCTGTTCAGATCTCCTCAGAAAAAGTTCACTCAACAACCAGGATGCTGGGGGTAGATACCCAGCTGGGATACCCTTCAAACATGCTCCTTTCCCTGGACTGTCGAAGCTCTGAACAGCTTAGGAAGCCCTGAGCTATAAAAGGTGGAAGAAAGAGCTGCCTGGTTCACAGGTGCAGCTGTCCAGGTACAAGTGTCTAAGCACAGGTGTCCAGGTACAGGTGTCCAAGCACAGGGACCCAGGTGCAGGTATTCAGGCATGTGTGTCCAGGTACAGGTGTCGAGGCATGTGAATCCAGGTGCAGGTATCCAAGCACAGGCATCTAGGTGCATGTGTCCAGGTGCGTTGGCCACACAAACTCCAGCTGTCAATCATTTCCACTCTGACACTTGCCACTAATTGCCAGCTGAGCAATCTCTGTCAATACTGAGCTTTGCTGAGAAGATTTTGGGGGAGGGTCGAGCTGGGTTACAGGAAGCTCTTTGAGGATGCCCAGAGATGCCACTGAGTCACTTCCTGTGGGGAAGCTGCACAGATGGCTTATGGGAGCAAGATTCAAGACACTTCCATCTTTGAGTTTCCCCAAACCCTTCTGAGAGGGTTTTCATGTTCCCAGGGCTCTCTCCAAAAAGCAAAGTGTAAGTGACTTTGCCCGGTTACAGACTAAATTGTGTATGGCACCGCTAAAGGCTTGTGCTAAAGGCCTGACTCCCTCACCCTGATGTTTTGCTCTGATTTGCTTTCTGTTGCTGTAGTAAATGCTCTGACCATAAGTCATGTGGGGAGGAAAGGGCTGATTTGACTTCCGCTCCCAGGTAACAGTCCATCACTGAAGGAAGTCAGGGCAGGAACCATGGAGGAAGTCTGCTCCCTGGCTTGTCCACTCCTGCCTGGTGAGCTTTATTATATATCCCAGGCCTACCTGCCTAGAAGTTGTGCTGCCCACAGGGAGATGGGCTGTAGTTGGAAGTTGTTGTGTGTTCTGCCCAGTCCCCTTGGACCAGTTTCTTTCCTGCTCTGGGTCCCCACAGCTGTTTCTGAAATAACACTCTGAGGCTTAATATTAATTACAATTGTTTGGCCAATCACTCAGGCTTCTTACTGGCTAGCTCTCTCTTATAAACTAACCCATTTCTAATATTCTATACTTTACCACAAAGCTCGTGGCTTGTTACCTCACATCTTGCTTCCCCATCAGCTACATGGTGTCTCCCTGATCTCACCTTCCTTCTCTTTGTATCTTTGTTTGGAATTTCTGCCTAGCTATTTTGCCTGTCCATCGGTTGAAACAGCTTTATTCATCAACCAATAAAACCAACACATATTTGCAGCATACAGAAGGGCATCTCACATCATCTCCCCTTTTCTGTCTAAATTTTAAAAAATGTTTTAATTATAACATAGTAAATATATATATATATATATATATATATATATATATCAAAACAGTTATGAAGTAAGAATTATAGTTACAATATTTAATCTATTTGTATTTGGCAAAACTTAAGAAAATACTCTATCATCTAGTCTATCTTTGTGAGCCTAAAGCCTTATATCTAATTTATCTTTTATCATAACTAAATAAAACTATAATTATAAATATATAGTCTTTAACTCCATCATAGACCCCAGAAGGACTTAATATTACCTAAGTAAACAGGACGTATATTGTAAGCAACTTCCAAAATTAACAGAGAGATCTCACTGCCTGGACAGTCACCCAAAGTTCTTCTGTAACATTGGGGATCCATCTTTAGCCTATAGGCCCATAGTATCTGGCAGACCAAATTCCCAAATAGTGTTTATAAATGCTTGTTTTCATTTAAACGTGGTTAATTATAAGTGGCTGATAATCACAGTCAATCTCCAAATAAAAGACGCAGAGAGAAGGAAGACACCATGTAGCCACCAAAGGAGTAACATGCAGGAGCATCACTGGTCAACCACAGCCTCATGGCAATACCCAGAGTAATAGAAATGGGTTAATTTATAAGAGAGAGCTGGCCAGAAAAAGCCTGAGTCACTGGCCAAACAATTATGCTTCAATATTAAGCCTCAGAGTAGTATTTCATAAGTGGCTGCAGGGACCCAGAGCTGGAGAAAAACTGGCCCAGTGGAACAAGGTGAGACAGAGAAAATCTTTCAAATACCCTGGACCCTCAATCCTTAATCATCAAACCGAACACCCTCTCACATGCATGGCCTCAGGCTGATCTGATCTGCCAATTCCTCAGTCAAGATTCCCTGTCTGATGAAGCTAGGCTGCATCAGGCTGACAGCCATAAGGGGGACAACTTCCTAATGGGCTCTGTGAGCACTCTTTAATAGATGCCTTGGCTATAAAGAGGTCAGTAGACAGCAATAAGCCAGTATGAGTGGATACTGGATGGTGGCTCAGTGGGAAATTGCCCAGGTTAGTCAGAGGCTAAGCATAGAGAACTGAGACCCCTGCTCAGAGTTGGAATACTGCAAAAGTAGTCTACTGGCTGATGCTGTAACAAAATACCCACGCCTGAATACTTTACAAAGAAAAAAAGGGTTGTTGATCTCACAGCTCAAGAAGTTCAAGAGCCCATACCAACATAATGACATGATGATTGACACCATGGCAAGGCCCCCAAAGCTTTTAGAGACCTCAAGTCTGGGAAATCTAAGATTAGTGGCTTTAACTGCAGAGAAAAATCAGTGCAAGCAGGGTCAGGGGTTTGGTTAACAGAAAGTTGATTAAGGGCAGACTAAGGTTGGGGCACGGTGGGTACAGCCCTGCCCTCCTGTTATCTTCCCTTCTCTCCTTGCCATTGAGTATTTATCTTTGACACAGAGTATCACTCTGTAACCCAGATTTGCCTGGAACTCATAGAAATCCTCCTGTCTCAGCCTCTCAAGTGCTGGAAGGACCAGTGTGAGTCACTCTGTCCAGCTTGCTTGGTTGACACAATCCATTTGTTGCAGAAACCTTTAAACAGAGATATCTGTCTCATGGATAAATGTAGAATCCAGGCCAGGTATGGTAGCACACACTTGTCACCTCAGCACTCAGGAGGCTGAAACAAGCAGATTGAGAATTGTGACCAGCCTAGGATACCTGGTGAGGACATGTCTGAAACTAATGACTAAAATGTAGATTCTTGTGGGGTCGGAGGTTCTCTCAGCACTGGGCTGATCTCACTCTGTGGGCTGTGCATCACAGGATATGGAGAAACCTCTCTGGTCTCTGCCCACTCCCCTGGCAACCACAAACACCCCAGATGTTATCAAGAATCTCCTGGAGGAACCACTGAGTGACATGACCAAGTCTGGAAGTTTCCTTCTCTGTGGAGGAGTCTGGAGGCTGATGGCCAGCCTCTGGTGGCTTCCTCATGACACTTAAGTTCCTTCCTTGGTCTCCCAAAAGTAACACTGAGGTCACAGCAGTGTGATTTATTACCCAGCATGCCAGGCTTTTAAATGTTCATAGGTACTTATTACTGGTGTATTTTATATTATATCCATATAGACAACACTTTCCCATTGTAAATGCTGTGTTGTGGTCTGTGTGTGTGTGTGTGTGTGTGTGTGTGTGTGTGTGTGTGTGTGTGTGTGTGTGGCTGAGACAGACACCGCCTGTGCTGGAATCATTCCAGACTCTTCCATTGTGACTGTCTTATTTTAGTCAGCAAAATGTGCAGGAACCTGTTCCTCCCTCCACCCCCTCCTCCATCTCCCTCTCTATCTCCCCCTCCATCTCTTCCTCCATCCCCTCCCCCTCCATTCTCTCCTCCATCTCTCCCTACAGCTCCTCTACCTACATTCAGCTTTACTTGGTTCTGGTGACTCAAACTCAGCTCCTCACATTTGAATGACAAGAACTTTACCCACTCAGCCATGGAATAGCTCATATCACCTTTTATTATGTGGTCTTGTAATTGTCTTGTGACAATTGCCAACTGCTCTAGACCTACCAGCATGGATGAGGGAGGAGTTCACCAGCCTCACCCCTACCCCAGTTGAAGGCTGCTGGAGAGACTGTCAGATTTCCTCAAGGACTTCCTGTAGGGCACCAAGCCCCGGCCCAGTGTGCTATCGAAAGAAAGAAAGGACATGAAGTTGAAGGGGCGGGGCGGGGGGTCTGCATTAGAGACTCCAGAAGGAGTTTTAGGGAGAAATAGAGCATGTGTGCAAAATTCTCAAATAACGTAAAAGTATTATATTTTAAAAAATGAATAGATACAATAAAAGCTATAATAATAAAAATGTTGATACTTTAAGTGTTTTACTTTAAAATGGAAAAAACACATTATGTTTTTGAGACAGGGTTACTCTGTACAGCACTGGCTGTCCTGGAACTTGCTCTGTAGACCAGGCTGGCCTCCAACTCATAGAGATCCGCCTGTCTCTGCCTCCCGAGTGCTGGGATTAAAGGTGGGTGCCACCACATTCAGAAATTATTTTTATTTAAAGTGGTAAAACAGCTGGGCATTGGTGGCACACACCTTTAATCCCAGCACTCAGGAGGCAGAGGCAGGGGATCTCTGCGAGTTGCAGGTCAGCCTGGTCTATAAAGCAAGTTTCAGGACAGCCAGGGCTACATAGTGAGACCCAGACTCAAAAACTAAACTAAAATAAAACTGCAAAATAATTTTTTGTGTTTTTAAAGTTATTATATTTTATTTTTGAAATGAGAGAACAGATTTTATGCTGGAGCATGTGTGCACCTGCACACACGCATGATTATGGAGGCTCTGTAGGTCGGTGTTGCTGCATGCCTGCCTTGAGTAGCCCAGGCTAGCCTGAAATTCCCATGGAGCCAACAATGACCTTGAACCACTGGCCGTCCTGCCCTGGATCCAAGATGCCGTGTGAGCTGAGGGTGGAATTGAGGACTCTGCTCATGCATGACCTGCTCTGCTCATCCTGGGACCTTTCCTAGATCTTTCTCTCTTTCCTGTTTTGTTTAGATTCCTGCCCTTCAGTCCATTTTGTTCTCTTTTCCTTCTACATAGTTCAGAAATGGCGCCGTCTAATCCTATTTTTCAATTCCATTCTTAATTGTAATTTATGTATTTACTCTCTCAGAATCGCTGCTATCCCATGTGAGCCCCAGACCTCACAAGCCGCCGGCGCCCTCTCTCGCCCCCTGCAGGCCGTCCTGCACATGGCGGTCACCGGCTGCTCTTCCCGCAGGAGCGGTAATCAGCCACGCACACACCCACACACCGCTCCCTACGCACTCTCCTGATGCCTCCTCCCCGCATGGGATACGAGGCTCTGAATTCTGACACCAGAGAGGGGCTCACTTGGGCTCTTTACTTTTTCCTTCCTTCTTCCTTCCTTTTATCCATTCTTCCTCTCTTCCTCCCTCTCTCTCTTCCTTCTCCATTCATTCCTCCCTTTCATCCATCCTTCCTTCCTTTCATTCAGTCTTCTTCCTTCCTACCTTCCTTTTTTATTTTGTTGTTGCTGGTGTTTTAATTTTTAGCTTTTTTGAAAACTTCATTCCTAAGTGCTTTATTTACATTCGTCCCTCCCCCCTCTCCCTCTCCAACTCCTCCCTGATCCTCCACTCCCTCTCAAACTCATCACCTCAGACACACATACACATATTCACACACATATGTACACACATATCCATGTGTACACACAATACACATATTCACAAACACATACACATATGTTCACACATACATACATTTACACTCACATACGTTCACACAATATACACACATATATTCACACACATACATATATTCACACACACATACACACCCACACATACACACACACACAGAGGCACCAGTTGAGCCCATCTGGCTTTGCTCATGTGTTTGGGGCTGACTACTTGGGACTGAATAATCAATCATGGGGCTCATACCTGGAGAAAACCAATTCACCTTCTCTCAGCAACCAATAATTGTCTGTAGCTCTTCACTGGGGTAGAGACACAGGTAACATCCCCTTCCACACCAGCATGTCACCTGGTGTTGCAGCTGTTTGGGTTTTGTTAAGTGACTACAGTGTGGAGTCATGGATACAGCTTCCTTGTCTCATCGAGAAGACTCTCTAGGAGGAGGCCTCCTGGACCTCTGGCTCTTACAACCTTCCTGCCCCTTCTGCAATGTCCCCTGAGCCTCTGGTGTCAGGGTTGCGTTGTAAGCATATCAGTTGGGCCAGGGCATCCCATTACCACTCAATTATCTATATTTTGAACAGTTGTGGTTTTCTGTAATGGTCTCCATATTCTGCAAAGAGAAGCTTCTCTGAGGATAGGTGAGAGCAACATTTATCGTACATAAGGCTAAATATTTAGAACACACAGAAAATCCCCTGCAAAATACAGGTGTAGGAAAGGGCTTTCTGAACAGGACTCCATTCACTTGCGAACCAACTGTCAGGTGGGACCTCACAGAACTAAAGTTTCCTCACAGCCAAGGAAACAACCAACAAGTACAGGGAAATCCACAGAGTGGGATAGACTCTTCGACAGCAGTACATCTGATGAAGAATTAGTACCTGAGTACTATAAAGAACTCAGAAAATAGTCAAGAAAACAAATGGCCAAATTTGCAAATGGGCTATGGATCTGCACAGAATTCGCAAAAGAAATAAAACTGTCTAAGAAATAGCTCAGAAATGTTTATTGTCCCTAGCCTTAGGGGATGCAAATCAGAACAACCGTGATATTTCATCTTACCTGAGTCAGAAAGGCAAAGAGCGCAGAACAACAGACAGAAAATGCTGGAGAGGATGCGGGGAAAGGGAACCCTCATTCATTGTTGGTGGGATTGCAAGCTGGTGCAGCTCCTCCAAAAATCAGTGTAGAAAATTCTCCAAAAGCTAAAAATGAATCTACCATATGACCCACTCCTTGGCATCTGCCCAAAGGACTCAGCCTGCTCATCCACAGATGCTTGTTCAGCCATGAGCACTTATACTTTATTCACAATCTCTAGGAAATACAAAACAGTCCTTCAACTGATGAATGGATAAGTTAAATACGGTGCATACTCACTATGGAATAACTGTTCAGCTATAAAGAAAAATGAAATTATGAACTTTGTGTGTAAACAAAAGTCATGTGTGTGTGTGTGAGTGTGTGTGTGTGTGTGTGTGTGTGTGTGTGTGTGTGTGTGTGTGTGTGTCCTTCCTAGCTCTAAGTCTTCAGATTGAGTATGAAATCTGAATAAACACAGGACCCAGGAAAGCACAGAGGTGTAGCAAGTCTTTCTCTGTCCCGAAAGCCAGCTCCCAAATAATGACAGAGACTTATTCTCAACTATGAAAGCTTGGCCTATAGCTAAGACTTGTTCCTAACTAGCTCTTATAACTTAAATTAACCCATTTCTATTAACTTATGTTTTTTTAAGAATTTATTTATTTATTATGTATACAACATTCTGCTTTCATATATATCTGCACACCAGAAGAGGGCACCAGATCTCATAATGGATGGTTGTGAGCCACCATGTGGTTGCTGGGAATTGAACTCAGGACCTCTGGAAGAGCAGTCGGTGCTCTTAACCTCTGAGCCATCTCTCCAGCCCTATTAATTTATGTTTAACCATGTGGCTTTTTACCTTTTTCTTTCTGTGTGTCCCAGTCCCTCTGTGTGTGTGTGTGTGTGTGTTATTGGCATCCTCTCTTCACCTCAAATAGCTCCTCCTACTTCCTCCCTCTGCTTGGAAGTCCCACCTATACCTCCTGCCTAGCTATTAGCTGTTTAGCTCTTTATTAAACCAATCATAGCAACATGTTTTCATATGTGTACAAATATCCTGCAACACAGAGAGACCATGGCAGGAGTGGATAGTTTTGTGTCAACTTATCACAAGCTAGAGTCACCTGAGAGGAGGGAGCCTCAGTTGAGAAAATGCCTTAATAAGATCAGGCTGTAGGCAAGCATGTAGGGTATTTTCTTAATTAGTGATTGCCATCCCTAGGCTGGTGGTCCTGGGTTATATAAGAAAGCAAGCTGAGCAAGCCATAGAAACAAGCCAGCAAGCAGCACATAGACTATGTACTGGAGAATATATAGAGTTCCCCTTGCCTTCCTTAGCTGTTTGTCTTATAACTAGTAGTACTACTGTTACTTCAGCATGCTGTGCTGATTTGTGGTTCCTTCCTCAGTAAGCGGCCACCAGTGAACCATGGATTAGCTAAATGCTGTGACCATTCTGTTGGTTTCCACAGTTCCAATAGGTGCCTCTTTTGGGGGAGGGGGGAGTGGTTTATGGATGGAGATTATGGGCAACTGAGCTATTTATTCAGTGCATGAAGGCACAGACCCCTTTGCTACCACATCCTGGTAATGAAGGAATTCAGGTAGGTACCATTTCCACTCTAATGCCTTTCCTTCCATAGCTAAGCCTGTGAAGGACTCTGCCTGTGAGTGGATCTAATCTATTGTTGTAAGGGGTACCCTTGACCATAAGGTGTTTGGCAATGACTCAGGGTAGGGTTCTGCATGCCTCAAAATATGTCCAGATTTGTTTCTCAAAGAGAGGGTATTTATTCTCCACACATGTTAAGTGTTTGCAACAGAAGCCAACAGGCAAATGTTGGTGGACTCCCTTTTGCTTTATGAAAAGTCCCTAGTAACCATAATGATGGGAGATGTCCTTCTGTGTATATGTTTCTCTTATTGGTTGATGAATAAAGCACTGATTGGCCGATTGGGCAGGCAGGAAGTATAGGTAATTCTGGGAAAGGTAGGCAGAGGAAGACTATGAAACAGTCACCATGTAAGGTCCAGGAAGAAAGAATGCACCAGGTGTTCTCCGGTAAGATAAGACCACATGGAAATACGTAGACTAATAGAAATGGGTTAATAATTAAGACAGAGATAGCCAATAAGCCCTAGTTATCAGCCAACAATTTAATAACTAATATAGCATCCGTGTGTTTATTTGGGACTGAGAAGAGTGGCAGGACCAGCCAGGACAAAGAAAAACCACTGTTATACCATAGCTACCAATAAATATGATGTACATAATTAGAATATGGTTCAATATTGGCTGGGTTTACATTCACAGAGATGAGCTAACAGGCTGTCTCAAAAGCGTCTTTGTTCCTGTCTCCAGTGGAAATCAGCTTCATTTTTAGTAACCCCACAGAGGGGTTTCATAGTAATCTGTAAATATGGTATGTGGTTCCTCCAGTATAAGAACAAACCAGTTAGCTGTTGCATCCAGGTTTTGTACCTGGTTGGAAGATATTTAAAATCTTGTGCAATAAACCATATAAGATCATGGTTCCTTCAGATGTTCATGAAACATCTAGAAACTTTGTTGAGGTATCTGTCCCTTTTGGGTTGTTTTGTTGTCACTATGTACCAGGGCATAAATTACTGTCTCCATATAGTTTTAAACAGTGTCCTTATTGTGCCCTGCAATCAAAATATCATCTTCATACCTTAAAGGTAGGCAATCTGACTTAGTTACCTTTTCCAGTGACCATTTTAGTGTCACCTTGGCATGATCAGGCTGTTCTTATAGCTTGAGGGACTCTTTTGAATCTGTATTGTTTATTATTCCAGGCAAAAGTAATGATGTCCCTAGAGTCCACATGGAGTGGTATGCTAAAGAACATGTCTGATAAGTCTAAGGTGTCAAAGAATTTTGGGTTGTAATTCCTAATATTTAAGAATATATCTTCTATATGAGGTAGATTTCCTCGAATTTGTAGAGAAAGCTTACTGATGTTCCTATAGTCTACTGTGAATCTCTTTTTTACTGGCCAGATGGGACTATTGAAGTCAAAGGATTGTTTGGGCTCAACAATATTATGGTGGCTATTCTTGGCTATCAACTTGACTACATCTGGAATTAACTAAAACCCCAAAATAAAGGGCACACCTATGAGGGACTTCTGCTTAATTTGAAGTGGGAAGATCCACTTATGATCCAGATCTTTAATCTGGGTCTAATCTGAACTGTACCTTCTGCTGGAACCTATATAAGGACATGGAAGAAGGAAGCGCTCTCTCTTTGCATGCTTGCTCTCCTCTTGCTGGCAAGTTCATTCCTTCTCTGGCATTAGAGCCAACTTCCTCGGGATTCCAGTGTAATACTGAAGACTAGCTGAGAGACCCAACCTTATGGACAGAGCAACTACTGGATTCTTGGAGTTTCTATTCACAGACATTGTTGGATTATCTGGACCACAGCCTGTTAGTCATTCTAATAATACCCTTTATATAGAGATTTATTCTATAAGTTTTGTTACTCTAGAGAACCCTGACTAATACAAATATCTTACTTCAGTAATTTATTTACAGTGTCAGTGATGGCTTTGTCACCTCCCTTGATAGGGTATTGCTTGGAAAATGGTCTCTTAATTTTGAGGCGTTCTATAGAAGGGATTTAGGCTTGGGTGGTGTCAAAGAGCAAGGGTTTAAGTTTTCTAATGTGATGCCATTGGGGAAATGGTTTGGGCACAACATCCATCACAAGTACACAATTGGGTGCTGGTGTAAATGTTATGAGAACATCATAATAGATATGTAATTATTAGATAAATATAGATATTTATTGGAAATATATTAGATAAATACAGAATTATTAAATTCTATAGTTCACATTCCTGCTCTGGAGGCTTTTCCTGCCAATTGAAAGTCATTATTAGCTGGCCTGTGACTACACTGTATGTTTGGGATCTGAGTGTAGCATCGAGCCTTTCCAAGGTGAGCTTTTAAGCATAAAAATCATATTCTGGGATGACACACTTCAGTTAACAAGAACAGTTAACCAGAAGCAGAACTATGAAAGCAAAAATCAAGTTAGAGACTTTCCCAGAACTATAGACTTTGATGGATTAGACCTTTGTTTTTAGTTTTGGAAGGTGGTCCTGTGTATGTGCTGAGTTTTATAGCCTGAATGTCACTTCCATCATGGAGTCAGTTGTGCTAAGGTCTGGGGCTCTGTTAACATTCCCCACTGGTCTTAGTAAATCAGTCAAATCATGGATTCATCCTGCTCTAAGAGGTCTAGTAGGCCTAAAGACCATTAAGTTTACTGAACTGATATATAGTTTGATGGGGGCTGTCCTTCTGTGTATATGTTTCTCTTATTGGTTGATGAATAAAACACTGATTGGCCAGGCAGAAAGATAGGCAGAGCTAGGGCATGAGGATAATGCTGGGGAGAGAGGTGCACTAGAGATTCCATACTGCCAAAGGAGTAACATGCCGAATTACAGGTAAGCCACAGCCTAGTGGCAATACATAGATTAACATATTTGGGTTAATAATTCAGAGAGAGCTAGCCAATTAGAAGCCCAAGGCACCGGCCAACAGTTTCATAATTAATATAGTATCCATGTGTTTATTTGGGAGCTGAGAAGGGTGGCAGGACCTGGCTGAGAAAGAAATCCAACAACAGTAATTAGTCACATAGTTTAAGATGCAGAGCCCTGCTGTTATGATCAGAATGAGAAGTAAAAGCCTAGCCAGGGATGACAGCAGAGTAGTTAGCCTGGGGAACCACATGCATAGAGACTGGCATTAGTTATCTAAGTTGTGTTTTTCTGTTTTTGAGACTTTCCCAACCACAGCAAGATTTTTCTCTAGTTGCTCTTGAACAAAATGAAACAATGGGTTTTTCTCAAAGCCATAAAAGTCCAACTTATGTCATGAAAAGGAAGTCTAGGCCTCTTTACTTTTATAGGACATTTCTTAAGGGGGTCTTACTGTGGTTATAATTCAGAAATAGAAACTTTTAATACCTCTAGGTCATGATCAATCTGACTGTTTAGTTCCTTAAAGTTTTCATTTCCCATGATAAAGGCTGATGTGCTTGTTCCTATGTCTGTTGAGCCAGCTATTCCTGTGCTGATCGGAAGTTGGGGGGAGCCCTGGTGCACTGTTCTTTTGTTTTTTTTTTTTCTTTTTAGCTCAGGGTCCATATTAAAATGTATTTTCCCTTCTCTCTCAATATAAAGGTACACCTGGGGCAGATTACATTAAAAAAAAAACTCATAAAAGGGGTTTCTCAACCTGGAAGGTATCAGGAGAATCACATTTAGTCAAAGTATTCGTTCTTGCCCATCAAGTAGTCTCAGTGGCTCAGTAAGATTGCTGTTATCTAGATGAATTGACCCATAAGGCAGAATAACAAACATCAGAATAAAGGGACCTGCCTAGGATAAATCCTCGAAAGTTAATTTGGGCTGTCCTCTGTCCCAGGGAGTTTTATCAGTCAATGGGTTGACAGTCTGGTTAGTTCCTAATCATATGTAGTACAACATGGTTCAGGTGTCTAAACATAGCCAACAACCTTGGCCTATGTCTGCCTGGGCATGATTAAGTCCATCCTCAGGGTCCCTTCCTGTGTCATAGTGTCTGATTCTGCAAGTAGTTTCTGTTTCCTAAAGGCCACAATCTTTTTAATGAAGTTTTCCAGGAAGCGTCAGTTTCACAAACCCAGTTTTTGAAATGGAAACTCCCTTCTTCCTGAAACCAGGGGGCCCAGCCACAGGGCAAGCATAGAATTGTGAACTCTGTATTTCTATCTCAAATATAAACCTCCATATCTTTTTCTTTCTCTAATCCAACCAGACATTTAAAGTGGGCATCAATGAACAGAGGTCAGAATGAATATGGATTGCTCGTCTGTAGTTACAATAGGTAATGCCTTATCTGCATTTGTTGTTCTTAGTTTCCTGGTCCAGGCCTAAGGAAAGTTCCCACTGGAGCATGACCCTGTATTCATACCAAATGTAAGACTCAGGAGGAGACAGAGGGACAGGGAGCAGAAGGACTTGGGACATATGGGAGTTTGAATGTAATTGGCCTCATAAGCTCATAGGCAGTGGCACTATTAGGTGGTGTGGCTTTGTTGGGGTAGGTGTGGCCTTGTTGGAAGAAGAATGTCATTGTGGGGGTGGGCTTTGAGCTTTCCTTTGCTCAAGCTACTCCCATGGTCACAGTGCACCTGTTGCTTTCTGCTCAAGATGTAGCCAGCACCATGTCTGCCTGCATGCCGCCATGCTCTGCGCCATGATGATAATGGACTGAACCTCTGACCTATAAGCAAGTCACCACAATTAGATAAGAGTTGCCATGGACATGGCGTCTCTTCACAGCAAAAGAAAACCTTAACTAAGGTGTAAGTTGGTACCAGGGACTGGGTGGGGTATGGCTCTGATGGGCCTGACCGTGTTTTTGTTTGGAGGAATTTAGACTTTGATACTTTGATGCAGGGTGGGGCCAGTTCTCTTCCTGCTGTGTCCAGTGAGGGACAGGGACAGCTTTCCCAAGACCAGCAAAGGGTGGGGCCAGATCAACATGGCCTTCAGATTTCATCAATCATGGTTCCTATGGCCCCCTGTTGTAGCATGGGTCGTAGACATCAACACAGACCCCAGCTACAACAGTACCACAGATCCAAACATGGCCCTTGACAGAAGCTTGACCTGGACAATATCATAGCTTCAGGTGGCAGCACAGGCCAGTCAGATTGGCAGTGTGGCCCTTTGAATACCAACATGGCCCCAAAATGGTGGTCTAGACCCTGGGAATCCACACATGACCTTTGATGGCAACAGGAGCCATGGACATCAACACAGACCCTGGGTGGAGTAGGGCCATGGACCCAGACATGGCCTTCAGCAGCAGCCCAGGATTGGACAACACCATGGCCATGGATGGCAGCACAAGCCACCCATATCAGCGTGGCTTTGGCAGTGGCACAGCTCTTAGACACCTACATGGCCAGAGGTGGCAGTGCAGACACTGGGCATCCTTGTGACCTTTGGTGGCAACATGGACCATGGATGCCCACAGAGATCCTGGCTGTGGTAGGACCATGAATGGCGTTTGACAGCAGACCAGGCCCAGACATCACCATGGCCCCAGGTGTCAAGCAGGCCGCCTCATCGGGTTACTCCTCACTGTCTTCACTTCTGTTCTACCTATATTGAAAGCACACGAACCCTTCCAATTCCCTTCTCTCTCATTTCTCCACCACACATTTGTTCATCATAATGGGACCCACCTGGCCAGAGCCACAAGGTACCAGACAGGCTGTTTATGTCTTCAGAGCAGCTGGGGCCTTGAGGGCTCAGGCTGGCCTGTGGGTGGCTAGCACCCACCTGAGCAGAATGGGTTCATGTGGATCATAAGTGTCTTCCAGGAAGCCCAGGCCTTGAGGGCCTAAGAGGCTTGTGGGTGGCTAACACCTGTCTGAGCCAAATGGGATCAGGCAGGCCATGGATGTCTGAAGCTGGACTTTTTGTCAGACTTTCTTTTGGGACCACCAGCCCCCAAATAATGACATGGAGACTTATTATTAATTATGAAAGCTTGTCCTCTATCTTAGGCTTATCCCCCAACTAGCTCTTATAACTTAGCATGTTTCTATTAACCAATGTTCTGCCACATGACTTTGTACCTCTGTACATCTGGCTTGCTCTGTGTCTTGCTGACATCTCTCAAGAACCTAGCTGGATTCATCCCCCTGAGTTCCTCTCTCTACCCAGAAGTCCAGGCTAACCTCTCCTGCCGAGATATTGGCCATTCAGCTTTTTAGTAAACCAATCACAGCAATACATCCTTACACAGTGTACAAATATCCAACAACACTTCTCCCTTTTTGTCTAAATTAGAAGGAAAGGGTTTAATGTTAACACAATAAAACTATATACAGTAAGAAGAATTATTAAGTAAGGATTACATTTACAATATCCAGTCCATTTGTATTTGGCAAATTCAGAGAAACTACGCTATTATCTATCCTATCTTGGTGAGTCCAAAGTTTTATTCCAAAATGAATTTTGATCATGGTTGGTGCTGGGGATTTTGTTAAATCATCTATGACTCTTAGGGGGCATCAGCGCTCCAAGTCACTTGACTTCATTTAAACTACACTTACATACATTTATACAGCTAAAAGAATTTTCCTCCACACTAAAAATTGGAAAACACTATTAAAATGGAGAAAAATAGGTCTGTGGTATGATTACATAATGGATGTTTTAAAAATGGAATATGAAAGGATAATCAAATTAACCAAGTTGACATACTGTTAATTGTCATTTTGATAATCTTTGTTGTTGTTCTGATAATTCTTGGTTTATTTACAAAAAAAAAGTTGGTTGATATGAGTACTAAGATGCAGACCTTAGAAAAATTTATTAAAGCACATTATAGAGATATTCAAACCCAGACTGAGGAATTACATGGAAAAACAAAGTCAGCATTGCATTTTAAGGTTAAAAATAACACTCTAAGGTCTTAAAAGAACCACAATTAATATATCCAGTAACCTTACAGGAAATGCCAAATGAAGGAAATTGTATAAGAGCTACTTGGAAGCCTGTGACAATGTTAGATTTAGGGAAATTTAAGGAAGCTGTAGTCGCATATGGCATCCATTCACCATTTGTGAAGCAGATGATAAACACGTAGTCTGTTTGTATTAGGGTTATCCCTATAGATTGGATAGATTTGATTAAAGTGGTCCTAGTGCCTGGACCACAATTACAATGGACTTTCTGGTTCAGAGAAGAGGCTAAGAATATTGAACAAAAGGCTAAAAACCAGAGGTATGGAGATGGGGGGAGGTCCTTCTGTGTATATGTTTGTCTTATTGGTTGATAAATAAAGCACTGTTTGGCCAATAGGAAAGCAAGATAGGTGGGACTAGGAGTCGAGGAGGATTCTGGGAAATGTAGTAGAGACAGGAGTCGCCATGTGACCACCAGGAAGACAGGACACAAGGCCAGCATCCTCTATAAGATAAGTCTTATAAATATATAGATTAATGATTATGGTTGATAATTAAGACAGAGCTAGCAGATTAGAAATCCTAGTTATTGGCCAGCAGTATTGTACCTAATATGAATCTCTGTGTGTTATTTTGGCCGCCCATGTGGCAGCGGGGCTCAGGCAGCTTGGTTGAAAGATTTATCATTACAGTATAGATATCATCCAATATCAAATTCTTGGAGAAGGAGATTATACTTCTTTAGAAAGGCAATATCGATGTGATGATCATCTTGTGGGTTTAATCCATGTATCAGCTTTGAATGCTTGGAACAGAATTGGAGAATCAGGAAAGAAAATTGAATCATTCACAAAAGTCATACAGGGCCCAAAGGAAGCATTCATGGACTTCTTACAAAGACTGTCATTAGCAGTCAATAGGATGATATCAGACTCAGATTCTGAAAAAGTAATAATTGAAACAATGGTTTTTGAAAATGCAAATGCCCAATCTCCTAAGTGTCTTTCAGCCGTTTTAGATTCCTCTATTGAGAATTCTCTATTTAGTTCTGTACTTAATTGCTCAACATCCTTAGCCATCAGGAAAATGGAAATCAAAACAACTCTGAGACACCATCTTACTCCTGACAGAATGGCTAAAATCAAAAATACCAAGGACAGCTTCTGCTGGAGAGGATGTGAAGAAAGGGGAACCACCCCCCACTGCTGATGGGAGTGCAAACTTGTACAGCTACTTTGGACTTCAGTATGGTGGTTTCTCAGGAGAATGGGAATCAGTCTACCTCAAGATCCAGCAATTCCACCCTTAGGCATATACCCAAAGAATGCACATTCATACAAGGACATCTGTTCAACTATGTTCATAGCAGCATTATTTGTAATAGCCAGAACCTGGAAGCAACCTAGATGCCCCTCAACTGAAGAATGGATAGAGAAAATGTGGTACATTTACACAATGAAGTACTACTCAGTGGAAAAAAAAAAAAAACAATGAAATCCTGAAATTCTCAGGCAAGTGGATGGAACTAGAAGAAACCATTCTGAGTGAGGTAACCCAGTCACAGAAAGACAAACATGCTATGTATTCACTCATAAGTGGATGCTAGACATAGAGCAAAGGATTACCAGCCTACAATCCACACCTCCAGAGAAGCTAAGAATCAAGGAGAACCCTAAGAGACATACATGGTGCCCTGGAGAAGGGGAAAGGGACAAGAGCTCCGAACAAATTGGGAGTGTGTGGGTAGGAGAAAAAGGAGAGGAGATGAAGAGGGGCAAGAGAACATGGAGGGCCAGGAAGATTGAATTGGGGGAAGAATAGAGAAGAGCATGAAAAGAGATTCCTTAATAGAGGGAGTCATCATAGGTTTGAAGAGAAATCTGGCACTAGGGAAATGTTCAGAGATCCACAAGGATGACCCCAACCAACAGTCTAAGCAATAGTGGAGAGGCTACCTTAAATGCCCTCCCCTATAATGAGATTGATGACTGACTTATATGCCATCCTAGAGCCTTCATCCAGTAGCTGATGGAAGTAGAAGCAGAGATTCACAGCTAAGCACTGAGTCCAACTCCTGGAATCCAGTTGTAGAGAAGGATTGATGAGTAAAGGGGGTCAAGACCATGCTGGGGAAACCCACAGAAACAGCTGACCTGAGCAAGTGGGAGCTCAGGGACCCCAGTCTGACAGCTGAGGAATCAGCATAGGACAGAAACAGGCCCCTGAATGTGGGTGTCAGTTAGGAGGCCTGGGCAGTCTATGGAGCCTCTGGTAGTGGAACTGTATTTATCCCTAGTGCACAAATGGATTTTGGGAGCCCATTCCCCATGTAAGGATATTCTCTCAGTCTAGGCCCTGCCCCAAATGATATGACAGACTTTGATGATCCCCCACGAAAGGCCTCATCCTCCCTGGGGAGTGGATGGGGGGTTGGTGGGGGGTATGGGAGGATGGGAGGGAGAGGGAACTGGGATTGATATGTAAATAAGATTGTTTCTAATTTAAATAAAAATGTATTTTAAAAAAGAAAGTGCAAATGCCCAATGTAAAAGGCCTTTAAAAGCAAAATCAGCACCCTTAGAGGATTGGATCCAAGATACAATTAATATTGAAGAACATGATGATGATACATGGATAGGAGAGGTAATTTCAAGAGGTTTAAAGAAAAATTAAAATGTCTAATGTTTTAATTGTGGCAGACAAGGTCACCTGAAAAGGATTGTAAACAGGGCATTTCTAGAAACAATTCTTTTTATAAATACAATCCAAACAGAACACCCCTCCCTTCTGGATCATGCAAAAGGTGTGGCAACTGCAGACATTGAACAAAGAAATGTAGGTCGACAAAGATTTTCAAGGCAAACATTTGCCTTCAGGACACTACTTGAGGGACCTCTCAAAAGCCCCTATGCCAAAACCAGTTCATTTGTTTCCTGCCACCATGGATGAAATTCCTTCCCAGAACACTTAAATAGCCTAATGCCTATTGAAAGAAAACACATTGTTGTGGATGACAGAAGAGCTTTAGAAGCTAAAACAAAAAAGTCAGGAGAAGCCATAGATCAAAATTGATAAAGATTAGATTAGGAACCTCCCCAAAGTTAGGGTTGGGAATAGTTTTGTTTTTGTCTTTTCAAGAAAATAAAAATATCTTGAGGTTTTTAAGACCTTTGGACAAAGAAGCATCCAAAAAAAGAAGGGGGAATTATCCAGAACAAATTAACAAGAAAAGAAATAGTCTGACTTAATGTGATCTCTGAAGTCTCCAAAAAGAAGATTGAATCCAAGCCAGGTAGAGGTCACACACACTTTTAATCCCACCACTTGGGAGTCAGAGGCAGGCAGATTGCAGTAAGTTTGAGGCCAGACTGAGCTACAAAGTGAGCTTCAGGACAGCGAGGACTGTTAACACAGAGAAACCCTGTCAAAGAAGATGGAACCTCACAACAATTTCACCAGAACTAAGATAACACCATTAAGCCGAACAATACAACTAAAGATTAGCTTTGGACTACAAACTGCTCAGAACAATTTCAAGGTGATGATCCAGCCTCACAACACTGCTCAGAACAATTTTGAGGTGGCCAGCTGATATGATCCAGCCTCACAGACAGCAGGAAGGAACACAATGCACAATTCCCAAAAGGTGGGGTGGGTGTTTTTGGGTCGTTCAATAAGTTATAGATATTTGTCATTGCTTAGGGAGATTGGCTACAAAATGTTGGTTATGGTCAGAAAGAAAGCTGAACAAAGGGGATTAGATTAAAGGGTTTTTTAAAAACAAAGGATATAGATACGATCAGATAAAAAGTAGATTTTTGAATCTTTTAAAAAGCAACTATTAGTTTTTAATATTTTACTTTGGATAGGACTTTTGTATGTTGTATGCAAATATTGTATATTTATACAAATTTGAGAATAATTTGTTAAGACATATTATATATACATTTTTAATCTTGTTCAAGGTATGGTACCTGTAGAGCTCACTTAACAATGCAATGCAAATTTCTAGTCCTTGAAAGTTATTATTATCAACTGTATAAGATAACAAGGAAATGTAAGTTAGTAATTAGTCAACTATTACAATTGAACTTGTAGTCATATTAGGTATGTTTCAAAGTCAAACAGAGATCTATTTTAGAAAGACAGGTCATCTTCAAACAATTCAGAGATCTACAGAATATGGCGTTTGAAATGTTTTAATAACAGGTATTTTTTATGACAATGAGACATGTCTGCCTCTGGCAGCACCAATCTACTTCAGAGAAGATGATGGGCATTAAAGAAACCCCACATGGAGTTTACTTTCTTTGTGGCAAAAGAAGCCACTGGGCAAAAAAGTGCCCTTGACTACTGACAGTATGCTGTCCAAATTGGACAAAGAGGACACCAAAGAGAGTGACTGCTAAACCTTGCCAAGACAAGGGGTGACAGTCCTTCAAAATACTGCTTCACAGAAGAGTCTGACAGAGATAGACTACAGACTGAAGATGGATGCCCCAATGTTGCATTTTTTGGAAGTCGCTTGCTGGAACTTCCTGCTTACTCAGTATTTCCTTCTTGGGTCTCTGAGCGAGTTGAAGATTAAATAGTTAAAATTTTCATTGTTTACCAGACTCAGAAAAGAAATTCACTAAAGATATATAAAGTGTAAAAGTTTTAGAGACATTAAAAGATAATTTGATAATGCAAATTAGAATAGGAAATAAATTAGGTGCAAAACTTTGAACTCACCAAGATACAATAGATAATGAAGCATTTTCTCTGAATTTTTCAAATACAAATGGACCTGATATTTTCTCTGGACTTGTCAAATGCAAATGGACTAGACATTGTTGATGAACTTACTGCCTGTATATATTATATATAATTATTGTATTTATTGTATATAGTTTTATGTTAGTTGTAGCCTTCTTCTTTTATATTAGACAAAAAGGGGATTTGTGGTGATATATTATTTATGATTTATTAAAGCTTGCCTGAAGATTCAGAAAGCAAAGTCAGCCACAAGCCATAGAAGCCAGGCACATACCTTTAATCCCAGAAGGTAGAAGGTAGCAGTACACACCTTTAATCCTAGGACTCAGTATTAAGAGGTAGACAGATCAATGTTCAAAGCCACCCAGGGATACAAAAGATTGAATCAGTCTAAAAGAGTAACATATTGCACACCTTTAATGTCAGCACTAGATGGGTATAAAAGACAGAAGCAGGGTCTTCAGTATTTCATAGGAGGCATTCATTCTCCAGCCACACTGAAGATAGGAGCATTCAGTCTCCAGCCACACTGAGGAGAGGCAGCAGAACCAGCCTATTCAGCCTGAGGTAGTGGTAAGAGCTAGTGGCCCACTGCTTTGCTTTTCTGAACTTCAGTTTGAAGTTTCAACCCCAATATCAGTCTCTGGAGCTTTTATTTTTTGTGTTACACTCCTAAACGATGATAAACATCCATAGCCAATTAAATGACCAAAAGCCACCCACCCCAGCTCTTGGGAATACAGGCGTTATGTTCTTAAAACTACTTCCTGCTGTCTGGGAGTGACATCATCTTTAGGGGACCCAGAGAAAATTAAGACAATGGTCAAGTCCTGGGAGAGCTAGCCGGATCATTTGTTGTTCCATCTCTGTGTGATGGGAGAGACTTCAGTTAAGTGTAGAGTTTAACTGAGACTGGATCATCTCAACTAGTGGCTTTGAAGTTCTGGATACGGATTGCTGAAGAAACTACACCAGAGACATTCTGAGAGGCTGGATCACCTGGGCAACTTGTCTTCATTGATGTCTGGTCCCTTTTTTCTGAAAACACACAAACTTTTAAAGGTAACATACATATCTGCACTAACAGAAGCATGGAATGTGCAGTGTGCACAAGTCAGCTAAAGATGGTTTTCTGTTCTGTGTTTGAGCAGACAAAAGGCACTTTTCAACTTTGTGAGTCCTTTTGGACTGCATAACCAAACTGTAATATAAACCTCCATCCTTGCCATATGAAAGGTTGGCATAAATCATGAAGACTCTGTAGCTAACAAGATTTGTTATGTCTTATCCTGTCTTAGGGATGTTCCATGGTACAGGGATCACCTATCTTGTAGTTTTTCTTGGTGCCTTTATATCTGTAGCCAAGATTTTCAGGAGATCTCACTCTGTAACGATACTTCTTTCTGCCAGCTGCCTGAGTTCTGCCGCCTAGTTAGGGCCCCAAAATAACACACAGAGTCTTATATTAGTTACCATGCTGCTGGCCAATGACTAGGATTTCTTATTTGCTAGCTCTGTCTTAAGTATCAACCATAACCATTAATCTATATATTTTATAAAGACTTATCGAGGATGCCAGGGGCATGCATCCTCTCTTGCCGGGATCACATGGCGACCCTCCTTACTACATTTCTCAGAATCCTCCTCGACTCCTAGCCCAACTATCTTGCTTCCTGTTGGGAGCCAAGAACAATTCCATTAGAGGATTTCTCTGGGTCCAAACCTCCAGTTCCAGCAACTGAGAGCTCAGGTCTGCATTGTATTGCAGTGTATTGCAGATGCTAGTTGATTTGCTGTTGAATGGCATAGCTTCAGTGGAGAATGTCCCCTAGTTTTACATCTCTACAGAATAGGCCTGAACCAGGCCAGAGGACTAGGTCTACAGGAGTAGAGACTATTGAGACTATTGAGACTATTGAGAGAAATCTGCTGATAGGGTCGAGGGAGATGGGAGAGAAATGGTCTTGGGGTCAGGGAAGAATGGTTAGAAAGCAGCCAGGGAGATGCTGGAATAAAGGAGAGACTCCAGTTTTGCAGCATGGAACTGAGAGCTCTCTAAAGATGATAAGATGCCTGTGTCTGGTCTTTATCACCATTGGGTTGCTAGGAATTTCCAAGTGCACACTCCCCCACTTAGGCCAAACCTCGTGGCTTCTGTGGTTTGAGACTGAGACATGCCAGGCTGTGACAGCTTCCCTATTGGCCAACAGTGCTTTATTTATCAACCAATAAGACAAACATATACACAGAAGGACTTCCCCCATCATCACCCCATAAAATTTGATCTTTATTAATTTTAAAAGAATCCATAGCTTTTTGTTTCCTGTAGAAACAAAGGTATAACCTCTTCTCCAGCTAAGTAGCATTGCATCAGGTGGGCCATGGATATCTTTCTGGCTGCCCAGGACCTGAGGACCCAGGCTGGACTGTGGATGACTATCACTGAACTGAGCAGAATTCTATCAGTCAGCTGTGGATATCTTTTTGGCCGTCCAGGACTTGAGGACCCAGACTGGCCTTTGTGTGGTTAGCACCTGCCTGAATGGAATGAGACAGGCAGCCCAAACATGTCATCCCAGTAGTCTGGGCCTTGAAGACCCAGGCTGGCCTGTAGGTGTCTTCCATCCACATGAGACTAATTGCATCACATAGGCCGTGGATGTCTTCTCAGCCAGACCCAGGTTGATCTGTGGATAACCATCACCCAACTGAGCAGAATTGCTTCAGGTGGGCCGTGGATGTCTTCCCAGCTGCCTAAGCCTTGAGGACTCTGGCTGGCTTGTGAGTGGCTTCTACCCACCTTGCAAGAATGTCCCTTTTGATTTTGTTGGCAGTGGAGGACTGCCCCATCCAGCGGGGTTCTGGTAATTCATGGATCGTGAGGGGGACTAAGCCTGAAAATAAATGGGCGAGAAAGAAAGAGTGAGACCAAGCAATGGGTTGTCAAGGTCTGTATATTGAAGTTAAGCAAAGAGTTTTTAAAAGAGAAAGAGGAAGTAAGGGAGGGGGAGGAATGGTTGTTTAACACCCTCAGGCCTGGTCAGGTGTTTAACGCCCTCAGGCCGGGAACATTCTTGTGGTTTATCTCGGAACACTAACCTTCGGGGAAGAGGTGGGGTTTTTTACTAAATTGGTGGTTAGCCAAGCATAGAGGTCTCCAAGCCTCTTGTAAAGGAGACTTTTATATCTAACCAGGGCTGGCTCCTGACATCTCCCTCTTCTATGTATAATAGAATGGAGCATCTGCCTTAGGCTACATGATGGGCATCCACAGCTAGTACCCTATGTTTATGATATTGTCATTTATATGAACATGAGGGGTAGAGCCTGTATCTTAGGCTATGTGAGGTGAATCCACCCCCAGCACTCAGGGGACCTTTCATAAGGCGAGCAGCTCAAGAGTGCTTGGAGTGGGCCTCTGGGGTCTCGGCCTCACGCTAATCCCGTCATTGAGGACACTACAGACGGTGAGATGGGTCGGCCTCTGGCCTGCGGCATCACGATAATCCCATCATTGACGTCTCCAAGGCCAAGGAAATCGAGAGGTTCGATGTTCAAGGCCCGAAAAATCTAGGCCTTTAGGAGGATTGTTGGGGTTTTCATTACAGTCAGGCAGCTCAGGGTCTCATACCTCCAGTTGATGATAATGAACCGAAACCGGTTTTCCAAGGATAGTGTCAATCTGAGACTTAACGAATCTGGTTAATCTTTGAAAAGCCCAAGGCCCGAAGGAAATTAATAAGAGAAGCCCAACCATAGGACCAAGGATGGAAGGTAACAGAGTAGAGAGCCATGGAGAGGTGGACAACCAATTTTTGTACCATGATTCTGCTTGTTCTCTTTGTTTTTTACAATTCTCTAGGCTATCCTGAACCTTTTTTAGGCTGTCTTCAACTAGGCCCGTTTAATCTGCATAAAAGCAACATTCCTCCTTAAGGGCAGCACAACCCCCCCCACCCCCCATGCTGTAGGAAAAGGAGATCGAGGCCTCTCCTGTTTTGGAGAACAACCTCGGAGAGGGAGGAGAGGGAGTCTTTGAGGTTTTTAAGATCTCTTTGTAATTCTTGTAAGTCTCTATCTACTGCTGCGCTTAATTGTGCGTATTGTCTATTGGAGGTGACTAATGAGGCTATGCCTGTCACTGCCCCTGCTGCCCCCAGTCCTAGGATAATGGCTAGGGTGACAGCAGTAATGTGTTCTCTTTTGGGTCTGTACTGGAGGGTAGTGCCTCGGTCCCAGAAATCTAGAAAGGTTGATGGCTCATGCATGGTTAGTCAGGGTAGCAGCTGAACTGAAACATAATAGTCTCTTTTAGACAAGAAAGTAGAGGTGACAATATAAGTAGTCAATCCAGTAGAACAGGCAAGGTAGGAATTATTAAGTGCCCAAATGTATAGAAAAGAGGAATTAACTATAAGGGTTTGATTGCAAATTTGAAAAAGGGGGGCTGGGGGAAGCATATTTGGTCCAAGAAGGCATAGGCCTAAGCCTGACACCTGTCCAAGTGTTAAACCCTGCCCGTCAGTCGGATTCCAGCACCGGGAGGAGGTAACATTAGTGAGGTGTAAGTCCCAAAGACCTGCAATTCCCTCATAAAAGGGAGGGGTGGAAGAATAGCAGACCCAACAGTCCTCTATGAGGGAGTGGTTGGCTTGATGAAGGGCCTGAGCAGTAGAATTAATTCATGAGAGAATAAGGTCAGCGGAGGAGGGAGGTCCTGGAGGGATGGTTGGCTGAAACTTAGTAGAGGGCTGGGCAGGAACTCCTGGAGTGAGGGCTGCTGGAGGTTTACTCGGAACTGAACCAGGTTGGTGTAATTCTGTATTTGGGCCAATAGCTGTATTTGAAGTAGTAGGAAGGGTCTTAGTCAGCTGAATCTTAAAGGTAAGGCCAATGTCTCGGCCTGAAATGTAGAGGCGAAGGCCCCATTGGACACCTCTCCCTTGCCATAGGGAGGATGATTTCCCCTTATTGGTAAAGGTAATTTGTAGAGGGTTACACCAATGGGAGCCACAGCGGGAATTAAAGTGGTTTTGCCCTGAATTAAATTGTTGGGACGGGGGGTCTAGTCTCTTAACTGTAATAAGGTCCCAACTGGAGGAGGGTTCCCAGTATGTATCTCTAGTGGTCTCTCACCCCTAAGAGGCACTGAAGTAATCATTCTCAAATCCACAGTGAGCCTCTAGAGAACGATCTCTGTGAGAGCCAGGACAGACGTATATAGGTGCCATTGTAAGATAAGTTCAGTGAACTGATTATAGCAATTAGGGGTGGTTGCATACCTCGTAGAGGTATTGATGGGTCTACGTTGTGGCATAAAATGGGAGGGAGTTCCCCAGAGAGGGTCGGCTTCCGTAGCCAAGGCACAAAGATCTACTATCGGGGGAATAAGAGAGCTGTGAAAACTCCTGCTGTAATTGTAAGACCTCTTTAAGTTCTGATATTTGTTGGGTGAAATGTTTTTTAGCTTGAATTAAGGCATCTGTGGAAGATGGGAGAAGGGGGGCTGAGAGATAGGGCGGAGGCCCTGTAGGGGCCGTAAAGCCCGAGAAGGGAGGCCAGTTGGGGTTGTGATAAGCGGCTGCTGCTTCTAGGTCCTCCTCGTCTGAGGGACTTAGGTGATCAGTTTCTGGTTTGGGGTTTGAACGAAAGACAGGGTAATTTTTAAGGTTTTTAGGGGAATGAGGTCGAGGTCCTGTAAGAGGGATAGAGATTATGGGAGGTTTTAAGGTTTGTCTGTAAGATGTGACGGGGGGGGGGGTTGGGTCTCGTCAGGGGGCATAGGGATGGAAATTGAAGGACAGGGAGAGGATGGAGGTGGAGGTTTGTCTATGGGGCAGTCAGAAGTGGGAGAATGAGAATGGGAGAGGGGCTCAAGAAAGTTTTTAATTGCAGAAGTAAGGTGAGCAGAGCCAGGGGAATTGGTAAGGATATCATTAATAAGATTCCAATAACTAAAAGTCTGTAAGGGAACTGCCTCAGGTCTCTTTTCTTTGAGTAATCTATTAAGATCCTCTCCGACCTTTTTCCAAGTTAGGGGATGAATGTCTGGGCCTTCTAAAATGACCCATGGACATGTTCTTGATAAAAAAGCAAAAAATTGAAATAAGCCCTTACATTTTAGTCGAACTCCTCTTTCCCAAAAGGAAGTCTTAAAAACCTAATGAATTTGACCTCCTTACACAACTTTTGGTCCATTATTATGGAACGGAATGAGGTGGACTTACCAGGGAATCAGTTGCTCATGAGCAGTGAGCACGTTCCCAGACCAACGTCCGTTGCAATCGGCGAACAGGATTTCCTTGTCGGCGTGCACTGCCGAGGGTTTCCTTGGGGAGGGTCTCCGTTCAGCGAAGAGTCCGTACCTCGGGCCCCACGTTGGGCGCCACCTGCCCTGTCCAGCGGGGTTCTGGTAATTCGTGGATCGTGAGGGGGACTAAGCCTGAAAATAAATGAGCGAAAAAAGAAAGAGCGAGACCAAGCAATGGGTTGTCAAGGTCTGTATATTGAACTTAAGCAAAGAGTTTTTAAAGAGAAAGAAAGAGGAAATAAAGAAAGAGGAAGTAAGGGAGGGGGAGGAATGGTTGTTTAACGCCTCAGGCCTGGGCAGGTGTCCGGGAACATTCTTGTGGTTTATCTTGGAACACTAACCTTCGGGGAAGGGGTGTGGTGTTTAACTAAATTGGTGGTTAGCTAAGCATGGAGGTCGCCAAGCCTCTTGTAAAGGAGACTTTTATATCTAACCAGGGCTGGCTCCTGACAGAGGATAGCAATTCATAATGGAAGCTACATAGCCTCTAGGAGGGCCAAGATTTTTGAATGTCCTCTTCCCGGTGGTGAGAAGTCCTCTCTATATATCATACTATGGACATGCCTGACAGGATAAGCATAGTAACTGTCTTTGTGTATGGTGAAGGACTTTCCTCTTCCCCACCTGAGAGCCTGGGAGGTATTGATTTGTTCTGCTCTCTGGGCTGAGGTAACTGGTGTGTGTCCTTATTGTTTCAGTTAATGGTACTGCTGCAGCTCCAAGGTACCTGGTTTCATCTTTCATCTTTTGAGCATCATGGATGGCACCTGTGTCATCATCCAGGAGGGTAGCTGAACTGATGGTTGTAGTGGGTTTCTCAAGGCTCAAGGGTGGGCCAGGAGTAGGGGCTGGTACTGGGCCACAAGGCATTAGACAGACAGTGTTTTGGTGCTCCTCAGAGTCAGGCCTCAACCATGTTGTGTTGTGCTGTGAGTGTAAGATCTTGACCTGTCCCGCGCAATCGCCTCGCCAGCAAGAACCACACAGGACATTCGGATCCTTCTGCAGTAAAGCTTTAATGCATCTTGAGAGGAGAGCATAAGCTTACCAGAGCGGAGACCCCGAGCCAAGAATCCCATCCCCTAATAAAGGCTGGCAGCCGCCGCCTGGGACATGTCACCCTATGATAGGCTTCAGCTCCTCAGGCCATATGACACCACAGAATAGGCAGAGATCAAGGAATGGAAGATTACCCAGCGCCTGCGCAATAATCTTATTTACATTCAGTGCCTGCAGGCGCCATCATTGTAATGGAGAATGCAGGGACGGCTCCCTACATCTCCCCCTTTTTTTATTTTTACAAGCAAATAGGTCACCCATATGTTGAGGGATAGAGGCAGAGGTTGTACCTTCCCAATCAAACATTAAGACTGTGTACAAGAGTCGCCATCAGGCTGTTAGCTTGACCCGAAGCGCTCTCGACCTGTCCTCTGCCGTTTTTCTGGGAAAGGGAGACTAGGGCAGGCAACCCTTATGCAGGACAACATGCCTCCCAGAGAAGCCTGCATACTGGGCAACTCTCTGTGCGATGCCTTGCTCAACATCCCTCATGGGCTGCTCAAACCAGACACTCTACCCTGTGCAATGAGCCTAGGCTCCAGGTGTGCAAGAGCTGTCTGGCCGGCGGCCTATTGCTTAAGCATAGTTAGCCAAATATCAGTGGAAGCCCCTTGTTCCAAAGCTATAAGCGCTTGGGCGATAACCACCTTGTCTCTCTTAGTTTGAGCCCTGAGCCTACAGACCAGCCAGAGAAGCAACATCAATCCGCAGCAAACGGCTGCACCAAACAATCCCATCCCCACCCATTCCTTAAAATAGGAGACAGCTGAAGCTATCTATGATGACAATCTCTCCGTCAAGGACAAGAGTTAATCTGGATAATAGCGGCTCTCAACTCCCTGGGAGAGGGTGGAGTTCCGACTTTTGAAGGTCCGAAGGGGCTCTTCGGGTGAGTCTTTCCGGGATCCACAGGGGAGTCTCTTCATCCTGTGGAAAAACACATATAGCTCCCCTGGATCTTATGAGAATAGGATCCGGGCCTCTCCAAAGACCAGTTAAGATATCTTTCCATTTTACCATTTCCTTTGGCCTTTCAGGTTCTGAGGTGTGGCGCTTGGCTGCAGTATGGCCCCAAGCGTCAATGTTTATGAGGCTTTCCCCAGGCATTCCAGGCCTCCAAGAAGTGTTGAATAACATGTACGGCCTTTTCCCCTATCAAAGACTGGGAAAGCCATCTGTAATTTTTTCCGCTCCTCTAATGGTAAAAAGGAGTCGGTACCAAATAATGGGGGTGTTGATGGAAGTACATCCGCTGGATTAACAGGCGGTGGCCTCATATTTGCTTTCACTTTTGGCAGCCGATATCTATCGGGGTGGTATCTGTCCTCTTTATATCGTGCTGCCTCCTCCTCTAGCTCTGCTTCCTCGCTAGAGTCTAAAATCTCAGAGTCTGAGTTGCTCAGCTCCAAGGCCTCTAGTTTCACGGTAGGGTAGAGGCTAGGTTTTGAGTCTTTATTTCTCTTAAAATTACCGGGGTGTGACCGGTTATTCCCTATTTTCTCTCCCCCTTTTTTTGTATCCTGGGGAGGGCCTTTTTCCTTAGACATGTCCTTCCTTTTTTGAGCTCCTAATCTCTCATCTCGTTCGGTTTCTGATATATTATCCTGTACCTCTTTAAGCGTTTTTTGACTCTCTGCTACCATGGGACGGCAAGCCTCAATCTCTAGACAGTTTTTAATTAGGTCTCTCTGTTTTGAAGAGCCCATTATGCTGGAGGCTACCTGAGGTAAGCTTGGTCGCGAACTGGAACACCAGCCACGGTGGGCATAATATAAGACCAATGTGAACAAAAGAAGAATAAAGACTAAAATTAAGGCTTTTCCATCCCATAGTGGTGACAAATTAAAAACAAAGTCAAAAAAGAAGGTGTCAGAATAAAGCATACCTCTCCGAACTTACCACCCTGCAGTTCTGAATCTGCCCCGTTAGAGGGGTCTCCACGGTGCCGGCGATGTTAACAAGTTCCCGGGTTTCGGCACCAGATGTCCCGCGCAATCGCCTCGCCAGCAAGAACCACACAGGACATTTGGATCCTTCTGCAGTAAAGCTTTAATGCATCTTAAGAGGAGAGCATAAGCTTACCAGAGCGGAGACCCCGAGCCAAGAATCCCGTCCCCTAATAAAGGCTGGCAGCCGCCACCTGGGACGTGTCACCCTATGATAGGCTTCAGCTCCTCAGGCCATATGACGCCACGGAATAGGCAGAGATCAAGGAATGGAAGATTACCCAGGCACCATCATTGTAATGGAGAATGCAGGGACGGCTCCCTACATTGACCCGCAGTTAACCTGTTCATTTTCTCTCAGTAAACTAGCATTAGCCTCCATTGCTCTTAGACATATGGGCCCACCTGTGGCTACAGGGTCCAGTTATTTGGACACATACATCACAGGACATTTCCATGGCCCAAAGTTTGAGTTAAAACCCCTTTGGTTTTGTGTTTTGTGGACAAAAGGATGAAAAGGTTTTGAGACATCTGGAAATTCTGTGGCTGGAGTAGAAATCCCATGACTTTTTAAAGCCTTAAATACCTTTTGTTCAGTCTCAGTCTGGATTAGGGGCTCAGTGACCCCTTTGTGCTGCTGTTTATCAGCCTTGGCATTCCCACAAACTCTGGTACCCAGAGGCAGCAATATCCAGCTGCACCTGGGAAATTTTGCACCTGTTTCTTAGTCTTTGGAGTTGGGATCTGAAGGATGGCAGGAGCCGTACTCTGAGATGGGTTCCCTTTGCGTCCCCTCAGCTGTAGCCAAGATAGGCAAGCTTCTACAACATTGGGCTTTCTTAGTCAAGATTTTGTAACCCAAGGTCTGTAACTCTTGTAGCAGTCCCTCAATGGCCCTTTTATAATCTGTTTTTCCAGAAAACCTTAGAAGGAAGGATAGCAACTCTGTGTAGCTACATCCTAACAGCTCCCTTGGGGAAGAGCGTGAGAAGGGACAGCACCACCAGCACAGCCATCGGGAGACAGGTTAAAGGGAAACAGTAGACTCATTTATTTAGCAATGGGGGAACCTTATATACCCTCCTAGCACCCAGGTATTCCAGTCTGTTGACATCACATGGTTTCTCCTCGTTGGCTAGGTATGATCAGGACCTCTGACAGTGCCAGGCAGACTCCAGGTTGGCTCATCTCTTGGCCTTGTAGGTTTTAACTTCCTACATATCCACCCTTTTTAATTTATTACATGGGCACTCAGCAGGAGCCAGAGTTCTTTGCTCAGGCCTTGTTGACCCCACCTCAGGAGGGCTCAGCAACTGGACTGTGCCTGTCTTAGGTTGGCCTGCCAAACAAGCTCCTACCCATCATTGACTACCAGCCCTCAAAGAGCATCCATTCCTGGAGAGCTGCCAGGGTGGGAGGACTAGGCAGTAGCCTTTTGAGTTTGAGATAGCCAGGCCTGCATAAACTCCCCTGGAGGACTGCAAGAGAGATGCCTAAGAGCCATTAACACCTGAAGAGTCACCTCAGTTGCTGCCTCATGCTGTTGAATATGCTGCCGAGACATTTGAAGAGAATAAAGATTAACAATACCACTCTACCAACTAAGGCACATTCGAGCATCTAGGGGGGATCAAATAGCTTTTTTATATTATGCCAAACTTTTCAAAAAATAAAGTAAAGGCCATAACCTCTGTCTTTAATAAATCAATGTGTTTGGGGACAGACAATGAGATCAAGAAGAGGGAGGACATACGTTACCCATCCCGGGTTATTTCCTCTTTGGTGGAAGCAGGTTGATCCATGGCCAGGTGCACATCTCTTACTGGGACCCATATTGGCAGCATGGCAGTCTGATGAAAAACACAAGTGTAACCTCACCCTCTGGTTAACAGGGGTACTGGTGGCTGCCATTGGAAGGAGATAGGATCTCTCCATCTCACCAGGGGCAGGAGTACATCCTTGGCAGAGATTCCCAGTGTTTGTAGGCCAGGTTGAGCCCTCTGTCCTCTTACTGTCAGAGCTGAGGAGTACCCCACCTAGAATTCAAAGGGGCAGGCACTTCAGCAGGCTGTAATCTGAAGTCCTTTGCCCAATGAAACCCCTTATTGCATCCAAAGCATTTGGCTCTAGGTTTTCCCAGGGGCAGTCATATGGCAGACGGCCTGGTTTGCCACATCCTAGCAAGATCTATCTACTTGGGGGCCCTTGGGTGTGTTGGTGGTGCACTGCCTGTCTGCAAGGAGGGCATCCAGGGAGGTGATGAAGACAACGATGGGACCATGTTACTGGAGTCAAGATCTCTTGCAGTCAGTACCCACTTGTCTGCAATGACAGCTGCAAACTGCATTGCATCTTGGGGCTTTAAGCCCTTCCAAACCAACTGTTTGATTAACATTTCCATAGTGGGGCCCAGGGCTACTCTCCACTCCACTGCCTCATTGACACATGTTAGAAAATCAGTAAAAAGTTTCCCTGGCTGTTGAATAAGGAGGCAGAGGCAGGTAGATCTCTGTGAGTTCGAGGCTGGTCTACAGAGCTAGCTCCAGAACAGCTGGGGCTACACAGAGAAATCCTTTTTCAAAAAACAAGAAAGAAAGAAAGAAAGAAAGAAAGAAAGAAAGAAAGAAAGAAAGAAAGAAAGAGAGAGAGAGAGAGAGAGAGAGAGAGGGGAGGGAGGAGGGAGGGAGGAGGGAGAGGAGGAGAGAGAGAGAGAGAGAGAGAGAGAGAGAGAGAGAGAGAGAGAGAGATAGATTGATTGATTGTGGAAGGGTCCGCAGGGTGCATGCCTAGGTCAGAAACCCGTTTGTAGTGGGCTTGATGGCTAATCTGTGCCTGATGGACGGGATACACAAAGTTGCCTCATCCAGTGAGCACGTCAAGGGCCATTGGAACATTAAGTGGTTCACTCATGCCTGAGCAGAATTCTGCCTGATCATCATAAGCCAATTTCCAGCTAAGAAAGGTGGCCGGCTCCAGCACAGCTTTGAGCAGACTATACCAATCAGAGTAAGTCTATAGTTGCATTGCCCATGGAGTGAGGATCTGTTCAAAGCAAGGGGAATCTGGGCCCGACTCACTAGCCACCTTCCCGATAAGGGGGAGTTCAGCTACTGGGAATGGGAATCCAGCGATGGTCAATGACATTTTGTCCCAGGTTGACCTGGAAGACTTTGAGGCCTGGGATGGGGGCAGGATGGGGTGCAGCAGCTGGGGGTCATACCACAGCATGAGGGAATTTCTGCCTTCAGGGGTGGACATTGTGACTGTAAGACCCCCCCAGAGGGAAGATCCTCACTCAAGTCTCAGAATGATGCGACCCCCCAAGAACTCACGAGAGACCTCCTTGCTGCAATCACACGAGGTTTATTGACAGGAACCAGCACGCTGGGGCCGAGACTCATATCCCATGCAGGGGTAGAAGAGTTTCGACCTCGAATGACTGGGAATAGGGGTTTTTAAAGGAAGAAACCCCAACCCAAAATACCAAGAATACCAGTGAGGGAGGGAAGAAACCCCATCCCAAAATACCAAGAATACCAGTGAAAGGTCCTGAGGGATATCACAAGGGGAAACTCCCTATTCCTTAAGATCGTTTGTAAGATTCTAATCTAACTTTTTATGGCTAGCCTGTTCCTGGAACAGAGTTGCTGAACGGGCTAGCCACCCTATATCCTAGGCCTTATTTTGTCTGCTGAGGGGGTCTTCTTTATCCTGGCCTTTCATCTCCCCACTTCTTCTAGTAACTAGTTCTAATCATAGAACTAGATATCAATGTCTTCATGATATTGATTCTCTTGACCTTGTAAAGAGCTTTATTGCTGGCGCAACATCAAAATCTGAACAGCACTTATTCTTTCTCTAATGAAGGTAACTAACCTATTTAACACACATAGACCTAAAATCATAAGCAGAAGCAAAATCAAGAAAGGTCCCATAAGGGAAGATATCAGAGTAGTCATCCAAGGGGATCTACTAAAGCAGCTTTCAAACCATCCTTGATGTGTTTCTTTGGCTCTCTGTCTTTTGTCTAACCTCTCTCTAAGTTTGCTCATGGAGTCTTTAATTACTCCTGAATGGTCTACATAAAAGCAACATCCTTCTTTGAGAGCAGCACATAATCCTCCGTCTTTTAAAAATAACAAATCTAATCCCCTTTTATTCTGCAAAACTACTTCTGAGAGGGATGTCAATGATTCTTCCAGTTGGGAAATAGATTGTTCTAGTGCCCATAAGTCTTCATCCATGGCTACTCTTAATTCACTAAAGTAATGAAGAGCCTGTATTAGAGCAGCGGTACCTGTTCCAACACCAGCAGCTACCCTGAGGCCCAAGATTACTGCTAACGTCGAAGAGATAAGTTCTCTCTGAAAGCAGGTTGGGTGCTTGTCAAATTCATCCTCAAGCATGTTGGCTGGATGATAAAAAGTCTCTAGGCATTAATTGCACAAACACGCAGTAATCTTTGGTGTCATTGAAGACCATCGTCGTCGACACGCAAGGTATTAGGCCTGTACTACAAGCCCACCATTTATCTATGCCAGGAACCAAGTACCAAGTGTCAGGAGTCTTAGGGCTCTTACGAATCTTATTACATAAACGTTTGTAAGCAGCTGGTGGGTTTCCCAGGCAGGTCCCTATGCCTGTAACCTCAGTGAGTGTTAACCTATGACTAGTCCCCCATACACAAGCATCTGGACTAGTGGTGTTGTTGAAGGTCCCAGACACTGCAATTCCTTCATAATAAGGAGGTCCTGAAGCAAGGCAGAGCCAGCAAGACTCCATCATATTAGGGTTAGAGCTGTTTAGCACAGAGAAAGCCTCCTGTATCAAATTTGACAATCTCTGTCCAGTGGAAGGCATTGCCAGAAAGGAGTTACTTAAGGTAGACATAGGTGCAGGGCTAAAGGTTAGATCCCCAGGAGGAACACGAGTTCCTTTGGGGAGTACCGGGGACGGAGGGCCTTGATCAGGCAAAACTTTGTTAGGCTCAACTGGTAGGGGAGAGGGGCTCTCTATCTTAAGTCTCAGTGTCATAACCAATCCCGGATCATCTCCTGACACATAGAATCTTAATCCCCAGCTCAGGCCCCTAACCCATTCCTTCGATCTCTTTCCAGAGTCTGTAAAGGTTATATTTAGGGGATTACAGTAAGGGGTTCTGCTGCAGGGTCCATTTGTCATCTGTTTGACCCTAGAGCTTATGGAAGAACAGGTAGGCCTATCAGTATGGTTTTTCTTAACCGTAATTAAGTCCTAAGACGAAGAAGGTTTCCACCAGGTGTCACCAGTAGTTCACATCCCCATGCCTTACAGTAGAAGGACTCAGGACCCCTGCACTTCACTACTTGTGGGCGAGACCTACCTTCCCTAGGGCACACATACAAATCTGCTTCCCGTATTGCACAGCGGGTGAGTGGATTACTGCATCCTGGGCCCGTGCCAGTTCTTCCGACAGTGGGTAAATTAGTTGGGAGATAGTCAGGTACATCCCAATTGCCCAGTCCCGCCACTGGGCATACATCAGGGGTTAGAGTGGGCCACCATGTCCAAGGTGGGGCAGTCTTGGAAATTGACCAGACTACATCCCCAGTTTGTGATATCACCTGCCAAGTTAATTTTGGGGGAGCATGGGGGTTGTTATTCTCCTGAGCTATCTCACGACGCAGGCACAGCTTAAGAGGATCCATAGTCTTTTCCAGTTTCTATTCATTTTTTTTTTTTTTTTTGTAGTTCAGGGGCTCGTTTTACGTGGGAGGTGTGGATCTAAGCAGACATGCCTTCAACTTTCACTGCTGTAGGGGTCATTAGGAGCACCAAATATGGTCCTTTCCAACGAGGCTCTAGATTCCCAATTCGGTGCCACCAGACAAAGACAGCATCCCCTACTTGGAACTGGTGTGGCACTTGTGAATCTTTGGCCTTTTACACCTCTTTTAGTTGTTCCCAGGTCTGGCGTCTCACCACCTCAAGGGCTTTTAGGTGGGCAAACAAAGGTTTAGAAAGAACAGCATCAGGATTATTTATTCCACCCAACTCAGTGAGTGGTGGCGGTCTACCACACAAGACCTCATAAGGGGTGAGTTTAAATTTCCCTGGGGTGTTCCGAACTCAGAACAGGGCAAAGGGAAGGAGAGCTGTCCAGTCATTCCCGCCGGTCTCTAAGGCTAATTTTATTAGGGTCTCTTTTATTGTTCTATTTACCCTTTCTACCTGACCTGAGCTCTGGGGTTGGTAAGCACAATGTAATTTCCAATTGATTCCCCAGTTGGGTGGCCAGTCCCTGGCTTACCTGGGCAACAAAGGCAGATCCATTATCAGACCCGATTACCTTGGGTATTCCAAACCTCAGGAAGATTTCCTCTAGAATCTTTTAGCCATCATGTTGGCTGTCTCAGCTTTGGTGGGGAAAGCTTCTACCCAGCCTGAAAAGGTATCTATAAAAACTAATAAATA
Source organism: Cricetulus griseus (assembly GCF_003668045.3). NCBI lineage: Eukaryota > Metazoa > Chordata > Mammalia > Rodentia > Cricetidae > Cricetulus > Cricetulus griseus. The sequence continues at coordinate 96,344,554 of NC_048598.1, forward strand.
CTTGTTACCATATCTGGCTGGCTTGATTTCTGTAAAATCTACCTCCCAGTAGGCTCCAGGCCAATCGCTCCTGAGCCTCTTCCCAGGAGTACATATGGAGTGTCCTGCATTAACCATAGCACAAGCCTTGCAGTTCTTGGTCATTTCTTCTGCCAAATCAGAGAGTCCTATAATATAATAGTCGGAGGACTTAACCACATCTTTTAGTTTTTCAGTCCCCAAATGGGTTAGGTAATGTAGGTTGGTAACATATTCATGTCCTTCCTTCTGTGGGAGGACTAGTTTTCCTTCTTCTGTCTCCATTGCCCCACATGGGGCTTCCTTTGTCAGCCTTAATTTCCCCATAAATTGATAGTCCTCAGGGGTGTATTTGAAGTTGGCTTTGTTGATATCATAGAATCATTGCTCCTTGAGCCTCTTGTTTAGCGGCTAGATCTGCCATCTGGTTTCCTCTAGCCACAGCATCTCGAGTAAATGTATGGCCTCAAGGAGACTTAGAATTTCTTCTTTATTTTTGATGTCTTTTCCTGCAGAAGTTAACAGCCCTCTTTGTCTGTATATTGCTCCATATATGTGGGAAGTGGCAAAGGCATACCTGCTATCAGTGTAGATGTTGATGGACTTCCCCTCTGTCATCTGTAGAGCCTGTATCAGAGCCACAAGTTCGGCTTTCTGGGCTGACGCCCTTCAGGGAGGCTGCTGGCCCAGATCAGTTGCTTTCCATCCACCACTGCTGCCCCCGCCTTCCGTTTACCTTCAACCACGAAGCTGCTGCCATCCATGTACCAGTTCGGACTCCCAGGTCAAGGCTGGTCCCTTAGGTGATTTCGGATACCGGTTTCTTCCGCCAGAATGTCAGCGCAGTGATGAATAGGTGAGGAATTATCAGTCTCAGGCAGTAGAGTAGGGTAGCGGGATTGAGGGCAGCAGGGGGTGCGAAGGTCACTCCTTCAGTCAACACGAGGCTCTGAAAATGCATCACACCTCATCCATCGATCCGGGGCTGTCGGATGATGCTTTCTAGAGCCTGGGGTGCCACCACAGTTGTTTGTTGCCCCAGAGTGAGCTTATCGGCGTCCTTAACAAGCAGAGCCTCGGCAGCAACAGCTTTCAGGCAAGACGGCCACCCACTGGCAACAGGGTCTAATTTTTTTGATAGGTAAGCCACTGGCCTCTTCCAAGGTCCCAAAGTCTGAGTAAGGACTCCTCTGGCCACCCCTGCTCTCTCATCCACATAGGAGTAAAAGGTTTGGTTAGGTCAGGCAAAGCTAGGGCTGTGGCCATTAATAGAGCCCTTTTAATTTCTTCAAAGGCTTTCTGATGATCTGGGGTCCACACAAAGACTCCCCCTTCTTGGTTAGAGGGTACAACGGGGCAGCCAAAGTTGCAAACCCTGGTATTCACAGCCTGCAGAAGCCAGCAGTGCCCGAAAATTCTCTTACTTGTCTAGGCGTAGTCGGGGTAGGGATCTGGGTTACAGTCTTTTTTCTGGCTTCCGTTAACCACTGCTTTCCGTCTCGGAGTATGTATCCCAGATAAGTAACCTCCGTTTGACACAGCTGAGCCTTTTTAGCCGAGGCTGGGTACTCCAACTCACCCAACTCCGTTAGCAGTTTCTCAGTCCCTCGACTGCATTCAGACTTAGTAGGTGCTGCCAAAAGCAAACCATCAACATATTGGAGCAAGGTTACCTGGGGATTTTCAGCTCTGAAGGTGGCCAGGTCCCAGTGGAGGGCCTCATCAAAGAGAGTGGGAGAATATTTTTTTTTGTTTTAAGATTTTATTTATTATGTATACAGTCTTGTGCCTGCATGCCAGCAGAGGGCACCAGATCTCATTGAAGGTGATTGTGAGTCACCATGTGGTTGCTGGGAATTGAACTCAGGACCTCTGGAAGAACAGCCTGTGCTCTTAACCACTGAGCCATCTCTCCAGCCCCCAACTAGGAGAATTCTTGAAGCCTTGAGGTAATCTAGTCCAGGTCAACTGACCCACTATTCCGGTGTCCAGATCTCTCCATTGAAAAGCAAAAATAGGTTAGCTGGAATGATGTAACTTTAGGCAGAAGAAAGCGTCTTTCAGATCTAGAACAGTATACCACTTCCTGTCTGGTGGGAGCGAGCTGAGGAGATTATAAGGGTTGGGGACAGTCGGGTGTATGTCCTGGGCCCTCTTGTTGATTTCCCTTAGGTCTTGTACTGGTCTGTAGCCGTTAGTGCCAGGATTTTTGACCGTTAACAAGGGAGTATTCCAGGGAGACTAGCAAGGTACCAAAATACCTTGTTGTAGTAGTCTTTGGATATGAGGCCTAATTCCTTCTCTAGCCTCTCGGCTCATCAGGTACTGACATACACCTATAGGTCTGGCACCAGTTTTTAGTCCCACTACTATTGGGGAAATTTTGATTGCCATGCCCATTCCTCCAGTCTCTGCCCAGGCCCTAGGGAATGTTGTCAACCAGCCTTTTATGTCAGAGGTTTTTTCCTGACTCGGGAGCTCATGTAGTCTATACTCTTCTTCAAGCCTCAGGGCTAATGCCATGGAGGTAGGAGTTTCCCATGTCACCTCCGGTCCAATTCGAGTGAACCTGATCTGGGCCTTTAACTTTGTTAACAAATCTCTTCCCAGTAAAGGCATAGGACACTCAGGAATAACTAAGAAGGAATGAGTCACTTGTCCTCTCCCCAGGTCTACAGTCTGTGAGGTGGTCCATGGGTATTGTTTCTGTCCAGTTGCCCCAATTACTATAGTCTTTGTATTTTTTAGCTTTCCCAATGGTTGCTTCAGCACAGAGTGCTCAGCCCCTGTGTCCACTAAAACGTCCATGGGGGTCCCCTCCACAGTTAGGGTTACCCTAGGCTCGGGGAGGGGCTCCGAGCCCTGACCCCTCTATTGATTTTCTTCTAGGGCCAGTACCTTAGGGGCCCTTTGTTTTTTCTTTGGGCACTCTCTTGCCCAGTGTCCTCTCTCTTTACGTAAGCACGCTGATCTTTATCCAAAAGGCGCCTTTGTCCACCGTTGCTCACCCTTGGTCTCCTGTTGCCCAGGTCCCCTATCTATCTCCGTCCTGTCTTTTCCTTCTCTCTTACCACTGCGGCCAAAATTCTAGTCAAATTTCTTTCTTGTCTACGATCCCTCTGGTTCTCTCTTTCCTCTGCCTCCCACTTCTCTCTTCCTCGCTTCTCCTCCTCAGTCTCCTGCTTATGAAACACTTTCTCTGCTTCCTTCACCAAATCCTGCAAGGTATAATCTTGCAGACCTTCTGGCCATTGTAACTTTTTCTTAATGTCTGATGCTGACTGCCCTATGAAAGCCATAGCTACCTCTGCTTGCTGACCTTGAGAGGTTGGGTCAAAGGGAGTATAATGCCTGTAAGCCTCCATTAAACGTTCAAGAAACACAGATGGCTGTTCAACAGCCCTTGGAAAACCTCTCTTACCTTAGCCAAATTAACAGGATGTCTAGCGGCCCCTTTGAGACCTGCCACGAGAGCCCAGCGGTAGACTGTCAGCCGCTCCCTACCTGCCGCTGTGTTGAAGTCCCAATCAGGCTGGTAAAGGGGAAACGTGTCCCGCGCGATTGTCTCGCCAGCAAGAACAACACAGGACACTCGGATCCTTCTGCAGTAAAGCTTTAATGTGTCTTGAGAGAGAGAGCATAAGCTTACAGAGCGGAGACTCCGAGCCAAGAATCCCATCCCCTAATAAAGGCTCATAAAACTCTGAGCGGTGGGCGTACAGCTGGGATAGGTGGATGACTCATCACCCTATATGACGCCATGGAATAGGCGGGGCTAGGCAGTGGAAAAACACTGAGTACATGCATACCAACGTTGTTTACTTGATCCGGCAGCGGATGTCAGCGCCATCTTGTAATGGCGAATGTGAGTGCAGCTCCTCACATCTCCCCCCTATATAATTATATAGAAACACAGAGGCTATAGGCCAGCCAAATGCAGAGTGGAGATAGAGGTCAACTCCCCAAAACTGGATGCAGACCTTGTCTTGAGCAGGACTCCAGACTTTGTGTCCAGAGCAGGCCCAGACCCGTCCTTATGACTTTTTCTGGGGGAAGGGCATTATGACATATAACCTTCATGCAAGATGATATATCTCCCAGAAGAGCCACAAGAAAAGCCGCAGGCCCTTTCTGTGCAGTGCTTAGCCTTACAACTCTTTTGACCTGCCGAACCTTGCTCACTCTATTCCGTGCAATGAGGTCAAGCCTCCGGAGGTACAGGAGCTGAGCAGTCGGCGACCTATTGCCTCAACATGCTTAGCCAAATGCCGGGGGAGATTCCATTCTCTAGGGCAGCGAGTGCCTGTGCAACCACTACCTTACCTTTTTTGTTTGGGTTTTGAGTCTACACACAGTCCCAAGCATAAACACCACACCACTGCAGAGAATTGTGCCAAAAAGTCCCACCCCCACCCATTCCTTAAAATAGGAGACAGCTGAAGCGATCCATGATGACAATCCCTCCGTCAAGGACAGGTCAAGGTGCATGGAGTTAATCTGGATAATAGCGGCTCTCAACTCCCGAAGCGTTTGTTCAAATTCGGAGGTCCAATTCTGCAACATGAACTGAGAAAGGCTTTTAGACAAATTAGCTGCTTTGGTAAAATTCTCATATTGGATGGAGGTAACATATAGGCCGGGGAGCTTCTGCTCACAGCCTAGTTGGGCCATCTGCCATAATATGTCCAATTGTTCTATATCTAAAGTAAGTTCTTTTATCCAGCCCCTTAAGGGGGCGCTTTTGAGACTGTAGGATGGCAGCAGCTAACCCTGCATTAGTTTTCTCGGGGCTATAGCTGTGCGACATTCTTGGGTGGCCTGTTCAAAGATAAGTTGCTCAACAAGAGGTGCGGCCTGCTCAGGATCGCCAAAGATCCGTCCCACTGCCTCTGTCATCCTTGCTACAAAATCGGAGAAAGGCTCCTGGGTTCCTTGAATGATTTTAGTAAGCTGATTGTCAACCCCTCCTTTCTTGGAGAGTGCCTTCCAGGCCCTAATGGCTACGTTGGTGATTTGTGGATAAGCGCCCCAATGATAATTTGTTTGATCAGCTGCAAAACGACCCTGGCCCGTTAACAGGTCAAATGTAAGCGTGCGATGGGCACGTTCCATAATGCCTTGTCCTTGAGGGTTATAAGGTAGGCCAGTCAGATCTGTCTGCAGAAGTGCCAGAACTTTTGAGAGGTATAAGCCGGCCCATTATCTGTTTTTAAGAAGCATACAGGTGGCTAGGTAAAGTCTTATTTCTGTAATACAGCTGAACTTCCTTAAACAGTAGCTTAACTTCTTTCTGAGGCAGGGTTTTTCTGTGACTTTGGAGCCTGTCCTGGAATTCGATCTGCCAGACTAGGCAGGCCTTGAACTCATAAACATCCATCTGCCTCTTACTCCAGAGTGCTGGGATTAAAGGCATATGCCACCAACGCCCTAAACTTAAAGGTGTGTGCTACCAATATCCTGAACTTAAAGGTGTGTGCCACCAACATAATAGATTAGCATCTTTTACAAAACAAGAACTTTACATTGTCAGGCTTTGCTTAAAAATTCTAAATTGAAGCTCTTTAAGTACAAACATTAATAAAATCAAACATTTGAAAACTGGTTTTAAAAAGAAATTTAAATTCCCTTAAGGTCTTTCTGTAATATATAGAAGCATTAACATTTTAAATCTTAACTGAAAAACTTGTTTCTAAGATGGTACCTCTAATTTCCATGCAGTCACCTTTAGTCAAGATGGTGGTCTAAGTATCCTTTTTTTTTTAACTTCAGCAAAATGGCTACCAGGAAACAGAACATTTTAAAACAAGCATACATAAATTACTTGAGCAACTTTAGGATATGAGGCTTTCCCCAGGCACTCCAGGCCTCCAAGCAGTGTTGAATAACATGCGCAGGCTTTTCCCCTGTCAAAGATTGGGAAAGCCATCTGTAGTTTTCTCCGATCCTCTAATGGTAAAAAGGAGTCGGTACCAAATTTTTGTAATGGGGGTGCTGATGGAAGTACACCCGCTGGATTAATAGGCAGTGGCCTCATATTTGCTTTCACTTTTGGCAGCCAATCTAAAATCTCAGTGTCTGAGTTGCTCAGCTCCAAGGCCTCTAGTTTCACCGTAGGGTAGAGGCTAGGTTTTGAGTCTTTATTTCTCTTAAATTTACCAGGGTGTGACCGGTTATTCCCTATTTTCTCTCCCCCCTTTTTTGTATCCTGAGGAGGGCCTTTTTTCTTAGACATGTCCTTCCTTTTTTGAGCTCCTAATCTCTCATCTCGTTCGGTTTCTGATATATTATCCTGTACCTCTTTAAGCGTTTTTTGACTCTCTGCTACCGTGGGACGGCAAGCCTCAATCTCTAGACAGTTTTTAATTAGGTCTCTCTGTTTTGAAGAGCCCATTATGCTGGCGGCTACCTGGGGTAAGCTTGGTCGAGAACTGAAACACCAGCCATGGTGAGCACAATATAAGACCAATGTGAACAAAAGAAGAATGAAGACTAGAGTTAAGGCTTTTACTGATCCATCCCATGGTGGTAACAAATTAAAGACAAAGTCAAAAAAGAAGGTGTCAGGATAAAGCATACCTCTCCAAACTTACTACCCTGCAGTTCTGAATCTGCCCCATCCGAGGGGTCTCCACGGTGCCGGCGATGTTAACAAGTTCCCGGGTTTCGGCACCAGATGTCCCGCGCGATTGTCTCGCCAGCAAGAACAACACAGGACACTCGGATCCTTCTGCAGTAAAGCTTTAATGCGTCTTGAGAGAGAGAGCATAAGCTTACAGAGCGGAGACTCCGAGCCAAGAATCCCGTCCCCTAATAAAGGCTCATAAAACTCTGAGCGGTGGGCGTACAGCTGGGATAGGTGGATGACTCATCACCCTATATGACGCCATGGAATAGGCGGGGCTAGGCAGTGGAAAAACACTGGGCACATGCATACCAACGTTGTTTACTTGATCCGGCAGCGGATGTCAGCGCCATCTTGTAATGGCGAATGTAAGTGCGGCTCCTCACAGAAATGCAGCATTTATTTCATTCGGAAGATTGGTCGGTGCCCCATTTGCTCCAGGGACATTTTTCCGGGCCTCCAACAGGATCCTTTCTTTCTCCTCAGTAATGAAGGGGACCTGTAAAAGCTGCTAGCAGTCGTCCCAGGTGGGTTGATGGGAGAACATTAAGGACTCCATCAATCCCGTCAAGCTGGCGGGATTCTCTGAAAAGGAGGGGTGGTTAGTTTTCCAATTGTAGAGATCAGCAGAGGAAAAAGGCCAATACTGGAGGGGTTGAAGGTTGGGTGGGTCCGCTGGAGGTCCATAGGCACACAGCGGCAGCACCACTGTCGAATCTGGTCCTCCAGGACCCTGTCCAGGGCTCTGAGTGCACCGGTTTCAGGTGCCTGTCACAGGCCCTCCCCCAGCGCCACCACTGGCACCAGAATCAGGCATCTGGGGTAGCGGGTACAGAGGTGGTGGAGGGTTCAGCCACTCAGGGGCCTCCTCTATCTCGGGATGGATTTTAGGAGGAGCCGAAGGTCGATTCTCAGGCGGAGCTTCAGATTTCTGTTTGCGCTCCGACTTTGGGAGACCAGGGCTCGGGAGCCTGGCCTCTGTCCTTGCACCCAGGGTTTTACCCAAGGTGGGGGATTCTGGACCAAATCCTGCCATACAGTAATGTATGGCTGTTGATCGGGATGGGATCCCGGTCCTTTCTGAAAGACAATGGTTTTAATTTCAAGAAGAATGGTTAAGTCAAAAGTGCCCTCTGGAGGCCAGCCAACATCAAGCATTGACCATTCTGATGAGCAAAAAGTCTGCCATGATTTTTTCTTAATCTCAACTAACAAATTGTGTGCTCTTGTCCTAACTTCAGTCCAATGGTCCATGGTCAAATTTAGGGGAGTCATTATAGTCTGTCCTATCGTCAAAGTCACAAATAAGACAAAACAAGATACACAAACAAAAGCTAACAGATGTCTGTCTCCACTTAAACAGACAAAACCACTCTAGAAATCTCCAGAAATACAGAGGGCGGGGATGGTGTGTAACTCCCTAATCCAGGAGAACTACCGTACCCTCACCAGCACCCAGATGGGAACCTTGGTTCCCCCAGAACCATGGGACGTCTCCCAGGTCAGCAGTCAGTGATCTCCTAGCACGTCTGCTAATCACACTCTCTGTCTCCTTCCGAGACCAGAGAGCCGGTCTCTTCCTGAGACACGAGCGGCTGCAAAGCACAGAACCAGATTTCAGACAAAACCACTCCAGTACAATAACACAAGGATACAGACAGACAAGACAGACAATATATCTCACCTCCAAGTGGGTCTTTGGAGACGAGGGTGGTCGAAAATCCCGAAACAAGCCCCCAAATGTAAGACCCCCCAGAGGGAAGATCCTCACTCAAGTCTCAGAATGATGCGACCCCACAAGAACTCACGAGAGACCGTCCTTGCTACAATCACACAAGGTTTATTGACAGGAACCAGCTCGCTGGGGCCGAGACTCATATCCCACACAGGGGTAGAGGAGTTTCAACCCCGAATGGCTGGGAATAGGGGTTTTTAAAGGAAGAAACCCCAACCCAAAATACCAATAATACCAGTAAGGGAAGAAAACCCCAACCCAAAATACCAAGAATACCAGTGAGGGAAGAAACCCCAAACCAAAATACCAAGAATACCAGTGAGGGAAGAAATCCCAACCCAAAATACCAAGAATACCAGTGAGGGAAGAAATCCCAACCAAAAATACCAAGAATACCAGTGAAAGGTCCCGAGGGATATCACAAGGGGAAACTCCATATTCCTTAAGATCGTTTGTAAGATTCTAATCTAACTTTTTATGGCTAGCCTGTTCCTGGAACAGAGTTGCTGAACGGGCTAGCCACCCTATATCCTAGGCCTTATTTTGTCTGCTGAGGGGGTCTTCTTTATCCTGGCCTTTCAATGACTTTACTCCAAAGGTATTGCAATGGAGGTGTGGCCTCCAGCCAAGATGTGGAGCTGATATGGAAGTAGTATGTGCAGTCTTAACTGTGGCTGCGCTCTCCTTAGCATGTTTTGTGGGGCTTGAACTGTATGTTTCCTCCTCATTAGATGTCATGGAGAGACCAGACATGGAAGGGGTGGAGGTGAAGGAGAGGTTATCCATTTTGTAGAGGGAGACAACTGTCAACAGGGGTGGGAAATGGTGTCAAACATTTATGTTTTATGCTTAGCGGGGGACTTCTGTGGTTTATTGGGCCATGGCCATACGCTTTCCCCCTGGGGCAGACAGAACTTTTCCTGTCTCCCTCTTCTCTTCTGTCCTCTCTGTGTCTCTGTGTCTCTTTATCTCTGTTCTCTTTCCTTCCCTCCCTTTCTAATAAAATTTCTCACTGAGCTCTATCTGCCTGGCGTGTTCGTGTCGTGCTCCCCCCTCCCCCCCCCCCCCCCCCCCGCACTCGATCACCGTCACCTGCCAAGGAATCCACCAAGGTTCCCCATACGCTTTATCATAACATTGGTGCACGTGATTCAGCAGGTTTTCCTGGCATTTGTTCCTGCCTGTGGCAGTATGAGATGTGCCGGGACCCTGTAACCTTCTGTTGTACCCAAATTCTGAACCCCCAAAATCACCAAGATACCCATTCTTATACAAAAGCAAAACTGAGGATCTCTGGATTCCTCCATTCATTACCACTATGCCCAGGAAGCCTGCCCCTCATTCTCTACCTCTGCCCATGCTTCCACGAGTTAGGACTCACCATGATCTCTAGGCTTTTTGGCCCGGGGGGGGGGGGAAAGCCCAGTACTGGGTGACCATTGGTCTCTCAGGTTCCTAGAGCCCTGGCTCCTGAATTTGTGCTCCACAAACCACAAAACTCAGCTTGTGCCTCGCATATCCGATCCTCTGTTAGTCTCTGGGACACTGGAGATTATAGGCTTCTGATCTTCTCTACATCACTCATGGAAACTGTGTCCCCCTTCAGATATCAAACTACATGGCTGCTTATTCTGCCAGTGACCATGCAGCCTCTGCTGCTTTTCACTTGTCTGTTTCCCTCCTATTCCTGGCATGCTAAAACTCTCTCCTGCCTGCCACAAAGGCGTCCTGTGGACTCCCACCATGACTAAGCCTGCCTGGGGGGCGCTGCGGGGGGGGGTGCTGCGGGGGGGGGGATCCTCCCTCTGTCTGGGAACATCCTGTTTCCCTGGACATCTTATGCTTATGTCTGTCTCTGCTGTTTGTCCTATCTCCACCAAGCCCAGCCTGAGACAGCGGGTCCCTCTTTCCCACCCAGCTGTGCCACAGCCTCTTTCTCCACACAGATGCCCGGGGTTCACAGTGGGCTGGCCTGAGACAGTGTCTGCTCTGAGAATTTTTTATTTTTATTTTTCTCTATGAATGAGGTTTTTGGGTTTTGTACCCTAGCACCATCTATACTGACTGGTGCATTCGTTTCTCAGACCTACGGAGGTCTCTTGAGTTTTGTACCCTAGCACCATCTATACTGACTGGAGCATTCGTTTCTCGGGCCTACGGGGTATTTTCGGATGTTGTGCTGCTTGGACTCCTGCGTCCTATGGGCTTCACATATCTTTCTGCCTCATTCATGGGGGGGGGAGCCAACAAAATTATACCTCAAAACTTTACAGGACCTTTCTAACTTCTGCCAGCAGGCGGGAGCCTGTTTATGGCAGCTGCCATCTTGACGAAGAACGACCATGTGGCCTAGCCTCAGCCCACATAATTCCTCCCTTCGCTATGAAGGGACCATCTCCCCATTTTGGCAGCCATAACAGCCGAACACGTGCTTGCCATTACCTTGTCTTAGTCACTAGGAGGTCAGATGCCTGCCTCGTGGCAAGGAACCAATCAGAAGTTAGCTGGTGGCGCTATGCTTTACAGCTCTGGGTGTACTTTACGGACAAGTGCACAGCAATGACTCGCAGAGCATAGCAACCACCCTGGGAGGGCCTATGGGCCATAACAACCAGTTGACCAATCAACACAGGGCAAACCCTCCAAGCCTGGAGGCACACCAATCCTGAGCCTGTGCGTACCCCTAGACACTCCCCTTACGATGCCCCTCTATGCCATCCGCCATGGTGGGTAGATGAAAGGCCCAAGCTAACATGGAGTTAGCTTGTTAAACAACAATAAAGCCTCGTGCAGTTTGCATCAAGCTTTCTAATCCATCTCGTGATTGGGGTGGCCGAGGTCCTGAGCTGAGATCCTGGGGGAGGGCCTGAGCTTCCGGAAGTCTTACACCTGCACCAGCCGCCTAGGCAGAGGGGCAGTCTAGCCAGCTTCTGCTGACAAACCCTGCTGCCAGTCATAACTCATTTACTTTTTGCCTTCTATTTCTTTGCTTCTAATTTCTTCTTTTCCTGGCTTTTTTGCTCATGACTTGTTTGTAGAATGGTGTGCCTTTCCAAGGCAGGCCTAGGTGAAAGTAAGAAGGAAGAACCAGAGTGTGATCTCTGTAGGAAACAGATGGGCCATTTAAAGAGACAGAGCAGACTTAAAACTGGCAGTGACAAGAAAGCAAATCTGCTGCAGATGGGACAGGCAGGGTTTTTGCATGAAATGTGTGCCCTAACAAAGTAAAATGAAATCAGTTATAAACTAAACTTAAGAGACTATTCCTTCCCATACTGTGTGACCTTTACTATTGTCAGTTTTTAAGGTTAAGCTTCTATTACAAAGGGAGATTATTCTCTACTTCTTTGTCCTTTACAGGCATCAATCTAACCTACTAAGTTAAAACCAGTTACAGTCAGACTGGAGGGCTCTGAGGAAAGCATCCCTCCACAGTCTCTCAGTTTAAATACAGTTCTCCAGACAGATCCTGCACTAGTGTCATTGTACCCATATTAAGTACAGATTTATTAATTACAGGGCTAAAGTCTTACCTAGCCACCTGTGTGTGTAAGGCAACTAACTAAAGACAAATTTTGTCTCCTGAGATACACTAAACAGACAGCCACCAAATGCTCAGATCTAGAGAATATGGCATTTAAAATATTCTATTAAAAAGCTTTTCATAACACAGAGACAGGCCAAATTCTGGCTCCACTCCCATTTCCTCCAAGAAGTCTGGTGGACACTGAAGAAACTCCACCCACAAAAGTGACAACACTAGCCACTGAGAAAACCTGCCTTTCGCCCCAACTGCTACAAAGGACTCCAGATTGTGTACAAGAGGACAGTGGAAATCGACTTCCTCCGTGTTGCTTAGGCCGTCTCCATGGAGGGACCAACCCTGACCATGAGCAGGAGTCAAGTGATGAAACAAGCAAGTACCCCCAGAGTATGATGGGCGGAGGTTTATTTTGTTCTGGTTTTTTTTTTTTTTTTGGTGTTCCGTTGTTTTTGTTTGTTTGTTTGTTTGCTTGCTTGCTTGCTTGGTTGGTTTCTCTGAGTGACCTGGCAGAACCAAAAGGATTCAGATCCCTAACAGGAAGAGCATAGGTCTTAAGCCAGGGGAGGTGTCTCACACCAGAGAAAAACCACTGGTCAACATGGGGAAAAAGAACTGACAGAAAGACACAGAGATACAGACACGCGCACACAGTAAAGACCACCAGGTGGCCACCACACAGGCATATACCAGAACAGAGTCCCAGAGACCTGGAACATCTCAGGTGGAGCACCCCGTATAAGTCCCCTGACACAACACTCTTCCTTACTCCAAGGGGCTCTGAGACCCCATATCTCAAAGTCTGGTCTCTGGGATCTCAGTGTAACCTCCAGAAATATTGTGGGGTACCCACCAGAGAAGACTCTTCAGGCATGGGTTTAAGCCAATAGAAAGTCTTGGCCAGCAAGACTACACTGCGTGTTTGGTATCCCATTGTAGCCCCAACCCTTTCTCAGGGTGGGCTTTTGAGCACAGAAATCATGTCCTGGTTGGCATACTTCATTAACAAGAGCAGTTAGCCAAAAGTGGAACTACAAAAGCCAAAAAGCAAGGTTAGTGCATTTAGAGACTTTGCTATAGCTATAAACTTTGATGGATTTTTGGCAGGTGGTTCTGTCTGTGTGCTGAGTTTGATGGCGTCGCATTTCCATCATGGAGTTAGTTGTGCTAATGTCTAGGGCCCTGTTACACTACTCCTTCAATAGTTACAGGCTTCCAGGAAGATGTCCACAGGCCAGCTAATCCCATTCGGCTCAGGTGGCTCCGATCCACCCACAGGCCAGCCCGGGCCCTCAAGGGTTCTCATCCTTTACATCTACTTCTTAATTCCTCTCATTAGTCTCTGCATTTGCCAATTTATTTGCCCAACAATAGAGGAACCTGACTTTTCTTTTTCTGCAGTACTAGGTTTCTGCAGTACTAGGTGAATAAGTCTGATTCACCAGCTTTCCAAATTTGACTTCTCTTCTTCTGAAATACCAATTCAGGTTCCCGGAAGAATAAACCTTATTTACCAGCTTTCCAAACTTAAGATCTGCCCTTCTTACTATTCTCTTGGTTCCCCAGTCCCTCATGTAACTGAACTTACTGCTCCTGCTGCCTGGTCTCGAATTCAGAAGCCCATACTTTCATGGGAGTTAGTTCCTGCCACAGAAGCTCCTCCTCATCGTTCTCGCTCCTTCCTTCCTAGGATGTCTCTCTGTTACCTGGAAGTCATGAATTCATCTTTCTTGGGGCAAATCAGGAACACCCTTAGAATAGGAAGGAGAATGGGGTGGACAGAAGGGAACTGAAGCAGGGTAGGGTTGAGTAGAGGAAGCAAGAGCGGGGTGGGGTGGGGTGGAGAGAGAGGACTAAACACTATAAACGTGTGTGTCTGTCTGCATGTGAGCTCCTGTGTGAATAAGGCAGTGACTGTGCTAGAATCATTCTAGACTCTTCCGGTGTAACTGACTTATTTCATTCATCAACATAGGCAGCGTGGTTGTCTCCTCTGTCCCTTCCCCCCCCCCATCTCTCCTCCTCCATCTAATCCATCTCCATCACTTCTGTCTCCTCCTTTGTATCCTCTGCTGCCATCTCCTCATCCATCTCCTCCATCCCTCCCCCTCCCCCTCCATCCCCTCCCCTCCCCCCTCCATCCCCTCCCCTCCACCTCCCCCCCCACCTCCACCTCCCCCTCCATCCCCTCCCCCTCCCCCTCCACCTCCATCTCCTCTACCACATCCAACTTTACATGGTTCTGAAAATTAAAACTTAGCTCGTCTATTTGAGTAGCAAGCACTTTACCCACTGAACTATCACACCAGCCCATGTTACCTTTCATTGAGCAATCTAACGGCGGCGTCTGTCTTCTGAGTGGAGTGTTTCGGGCCAGATGTATTGAATAGAAAGAAGTAACGTAAGAATTTGTCATTTAAGTGTTTCTAGCAATTTAAAAATAGAGAAGAAAGAGAGCAAGACCTGGGCAGGAGGGTGGAAAAGCTGTGAACTGCTGACAAATATTGGGGCTGGGATGCTCAGAAATTTACAGCAAAGGGAGGAGCTCACCAGCCCCACCCCTACCCACTTGAAGGCTGCTGGAGAGAGACTGTCAGATTTCCTGTAGGCCCCAAGCATGGCCTCACACCCATGGACAGCACTAGTTGAGCTCATTACGCTATTGAAAGAAAGAAAGGACATGAAGCTGAATGAGGGCTGCGTTGGGAACTCCAGAAGGACTCATAGGAAAGAAATAGAGATGGAATATGGTAATAATGCATTGTACATGTGTGCAAAGTTCACAAATAAAGTAAAAGTATTATATTTTTAAAAATGAATAGATAGAATAAAAGTTCTAATAATGAAAAAATTGATAATTTTATGTTTTATTTTAAAATGGTAAAGCACATTTTTCATTGAGACAAGTTTTCTGTATGCTGCCTTTAGATTGAGGATTAGTCCCCACTCCTCCCTGTCCCCCTCCAACTCCTCCTGCATTGCCCATCCCTTTCATTTCATGACCACACACACACACACACACACACACACACACACACACACACACTTATCGATCAACAGGATGGATAAAGAAGGACCCACAGAGTGAGACAGACTCTTTGCCAGCTGTATATCTACACGTCTAATAAAGGATTAGTATCCTGGATATATAAAGAACTCAACAAAGAGAGTCAAGGAAACAAATGGACCCAACTTGAGAGTGGGCTATGGATCTCAACAGAGAGTTCAAAAAAGAAGAAAAAATTGGTTAATAGCCCAAAACTGTTCATTGTCCCTTAGGGAATGCAAATCAGAACAACTGTGAGCTTTCATCTTACCTGAGTCAGAAAGGCAGACTGCAGAACAACAAACAGCAAATGCTGGAGAGGATGCAGGGAAAAGGAACCCTCATCCATTGTTGGTGAGATTGCAACCTGGTGCAGACTCGCTGGCTTGCTTATTTTAAAATTATATTTTAATATCATCACGGTGTACCTATGCTGTTGCTTTTAATCAACACTATGCCTTCAGAGTTCATGCTGTGATGTGAGCAGTGTTTTAGGAGCTGGGGAGATGTCTCAGGCTACCACCAACAAGGGCTGCCACACCATCCTACCGTCGTGCACCTGAGTCCCCTGAAACCCCAAGCTGAGACAACCCTCCCCCTTCTGTCAGGTACTGAAGATGGAGGTTTCTGTCCTGCCTGGTCCCACAGCCGCTTTGCCCCAAATAAACACTCAGATGCTATATTAATTTATAAACTGTTGGCTGATGTCTCAGGCTTCTTATTGGCTAGCTCTGTCTTAATTATTAACCCATAACTACTAATCTCTGTATTTCTACATGGCCTTATCTTACCAGAGAACGCCTGGCAATCCTATCCTCCTGGTCTCTACATGGTGTCTCTCCTGGTGGCCTCCCTCTCCTCTCTCCCCAACATTCTCCTCGGCTCCTAGTCCCGCCTATCTTCCTGGCTCTACTGGCCAATCAGTGTTTTATTCATCAACCAATAAGAGAAACATATAAACAGAAGGACACCCCCCATCAAGGTATTTGCTCAGAGCTGTGAGGAAAGTGTCTCATACACACAGTTAGCATGTTGTATGTGCGCATGGGAGCCGATGTGTGTGGGGTGAGAAGTTGATGTCACATGAATTTCTCCATTGCTCCCATGTTATTCTTTTTAATTATTTTTATTTTTTTAGACAAGGTCTCACTCTGTAGACCTGACTATCCAGGGACTTACAGAGATCCATCTGTCTTATCTTCCCGAGTGCTGGGATTAAAGGTGTAGTCACTATCCACTGCCCTCCCCTTATTTTTTGAGGCAGAATCTCTCATTGAACTTGGAGCTCATACATTAGACCAGGCTGTAGAGCCAGCAAACCCCAGGGACTCTCCCATCTCTGCCTCCGCAGCACTGGAGAGACAGACATCTGCTGCTGCAGCCAGCTTTGCACAGGGGCGCTGGGGATCCAACTCAAGACCTCATATTATACAGCAGCCATTGTATCAAGCTATCTCTCTAGCCTTGCTACCATTATTTCGTGGTGTCAGCATTTGAAGTCTGCTTCCCCAGACCAGGTCCAAGTATGCAGTATGATGTTATTTGTGGGGTGTGTATGTGTGTGTGTGTGTGTGTGTGTGTGTGTGTGTGTGTGTGTGTGTGGTGTGTATGCATGCACACGCATGTGAATGAGAGACGGGAGAGGGCTCTAGCAGGCTCAAACATAGCAAACATGGCACTCACAGGTCCCTGTCCTTCATTCTTCCTTTTGTCTCCCTTATTTAACCAATTCATCCATTTCCTCCTGCCTAAGATTGACTGCCAAGGCTAAACCACTAGATTCCCTTCTCATCCCACATTCCTAGGGTGAACCACTGAAGAACCAGCCTGCTTGTATCTTGGGCTTAGAAACCATCTTATAGTAAAGACAAACTAAGTTCATTCTTGTTTATGATTAAATCTATTTCTCAAGGGTTCCCCGACTGTAACCTTGACTACAAATGTCTCTGTAATCCCCGTTCCAGGAATGGCAATCATGTCTTTGTTTCAAACCATCCTGCAACCCTACCTTTGTTTCAAAAGGTTATATGACCCCTATGACTACCTTCTTTTGACCACCCGTGATGCTGTGCTCCTATTACCCTGCCTATTTCCCCCATTTGGAAACCTTGTCTTCCTACATCCAAGGCCGACCTCTGGAACCCCACCTTAAGGGAAAGCAGCCTGTGCTCACGAATTTAAAAACCTTGCTTTAATTGATTGCTTGCTTTAAGTAATGTGGCTCTGATGATTTGGGTTAGTCCTCCCATCTTTAGGATTAACACCACCGACGTCCAGCTATCAAAATGCCTCATTTGACTACACTGGCCAAGGTGTCTAGTCAGGACTGACCGACAATAACCTTTCACAGACTTCCCCTTTTCCCCTTCAAAGTAGCTCTGCTGCTGCTGCTGCCGCTGCTGTGTGAGAGGGTGGGGAGAGAGAGAGAGCTATCAAAATGCGTTATTCGGCTACCCTGACCAAGGCGTCCAATTAGGACTGATAAACAATTCCCTATCACATTTTTCCCTTTAAAATCACGCTGCTGCTGCTGCTGCTGCTGCTGCTGCTGCTGCTGCTGCTGGTGTGTGTGTGTGTGTGTGTGTGGTGTGTGTGTGTGTGTGTGTGTGTGTGTCTGAGAGAGAGAGAGAGAGAGAGAGAGAGAGACAGACAGACAGACAGACAGACAGACAGACAGACAGACAGAGACAGAGACAGAAGAGACAGAGAGAGAGAGTTTTGCTCTTGAAGGAACTCACTCGGTGTTTTCTTTTTGAGCTGTGGAGTCTGGGGCCATGAGTGACAGGGTGATCAAATGACAGCCATTCTGTCCTCCTAGAAATTTTCTTCACAGAACACCTGCAAATGCAGCGCAAGACTTTTTCCTCTGCTCTCATCTTAGAAACCTGGGCTCCTGGGGCTGGGGAGGCTCAAAATCAGTAAAGATCTTGCCACACAAGCAACCAAACACCAGAGTTCAATTCCAGCATCCAAAGAAAACATGGCAACAAGTGTCTGTAGTCCCAGCGGGGAATCAGAGGCAGGTAGATCTCTGGGGCCCAGTAGCCACCTGCCTGGAGAATCAACAAGCTCCAGGTTCAATGAAATACAGTCTGGGAAAGCTTTGTGGAAGACAGACACCTTTAGTCCCAGCACAAAGACAGGTGGATCTCTGAGTTCAGGGCCAGCCTGATCTATATAGTGAGTTCCAGGACTGCCACAGCTACATAGTGAGACCCTGTCTCAAACAAAAACAAAGTAAGTGTGTCTGGAAAACTAAGGCGAGGCTGGAGCACAGGCTAGTGGTTAGGATGCTACAGTTCCATCCATCACAGGACCCAAGTCCCAGCACCCAGGTCCCCAGCCACCTATAATTATGAGGTGCCCTCCTCTAGACTCTTGGGCATCTGGGCACATATGCACAAACCCACAGGAATATGCACAAAGCCACACCCACACCCACACCCACACCCACACCCACACCCACCCACCCACCCACACCCACACACACACACACACACACACACAGAGAGAGAGAGAGAGAGAGAGAGAGAGAGAGAGAGAGAGAGAGAATTTAAAATAAAAACAAAACTGAACCAAGGTGGGAAGCAGTAAAGACACCCAACAGTGACCTGTAGCTGTGCATGTATGTACCTCCGTATCCCTAACACACGAACATGTGCACACATATATACTATGCATACACAGTGCACTCACACGTACACACGCACATGCAAGCAAACATCCTTAGGAATCCTGTAGAGAAGGCAGGACCGGACAGTGCAGAGTGTGGCCGGCAGGTGGCACTGCTAGGAGGCGCTTTTGCAGGAGCCCTGGCTGGAATGGAGCTCTTCAGGATCTCAGGCTGCTTGCCACCTCCATGTCGTCGTCGTCCCGTGCCCCCTCCCCGCCCCGCACCGCCTTGCTCCAGTTCAACCAACACAGACCAAGGCGCTGCAGCCTCAGGACCTCCCTGCAGGTGTCACCTTGTCAACAGGAGGGCAGCCT
This sequence comes from Cricetulus griseus, assembly GCF_003668045.3. Lineage (NCBI taxonomy): Eukaryota > Metazoa > Chordata > Mammalia > Rodentia > Cricetidae > Cricetulus > Cricetulus griseus. The sequence continues at coordinate 96,363,503 of NC_048598.1, forward strand.
CCAGGCACAACTGTGAGGGTTGGGGAGACCCCCACCCTCTCCTGGGCAGGAGAAACAGCTGCTTCCATCGCCACCATCGCCTGACTTCCCGCCTTCCCACCACGACCGGCAGTAGCCTGGAGTTGGAGCCTCAGTAAATCTTTCTTTCTTCTTACCATTTCTTCTTGCCTTCCTTCCTTCCTTCCTTCCTTCCTTCCTTCCTTTCTTTCCTTCTCTTTCTTTCTTTCTTTCTTTCTTTCTTTCTTTCTTTCTTTCTTTCTTTCTTTCTTTCTTTCTTTCTTTCTTGCCGTTCTCGGGGATTTTGTCACAGCAACGAGAAATGTCAGCCAGAAACTGCCCTCTAAACCAGCAGTTCTCAACCGGTGGGACGCGACCCCTTTGGGATCAAATGACCCCTTTCATAGGGGTCGCACTTCAGATAGCTTGCATATCAGATATTTACATTATGATTCATAACAGCAAAATTGCAGTTGAGAAGTGGCAACAAAGTAATTTTACAGTTGGGGGTCACCACAACGTGAGCAGCTGTGTTAAAGGACTGCAGCAATGGGAAGGTTGAAAAGCACAGCCCTAAAAAACCCCATAAGCCGGCCTCTCCTGCCTTTCCTACAGTCTTTCTTCAGGATCAGGCCTCAAAGGTTCCCCCAAAAGTTTATGTGTTGAAAATGGCTGGGCCAGCGAGAGGGCTCAGCAGGCAACGGTGCTCACCACCAAGCCTGACTTCCTGAGTTCGATTCCCCAGGACCCACCTGGCAGGAGGAGAGAACCACACAGGTGTCATGCCAAGTGTGTGTTCACACGCCACTCGTACACGTGTAAATGGAGTGTGGTGACATATATCTACTCTCAACCCTCAGGACACCGAGGCAGGGGGATGGTGAATTCCAGGCCAACCCATGCTGTTGAAGGCTTAGTATCTGATGCACAGGTTTCCATAGCAGGGCTGGGTGGGGTGGGGTTCTGGGAGGCAATTGGATCCCAGGAGCTCTGACCTCCTCCGATCCAGCCATTGTCATTAAGGCTTAATGGACTGAGGGTGGCAGAAAACTAGGGAGGAGGAACTAGTTGGAAGAAGTAGGTTATTAAGGGGGATACCTTTGAAGGGAACAGTCTCCCTAGTGTCTGTCTCTCCCTCCACCTGCCTCCCTCCCCTCTCCTATCTCTGTCTCTCTCCCCCTGATCTCTCCTTGCTTGCGCTCTGTGTGTGTGTGTGTGTGTGTGTGTCTGTGTGTGTCTGTGTGTATGTGTCTCTCTGTCTCTCTGTGTGTGTGTGTGTCTCTCTGTGTGTCTCTGTGTGTGTGTGTGTATCTGTGTGTGTGTGTGTGTCTGTGTCTGTGTGTGTGTTGTGTCTCTGTATGTGTGAGTGTGTGTGTGTCTGTGTGTGTGTGTCTGTGTCTGTGTCTCTCTGTGTGTGTATGTGTGTGTGTCTCTCTCTGTCTCTGTGTGTGTGTCTCTGTGTGAGTATGTATGTGTGTCTCTCTCTGTCTGTGTGTGTGTGTGTCTCTGTGTGTGTGAGTGTGTGTGTCTGTGTCTGTGTGTGTGTGTATGTCTCTCTGTGTGTGTATGTGTGTGTGTGTCTCTCTCTGTCTCTGTGTGTGTGTGTCTGTGTGAGTATGTGTGTGTATCTCTGTGTGTGTGAGTGTGTGTGTGTCTGTGTCTGTGTGTCTGTGTCTGTGTCTCTGTGTGTGTGTATGTGTGTGTGTGTCTCTCTCTGTCTCTGTGTGTGTGTGTGTGTATGTCTCTCTCTCTCTCTCTCTCTCTCTCTGTCTCTCTCTCTCTCTCTGTGTGTGTGTGTGTGTGTGTGTGTGTGTGTGTGTGTCCTCCATTCCTGACAGCTACTAAGCAGTTCTAACCACAGGCTCCAACGGTGAGGTTCCATCCTCCCATGAGCTTAAAACCAGCCACAGACCGCACCTCTCAAATCACAAGCCAAAATATACCTCTCCTCTTTTTAAGTTGACTTTCTCAGGTTATTTTGTCACAGCACCAGAAACCTAACACAACTCTTTAAGGCTTGTCAATCATCTTGTCCTCCTGACACATGACTAAAGAAAACTTAAGTGGCAGAATCTAAGAAGTAGCTGCTGAGTGTCTGCCTTCAGTGCCTCAGCCCATCAGGACAGCTTGGTTGTTCTTGGGTCACATTAAACTTTGTTTGTTTGTTTGTTTGAGGCAGGTTTCTCTGTGTAGCCCTGGCTGTCCTGGAACGCACTCTGTAGACAAGGGTGACCTTGAACTCACAGAGATTCATTCACCTGACTCTGCCTCCCAAGTGTTGAGATTAAAGTTGTGTGCCACCAACGCCCGGCTTCCCACTAAGCTTCCTAAGTGTTCAGTGTATTTTGCAAAATGTATATTACACCTCAATTTTTTTGAATTCTCTATCTATCCCAGGCTGACCTCAAACTCCTGCCTTGAGTTGAGATGACAATTTAAAAAAAAGTGTGTTCTACCATGCCCTGCTGAATACTTTCCTAAACACATATTTTATGTGTTACATATAGCTTGCTTATAGTGTGTGTGTGTGTGTGTGTGTGTGTGTGTGTGTGTGTGTGTGTATGTACAGGTCTACCTACCAGGCCACCTAGTAAGTGAATTTCTAGGGTTTCTTCTGCCTCCACCTGCCATGTCTCAACAGGAACTCTGGAACTACAAAGGCCAACAGCTCATATCCAGTCCCATAAGCACCTTGCCCACTGAGCTGTCTCCTAGCCCACAGCATGACATTTTGACAGATCTGATGAGGTGATTATGATCAAAATATTTACATGTCCATCATTGTGTCGATAGGCTTTCCTTTGCTGTACAGGAGATCAACATAAAAAGAAGAAAATCGCCATTCCCGTTTTGGTTTCAGTTGCTACTGTCCTTACTGGACCAAATGGTCAGGTCGCTTTGGGGACTGTGGACAACAGGAACAAGTGATGAAGCCAAGAGACTCAGCACATGGCAGCCATGAAGACAGCTTCTCCCACTCCTTCAGAGAGACGCCCTCAGCTACCTGAGACCACCTGCTAGAATACCAACCACCCCACCTCACCCCCCACCCCACCCCTCTCACCCCACCCCCTCACCCCCACCCCACCACCTCACCCCCCACCCCACCACCTCACACCCCACCCCACCACCTCACCCCCCACCCCACCCCCTCACCCCCCACCCCACCCCACACCCCCACCCACCCCCCTCACCCCCACCCACCCCCTCACCCCACCCCACCCCCTCACCCCACCCCCCCCCTCACCCCCACCCCACCCTCACCCCCCACCCCACCCCCTCACACCCCACCCCACCCCCTCACATCCCACCGCCACCCCCTCACCCCCTCACACCCCACCCCCTCACACCCACCCACCACCTCACACCCCACCCCACCACCTCACACCCCACCCCACCACCTCACACCCCCCCACCACCTCACACCCCACCCCCTCACACCCCACCCCACCACCTCACACCCCTACCCACACCTCCACACCCCACCACCTCACACCCACCCCTCACACCCCTACCCCACCACCTCACACCCCTACCCCACACTTCACACCCCTACCCCACCTCCTCACACCCCACCCCCCTCACACCCCACCCCACCCCCTCACACCCCACCCCACCCCTCACACCCCACCCCACCCCCTCACACCCCACCACCCCCTCACACCCACCCCAACCCCTCACACCTCCACCCCACCACCTCACACCCCACCCCACCCCCTCACATCCCACCCCACCCCTCACACCTCCCCACCCCTCACACCCCACCCACCCCCCTCACACCCCACCCCACCCACCTCACACCCCACCCCACCCCCTCACATCCCACCCCACCCCCACCCACCCCACCCCCCTCACCCCCACCCCCTCACACCCCACCCCACCCACCTCACACCCCTACCCCACCACCTCACACCCCTACCCCACCTCCTCACACCCCACCCACCCCCTCACACCCACCCCCCCCTCACACCCCACCCCACCCCCTCACACCCACCCCACCCCACACCCTCCTCACACCTCACCCCACCTCCTCACACCCCACTGCCTCACACCCCACCCCACCAACTCATCCCCCTATCCCACCACCCACAATCTACTTCATCACACCCATTCAGGACACCCACCCCATCACCACATGTAGTCAGATTTTACTTTGAGCCACAGGCTCCCAAATAATGACACAGAGATTTCTTATTAATTATAAAAGCTCAGCCTATAGTTTAGGCTTGCTCCTAACTAGCTCTTATGACATAAAATAACCCATTTCTATTAATCTACGTTCTATCCTGTGACATTACCTCTCTTCCATCTTGCTCCTACAAATAGGCATACACTCACATTCATGTAATTAAAGTTTTCTAAAGAAAATAAACTACAAAATTCACCAGAGTGATAGAAAATAACACAGTCAGCATGACCCACCTTGTATGGCTGGTGTAGATACCAACAACATTCCTCTTTGGAGGAAAAGGTTACAAGCTAAGAGTTCATCGGCTTAGAAGTTCATGTAGAGACTCCGAGGAGGTCAGGGTAGTGGGGTCGGTGTAGCTGGTTTTTGTCAGCACTCCCATGGCCTCTGCATCAGCTCCTGTCTCCAGGTTCCTCTCCTGCCACTGGGAAGCTTTAAGTTGCAAACCCCCACCCCACCACCCCACCCCACCCCACCCCACCCACACTTTTGGTCATGATGTTAATCGCAGCAACAGAGAACCTGATGTGACCAAAATACATTATGCACAGGCCAAGAGAGGCAACTTAGCTAAGTTTGAGCAAGAGGAACCTCGACTCAACACTTTCAATATTTGCTTGCTGTCTAAATGCGCAGGGGGAGAGAGAAGTTTCCAGTGGTCCCGAGGAGCAAGCAGAAGCCAGCTGAAGCTGACTGGCGGCCCTAGGCTTCCAGAAGGAAATGGATTATCTTTCTTTTCCTGTGGTCCCCCCAGCCAACCCTCTCAGCCCCTCCCCACCCCACACTACCCACCCCACGCCCCCACCCTTCAGGATCCACAGGGGAACCCGGCTGTGGCTCAGAGGCCCTGCAGGCAGGTGGGGGAAACCCTGCTCTTGGCACAAGTCTCATAAAGGTTGCATGAGCAACCTCGTGACTTCCCTGTTACTGCCGTGGGATTCCTGAGGTGAATTTTTTTCTTTCCATTCAGTTTGGAAGGGCTCAGCCCAAGATGTGACAGACAATCACCGAGGGCCTCTAAATGGGGCAGTAGGCTCACCTCCCAGATGGGAAGCAAGACAGAAGATTCACCAAGAACTAGAAAGCCAACAGGGCTGGGACTGAAAGCCATGACCTTGTATTAAATGTTAGGTAAATGCTTGGACTGACCCTTATATCCTGTAGAGACCTAGTCCCTCACTGGGTGATTCTAGCTGGTGTTGGGGGAGCCTCCATCCCTGACCACGCCCCTCCCAGAGGGATTCTAGGTAGGGGCTTCACCCCTGGTCACACCCCCAGGCCCTCACTGAGGGATTTTAGGCAGGGGCTCCACCCCTGGCAGTGCCCTCTGACCATGCCCTCTGACTGCCTCTCATTGGGGGATTCTTGGAGGAGGGATGTGGCTCAATCCCTGATCAATCCCCCATCCTTTCACTGGGGGAATTCTAGATGGGGGTGGGGGGATAGGAGTCCTTACTCCTGAGCCATGCCCCAAGCCCAGTGAGAGGCATGAGGCATGGATGAATCATGAATGGGCAACACTTGCCAACTACACACCAACCTAGCTTCCATCCTCAGCACTGCAAATAACAATAATAATAATGATGATGATAATAATAATAATTAATAAAACATAATTTAACTCATTGGTACATAGACTGTTTATAAAGTTCAAAATCCTCCAGCTGTAGTTACCTGTGAATTTAATTTCCCAGTGAACTGGCTAGTTTTATGTCAACTTAACACAAGTAGAAGGAGACCCTCAACTGGGAAAATGCCCACACCAGATTGGCCTGTGGGTAAGCCACTGTTGGCATTCAGGCATCATGCTGGCCTGCCCGGTCAGCTGGCAGGATGCTTTCACCAGCACTCAGGCAAATATTTAGTCAGCCCAGAGGCCCTACAGCCACAAGTCACTAGTCATGAGCTGCATGACTACACCATGTGCTACATGCTTATATCATGCGTGGAGTGGCTGCATAAGACTCTACACTCACGCAAAGGGTCCCTTTTAAAGCAATCTCTGCCTGTCCCTCAATCTCCGCCCAGCACTCGGGAGGCAGAGGCAGGTGGATCTCTGTGACTTTAAGGCCAGCTGGACCTACAGAGTAAGTTCCAGGACAGCCAGAGCTACACAGAGAAGAAAAACCCTGTCTCAAAAAACAAAACAAAAAAAGTAGGAATTAGTCATTTGTTATATGGAGGTTCTATTCTCCTGATCATCTGATTAATGCTATATCATTGGGTGTGTTCTTGTCTGTTTATCACTCCTGAGGATTTGACTCTGCTCATTAAGTTGCTTTCTGGAGACTGTTGGTTAAATTCTATAAATATATAACACCTGAAACAGAGCAGGTTGTTAGCATATTAAATAATGTGTCTCCCTAGGCAAAACCTCATAGGAATAATCTTTTACTGATAAGGAGGCTACAAAATTATTTTTACAATAATGAAATGCAGATTAATTGTTCATTCTACAATGTTAATAACTGACAGGTTGCATTAACATGTTACTTGAGATCTGTACAAAAGAATCCTCCTTTGAAGATTTTATAAAAATACTCCATGGGTATTGCCTAAAGATACCTCTTAAAATCCTATAGAGATTACTCTTAATGCTTCTATAGATGGCTTTAAAAAGGACAGAGTTTGTGGAGCATGTTTACACACAAATTCCACATGCTCCACAAAGAAATTGTACCCATTCTGGTATATATAGCTCAAAGTAATTCAACCTATGGGCTATTTACAGACCGGAATTCCTTTACCATCTTTATTACCTAAAGACTAGCCTAGTCGGGCGTTGGTGGCGCACGCCTTTAATCCCAGCACTCAGGAGGCAGAGGCAGGCGGATCTCTGTGAGTTCGAGGACAGCCCGATGTACAGAGTAAGTTCCCAGACAGCCAGGGCTGTTATACAGAGAAACCTATCTTAAAAACAAAACCAACAGCTCTTTGGGATCTCCTGGCCTGGGGACTGCGGACAGGTCGACTTGCCCCCTGGGAACCAAGCAATCAAGACTCTGCTGACACCCCTGTGCTGGTCCCACACCCACTCATAGGAGATGTCTGCGTGCCCCAGTCAGATCAAGCCATCCAGAAGCTGCTGACATCGCTGTGCTAGTCCCACCTCCACCCACTGGGAGAGGAAGTGTCTCAGACCTGCTTGCACCCACCAGAAGAGAACCTTGGACCCATACCCACCAGGAGAGGAAGGGACTCCCCTGCACTCACTGGAAGAAGGGATGGGAAGAAGACAATATAAGAACACATTCAACAACAGAAAAACCAATATGAAGTCACCAGAGTCTAGGGACTCTACACCAGCAAGACCTGAACATCCCAACACAGATGAAGCAGAAGAGAATGACATTAAAAACAATGTCATGAGGATTATAGAGGCCCTAAAAGAGGAAATGAGAAAAATCCTTTAAAGAAATGGAAGAAAAAACAAACAAAAAATTTCAAGAAATGGAGGAAAAGACAAACCAAAAATTGCAAGAAACAATTCAAACAGTGCAAGGTTTGAAAGCTGAAATAGAGAAAAAAAAAAACACAGTCTGAGGGAATGCTGGAATTAGAAAAGCTGGGTAAATGATTGGGAACTACAGATGCAAGCATAACCAACAGAATACAAGAGATGGAAGAGAGACAGGTGTTCAAGATACACAAGGAGAAATAGATTCAATGATCAAAGAAAATCTTAAGTCCAACAAATCCCTAACACAAAATATCCAGGAAATATGGGACACTGTGAAAAAACCAAACCTAACAATAATAGGTATAGAAGAATGTGAAGAAGCCCAACTCAAAGGTGCAGAAAACATATTCAACAAAATCATAGAAGAAAACTTTCCCAACCTAAAGAAAGACATGTCAATGAAAGTACAAAAAGCTTACAGAACACCAAGTAGAGTGGACCACAAAAAAAGTCCCCTCACCACATAATAATAATCAAAACACCAAACATACAAAATAAAGAAAGAATATTAAGAGCAGCAAAGGAAAAAGGCCAAGTAACATATAAAGGCAAACATATCAGAATTATACCTGATTTCTCCATGGAAACTCTGAAAGCCAGAAAGTCCTGATTAGATAGATATTCTACAAACACTAAGAGACCAAGGATGCCAGCCCAGACTACTATACCCAGCAAAGCTTTCAATCACTATAGATGGAGAAAACAAGCTATTCTATGACAAAACCAGATTTAAACAATACCTATCCACTAGTCCAGCCCTACAAAAGTACTGGAAGGAAAACTCCAACCTAAGGAAGTTAACTACACTCACAAAAACATAGGCAAAAGATACCATTTTACCAAAAGCCAAAAGAAAAAGCAGGGTAAATCCACACACAACGCCAACAACAACAACCAATCTAAAACAAACAAGAATTAACACTCAATGCTCCTTAATTTCCCTCAATATCAATGGTCTTAACTTGTCTATAAAAGGACACAGGCTAACAGAATGGATGCGAAGACAGAATCCATCCTGCTGCTGCATAAAAGAAATAGACTTCAACTTCAAAGACAGACATTACTTCAGAGTAAAGGGTTGGGAAAAGATTTTCCAATCAAATGGACCCAAGAAACAAGCTGGTGTAGCTATCCTAATATCCAACAAATTAGACTTCAAATTAATTAATTAAAATTAATTAATTAATTAAAAAATTAATCAAAAGAGATAAAGAAGGTCATTTCATATTCATCAAGGAAAAAATCCATCAGGATGAAGTCTCAATTCTGAACATCTATGCCCCAAATACAAAGGTACCCACATTCGTAAAGAAACATTACTAAAGCTCAAATCACACATTAAACCTCACACAGTTGTAGTAGGAGACACCCCCAATCAGTTCTTAACACGATCTGTAAGGGTTTTCAGGAAATTTCACGTCCAACTCAAACCAACTGCTACTGAACACCTGCGCCAAAAGTGGTTACTACATCTGGAGTGGAAGCAGCCTGATTCATCTAGCTGAAAACATCTTTCCACATCTGGAGTAGAAGCTGACTGGCAAATATGCCAAATAGTTATCATTTGCCTCAATTGGTAACATTTTCGCTTCTTATGTAAATACAATGTTCGAGGAAGATGTTGATCTGTCACTAATTGGCCTATATGCTTTGCTAGTTGTTAGCGTGCTAATGCACACATTATCACTAACCAGAGTCCTCAGGAAATAAATTGAATTTCACCACCTGCCTACAGGACATGCAAGCTTTACTGAATGAGGTTTTAGAGACCAGACTGGCCCATGATATGTTTATGCAGCATGTAGAACAGAAGCTAGATGATAAACTCTACTCTATGTCTTATACGATACAGGCAGAGCTGTCAGAGGACCACGATGAACTAAAGAAAATATGTAGCTGACTGGAAACTCAGATAGGCTCTCTGCCCTGTAATCTGGATACGAAGATGCAAGATACCCAGGATAGGGTTAAAAAACAATTGGATAATGCCATTAAATCAATGGCTGAAAAATACAAGGGAATAGATAACAGAGTTGAATCTAAGTTTGAATGTTGCAAGATGATTTACAGAACAAAGCTGATAAATCAGAGAGATCCATCCAGTCGATTGCTGAGGCAAATCAGGACCTTGAGTCAAAACTTCAATTCGTGTACAGCAGTTTCCATGCCACCCAGATGCGAGCTAGCGACGAACATATTAAACACCTAGAAAACCATATAGAAGAGCAATAACAGCAATTTACCAATTTGCTATCATGTCTAGAATCTTTTATGATTAAGGATATTGAAACATTTCGTGAGGATATCATTACTAGACTCAAGGATCATTGGGATGACGTGGAGAAAGAATCACTCGGATCCAAAGCACCTACTCCACCCAGGTATCTCAAGTATTCTAAATTCATTATGCATACACCATTGGTCCACCCAGCAACACTGGTAGAAAAGCCACCAACTAAAAAACACTCTCAGGGTGAGGTGGCTTATGTATGGCAACCTATACAGCTGAAGGATCTTAAGCATATTAAAGAATCAGCTGTCTCATATGGTCTTCATAGTCCATACGTAAAACAGCTATTACATTCATGAGCAACCTTTAACAGGGTGACGCCCACAGATTGGGTAGCACTGGTTTCAGCTGTGCTTGAGAATTCTTGTCAAATCCAGTGGAAGTCATTAATAAGGGAGGAAGGGAAGCTTCTTGAACGTCAAGCCATTAAGGATGGTTATGATGCTCCTCTGGAAAAGATTCTGGATGAGGGTATTTATGCTGACCCACATGTTTAGGCTGAATATGATGACCATATACTGTCCCTATGCAAGAAAGCAGCACTAAATGCCTGGGAAACGACTGGAAGCTTATACCAAAATAGAACAAGGACCAACAGAACTATTTCAGGACTTCTAGACCAGTTGACCATGGTGGTAGAATTGCAAGTAACAGATCCAGCAGTAAGACATTCGATTGTGTATACAATAGCTTATGACAATGCAAACCCAATATGCAAAAGAATACTTTTGCCTTTAAAAATCAGATCAGTTCCACTAGAAGAATGAGTTTTGCATACAACCCACATTGACTATAATATGCAAGATGCTGGAGTCTAGGCAGGAGAAGCTATCCCAAGATGTTACAAAAGGCAGCAGGAGATTTAGAATTCCAGAGGTGATGACGGAAGGGCTTGGGAAGGAGAAACGCCTTCGATATAAGTACCAACAGGCCAGGGTTCATCACTACTATGAACCAGAACCTCGTATAGGAAGACCCCACTTCAGGAGACCACAAAGACATCAGGAACCTAGATGTTTCAGCTGTGGTAGAATGGGACATGTAAGGAGAAATTGTAGGCAAAGAAATTCTAACGATCCCTCACTCAAAAGGCCACTGCCTTCTGTATTGTGTAGGAGATGTGGTAAGGGCAGACACTAGACTAATGAGTGTAGATCGACCAGGGACATACAAGGGAATCCATTAAGGCTGGGAAACTCCGAAGGGAGCCTCAAGAAGGCCCCCACATCAAAAAAGGTCCGGTCGTTTCCAGTAGCAGTGGAAGACAATCTCTCACAGGACAAATAGATAGTTCTTTGTCTATTGTGAAAGATGACACTGCTATAGATGGTAGCCCAGCTAGCTCAGTCAGTAGAGCATGAGACTCTTAATCTCAGGGTCATGGGCTAATGCCCCACATTGGACACTAGGTGTAACGAGAGCCGACAATCCGTAGTCTGTGAGGTTAAGATATCTTTAATCAGATAAACACCAGCCAAACGCAAGCCAGAGCGTGCCAGGGACTGCAAGGCAGACAGGCCAGAGAGAAGGCTTCCATGTGCCTTGCAGCCCCTTAAAAACCTATTATGCGTCATCCTGACCTCACCTTGACCACATCCTGACAGGCGTGGTCAGGCACACCTGTAGCCAGCCCTTAGGAGGCATGGTTATGGTGTCTCCCTACAGAGATCTACAAGGATTACCCCAACTAACAGTCTAAGCAATAGTGGAGAGGCTTCCTTAAACGCCCTTCCCCAATAATGAGATTGATGACTACCTTATATGTCATCCTAGAGCCTGCATCCAGTAGCTGATGGAAGCAGAAGCAGACACCCACAGCTAAACACTGAGCTGAACTCCTGGAATCCAGTTGCAGAGAGGGAAAAGTAATGAGCAAAGAGGTCAAGACCAGGCTGTCGAGACCCAGAGAGGCAGCTGACCTGAACAAAGGGGAGCTCATGGACCCCAGACTGATAGCTGGGAAGCCAGCATAGGCCGACCTAGACCCGCTGAACCTGGGTGTCAGTTAGGAGACCTGGGTAATCTATGGGGCCTCTGGCAGTGAATCAGTATTTATCTCTAGTGTATGAATGGACTTTAGGAGCCGATTCCACATAGAGAGGATCTCTCTCAGCCTAGACACACAGGGGAGGGCCTAGGCCCTGCTCCAAACAATGTGGCAGACTTTGAAGATCCCCCACAGAAGACCTCACCCTCCCTGGAGAGCAGAAAACTGATTGGCTAGGGGGTTGATGGGGGGCAGGGGAGGAGAGGAGGGAGAGGGAACTGGGATTGACATGCAAAATAAGCTTGTTCCTAATTTAAATAAAATGTAAAACAACAAAAGAATGTTTAATGCAAAACAAAGGATTTTACCTTATTGGGGATTTCAATTGCTCCAAAAAAAACAAAGAGTAGAGTCTCTTAATTATTTAATATTTAAATTAAGTAAGTAGAAAATCCAGTAACAAAAAGTATAGATTTAAAAAAAATCAATTACATATTCTTAATGATTTTCAGACATTATTGGGTGGTATTAACTGTTTTTTTTTTCCTGCCATTGGACTGACTACTCAGAATTAAGTATTTTTTTTCAAATTTTGAAAGGTGACTGGGTTTAAACATTCCAATGTGCTTAACAGCTGAAGCAGAAAGGAGTTGGCCCAAGCAAAACAGAAATTTCCAGATACCTGTGTAGATCGGGTACAGCTCACAGTTGAGTATATATTGGTTATTTACCTTCTACTCATTCCTCTACTGTACTCATTATGCAAAGGGAAGACAGTATTTTAGAATGGACGTTTTTAGCCCAGACACTGAGTAAAAACTTAAAACCCTATAAAGAGAAGGTTTCTGAATTAATCATAAAGGGAAGAATAAGATTTTGCCAATTGTCAGGAATGGATCCGGCTGAGATTAATCTTTATATTATGCAGTTACAGAGGATTAATGACCAGTAAAGAGCTTGTAGCAATTTCTGAGGAGAAATCAACAACGAATGTCCCAAAAGTAAACTGCTTTAGTTTATAAAAAGAACTGAATGAATTCTTCCCCAATGAATGAAAAGAGAACCTATTTCTCAGGCTCTTGCATTTTATACTCATGCAAATAAATTAACTGGTTATAAAGCTGGAAATACAAGTAAAGTAATTCAAAAATCCATATGCTTCAGTCCAAAATCAGAGTTATATGCCATTCTAATGGTTTTATTAAACTTTAATGCATCTCTTAATATAATTACTGCTTCTCAATATGATGAAGGGGTTGTATTACATATAGAATCTGCTGAACTTATTTCTGATAATTAAGAATTAACTTTGCTATTCATGCAACTGCAACAAGCAATCAAGGACAGAAATTATCCACTATATATCACTCATATTCAGTTTCATACTGGATTACCTGGGCCATTAAAAAAAGGAATTGAAAAAAATGATCAATTTGTGATGGTAAATGTGTTGGAAGCTTCAGAGTTTCATAAAAATATGTTAATAGTAAAGGCTTAACGAAAATATTTTCCATTACCTGGCAACAAGCTAAAGAAATTATTAAAAACTGTTCTACTTGTTCTTTGTATACTTAAGTCCCTTTATCTGCAAGTAATCCTAAAGATATACAAAGACATGAAATTTGGCAAATGGATGTGTTTCATTTAACAGAATTTGAAACATTAAAATTTATTTATTATATACCATTGATACATACTCTGGATTTCAGTGGGCATCTCCTTTAAGTTCTGAAAAGGCTGCTTCTGTAATTACATGTTTATTAGAGGCAATGGCTATGATAGACATACTGAAACAAATTAAAACTGATAATGTTTCTGCTTTTGTTTCCAGTTGTAAACAGAGTTTCTGTTCTGCCTGGTGCCATGGCCGTTTAGCCCCAAATAAAGACACTGATGATTATATTAATTATAAACTGTTTAGGCAATGGCTCAGGCTTCTTATTGGATAAATCTCTCTTAATTATTAACCCATTTCTATTAATCTATGTATTTCTACATGGCCTTATCTTAACAGAGAACACCTGTTAGGTGCATCCTATCTTCCCCATAGCTACATGGTGTCTACCTAGTGGCTTCCCTCTGCCTTCCCCTCCCCAATATTCTCCTCATCTGGTAGCCTTGCCTATACTACCTGCCTGGCTACTGGCCAATCAGTGTTTTATTCATCAACCAATAAGAGAAACATATACAGAAGGACATCCTCCATCTCCAGTAAAATGAAGCAATGTTTTGTACATTGTAACATAAAACACATATAGGGATACTGTATAAACATACAGAACAAGCAATTGTTTTGCTGTTGTTGTTGTTTTTAAAGTTCAGAGTCCCTTTGAAATTCACGCAATCTCTTTTTTTATTATTTATTTTTGCTTTGTGCACACTGGTATTTTTCTGGCATGTACGTCTGTGTGAAGGTGTCAGATCCCCTGGAACTGGAGTTACAGACAGTTGTGAGCTGACATGTGGGTGCTGGGAATTGAACCTGGGTCCCCTGGAAGAGCAGCCAATGCTCTTAACCACTGAACCATTCCTCCAGGCCCCTGGAAAAGCAATTGTTGAGAGACCTAATCATACTCTAAAAGAGATGCTTATAAATCAGAAGGGGTATATGAGAACTCCCAGGGACAGATTACATAATGCTTTACTAACTTTAATTTTTTAATGTTAATGAAGCAGGGACAAGAGCTGCTGAAAGTCACTGGACTGTAGGAAAAAAAAAAACTGCTGAATTGAGTCAGCCATGTATTATAAAGATGTTGGAAACCAAGGAAACTGTTACGATGGGGCTGAGGGTATGTGTATGTTTTTGCAAATTTGTGGATACCATCAAAATTGATTTTAAAAAATTTGACATGAGCAAGAGAAGTCTCAGTCAGGCAGTGGTGGTGCACACCTTTAATCCAGCACTTGGGAGGCAGAGAGAGGCATGTGGATCTCTGTGAATTTGAGGCTACCCTGGTCTACAGAGTGAGTTCCAGCTAGAGAGAAACCTGTCTCAAAAAAAAAAAAAAAAAAACAGAGTATCAAGAGAAGTCTCTTGGATGCTTTGGCTGCTGACATGGGTGACTTGACTCAGGGGGAAAGAAGAGATACAGAAAGCCTTTGAAGTGCACTGCTGACCCTCCCACCTGGGGACAGTTTAAGAATTTGTGTGACAAGGGGGGAATATTAGTCTGATTGGCCAGAAAACTTTGAATGCTACAACTTTGTTCCTTGCTATGCTATCTGTGGTAACTGTACAGGTAACAAGACCCAACTGTACATATTGGGCCTATGTTCCTAATCCTCCAATTAACATGGGAGTAAGTTGGGGATCTATGTATATTCCTGTGGTGGTCAATAAATCTTCTTGGCTACCTGGTCCTTACAACAACTGAAGATGTGCTCAGCCTATGGAGGAGGATTAGGAAATCTTAAGTCATACTTTGGGAGTACAAGGAATTCCCATTTGTGTGAGTAACAGAATCAATATCTAAATATGACCTTTCCAAGTATGGCTATCTGTAGTTAATACTCCCCAGGATTATCATCATAAGTTTTATATGCTTCATGCATCTGGATTTAGAGGACAGGAGATTAATGCTACTAGTTCCATAAATCTACTGTCCAGTGAAATATCAGTTACCAACAAGAATCTGACTGAGTACATTGGCAACCATGTGAGAGAGAGAGAGAGCCCTGGAGTGATTATTAACATCTCCATCGATGATAATCATTAACAGAAGCCCTTATGGCTCCCCTCAAGGAAAATATTCTAACTCAGAATTAGAATGGCACAGAAATAATTCAAATGGAACTGTGGAAATTAGCTCTACTGTTAATAAACCTATTCAATGGCGTGGAGTTGAACTGTCAGGTCCTTTCCTGCAATTTGGCAATTCAGTTCGGACTAATTTGTGGAAATTACCAAGTGCCTTACTCCTTCTTAAAGCATGGGAAGAAAGCTAAACATTAAGGGTGATAAACATGCTTTATCTTTTAGACTAAATCAAAGTCTACACTTCGTTGCATGTGTGCCATCACCTTATTTGTTACTTAAAGAGCCTGTGCAGTGGCACCGGAATAATTACAGTATCACTAATGATACTGTCCTCTTAATAGCTGTGTTAATTCCAGCATGTCTTTAAAGGTAACCGCTGAATGTTTGTACAATCTTAGAACAAGGCCAGCAATCTGGATACTGAACCCCAAAAATCACCAAGAGACCCATTCTGATGCAAAAGCAGAGTCTTTTATTATTTAACGAGTAAATTGTATTAACTCACATTTTCCAACCCTCTGACATGATGGGCAGGAGTGAGAAGGGCCCAAAGGGGCCACGAGGCAGGGAATTTATTGGGTAGAACAAGGGAAGTGTCTAGGGGTAAGTAACAATCTCGGGATTGTTACACTTCTGGGCTTGGACAACCTGTCCTGAGTTGATTGGTCAACTGGTTGCTATGACCTACAGACCCTCCCAGAGCAGTTGTGATGCTCTGAATGCCACCGTTATCGTAAAGCATGTCCAGAGCCCGCCAACTAATTTCTCATTGGTTCCTTGCAATGTGGAAGGTGTCTGACCTGCAAGGTCAGAGGGCCAGAAACTCAGCAACATGTGCTGAGTCAGAGGCCTACCTCTTGCTGGGTCTTTTCTGCAGCCTGTCATGGCTGCCAAAGCAGGGGGCTGGGTGAAGGTCTGGTCCCTTCAGATACCAGTGAAGATGTCAAAACCATGGCAAGACTCTCCCTGGTGATCCTAGTGCAGAAGCTTGTTGAAAGAATACTAAGAACACATCGAGTGCTTGCACTGGTTATTGTAGTGGTTTGGGGCATTATTGCATTGACACTACTGCTACAGTGGCGGGACTGGCACTTCATAAGGAAATTCAAACTGCTGAGTTCATTAGAGACTGGCATAAGCATTCTATAGACCTGTGGACTCAACAAAATAAAATAGGTAGTGAGACAGTTAATGAAAGAGCTGATCTGAAAACAAGCTGTTATCCTACTGGGAGATCAGTTAGAACTATTGAAGGAACAGATAAAACTAACGTGTGATTGGAATGTTACATCCCTATTGTAGTACATCTTTACCGTTCAGTGATAACAAGCATGACTGGGAAAAGTTTAAAATGCATTTGATGGCTCACCTTAATTCTTTCTAAATGATTTATGATTTACTGCAAGAAATTAAGGAAACTTTTTCATAAGGGTTACCTTATGAGACAGGAATGGATATTGTAGAAAGCCTTGCAGATATGCCAGCCTTGTTCAATCCTGTATATCACGTTAATGGATTTCTTGTTCTAGTGATTGTTATCCTTGTTCTAGCAGTAATAACTTTATTGGCTTTAAAATGTATTTGGGCTTATTTGCCTAAGATCATGAAACAAAACAATGGGGGAAAGGCTGTATTTACTGTAAGGCCTACATGATCTTCAACATAATTAATTATAACTTAAACAGAAGGGGGCGATTGAGAGAGAGAGTTCACAGACACCTTGCACTTGGCTTGAATTCGGGAGTGATGGCACCTAGGCTTTTGATTAAAGTCGGTGACTCTGACTCTTGTCTGAGCTCTTCCTGAAGGATCCAACTAGAAGGGTGTGAGAAAGAACCAGTGCGATGGAACACGAACCGTAGAGTTTATTACAGGGCGGGAGAGGGAGAGCGAGAGAGGGAGAGACAGAGGGAGGGTAAGAGTGAGACAGGAAGGTAAGAGTAAGAGAGGGACAGAAGAAGAGAAAGGTAAGAGAGCATAAGAGGAAGAAAAGAAGGGGAAGGGCGACCACGTGGAGGTGGTCACTTAAAAAGGGGAGCTCACCCATGAGTACTGAGACTTTACAAAGCCCCCGTAATGAGTGACTAATGAGTGACATAGTGATGATGTGGCCATGCCAGGACAACCCCGCCCGTTGTCCTGGGGTGGGATCTGTCTCTTAATGGGGTCCTTTGCACCTGTGTGTAGACTAGCTCTCCTGGAACCCTGGGCTGGCCAGGGCACTGCCTGAGTGCATTCTGCCAGGTAGCAGGGGCAGGCCAGTATAGTGCCTGAACCTTTCACGGGGCCCTTTGCAAAACCTAGTAATGAGAGAACCTGGCAAACCAGGGGTCTCCTGGCTGAGGATTGCATAGGCACATGGCTCCCTTAAACAACTCCAGATAAGAGGTTTTGATATGTGGAAATTGCTTGCTAAGGTACAAATTGTGTAACAACAAAGAGGCTTTTTGTGAAGCGACTAACAGTCAGTTCAGCAGAGGCTGGTTCACCCTGCTGCTTTTGCCAAGTGTGGAGTGGCCGTTTTTCCTCAATAGACCCTCCCAAAACAGAACACGGACAGGAGGGCCCAGCATACTGTGCACTTCGTGTAGATGGCCTTACGTGTGCAAGAATGGAGTCTGAGCAAGTTAGTAAGCAACGCTCGCCCTCTGCTCCTGCTTCAGGCCCACCTTGAGTACCTGTCTTCTCTCAGTGATGAGGAACTGTCAGGTGAAATAAACTTGTCCCTCTCCAAGTTGTTCTGGCCCTGGTGTTCATCACAGCAATAGAAACCCTTGCATGAAAACACCCCACACATTAGATGGCTTGGAGGCCCCAAATGGAGTGAAGAAATGACTTAGCAATTACAAGCTCTTGCTGTTCTTGCAGAGGGTCCATGTTAGGGTTCAAAAACCCACATCAGGCGGCTCACAACCACCTTTAAGTCCAGCTCCAACACCATGGGCATTGCACTCATATGTGCATGTGAAGGCACTAGACCCTAACCCAACCCCCAACACCCCACCTCCGTTTTGGCAGCCATGACAGGCTGCAGAAAAGATCCAGCAAGGCTTCTGACCTTGCCCGACCTCCTAATCACTAGGAAGCAGTAGGAAGCCAGATTCCGCCTTGTAGCACGGAACCAATCAGAAGTTAGCTGGCAGGCTGTGGATGTGCTTTAAGGTAACAGTAGAATGCAAAGCATAGCAACCACCCTGGGAGGGCCTATAGGCCATAGCAATCAGTTGACCAATCAACACAGATCAGGTTGCCCAAGCCCGGAAGTGCACCAATCCTGAGACTGTTGGGTGCCCCTAGATACTCCCCTTGCTCTGCCCCAATAAAATCCCTTCCTCTCGGTTCCACCACAGAGGTACTGAATTAATACAGTTAACTCGTTAATAAAAGACTCTGCTTTTGCATCGGATTGGGTCTCTTGGTGATTTTGGGATTCAGAATTTGGGCTCAACACACACACACACACACACACACACACACACACACACACACACAATTAAAGTTTTTTTTTAATTGTTATGGAGGTTAGGGATCTGAAACAAGGTGTCAGGGAGGCCACATTCCCTCTGAAGGTTAGAGGAGAGAGTCACTCTGTCCTTTCGGATGGTAGCTGCAATCTGCTTAGCTCGTCACAAGTCCCTACTTCACTCCACATGTGTACATGTGTGCGACACAGGGTACACTCCATGTGGGGGCAGGAGGTGGACACCAGGGGTTTTCCTCCACCGCCCTCCATCCAGGACTCCCACTGAGCCTGGAGCTCTCCATTTCAGCTAGGCTGGATGCTGAGCTGCTCAGGGTCCTCCTGTCTCTGCCTCCCAGCAGGCTGCGGTAACCTGCAGGCACTGCTGTACCCCATTTTCAGGGATCAAACTGAGGGGTTCTTGTGCTTGCTTAACAAGGCGCTTGCCATCTCCCCAGCACCCTTCATATTTTTTTTTATTTTTTTTTATTAGTTCAAGTTGGGAACAAGCTTGTTTCACATGTAAATCCCTTCTCCCTCTCCCTCCCCTAACCCCTATCCCTCCTCCCCCCACCGACCTACCCCCCCACCCCATCCACCCTCCACTCCCCAGGCAGGGTAGTGCCCTCAACAGGGGCTCTGCAAAGTCCACCAAATCTTCCTGGGCTGGGCCTGGGCCCTTCCCCATGTGTCCAGGGCCAGAGTGTAACCCTTCACGTGGGATGGGCTCTCAAAGTCCCTTCTTACACTAGGGAAAAATACTAATCCACCACCAGAGGCTCCCTGGAGTGCAGAGGCCTCCTTATTGACATCCATGTTCAGGGGTCTGGATCAGTCCTGTACTGGCCTCCCAGACAGTATCTGGGGTCGATGTGTTCCCCCTTGTTCAGGCCAGCTGTTTCTGTGGGTTTCACCAGCCTGGTACTGACCCCTTTGGTCTTCATTCCTCCCTCTCTGCAACTAAGTTCCAGAGTCCAGCTCAGTGTATATCTGTGGATGTCTGTCTCTGCTTCCATCAGCCACTAGATGAGGGCTCTAGGATGGCATAAAGAGAAGTCATCAATCTCATTTTAGGGGAAGGGCTTTTAGGTTATCCTCTCCACCATTGCCTGGATTGTCAGATCTTGTCATCCTTGTAGGTCTCTGGAGATCTCCCTAGTTCCAGATCTCTTCTCGGACCTATAGTGGCTCCTTCTGATATGGTATCTCTCATTCTGCTCTCTCTCCTCTATTCTTCCCCCAACTCAGTATTTCTGCTCCTCCATTTCCTCTCCTCTACTCCTCTTCTCCTACTCTTATTGTGGCAGCTCCTTCTCCCCTACCCTCATGCTCCCAATTAGCTCAGGACATCATGCCACTTCCCATTCCTGGGGTCCATTTATCCCCTAGAGTCCTTCATGTTTCCTAGTTTCTTTGGTGAAAAGAAATCCCTTCATATTTTTCAAAGGTTTGTTTTATTTATGTATATGGGGAGACTGTGTGAACATGAGTGCAGGTGCCCATGGAAACCAGAGATACCTAATTCTCCTGGAACTGGGATTTCAGACCATTCTAAACCACATGACACGGGTTCTAGGAACTGAGTCCTCTGGAAGGGACTCAGTCTTAACCACCAAGACATCTCTCTGGCCCCATGTAAATCTGACTATATCTGAAATTCAGGGGCCACTTGCCGACAAGTTCCCCCCAAAACAGGATATGACGATGGTGGTGGCCTCTAAGCTGGGTCAGCTTAGACCTGTTTCAGAGGCAACGTCTTCCTGATGTCCCTTCCTCTAGTGAAAGTCTCAACTTCAGGAGACCTTGAGTTGGTAGATGTGTCCAGCATCGTATAGAACAATATGGAATCCAGGTTCAATGGGTTTGAATGAAGAACACACGGCTCTCTTGGAGTGCCCACCCCGGGGATGCCTAGAGGAAGGGACTCCAGGGATGGACAGAAGAGATACAAGCCCCAGGCCTGCCAGGGTGGGGTGGCTGCTGCCCAGCTCAGCCCCCTCTCTCTAGGGGGTGTTTCCATGCTTCTTTGCTGGCTCTAAGTGAACTCTCAGCTACTCTGTGTGTGCTGCACTGGGGTCGATCCTGTTTTTCTGATGCAATGGCCACAGGAATGGCCACAGAAAGAAGAGGGGTCTCACAGCCCCTCCCCCATCCATGACGAACCTTGCTGGGCCATCTTGTGCTAATAACCACAGCTGCAGGGAGTGCATCAGCTCTGTCTCCTTTCAAATCGGGTCATGTTCTCCGCTTCCAGGGGACATAACTGAGGGAGACAGTAGCTACTGAATATGCCAGCCCTCAGGACAAAGTCAGGGGTGGTGACTCACACCTGAGGTCAGAAGGATGAGTCAGAGGCCAGCCTGGGCTACAAGTTCCACACCTGCCTGGGCTACTTGAGATGCAGGCCACTCTGGGCAACATGACAAGTTCTAGGCTAACCTGGGCTATATATAATGAGTTTCAATGCGGGATGTATATAACGGCCCACATGCTACAGTTGTGTCCAAATATCTGGGGGAGCGCGCGGGATCCCTGAATGCAGACGCTTGCTGATTTCCTAGCAACCCAGCCCAGTACTGAACCACTAATAGATGCTCAGTAAATGGTTTGCTGAATAAATGAATGAATGAATGAATGAATGAATGAATGAACACCAGGCAGGAACAGCAGGGGCTGGGTACAGAATGTTCTGTGCTTGAGGTACAGGCTGGGGTGCAAGATGGCACAGGGTGGGTGCCACAAGTTCCAGGGGATTTCCCTACAGATGTGAAGCGGCTCAGTTCTTCCCCTACATCGGACATCCCCGGGGTTCAAAGGGCAGGTCAAGACAGGCAGAAGCCACAAAAGCTCAGCTGAAGAGGCTGTAGCTTCCGGATGCCTTCTGGCCGTTGCCATCAGAGGATGCAGCACCGGCCGGCAGGGGTGGCCGAGGAAGGTCGCCCTTGCCCTTGGGTGCTGCCACGCCCGGGCTGGGCCACCGTCCTGCGCTTTAGCTGCCTGTTGCTGCTCGGAATTGTGATTTGCTGTTTGATCTTCTGTAGCCAGTTATGGAGGCAGAAGCAGACGCAGCTGAAACCGATTAAGGTGAGAGCAGAGAAGGGGAAGGAGGGGAGGGAAGCGCTCAGGTATTCTGGAGGGGACCGGACAGGCTCGGGCAGGATGCACTTGAAGGATGTGCAAGAGCGCAATCCAGGACACGGAAAAAGAGGCAAAATCGGAACGAAATGGGTCGAGAAGAGGAAGATGAAACAGACAGAAAACGGAGAAGCCGAGCAGGGAAGCCAGGCCGGTCTCAGCTGCCTGGGAGCACACGGGGGATCCCGAGCTGGGAAAGACGGAGCCTTGAGCCTCTGAGATGACTTGGCCCGGCCCAGGCGTTCCCCACCACACCCCGGACTGATGTAGACGCTGCTGGGGTCCTCACGAAGCTAGTGGGGGGAGGGGATCGGAGCTTCCCGGGGCTGAAAGGTCCCTCAAGTGGTGAAAAGGATGGCCTGAGTCCCCACCTCCACCCCCGGTTCCAGGAAAACAAACCAGTAATTTTTTTTTTTTTCAGCGATCTCGTTACTGCAACTTCTCATGGGCCTGGATAAGACTTTACAACGGGCGGGCGCGGGGGAGGGGGGGGCGGGGAATCGCAAATTAGGCCGGTGAGAATGCAGGAAGGTGGGAATGCAGGATGGGCGGCAGCAAGCAAGCACGCGGGATCTCTCAAACCCTGGGCACTCATGTCCTTTCTCTGTTTTCCCCAGGCGCACGTAGCTGAGTTACAGCTGAATCTCACAGGTAAGGCTGAAAATCCGGGGGGTGGGGGGGGTGGAAGGTGGGAACAGAAAAGAAAGAGGGAGGAACATAGGAAGGGAGTGGCCCCTGGCTCAACTTGAGTTAGTGAAACCTGCGCCCAGCACCCGGGAGGCCCTGAGTTCCATCGTCAGCAACACATGGAGCAAGCTGCTGGTCCACACTTGTCATCCCAGCATTTGGGCAACAGAGGCAGGAAAGAGGATTAGGAGCTCAAGGTCATCCGCTGCTACTTTGGGAGTTTGAAGCCAGTCTGAGTTAGAGAGAGAGAGAGAGAGAGAGAGAGAGAGAGAGAGAGAGAGAGAGAGAGAGAGAGAGAGAGAGAGAGAGAGAGAGAGAGAGAGAGAGAGAGAGAGAGAGAGAGAGAGAGAGAGAGAGAGACGCTGGAGAGAGAGCAGTATGGGATGTTACTCAGCCGTTACAACGCTGCCTGGCTCACAAGGCCCTGGCTTCCAGCTCAGCACCACATAAACCAGGTATGGTGGTGCACACCTTTCATCCCAGTATAGGGAAGGTACAAGCAGAATACCCAGGAATTCAAGGCCATTGAGTTCAAGGCCAGTTTGGACTATAAGAGATTTTTGTCTCAAAAAAAAAAAAAAATGAGAAAGGAAAAAAGAAAGAGGAGAGAAGATGTAAATGGAGACAGAGAGGCTAGAGTAAGATGGGGACTCCTGATCCCAGGAACATACCACCCCACTCGTCCTCACTTTCCTCACGAAGCTCGGACACAACACAAGCAGCTACAGTGATGGAGCTACTCACATCCCTTTGTTTTCTCCACAAGTGGTGTTCATGTCTTTGAGCAGGCTGCATCTCAGTGAAAAGTGTGATGAGGAGTGGGGTGGGGGGAGTGGCTCAGGCATGCAGCCCCTGCCTAGAATCCCCCAGTGAGGGGCTAGGGGTGTGGTCACGGTGAAGCCCCTGTCTAGAATCCCCCAGTGAGGGGCTGGGGGTGTGGTCATGGTGGAACTCCTGCCTAGAATCCCCCAGTGAAGGGGTTCAGGGTGTGGTCATGGTGGAACCCCTGCCTAGAATCCCCCAGTGAGGGGCTGTGGATATTGCCTAGCAGCAGAGTACTTTCAAAACATACAGGGAGATTCTGGGTTCCTTGACACTCCTACAAACAAGCCAAGGAAAACACAAGTGCTGAAAACTAGGCAAAGAGAATTAAGCCAAAGTGGTCCTTGTGGCTTGCTAGGATTGGATCTGTCCTTCCAAGTGAGGCCCTATAGGGTATGGTGATGCACATCTGCCATGCAAGCACTCAGGGGGCTGAGGCAGGGGCATCGCAAGTTCTGGGCCAGCTCAGGCTACAAGCAAGATTTTGTCTCAAAATTTAAAAACTTCTAATACTAGCATTAGTCTACCTTGGACATCAGTACTAATAACCAACTAGCCATAGCGTTAATAAATCTATCCTGTCTGGGCATGCTGGCACCCTTGTCATTCTAGGACTATGTGGTCTGAGGCAGGGACACTGTGAATTTGAGGGTATCCTTTACAGCAAGATCCCACCTCAAAATCAATACCTAATTAAAGGGATTCTCTCTCTCTCTCTCTCTCTCTCTCTCTCTCTCTCTGTGTGTGTGTGTGTGTGTGTGTGTGTGTGTGTCCCCAAGTTAGCTGCTCTGATTGGCAATTGGGTCAACAGTCATTACTTTTATCATTGCTGAAACAAAATAACAAAACCAAATAACAATCAAAAGCAACTTAAGGGGGAAAAAAGGGCTTCTGCCAGCTAGACTCGAGACTGAAGCTGTAGTCCATCATGGAGGGGAAGGCTGAGACCAACAGATCCTGTCAGAAAGCAGAGAGACAAGTGTTGAGTACTTTCTTGTGTGTATTCAGTCCAGGGACCCACCTCCCATATCACAGTGCCTACCACCTTCAGGGTGTCTTCCCACCTCAGTGAACATCATCTAGACAACTGGTGACAGATTCATTTCCAAATGACTCTGGGCCTCAGCTGACAATCCAGTGAGCCATCACAAAGATAGTTAACAAGGGACTTTTGTTCTTCATCTTGGTAGAGGGTGTAACATGTGTCCAGTCCATGTCCAGTTTCTTCTTGCCCAGGAAACATGACCATGCTGGCCAAACCCTTGTGGTCCTCTGAACTGAGCCAAGGGTATCACTGAAGATGGAGCAGATGATGGGACTGGGATTTGATGGGACATAGAGGCAGCTCCCAGGCATCAGAGCAGCAGAGGGGAGGAGGGACAACAGAGCCCTAGGCGTTCCCTGCATCAACCATGTCTCTCTGACTCTCTTCCTCTTCTTCTGTCCATCTGTCTTTCCGTACAGGTATAGTTGCATCTCTCTGACATGTGTGTTCAATCTCCCTGTCTCCATCCTATTTTTGCATCTCTCTCTCTCTGCATCTCTCATTCTCTCTCCATCTCTATCCTCCTTTCTCCATCTCTCTGCCTCCCCCAGCACCCTGGTTGCCCATTCACCCCTCTCTTGTTTCTTTTCCTCCCTCCCTTTAAGTCCCTCACCTCTCCCCCTCCACATCTCCACATCAGTGCCCTGTTCTAAATCCCACCGGCCGCCTAACCTCCATTCTCATTCTCTTCACCTTCTGCCCACCCGCAGGTCCTCGGAAAGACCCCACACTGCGCTGGGCAGCCGGCCCAGCCTTGGGAAGATCCTTCACTCATGGACCAGGGTTGGAGAAGGGGCAGCTGTATATCCATCGTGAGGGCATCTACAGGCTGCATATCCAAGTGACACTGGCCAACTGCTCTTCCGCATACAGCACCATTCAGCACAGGGCCACCGTGGCCGTGGGCATCTGCTCCCCCGCCGCCCACAGCATCAGCCTATTGCGTCTGCCCTTTGGACAGAGCTGCACCGTGGCATCCCAACGCCTGACTCATCTGGCCGTCGGGGACGTCCTCTGCACCAACCTTACCCTGCCTCTGCTGCCTTCCCGCAATTCTGAGGAGACTTTCTTTGGCATTCACTGGGTATATCCTTGACCACAACTCCTGGATGGTTTGTGGGACTTTTACAATTTTTTTTATTTTGTTAATAATAAGTTTTATTAATTGCAATTTCTACATATTTATAAATGTATAATACACATATCTGTCTGCTGACACTTCCTTCCATCTCCCCGTCCCATCCCCACCCCATCTCCCTCCCAGCCTCACTGCCTTTTTCAAATTTTACTTTTTGTTATTATTATTCTTCTTACGAACTCCCTGAACACTGTGGAGGAGCCCTGTGCAGATGTTGTCTGCTTCAGGGTGGGGAGGGAGCAAAGACCCCTGTGATAGGTCACGGCTAGCTAGGCCCCGCCTCCAGAGTCCAAGTGTTCCAAAATACTGCCACTAGCTGGGGACCTGGAGCTTTTTCCTATGACATGAGAATAAACCATCCAGTTCTCAAGAGGGAAGGATGGAATAGGGAGGGAACACGAAGCCAAAGCAAGGAAAACCCAGCAGTGCAGACTTCACTCCCTGTGCTTCATGCCTGCCCTGAGGAGACATGGAAGACATCTCTCCCAGGTGTGTGCTGCTTTCTGGGCTCGGCACTGGCAGTTCGCTTGCAAGATGACCTGGTTTTTGTTTTGAGGCAAGTTCTCTTCGGGAACCGGAACCGGAGCCCAATAGGAACCAGAACGGGAAGCTTACCCATTCAGCTAGACTAGGCTGGCTGGTGAGCTTCCTTGGTTCCTCCTGTCTCCACCCCACCGACCCCCTCCACACACACACACAGGAATTACAGACAGGCACCATCACACACGAATTGACAAGGCTTCTGGACCCAGGTCTGCCCAGACCCTCTACTGTAGGGAGCCGTCCCTGCATTCTCCATTACAAGATGGCACCTGCATCCGGCAGGCACCCAATGGTAAACAAGTTAGTGCGCAGGCGCTGGGTAACTTTCCATCCCTTGGTCTCTGCCTCTCCCGTGGCGTCATATGGTCCGATGAGCTGCAGCCAGTCATATGGTCCGATGAGCCAGTCATGGGGTGACACATCCGAGGCGGCGGTTGCCAGCCTATATAAGGGATGGGTTTTTGGGAGTTCGGGGTCTCCGCTCTGTAAGCTTATGCTCTCCCTCTCAAGATGCATTAAAGCTTTACTATAGAAGGATCCTGAGTGTGCCGCGTCGTTCTTGCTGGCGAGACGGTAGCGCGGGACACTCTACTTCTTGGTCCTATCCAGCAGGCTGTTCAGTTCCAATGTGCGGATTCTGGGAACATGTTCATTTAGACAGTAGCAAATATTCACTACTGGGAACGGTGAGCGGGTTACAGGGAAACCCTGAGTTCCCTGCTGTGCTCCAATAGTCTAAACCATAAGAGGATGTGTTCTACCCTGAAATAAAAATGACCTCAGTGGAAACAAACTGTGACAGGAAAAGGGCTCTGACTTTCAAAGTTTGAGCACTGGGGGGTTAATAAAGCCAAAGATTCTAGCGGGGAATCTCCAGAGTCCACACAAGATGATGTCAACAGGTACAGCCTTGAAACTTCCCCTTCAGTGACACCCAAGTGTGTAGGAACTTGATTTATGATACTAGTAAGAAAAAGCCGACAGACCAACAACGCAGCCTGGGAATATTACTCAACCATAAAGAGGAATAGCATTCAGAGACACCTGGTTCCAAACCAAACTCAGTAGGATACAGGCTGCTGGCCTTTTCACAGGAGTCCAGATCCACACAGACAAGAATCGGGTCAAGATGCTGGAAATGAGGGTGCTTTGTGAGTGGAGATGGGGTGTCAATGGCTCTCTGTCTATAGAAATGCAGCCACTGGGTTGTATGCTTTGGCTACATGGTATTTTTTGTTACAATGGTATTATTTTATGTGACCTGGATTTCATCAAAATAAAAATAGATGATAAAATCAAAAAGGAGTTTAAATTTGCCAATCTCCACTCCCACTAAATAGGGATCCTAAGGAGGGGGCTGAGTCCAGAGCCACAGCTTCCATGCAAACATCCAGGCCTGGGGATTTGAACCTGTAGTGACAGCTCTGGGGGAGATACAAAGTTTCTCTACATAGCTCTGCCTGTCCTGGAACTCACTCTGTATTCCAGGCTGGCCTCCAACTCACAAGAGACCTGCCTGCCTTTATCTCCCGAGTGCTGACATTAACAGTATGCTCCACCATGCCCGAACTAAGTGGCTAAGTCTTTAAACTGGGTTTTTCAGAAGCTGACCCTCTGTGTGCCTCACCATAGAAGACA
The DNA here is from genome assembly GCF_003668045.3 of Cricetulus griseus. NCBI lineage: Eukaryota > Metazoa > Chordata > Mammalia > Rodentia > Cricetidae > Cricetulus > Cricetulus griseus. Next base: position 96,391,654 of record NC_048598.1, read on the forward strand.
AACACAGCCCAGGGTTTTGTCCCACACCCTTTCGGCTACTGAAGAGCACATCATGGCTTTTGTGCCTTCCCGAGACAGTACACACCTTTACATGCACGTGACCGAAGAGCTGTCTTTGATGGGTAGGGTTTTATTTTTTGGTTTTCTCTTGCATAAATATTGTCTATTTGGAGTATTGCTTTCTGCCATGCTGGGGGATGAGGCTGAGTACCTCAGCTCACAAGGCCAGCGCTACAGAAGCTCACCCAAACAGCCCCACACCTCCATTTTACTTATTAGTCTCCGTGTCATTCAAAGTTTTTGTTACCTCCCTCCCCTCCTTCCTCCCTTTCCCTCCTCCTTTTCCTCCCCTCCTCCCTTCCCTCCCCTCCTCCCTCCCTTCCCCTCTCCCTCCCTTTCTTTGTTTGCATTTTCTTCTCTTCTTTCTCTTACTTTCATTCTCTCATCTCTCACTTTTTTTTTCTTTTTAAGACAGGGTTTCACTATGAAACTCAGGTTGGCTTCAAACTCTCAGCCATCCTCCTGCCTCAGCTTTACAAGTGCTGGAATGGCAGGCATGTGCTACCACAAACGGCTGTCCTTTGCTTCTTTCCCTTCTCTTTCTCCCACGTTCAGTTTTCATTGATAAACTTGAGTCCAACCTTCTGTGTAACCAACTATATGTGATTAAATAGAGAACTTCTGAATGCTTACTCTGCTGAGAGATTTTGCCAATGACTCGTCCTGAAGAACTCCTAGCCCCAGCATCCTCCAGGAGACTGCGCAGCTGTTTCCTCTGGCTCTTTTGATTAATGCAGAAGGGATTCCTGAGCCGAGATTCCCAGAGGAAAACACAGGCAGCTGCCTGCCTGCCTGCCTGCCCGCTCATCAGAACCACCTCACTAGGGAGAGGTGGGATGTTGCAGGCCCTACACCAAATGATCTTGAGCTACCCGTAGCTCCCTCAATAGCCCCTCACTGCCCGTCTGAGTGTGTGTCCTGACACCCTTGTGACTAATAGGGAAACCTTTTGGCATGTTTAATTAACATACACTAGCTTTCCACTAAAATAATGGCAGACAAACAGACCCGTCAGAAAGAATCTGACAACTACAGCATAGATTTCCCCATCACCTTACAGGCTCTTCTCATCTGAATATTTTAAAGGGCGCTTGATTTATTGTTATCTTTATTTCAATAACCATAGAAATGCCTCGTACTCCTTTCCATGTTGGAACACGGTATTTAGTGTTGCCAGACCATGGTTACTCATATTGGGCTCTAAAATGAACCATCTCTTGCTCCTTTTGCAGTCCAGTCATCTCTGATGATGAAGTTGAGATCTCCTGCTGGTCAGTTTTGCCCACAAAGCATAAGATGAAGGCACACACTTCCATGTCCTTTGGTGCCTATTCTTTAGGAGAAATCTCATTAGTGGGTTTCTGGATCTGGGAGTTTTCACATGGCTGACTGGATGCTTATTAGCATGTTGGCTTCTAAAATATTGACAGAAAGCTCCCTCTTGTGAGTGTGAATGAGTGCTGAGAACCATGTAAAATGAGACTCACCGGGCCAATAATATGGCACCTTGGGTAAAGTGCCCGCTGCCAAGCCTGTTTGATCTCCAGGACCCACAGGTGGTAGGAGAGAACTGACTCCTGCAAGTTGTCCTCTGACTTTCATACACTGGCTGTGGCTCACACATATATATGCAAAAGCACACAAATTAAAATATGCCAAGAGCGCTGGCTACAGCCGGCCAGGCAATGGTGGCACAGGCCTTTAATCTCAGCACTTAGGAGGCAGAGGCAGGTGGATCTCCATGAGTTTGACGCTAGTGTGGTCTATAGAGTAAGTTCCAAGACAGTCAGAGCTACACAGAGAAACCCTGTCTTGAACAACAACAAAAAGTAAATAAATAAATAAATAAATAAATAAAAATAAAAACCAGCACCCACATGGCAGCTCAACTATCTGTAACTCCAGTTCTAGGGTATTCATCACCCTTCACTGGTCTCCTCTGGCACCCATAACACACATGATATATAGACATCTCTGCAGGCAAAACACTTAATCTTTTTTTAAAAATGTAATAATTTTAAATTGTTAGATGTGAAAGCCAGGCAGTGGTGGCGCACACCTTTAATCCTAGTACTCAGGAAGCAGAGGCAAGCGATCTCTGTGGGTTTGAGGCCAGCCTGGTCTGCAAAGCCTCTCAGAGAAATCCTGCCTTGAAAAAATTTTTTTAAAAAAGTTAGATGAGCAGTGTTGCATGTGTGCACATTCACGTGGGACACAGGTTAATCTTGAGTCTCTTTTCTCAGGCATCGACACTTGTTTATTTGAGGCAAGGGTCTCACTGTCCTGAAGCCCTCTAAGAATGCAAGACCATCTGACCAGGCAGTCCCAGGGCCCTTCAGTCATCTCCTGCCAGCGCTGAGGTCCTAACACCCCCACTTTAAAAAAAAAAAAAGATTATCTTTATTTATTATGTATACAACATTCTGCTTCCATGTATATCTGCACACCAGAAGAGGGCACCAGATCTCATAACGGATGGTTGTGAGCCACCATGTGGTTGCTGGGAATCGAACTCAGGACCTCTGGAAGAGCAGCCAGTGTTCCTAACCTCTGAGCTGTCTCTCTAGCCCCCGACACCCTACTTTTTATGTGGGTGCTGAGAATGAGCCTCGGGTCCTTGTCCCTGTATTATATGGACGGAAATACCCCCAGGGCCCTAGGTGTATGAGTGCCGGGAAATTGGTGCATCTCCCCTCGGGATGCTGGCAGAGTTGATGCCAGCTCTCTCTATTCTGTTTCTGGAAGTCTGTGAGTATAAAACCGGGCATCATGACACACCTGTCCTCCCAAAAGTCCCAGGAAGCTGAGGCAGGAGGCTTGCAAGTCTGAGGCCAGTCATGGCTACATAGTGTGGTCTTATCTCAAAAAACAGACAAAGTTGGGATGGGGGGGGGATGAAGGGGATATGAGGAAGGAGAGAGGGAAAGAGCAGAAGAGTGGAGGGAAGGCGGAAGGGACCAGTGAGCATCTCTGTTACTCTCCACTGTTTGACTGGGTATTATTTACACAACAGAACAGTTACACACATGTGCTTTCGAAACTCAGGGTCTGGGACACAAACACTGAAAAACAGTCACTTCTGCTCAGCTGACTGTTTTTGCCTGCCTGCGTGTTTCTCTTTCTATGGAAATGGTATCAACAGATATTATTATCACTGCTACTGAGAAAAGTTGCCATGGCCTCGGTCGAGGCCTCGGACTGAGTCACAGATACAGAACTGAAACTTGTGAACAGCATCCCCCACAACCCATGGGGCTCCTGGGAATCCAGCCTTCTTAGTTTCCACATTTAGGGAACAATATGCAGTGTGAATCCATCAAGTCTGCATGCCCCATCAACAGATTCACCAGAGCTGAAAATCCAGGGTCTTATTACGACATGTTCTTACACCGGATCACTGAACTTGGCTCTCATTCACCCCCACAATGTGCTCTTGATCCCCTCCCTCCAGATTCCTGCCCTCGTCCACAAAATATCCTTCTGCCCACAAGTCATGGATTCATATATTTCTCCATCCAAATGCTTTACACTGGAGGAAAGGGTGGCATTTGTCCGAGTCTAACTATGTCTTTGACTGCCTTGTCTTAACATAATAGCCTCCATTTCCATATGTCTTCATGAAAATGACATGGTATGATTCTTTTTTAAAAGCATGTAATTCATTTGTTATTGGTGTGTGTGTGGTTGTAGCAGCACATGGGGGTCAGAGGACAAATGGGAAAATCAGATCCCTCCGTCCACCACGCAGGTCCCAGGGCAAGAACTCAGGTTTCACCTGCTGGGCCCTCTTGATGCCCAACCTACACCTTTTCTTAGCCAAGGCTGGCCTTAACTACATTGTTTACAGTTCAGTAATACAGTTTCATTTTGTGCAGTATGTATATAGAGCAAATTTTCTTTCTTGAAGACTTATTTATGTATGTGTCCCTGTGGTTTTCAATATGTGAGGTCTGTCTCCTGCAGCTGGAGTTATAGACAGTTGGGAGCACCCTGTGGGTACAGGGATCTAATCCATGTACTCTGTAAAAGCATCGGGTGTTATAACCCCTGAACCATAGTCCAGCCTCTTTTGACCTTTTTTAGGGTCACCCCCCACAGGTATGAGTTGAAAGCCCTTTGTGGTTTTGGTAAGCACTTTCTGCCGTTGCATTCTCAGTGCCCGTCTCTGGCACTTACGAAACACATGGAAGCTGGGTGGTGGTGGCTCACACCTTTAATCCCAGCACTCTGGAGGCAGAGGCAGGTGGCTCTCTGAGTTTGAGGCCAACCTGGTCTACAAAGCAAGTTCTAAGACTCCTGGGGCTACACAGAGACACTCTGTCTTGAAAAATCAAAAACTAAAAACAGAAAGAAAGAAAGAAAGAAAGAAAGAAAGAAAGAAAGAAAGAAAGAAAGAAAGAAAGAAAGAAGAAAGAGGGAGGGAGGGAGGGAGGAGGAGGGAGGGAGGGAGGGAGGGAGGGAAAGGAGGGAAAGACTGAACCTCTCACCAAGGGAAGGAGTGGGCATCCAGCGTGACTACAAGCCAGAGCAGCATCTCTGGGGATCACAGTCCTCAGAGCCCAAAACTAGGACTGTGGTGTGACCTCAGCATGTAAGTGCTGCAGACACCTGCACAGGGTGCTCACTCCATACAATAGCCAGGGCTCAAGCCAGCCTAGGTACTCAGCAACAGATGAGCCATAGGGAGAACACAGAGGCCAGGCTGGAGAGGCAGCTCAGTGGTAAGTTCCCTTGCCCTGCAAACACAGGGCCTGAGATGGGATCTATAGTACATATGTAAAACGCCAGGGATGATGAAGAGGAGCCAGAGAAAAGAGGATCTCTGTGGTGCTGGGGCCAGCCAGCCTAACCGAAAAACAGTGGGCTCCAGGCTCAACGAAATAAGGTGGAGAGCAACAGGGACTACACCAGACATCCTCCTCTGACCTCTTCATGAGCACACACTGGAGTGCACGCGCGCGCGCACACACACACACACACACACACACACACACAGAGAGAGAGAGAGAGAGAGAGAGAGAGAGAGAGAGAGAGAGAGAGAGAGAGAGAGAGAGATTTGGTTTTTTGAGACATGGTTTCTCTGTGGCTTTGGAATCTGTCCTGAAACTAGCTCTTGTAGACCAGGCTGGTCTCAAACTCACAGAGATCCACCTGCCTCTGCCTCCCGAGTGCGGGGATTAAAGGTATACACCACCACTGCACATCAAAAATTTAATGTGTTAGAATGGCCCACAGATGTAGGCATAAATTTCTGACCCACCAGCCAGCTCCAAAATAACCACACAAAGATTTTATTAATTATAAAAACTCAGCCAATAGCTTATGCTTGTTACTAACTTGTTCCAACAGCTTAAATTAACCCATTTTTATCAATCTATGTGTTGTCGAGTGGCATTTACCTGCCCTTTGGTTTGTCTTGCCTCCTCTCCATCTAGCTAGCAAATCTGCCCTTCTTCTTCTTCACTCTGTTGGCTCTCCTTCCTATACCTCTTCCTGCCTAGCAATTGGCCATTTAGCTCTTTATTAAACCAATGTGAGAAACACATATTCACAATATACAAAAAAGGTTGTTCTACATTTCTCCCTTTTGTCTAATTAAAAAACATTTTAACTTTACCTAATAAAACTATATACAATAAAAACAGGTATCAAGCAAGAATTACAGCTACAATATTCAGTCCATTTGTGTTTGACAAATTTAGAGAAAATGTTACCAATCTTATCTTTATGAGTCTAAAGTTTTATACCTAATTTATTTTTTAATCATAACTAAAGAAAACTATAAGTCTGACTACTTAGATTTTAACTCTGTCAAAGACCCCAGGAGGGTGAAATGTTACCTAGTGATAGGGACATATGACTACCTGGACAGTCACCCAAAGTTTCTCTGTAATACTGGCCTAGAGTATAAGGCAGACTTTTCTGTGAAGCAGAAATTTTTAAAGGACTATCCTACCTTGTCTTGGCAAAGATCAGCAGTCACTTTTTTGTGTGTCCTGTTTGTCCAATTGGGACAGTGTCAACACTTGAGGCAATGGCAGTTTCTTGCCCAAATATCTAACTGTTACCATAAAGAAAGAAAACTCCATTGTTCTTTTTTGAAGTAAACTGGTGCTGTCAGGAGCAGATGTGTTTCACTGTCATGAAAAGCCATATGTTATTAAAACAATTTAAATGTCATATTCTGTAAAGGTCTTTAAAATGTTTGAAGAGCATCTATCTATAAAAACAGTTTTAACCTTGAAAACATACATAACATGACTACAAGTTTGATTATTATAGATGACTAACTACTAACTTGTATTTTTAATTATACATTACATTTTTAAGTGAGTTACATAAGTACAATACCCCAAACAAGAGTAGAAACATACATACAGTACAACAAAACTTTAAATTTGTATCAATAAACCAAAATTCCTATCAATGTAAAATATTTGAGGTTGCTGGGTATGGCAGAGCATGCCTTTAATCCCAGCAGTCGGGAAACAAGAGGCAGGCAGATCTCAGTGAGTTCAAAGCCAGCCTGATCTACAAATCGAGTTCCAGGATATCCAGGACTGTTACACGGAGAAACCCTGTCTCAAAAAAAATTTTTTTGAGGTTAATAGTTGTTCAAAAGTAGACTCAACAAGCCACCCTTTTATCTTGTCATTTTTTTAAAGGTTTTATTTATTTATTATGTATACAACATTCTGCTTCCATGTTTATCTGCACACAAGAAGAGGGCACCAGATCTCATAAGGGATGGTTGTGAGCCACCATGTGGGTGCTGGGAACAGAACTCAGGACCTCTGGAAGAGCAGTCAGTGCTCTTAACCTCTGAGCCATCTCTCTGGCCCTATCTCGTCATTTCTATATGATATGCCCCTTTATGTTTAGAATCTTTGACTCTAACTCCTTTGTTTAGTTTTTTGCTAACCATGACCAATAACAACTTGGAACTAACCTCCCTAAATGATGGCAAACTTCCATAACATACCAAATAACCAAAACCCACCTATTGGAAATGTGGGAATCATGTTTTTGACTGCTGTCTGTTGTCTTGGGGTGCTGATATCTGTGGGGGATCCTGAGAAAATCAGGGTAATGGTCAAGTCCTGGCTGGAGGAGTCTGTGAAACTGGACAGTCTCAGCCTTGTAGCTGTTCTAGATGTAGAACTCTAAAGAAACTGCAACAGGGGTACTCTGAGAGACTGGATTACCTGGGTCATTCATTTTCATTGGTGTCTGATCGTCTTGCTCTGAAAATACACAAAATTTTAAATGTAACATATATATCTGCATTAATACAAGAGTAGACTGTATGTTGTACCCAAGTCAGCCAAAGATGATGTCTTTTGTTTTGTTTGAGCAGGTAAAATATATGTTACACGTTTTATAGTCTACCTAGGTTTATTTCTTTATGTTTGTAGCCAGGTCTTCCCCCAGTCAAACCTGATCCTCTTCAACCCTGAATGAACGCACAGCCTTTCATTTTCTGTGGGAACAAAAGCACAACCCCTTCCCCAAAGCAACACACCGTTTGACTTCCATTTTGAAGTCAAGACACTTTTAAAGCATATAGGTTGGTTTAATTTAGCAATTTCTATAATCCAGTGTATCTTGGGAACTATTGCTTGTTCATCAACAATCAAAAAATTTAAAGTAAATACACCATACAGAATCCAGACTCCCTGTGAGTTCCCATCTCTATGTGGATTATTCTTTTTATTATTCTTTTGCTTTTTTCTTTAAAGACGTCATTATTTTAAGACTACTTTTATAACTGTCTACACATTTCCTGCTGTCCTTTGCAAGCCTGTGGGTGTTTTTAAACAGACTGCAACTTGTGTGGAAGTTTCTTCCATCTGAATCTGTCTTTAATGGGCATGTGTAGTGTTCTCTGGCCGCATGAGACAAATCTTAAACTGCTATGTCATCCACTGGTGCAGCTCAGCTTTGCACATGGTGTTGGCAGCTGGCTCCACCCCTCTCTGTTCACTGAAAGCCTACCCTCATAGTAGAGGTACTGGCAGTAGCCACGTTTATTGCCCCATCTTGAGGCAGTTTCTGGGTCCACGCTGTTGTAGATGTGTTACGATAAATCTTTCCGCCATAAGCTGCCCGAGCCCCACTGCCACATGTGCGCTCTACGCCAGCCGCCCACCTGAGTTAGGGCCCAAATTAATGCACATAGAGACTTGTATTAGGTTCAAATGCTGCTTGGCCAATGACTAGGATTTCTCATCTGTTAGCTCAGTCTTAATTATCATAAATCTATATATTTTACAAGACTTATCATTGGATGCCTTATTGGTGTCCCTCCTTGCCGGTGGCTCACATCTTGCTGCTGGAGGAGGTGAAGGGGGAAAGGGACCCTTCTTGTTTCTCCTTGCTCTATATGAGTCTCCTTGCTATGTCACTTCCAGCCTGGAACACCACTTCTCTACTACATTTCCCAGAATCCTCTTTGAATCCTAGTCCTGTCTAAATTGCTGTTTCATTGGCCAAACAGTATTTTATTTATCATCCAGTCAGACAAACACACAGAAGAACTTCCCCCATCATCTCCTCTTTTCTGTCTAAATAAAAATGATAACTTATCTTTTATAATAACCGAAGCAAACTATAACCATAACTATCTGTCTTCAATTCTATCAAAGACCACAGAAGGATAATATATAAACCCTAGAATGACAGACTCATTTCGATACCTGGACAGTCACCCAAGTTCCTCTGTAACATTGGGGCATCTATCTTCAGCCCATAGGCCACAGTGTGTCTGGCACAATTCTTCATTTCAACAGGAACCCTTTAGTACTGTCTTGTTTTGTAAGTTCAGCAGTCACTTTCTTGTGGGTCCTGCATGTCCAGTTTATACAGCAACAAACAGTCCAGGCAAGAGCTATTTCCTGCCCAAATGGCTAATCTTGCCATGTTGAAAGCAAACTCCATAATGAGTTTCTTCGATGCCCATCCTCCTTTCTGAAGTAATTGGTGTGCCAGGAGCCGTTGTGTTTCAGTGCCAAGAAAAATCCTAAACCATTTAAATGCCATATTTCTGAAGGTCTTTGAAAGGTTTGAAAAAATACTTAACCATCTCAAATACATCTTTATATCCAGAAAACCTAACTAACCTAATTATAAGTTTTGAATATCATAGGCGATTATATAACCTGTATTTAATTATGCATATCATTTTTAAAGATCTGTATAAACACAATACCTAAACAAGAGGAGACATATACCTATCACAAAATTGACCTTAAAGTTGTATCAATAAATGAAAATCCATACCAATGCAAAGTATTCATTCCTATATCCTATTCCCCTTTTTTTTCTTTAAAAAGAGATTGACTATGCTCATTATCATTTATAACCAACCCCATTTAAATAAAAACAAACATTTATAAACTATATGGGGGGTTAATTTAGCAATTTCTATAATCCAGTCTATATCTATAATCCAATCTATATCTCGGGAACCATTGCTTATTCATCAGCAATCAAAAATTTAAAGTAAATACACCATACAGAATCCAGACTCCCTGTGTAGTTCCCATCTCTATATGGATTATTCTTTTTATTATTCTTTTGCTTTTTTCTTTAAAGACTTCATTATTTTAAGACTACTTTTATAACTGTCTACACATTTCCTGCTATCCTTTGCAAGCCTGTGTGCGTTTTTAAACAGACTACAACTTGTGTGGAAGTTTCTTCCATTTGAATCTGTCTTTAATGGGCATGTGTAGTTCTCTGTTCTCTGGCTGCATGAGACAAATCTTAAACTGCTATGTCATCCACTGGTGCAGTTCAGCTTTGCACATGGTGTTGGCAGCTGGCTCCACCCCTCTTTGTTCACTGAAAACCTACCCTCATAGCAGAGGTACTGGCAGTAGCCACGTTTATTGCCCCATCTTGAGGCAGTTTCTGGGTCCATGCTGTTGTAGACGTTTTCTACCTAGACTCATATCACCAAGTAATGCACGTATGCTCATAAACCCCATTTAAGTGTGAAGCATCAGGGCCTCTTAAAAGAGCCACACCTCTGAATGCTGCTAGCACGTAGCATACTGAAGAGAGTGTGGTCACCAGGAAGCTGTTTTTGACTCTGTGTTGTGAACTTTTTTTAAAGCTTTTTTAGGTCTTATGTGAAAAATATACTTGCCCCACATTGGTTACCATTTGTAGGCATAATTTTCTGTCCCAGCAGCCAACTCTCAAATAACCACATGGAGACTTTTTATTAATTACAAAAGCTGATAGCTTAGGCTTATTACTAAATAGTTCCCTTTTTAATTCATTTTATATACCAAACACAGTTTGCCACTCCCGATATCCTCCACCTCTCCACCAACCCACCTCCCATCCACTCCTCAGAAAGAGTAAGATATCCCATGGAAAGTCAACAAAACCTGGCAATCAAGTTAAGGCAGGACCAAGACCCTCCCCCCTGCATCAAGGCTGAGCAAGGCATCCCACCATATGGATTGGGCTCCAAAAACCAGCTCATACACTAGGGGTAGATGCTAGCCCCACTGCCAGGAACCCCACAAAGAGACCAAGCCACACAACTGTCACCCACATGCAGAGGATCCAGTTTGGTCCCACACAGGCTCCTCAGCTGTCAGTCCAGAGTCTGTGAGCTCTCATGAGCTCTGGTCAGCTATCTCTGTGGATTGCCTCATCCTGATCTCGATCCCCCCCACACCTTGCTCATATATTCCCTCCTCCCTCTCTTTGACTGGACTCCCAGAGCTCAGCCTGGTGCTTGGCTGTAGATCTCTGCATCTGCTTCCATCAGTCACTGGATGAAGGTTCTATGATGACAATTAGAGCAGTCACCAATCTGATTACAGGAGAAGGCCAGTTTAGGCACCCTCTCCACTGTAGCTAAGAGTTGTAGTTGGGGTCATCCTTGTGGATTCCTGGGAATTTCCCTAGCACCAGATTTCTACTCAACCCCATAATGGCTCCCTCTATCAAGATAATATCTTTCATTGCTCTCTCCATCCCCCCCCCAATTCAAACATTCCATTCCCTCAGGTTCCTATCGCCCATCTCTTCCCCTGCCCTCTACCCCCAGTTTACCCAGAAGATCTTATCTATTTCCCCTTCCTAGGGTGATCCATGTGTCCCTCTTAGGATCCTCCCTGTCACCTAGATTCTCTGGGGCTGTGGATTGTAGCCTGGTTATCCTTTGCTTACTATCTAGTATGCACTTATGAGCGAGCACACATTATATTTGTCTTTCTGGGCCTGGGTTACCTATGAATGATTTTTTTCCAGTTCCATCCATTTGCCTATAAATTTCATGATTTTTCTACAGGTGAATAATACTTCATTGTGTAAATGTACCATTATTTTCTTTAACCATTCTTTGGGTGAGGAGCATCTAGGTTGTTTCCATGTTCTGGCTATTACAAACAATACTGCTGTAAACATAGTTGAGCAAGTGTCTGAATGAGCATCCTTTGGGTATATACCCACGAGTGGTATTGCTGGGTCTTCAGGTACATTGATTCTGTATTTCCTGAAAAATAGCCATATTGATTTTCAAAGTGACTGACCAAGTTTTCACTCCCACCAGCAATATGGGAGTGTTCCCCTTACTCCATATCCTCTCCAACATAAGCTTTAATCAGTGTTTTTCATCTGAGTCATTTGAATAGATGTAAGATGGTATCGCAGAGTAGTTTTGATTTGAATTTCCCTATGACTAAGGATGTTGATCATTTCCTTAAATGTCTTTCAGACATTTGAGATTCTTCCGTTGAGAATTCTCTGTTTATATCTGCATTCCACTTTTTAATTGGAGTATTTGGTTTTTTTTATTTCTAGTTTCTTGAGTTCTTTATATATTTTAAAGATCAGCCCTCTGTCAGATGGGGGTTAGTGAAGATATTTTCCCATTCTGTAGGATGTTGTTTTGACTTACTTTTTTTTGGTTTTTCAAGACAGGGTTTCTCTGTGTAGCTTTGGAGCCTATCCTGGCACTCGCTCTGGAGACCAGGCTGGCCTCGAACTCACAGAGATCCACCTGCCTCTACCTCAGAGTGCAAGGATTAAAGGCATGTGCCACCAACGCCCGGCCTCGTTTTGACTTACTTACCATGTCCTTTGCCTTACAGAAGATTCTCAGTTTCAGGGGCTCCCATTTGATTGTTTTTTTGCTGATTGTTTTTCTCGGTGTCTGTGCTACTGGTATTATATTTAGGAAGTAGTCTCCTAGGCCAATGCGTTCAAGGTTACTTCCCAATTTCTCTTCTAACATGTTCAGTGTAACTGGATTTATGTTGAGGTCTTTGATTCACTTGGACTTGAGTTTTGTGTATGGGAAAAGTAGATGTGGATCTATTTGCATTCTTCTACATGTCGACATTCAGTTCTGCCAACAACAGTTGTTGAAGATGCTTTCTTTTTCCATTGTACAATTATGGCTTTTTTCAAAACTCAGGTGTTCACAGCTGTATGTATTAATGTTAGGGTCTTCAGTTTGAATCCATTGATGCACTGATGCCAATACCAAGCTGTTTCTATTGCTATAGCTCTATAGTAGAGCTTGAAGTCAGGGATGGTGATGCCTTTTATGGAAATTCCTTTATTGTACAGGATTCTTGCAGCTATTCTGGGCTTTTTTTATGGTTGGGAGACTTTTAATGATTGTCTCTATTTCCTTAGGGGTTATAGGTCTGTTTCAATTGTTTATCTGGTCTCAATTAATTTTGGTAAGTAGCACCTATCCAGAAAATTGTTCATTTCTTTGACATTTTACAATTTTGTGGAGCACAGGTTTTTGAAGTATGACCTGATGATTCTTTGGATTTCATCGGTGTCTGTTGTTATGTCCCCCCTTTTCATTTCTGATTTTGTTCATTTGGATATTCTCTCTCTTGGTGAGTTTGGACAAGGGTTTGTCTATCTTGTTGATTTTCTTGAAGAACCAACTCTTTGTTTTATTGATTCTTTGTATTGTTCTCTTTGTTTCTACTTTATTGATTTCAGCCCTCATTTGATCATTTCCTGGTGTCTACTCCACCTGGGTAAGTTTGCTTATTTTTTGTTCTAGAGCTCGCAGATGCGCTGTTGATAGTGTGCGATTTCTCCAAATGCTTTATATAGGCACTTAATATGAACATTCCTCTTAGCTCTGCTTTCATAGCACCCCATAAGTTTGGTTATGTTGTACATTCATTTTCATTGGATTTTAGGAAGTCTTTAATTTCTTTCTTTATTTCTTCCTTGACCCAGTGGTGACTCAGGTATTGAAGATACAATAGAGGAAATAGATTCACCAGTCAAAATATTAAATTCTACAAAGTCTTAATACAAAATATCCAGGAAATCTGAAACACCATGAAAAGACCAAACATTCAAGTTGAGTGTTATTCTGTCTCCATGAGTTTGTAGGCTTTCCGAAATTTGTGTTATTGTTGTATTGTAACTTTAAGCCATGGTGATCCAATAAGATACAGGGGTTTATTCCATTTTTTGTATCTATTGAGATTTGCTTTGTGACCAAGTATATAGAGGTTCCATGAGGTGCCGAGAAAAATTCTTTTGTGCTTTCGTGGAATGTTCTATAGATGTCTGTTAAGCCCATTTGAAACATAAGCATCTGTTAGTTTCCTTATTTCTCTGTTAAGTTTCTGTCTGGAAGACCTATCCATTGGTGAGAGTGGGGTGTTGAATTCTCCCACTACTAGTGTGTGGGGTTTGATGTCTATTTGGTTAGGTATTAGGATAGCTACATCAGCTTGTTTCTTAGGTCCATCTGATTGGAAAATATTTTCCCAACACATTACTCTGAGGTAGTCTGTCTTTGAGGTTAAGGTGTGTTTCTTGTATGCAGCATAAGGACAGTTCCTGTTTTCATATCCATTCTGTTAGCCTATGTCCATTGATATTAAGGGATATTAATGACCAGTGACTATTAATTCTGTCATTTTTTGGTTTTGGTGGTGGTGGTGGTAGTGTATGTATGTGTTTCCCTTCTTTGGGATTTGCTGGTGTGGGATTATCTATTGCCTTTGTTTTTGTGGATGCAGCTAACTTCCTTAGGTTGACGCTTTCCTTCTAGTACTTTCTGTAAGGGTGGGTTTGTGGATAAGTATTGTTTACATCTGATTTTGTCATGGAATATCTTATTTTCTCCACCTGTGGTGATTGAAAGTTTTGCTGGGTAGAGTAGTCTGGGCTGGCATTCCTGGTCTCAGTGTCTGCATAACATCTGTCTAGGACCTTCTGATTTTCAGAGTCTCCATTAGGAAGTCAGGCATTATTCTGATGGGTCTGATTTTATATGTTATTTGGCCTTTTTCCTTTGCAGCACTTAATATTATTTCTTTATTCTTTATTTTTAGTGTCTCAATTATTATGTAGCAAGGGGACTTTTGGGGGCATCCAGTCTATTTGGTGTTGTGTAAGCTTCTTGTATCATCATAGGCATGTCCTTCTTTAGGTTGGGAAAGTTTTCTTCTATGATTTTGTTGAATATATGTTCTGTGCCTTTGAGCTGGTTTTCTTCTTCTATCCCTATTATTCTTGGGTTTGGTTTTTCATGGTGTTTCAGATTTCCTGGATATTTTGTATTAAGACTTTGTAGAATTTAATATTTTGACTGGTGAATCTATTTCCTCTATTGTATCTTCAATACCTGAGATTCTCTCTTCCATCTTTTGTATTCTTTAGTTATGCTTGCATCTGTAGTTCCTGTTTATTTACCTAGATTTTCCATTTCCAGAATTCCCTCAGTTTGTGCTTTCTTTATTGCCTTTATTTTAATTTTCAAGTCTTTAATGTTTCCTCCCCTGTTTGATTGGTTTTTTTTTCTTGACTTTAAGGGATTTATTGATTTCTTTCATCTTTTCTTTGTCTTTTCCTTGATTTCTTTAAGGGAATTTTTCATTTCCTCATTAAGGTCCTCTAGCATCTTCATAAAGTTATTTTTAAGGTTGCTTTCTTCTGATTCATCTGCATTGGGATGTTCATGTCTTGCTGTTGTAGAACTACTAGGTTATGGTGATGCCAGAATGTGCCAGGTGTTGTTGAATGTATTTTTACACTGCTGTCTACCTATCTCTTCCTCCAGTCAGTGCTGCTGATGCATGGGGATGGTTGACTGGGGGAGGATGATGGGGTCTGTTGGTTTAAGGATCAGAGTGAAACTTGTAGGTTTTAGAGTCCAGTGGGTGGCTGTAACAAAACTTCTAATAAGTCTTAATAATAAAAGACTGGAGTCAGATATAGGGAGAAATGCTGAGAGATCAGAGAGAAGGAGGAAGCCACCTTTACCTCACAAGCTTCCCAGCAGAAAAGAGAAAGAGTTCCTGTTTCCTCCCTCCTATATTCCTTTCTCCTCCCAGCCATCTCACTTCCTGTCTATCTGTACAGACCTCTAGGCCTCTATGGTTATCTAGTGGCAAGCTTCGCCCTCTGATCTCCAGACAAGCTTTATTTGTACAAACAGGAGTGGTGGGGTGGCCTGCCCACAGGAGTCTTACCTGCTGACCAGTTTCTGGTGCTGCATGGGAGGGGGGTGGGCATGGATGTGCCCCCAGGGCCTGGGGCCTAGAGACCAGGGTTGTCCCACCAGGAGACCACTCACTCATCTCTTTCTCCAATCCATGCAGGTAGTGCCTGTGCCTCGGGGCCACTGATGCTGAGGGGGAATGGTTGGCTGGGGGGGAGGGATAATAGTTCCATGGACTGGGGACACTAACTAGTTCTTACAATTAAATAAACCCATTTCTGTCTATCTACAAGTTGTCATAGGACCCGTGGCACTACCTGTCCTCTTGTATGTCTGCTCCCTCTCCATCCGGCTGGTGACACTGCCCTTCTTTTTCCCAGAGTTCTCTCTGTCTGGATCTCCTGCCTAGTTACTGGCCATTTAGCTCTTTATGAAACCAATGAGATCAACACATCTTCACAGTGCACAAGAAGTTTGTTCCACAACATTCAGAATCAACTGAGAAACTGAACCCACAAACAGATGCCGTGTGCTCTGAGCTAGGTCCTCTGCATATGTTATGGTTGTGTAGCCTGGTGCTCCTGTGGGAGTCCTCACAGTCGGGGTGCCAGTATGTCTAACTATTTTTTGGGGACCTTTTTCCTCCTACTGAATTACCTCGCCCACTGGTGATACGAGGGTTTGTGCCCAGTCTTACTATACTTGTTAGGCCATGTTCAGAGGACATCCCTGAGAGTCCTGCTTTTTTTTTTTGGGGGGGGGGACAGAGGAGTTGATCTGGGGGGAGTGTGGAGGTGGGGAGAGGGAGTGAGAGGAGGGGATACTGTGGTCAGTGTAATGTATAAGAGAAGAATAAAAGTTAAAAAATAAAGAAAAGAAAATGTGTTATAACTGCACAATGCACACACAATTAAAAAGTGCAATAAATATACATATATATATATGTGTAATTTTAAACAGAAAATGTGATACACACAGTGGGTTTTATTCATATGTGTCCTAATTAGGTTTCTGTTGTGGTGATAAAACATTGGGAAAAACAAATTAGGGGAAGAAAGGATTATTTCAGTTTACAGCTTACATGAAGGGATGTCAGGGCGGGATCCTGGAAGCAGGAGCTAATGCAGAGGCCATGGAGGACAGCTGCTTACAGTCCTGTGCCTCATGGCTTCCTCAGCCTGCTTTCTTAGAGAACCCAGGACCGGGCAGCCCAGGGGTGGTAATGCCCACAGTGGGTGGGGCCCTCCCTAGCATGGGTGGGGCCCTCCCTAGCATCCATCAGCCATCCATCAAGAAAATGCAGCACAGGCTTACCTATGGGCCATTCCGATGAGGACAACTTCTCAGTCCAGGTTCTTTCCTCACAGGTGGCTCCTGCTTGTGTCAAATTTGACACAAAGCAAACCAGCACAATATGTAACAAAAAACGAAATTATGCCATTTGCAAGGAAATGAATAGAACTGGAAGCCCTCGAGTGAGGTGAAATGAACCCCACTCAGAAAAGTGTCCCACCTGTGGAACCCAGATTACATGTAGCATGTACACAATATACACATGAGACCCCCAACATAGATGGGGTGCCCAAGAGTGGCCAAAAACAGCAGGGACAGAGAGCCAAACAAAGGGGTTCATCCATTGAACAAAATGCCATGAGGATAGGCTAATAAAATTGTTTAGCTAAATTAAAAGGTAAAAATACAAAAAGAATATGCAATAAAATGTTAAGTAAGTGACTACATAAATACATAATAAATGATAAAAAGAGATAAGTGACATACATAAATAAATGATAAGAAGAGGTATCTAGTCAGGCTTCTTTGAGCCTTTTGAAGTGGTTCATTTGGGGTTTGCTATTGAGTTGTATGGGTTCCTTATGTGTTTTGTACATTAGCCATGTGTCAGGCATTCTGTCCCAGGCTGTCTCCTCTTTTCCTAGAGGCTATCTGCTCACTGTGTCATTCCATCCAACAGGCAGAAGCCTTTCTGTTTAATGAGAACTCGAATTTCTAAATGTACCTTTGTTGCCTGTGTTTTGGTATCAACTTTAAAAAAAAAACTCACTGGTGAGACTAAAACTGAAAAATCTTTGCCAGAGAGATGTGTGACCCAGTGAAGCACTTCCACCAAGCCTGAGCAGAGTTCGAGCTCCAGGACCCAATGACAGAAGGAGGGATGGATCCCCACAAGTTGTCCTCTGACCTCGACATACGCCGTAACACCTGCAAGTGAAAGTATGCACATGAGCAAGTACACACAAACACACACACCGAATAAATAAGGAAAGCATAATTTGTAGCCGGGTGGTGGTAGCGCACGCCTTTAATCCCAGCACTTGGGAGGCAGAGGCGGGTGGATCTCTATGAGTTCGAGGCCAGCCTGGTCTACAAGAGCTAGTTCCAGGTAGGAGGCAGAAGCAGGTGGATCTCTGAGTTCTAGATCAACCTGAACTACAGAGTAGGCCTGTAGGAAAAAAGGGATGTTTTTCTCATATTTCTTCTAATACTTATACAAATTCGTGTCTCACATTTAAGCCTGTATCCCTTTTGAGTTCAGTCTGTACATATACAGATTCGAGGAGAGGATCTGTCTCATTCTACAGCAGGTGGATATCCAGTTTCTCAGCATTTATGGATAAAACCATTTCTCATTATTGAAAGTCAATTGATGATACCTTGTGTGTTTCCTTTGGGGTCTCAAATCCATTCCATTGATATATGTGTCTGAGTGACAGACAGATGTGGGGGAGGATAGACAGACAGAAATAAAGACAGATGGAGATAAAGATGGATGGATGGATGGACGGATGGACAGACAGACAGACGGATGGATGGATGGACTGCCATTACCCTGTAAGCCAGTCAGGGCTCACACTTACCACCCTACTTTCATAAGTGAACTTCCAGGTTCCACCTATGTTTTCTGATTGATTTATCTTGGTTTTGTTTGTTTACTTGGTTGGTGGTTGTATTTTTGAGACAAGGTCTCTTGTAGTCCAGGCTGGCCGCTGACTTGATATTTGGCCCAACATGACCTTTCTACCCTGCTCCCGGGAGCTAGGGTGCAGGTGCCATCCCCAGGGCCCAGGTTGTGTGATTACTTTCATTTCTGTTTGTTTCCACCCTTGAGTTTCTCGCTCCTTGTTAGCTGTGGAGTTTCTGCAGAAACCCCTGCTACTCATATTTGTTCCCAATTCTGCCTGTCTTGACCCTCACAGTCCAAGGTCTTCCCAAGATATTAGTATCACCAGTGACCTCACAGGGTCCTCCGATCCACCGTCTAAAACCCCCTCAGAGCTCCAGACCCTCAAACTTCCCCCAAACTCCCCACAGCCACTTCTGTGCACCATGGATTTGTTTTTCTCCTTTCCTCTCTCCTTCCAACCTTTTCATCCATTTCTTCTGTTTATGGTCAACAGCCATCTCTGACACTGTCCCCTCCCCGTGCACACAGCCCTCCAGGATTTTCCAGTAACTTCTAGGGAGATCCCATGGCTAGAAGGAGAATGGCTCTCCTCCATGGGATTGAAGAGAGCTGATCATATCCACTAGTGATCACTTTCTTCCTCCTGTGTCTCCTTCTCCTATCTTCCCACCCCTCCTCTCATCTTCCATCCCTTCCTCAGACACCTCATCTGCTTCATTTCCTTCACCTCCTCCCCCAGCCCCTCCCCCACCTCGTCTACCTCCATCCTCTCCTCATCCTTTCATGAGCACCACTACATGGGTTGTGGTTCCAGAATGAATGAAAAAGAGAAAGTGGGCTGAGCACCTCTGCTCCCTGACTGAGGGTGCTTTGTAACCAGATACCACATGCCTTTCCCACCCTGGTGGACCCTGTGCCTGCACACCCTGATCCAACATCAGTCCTTCCTTGAGTTGCTTTAGTCTGCCATCTGGTCATACCAGTGAGAAAAGTGATACCTGCCACCACTTCATCTGGTAACATCTTCCACAGTTAACAATGAATACTGGTGTTTCTGACTCCCATGTGACACTTCTCCAAAGAAATCCAACCAGGAACTTGGGGTGACAGCGAATGTGTGGGAACCAGTCTTGAGAGGCAGAGCCCTTCTCCTTTGGGAAATGACACAGACTCTATAGAGTCAAAATGGAATTGAGTTAAAGGCCACCCCATTTCCTACTAAATTTTTCTCTGTGGATTGGGAGAAAGCCCAAAGCTCACCATAGATACAATGACACCTCTAAGTTTCACACTTTCAGAGCAGAAGCCAGTTTGAACCAACATGGGAGGTTTTTGTCATCAGCCTCGTTCCAGTTCCTCAATGCAATGCAACAGGTGTTGAACATCTGCCTACACTAACGGCACCCTCGTGCCCATGCCTGTGTAAGGGCAGCAAGCAATAGGTCACACATGCATACACACATCTACAACGGCACAGAGGCTCCTATGCCTCTTACCCAAATCTCGGGGGAAATCCCAGGTACTCATATCCGCTTGCTCTAATCCTCGCTAGAACTCGGGGTTTCTATTGTTCTAAATGAACACCATGACTAAAAGCAGCCTGGGGAGGAAACAGTTTATTTCAGCCCACAGCTTGCAGCCCATCATCCAGGGAGGTCAGGACAGGAACTCACTCTGGGCAGGAATCTGGAGGCAGGAGCTGATACAGAAGCCATGGAGGGTGCCGCTTACTGACTTGCTCCCCATGGCTTGCTCAGCCTGCTTTCTTATAGAACCCAGGACCACCGGCCCAGGCATGGCACCACCACAGTGGGCTGGGCCCTCCCCATCAATCACTAATTAAGAAAATGCTTTCTTAAGGCCAATGTGGTTGAGGCAGTCTCTCAATCAAGTCTCTTCTCAAGTGACTCTATCCTGTGTCAAGTTGATGTTAAAATCTAGTCAGGACACCTAGGGAACCAGTTTGGGGGCAACACACTGAATCCCATTTAGGGCTTTGTGTCTTTCATTTTCTCCTTCCTGTCTCACACTAATTACACATCTATACTTTGACTCATGCTTCCGGATGGCCCCGTACAGTATGGACGCAGTGTCTGCCTCGTAGAAAGCCTCTCCTGGGTCTCCACTGAGCACAGCATGCTCCCAGGCAGTCTCAACTGGACACAGGTCACAGGGGAGCCACACAGACATAGGCCAAGTGTTCTAAGGGAGGGACACCTGCCCGTGGACACTTTGGTATAGTTAACCTGATAGAATAAAACATCTAGGACCAGGCATGGTCCACACCTTTAATGCTAGCAGTTGAAAGGCAGAGACAGGCAGATCTCTACAAATTTGAGGCTTCCCTGGTCTACAGAGTTCCAAGACAACCTTGGCTATACAGAGAAACCCTGTCTCAAAAGACAAAAAAAAAATATTAAATTTTAAAAAAAGTGCCAGGCCGGGCGGCGGTGGCGCATAACTTTAATCCGAGCACTTGGGAGGCAGAGGCAGGTGGATCTCTGTGAGTTCGAGATCAGCCTGGTCTACAAGAGCTAGTTCCAGAACAGCCTCCAAAACCACAGAGAAACCCTGTGTCGAAAAAACAAAAAAAAAAAAAAAAAGGTGTCAGGGCTGAGGAGAGGGTTCAACAGTTAAGACCACCTGCTCTTCCAGAGGACCTGGATTCAATTCCCAGCACCCACATGGCAGCTCACAACTGTCTGGAACTACAGTTCCAGGGGATCGGACACACTCACACAGACTTGCATCCTCACACAGGCAAAACACCAATATACATAAAATAAAAATAAGTTAATTAAAAAAAACAGGATGATCCTGCAATTCAGCAAGGTCATCTGATTTTTTTTTAAAGTATCAAAATGACACACTATCACTGTCAACTGGATATGGAGTCACTGTGGAAGCACATCCTGACTCTTTTTTTTCTTTTCTTTTTGAGACAGGGTTTCTCTGTGTATCCCTGACTGTCCTAGAACTCCCTCTGTAGACAAGGCTGGCCTTGAACTCAGATATCTGCCTCCCAAATGCTGGGATTACAGGTGTGCACCGCCCAGCTAAGACTTTCTGTTTTAAATTCCTCTCACATACAATGCATTCTGACAGCAGTTTCTGCTCCCTCCACTCCTCCTCCATTTCACTTCAGAATCTGACTTTTTAAACATTATTTTAATTTCTATTTATATGGCTGTGTGTCTAGGAAGCAAAATCCTTCCTGAGTGCAGGTGGCATCATTTCTTGGGCTGGGATTCTGGACCAAGTGCCAGAACTCTCCCTTTCCTGACCACCGATGTGATGCTACATCTGCTTCCCAATTTTTCTTTTAAAGTGGCTTTGGAGGAGCTGGAGAGATGGCCCAGAGGCGAAGAGTGTGAACTGCTCTTGCAGAGGACTTGGGTTTGGTTCCCCCGCACCCATGTCAGGTGACACACATCCACGGCTAACTCCAGCTATCAGGCACTGCACTCCCGTGTACATACTCATACAATACACATAAACAAAAGTAAAAGAAGCCTTAAAACAGCATGGCCTCGACTGGCGTTGGTGGCGCACGCCTTTAATCCCAGCACTCGGGAGGCAGAGGCAGGCAGATCTCTGTGAGTTCGAGGCCAGCCTGGTCTCCAGAGCGAGTGCCGGGATAGGCTCCAAAGCTACACAGAGAAACCCTGTCTCAAAAAACCAAAAAAAAAAAAAAACTTGGCCTCAGCCAGGTGGTGGTGCTGTCTGCAGCACCATTGCCCTAGTCCTTTCTCTGAACATTTTACCACATTGATTTATGCGCACATGTGTGTGTGCGGTCAGAGAACCACTTGTGGGCATCCATTTTATCCTTCCACCATGTGAGTCCTAGGTTGGAAACTGGAGAGTTGGCTGCAAGTACCTTAACCAACTGAACCCCGCTTTGCCGGCCTTTTTCATCACTATGGCAACCTATTTTGAGGACAAAATGACTCTGGTGATCATTCAAATTTTGCAGTTCCACCGTGGTTTGTCTTTTGGGCTTGTAGGAACAGGTTTTTCAGTTTTTACATGCTGTGGGAACAACTTACCCATAAATTATGGATGATATTGGGCCAGTAAATCTAATGACAGGGAAGGGATTCAGGACCCCCAGGGCCTCCTTGCTTCACTCATTCCTTTGATATTATCCCAAATTCATTTCAGTTTATAAGGTGTAAACAATACTTTCTTGAGGTAAGGTCACATATAGCCTAAGCTGGCTTCAAACTCACTATGTAGCCGAGGATGTCCTTGAATTCCTGATCCTCCTGCCTCCACTTCCTGAGTGCTGGGGTGACAGGCAGGAGCTCTATCTTCGGACAGACACTGGTTTAATTTTTTCTCTTTTGCTCAGGGGTGGCTAGTCATCTAGCTATACTGAGGCCAAGCCATTTTTGGTGAGACAGCAAGGCTTTAAGAAAATCTGTTGAATCTGAGGAAGAAATGGAGTCTAAAGAGAAAAGGGGGAAGGGTCACAAAAAGAACTCTGCCACAGGGAGGGTTAGGCAGCTAAGAGACAGAGGACAGGGTAGCCATAGGGACAAGGTGGAATCATCAGGAACTCCCCCTCTGTTAGTATCCAGGCATCTGCTGTTGTGTCCGTGGGGTCCTGACAGGATACGCCCTCAGCTGCAGCCACAAAGAGCACCACCTGTGCACATTTACTATGTTCCCTTTTAAAAGGGTCCTGCCCACCTCCCATCCTTCTCTCTCTCTTTCTCTCCCTCTGTCTGTTCCCCTCTCTCTCTTTCTCTCCCTTTCTCCTCTCTCTTCTTTCCTCTCCCCTCTCTCCTGCTGTTCCTGTCCCTGGAGGCCTGTTTCCCCTCTTCCCTTTCCCCTCTTTATGATCCCTTTCCCTAATAAAACCCCTCTACTTAAACCCTCCTTTGGGAGGTTCCAACAGCGCAGAAAACGCCAAGGCACAGAGAAGCTGTGGGACTTAGCAGGCAGCTCCTTTGCAGAGGTCAGGAAACTGGAAAGGCATGGATGGGCCAGGAGGACACACAGAGAGAGAGAGCAGGTAGCTCCAGGGAAAGGGGACAAGGAGAGGTCACACAACCTGGATCTCCTCGTAGGCAGCTCTTAGGAGGAGGTGCTGAGAGGAGTCGTGAGGGAGCAGAGGGGGTGGGTATCACGGTGACAAGAATTTCAATCCGGGGAATCCCCAAGTGGACTGAGAGGCTTGTAAGAGGGAAATGTCCCAAATCACAGAGAGGCATCCCTTTCCTCGTGGTGTAGGCCCCACAGGGTAAGAGGAAGCTGCCTGGCACACCCGGTGACTTTTGTAGTAAAAGTAGACAAAGCAGGGAGCTCTGTTGTGAGTTTTACCCAATGGAACGGGAGAGACTGGTGGTTAGAGCAGGAAGCGGGAAAAACATCTAGAGAGGTACAAGTATCTTAGTAAGTAAAATTGCCCGGTCGTGCGTCCCCACCCGCAAAAGGTGTTATAAGGGGCGTGCGTCCTGTAGTGGGGCCCTAAAAGGCATTGTAAGGAGTATGCCCACTGCGGTGGGGCCCCAAAAGGCATAGCAGGGAGATGCCCGTGTTGCAGGCAGCCCAAAAAGGGCATAGGAGGGACAGGGTGGGTGGCTGAGGGGGGCAGAGCAGGGAGAGAGGACACTCACTGAATAGGGGAGAAGAGATGGATGGTTGCATGAGGTGGAGGAAAGAAGCAGCTGAGCGGCGGACTCTAGAATCAAATTTGGTGTGCGGCAAAAGCCAGCAGAAGCAAATGATCCATACATAT
Organism: Cricetulus griseus; assembly: GCF_003668045.3. NCBI lineage: Eukaryota > Metazoa > Chordata > Mammalia > Rodentia > Cricetidae > Cricetulus > Cricetulus griseus. The sequence goes on from NC_048598.1 coordinate 96,415,837, forward strand.
CTTTGGAGACTCAGCTTGGAAGCTTGGTTCAGAGTGGCAGAGTTCCTTGGGGAAGGGAACACATTTAAACAATCCCCGAGGTTTGGGCACCAGATAAATGAAAAAGAGAAATAAAAAGGAAAGGGAAGGACCTGACTACTCTTATGTGTGGTGGAGAAGAAAGCTTATTGCACATAAAAGGGAAGCATAGGCAGTCATGGACATCTGGGCGAGTGCAGAGTGGACTTGACCCTGAGCCATGTCAGGAGGGAGGAGGTGAAGAGAGCTTAACCAGGTACAAACGTGCAAAAGAGGGGCAGGTAACCAAAAAGTCTGCATTATATATGGAAGAGGCTCTGGGCGAAGGGCAGAGTTCAGGGCAGAGGGCCGGGTGTGCCAGCCATACCCTGTAACAGGTAGGAACTGAGGGATTCTGGGTGAACTGATCAGCCATTTGTCCCTGGTCTAAAACTTCATAGATAGGACCATGAGTTCCCAGACAGTTGGGAAGCTGTCCCAGAAGTTAGATCTGGGGATGAGGAGATGGCTCAGTGGGTAAGAGTAACTGCTCTACAGCCATGAGGCCATGTGTTCGAATCCTCAGCATACGTGCAAAAAGCCAGGCATGGCTGCATGCGCCTGTAACCCCAGCATTGCTGAAGACGGTGATCACCGAGGCATACTGCCACCAGTCTAGCTGCAGGGTCAGTGAGACCGTGTCTCAAGGGAGTAAGGCCGTGAGGGATGGAGCAGTCGTCTTCTGGTCTCTCTGTGTGCACAGTGTGCAGTATGCACAGTGACACACACACACACACACACACACACACACACACACACACACACACACACACACACACACACACACACACACACACACACACACACACACACACACACACACACACACACACATGCACGGCACATAACAGTCACACCCACTATACAGAAATAGGACCTTCACCCTGCAGACCATGGAGAACAAGCATTGGTGGGTTTCTCATCACTGACAAAACGCCTAACAAAAACAAGAGTTCATTCTGCTCACAGCTGATAAAGGGACACAGGCGTGGTGGACAATGCATGGCAGCAGGAGCAGGGACGGGATCGGGGAAAGGGATGGAGACGGAACCGAACCAGAAGTCAGGAAGTAGCTAATAAACAGGAAGAGGAAATGGGGTCTGGTTATCAAATACCGAGCCCCACCCCCAGCGACGCACTTCCTCCAGCGAGGCTCCACCTCCTCAAAGCCGTACAGCATCCCCTTCTGGGAACAAAGTGTCAATCAAACACAGGGGTCTGGGAGGGCGTTTCACATTCAAAGCGCCGCAGGGACGAATCCCAGGACATAAAACTAAGAAAACCAACACAGGGCACTAAGGAGGCAACCAATGAGATGGCTCGGAGGGAAAGGCGCTTGCACCGAGCCTGACGACCTGTGCTCCAACCTCGGAAATCACAAGGCAGAAGGGACCTGCCAACTGTCCTCTGACCTCCACATGCACAGATGTGGACGAACGTGAGTGCACACACACAAGTAATACGTAGATAAATTAATTTAAAAAAATAGAAAACACACACACAAATAAAACATAGATAAGTTAGCAAAAATAGAAACACCAGGTTCTCCTCCTTGATCCGTAAGGCCTGTTGTCTACCTCATTTCTCTCGTCTCCTTTGTCCTCGAGGGGAAAACCCACCGCATGAAGGATGTGATTGTGCCTCTACGCGTACACTGCCCGGTGCTATGCGTCTCTTTGGGAAAACCCCTTAAACCACAACAATAAATTTGTTTCTAAATGCCACCTTCAGGCTGGGGAGCACTATCTGTTACCGCAGAGGACCTGCGTTTGATTCCCAGCACCTGCACAGGGGCTGGCATTCATTTGAATGTGAGTCCCAGGGGCTCACATCCAACTGAAACTCAAGTCCCAGGGGATCAGACGCCTGCTATTGGCCTCTGCAGTCACCAGGAATGCACACAGTGAACAGACATGTCAGCAAAACACACATAGGCATAAAATTACAATACATTTTTAATTTTAAAAGAACTCAGTAAAATGTCTGTATTAATGTCTGACCACACCCTGAATTCTCAAAGACCAGGGCTGAACCATGATCCTCAAACTCCTTTCTTTCCCACTTAAGAGTTGCCTGGGAACTTTAAACAGAGGGGAAGAATGCTTGCTTAGTGCATAAAACGTCCTGCGTCTCATCCTTGGCACTAAGAAATAAAATAATGAATATGAATGAACCATGTGTTGTTTTCTAATGCTAAAAACACTCTCACCCAGGAGTAATGGCTCATCTTTAAATCAGGTATTTTCTAATAGCAAAGAGAAAAGTAGTAACTCATCTATTTGATTAGGGTTTTTGTTATGTTTTGTTTTGTTTTGGTGGCAGTTTTGGTGTTGGTGGGAGGTTGGTTGGTTTTTTTGTTCTCACCAGGCTGGCCTTGAACTCACGTAGACCCACCTGCCTCTGCCTCTCAAGTGCTGGGTTTAAAGGTGTGCGCCACTGTGCCTAGTCATGCTTGGAACAGTTTGCCTCTGTTTGCTCATGGTGCCAAGGCAGAATCCTGTTGCTCTCATTAAGGAAGACTTGGGAGCCAGGTGCCTGAGGCCACAAGCTTTCACAGTCACATGATCTTAGACAGAGAGTTACTCTCTGTAGTGTTTTGAATGAAAATGCTCCCAACCCTCCACTCCCCCCACAAACCTCCCAACCCCACCCCACCCCTGGTCTCAGGAGTTTGCACACTTGGTCCTGAGTTGGTGGCACTGATTGGGTAGGTTTAGAAGGTTCAGCCTTGATGGAGGAAGTATGTCACTGGGGTAGGCTCTGAGGTGTCAAAGTCATGCACAATTCCAGGTTCCCTGTCGCTGCTTTGAGCTCTCAACTTCCTGCTCCTGCCACCATGCCTTCACTCCACCATAAAAGAACCATAAGGCCAAGTAAACCTTTCCTTATATACATTGCCTGGCATTTTATCACAGCAACAGAGCAGTAACTAACACACAGTCCCACAGGAAACAGAAATGTGCACATATGTAGCCATTCAAAAGTATTATTTGAAGCCAGGTATTGGTGGCACACACCTCTAATCCTAGCAGAGGCAGGTGAATCTCTGTGAGTTCTAGGACAGCCAGGGTGAAAAATTATATATATATATATATATATATATATATATAGTTTCTGCAAGATGCTAGGCATTGACAGAGCCCAAGACAGACAAAGGTTTTGCATCTGTGGAATGCAGAGGAGACAAGCAGCAGTGAGGATTCACTGACAGAGAAAACAGGGAAGATGCTGGGTCCCTTCAGAGCTCAGATTCATCCCCAGCGCCCTCACAAAAAGCCTAATGCAGCATCCACAACCACAGCTCCAGCCAGGCAAAGCCAGGAGGATGGGGGCTCACTGGGCAGTCAGCTGAACAAGTGAGCTTCAGACGGCGTGACAAGACACCTGATGGCAACTCACACATGAAAAAGTGAAAAGGGAGTGAGAGGTGGGGGAGGGGAGGGAGAGGGGTGTCTGTGCCCCTAAGGAAGCAAGCAGAACACTATGACAAATAATATTGGGCAATCCAAGTTAGTTGGGCAGCTGTCAGAAAAGGATTTTTGAGGAAGTAATATTTTCTCATGAAACCTGAGAATGAGTCCATTGCATCAAAGGCCAAGATACAGGATGGAGGGAACCGTGATGCAAAGGCTCTGGGACAGGAGGTAGCTGGGGATGTGCTCCAGCCCTGCATGGCTTAATGGTTATAGATGGGGTGTTAGAGGAGGAGGTGTGAGAGAAGGAGAAGAGGAAGAGGAGGGGGAGACAGAAAAAGGAAGAGGGAGGGAAGAGGAGAGAGGGAGAGGGAGAATGGGCAGAGAAGATGGAGACAGAGAGGGAGAAAAGGGGGAAGAAGAGATGGAGAAGAAAGAGATGAGGAAGGAGAAGATGGAGGAGGATATGGAGGAGGGGATGGGGGAGGAAAGACAAACAAAAGGAGGAGGCTGATCTGGAGCTGTGTGCTCACCATGATGCCTCTCCACATGGTGGGTTGGTAGCAAAATGGTGGCTGACTTTCCCTAGAATGAGCCTAGATCTGGCCCCTCTCCTATGAGTGCAAGTGCATGCTTGTGTGCGTGGGGGGCAGGGTTCATAGTCTCATCTTGAAAGTGGCATCACTGAGCTATTAGAAATGAGTCACTGAACCAGCTACATCAAAAGGAGGAAGTTGACCTTACCTGCCAAAAGAAGAACTATCAAACAGTTTCTGGACTCTTTATCGAATCAGCAGAGATGTTGCCCTGAGGTGCGGATAACCATACACACAACCGCACCAGAAGAGATGAGCCAGAGGCAGAATGACAGGCGGGATGCAGAAGATACATGTGTGGCCAGAGAACCGGGTTGGGGATAAGGCATCAAGATTAACATATGAGGTGCTGGGGAGATGGCTCAGTGGCTAAGAATACTTGCTATGCAAGCAGGAAGCCCTGAGTTCAAATCCCCAGGACCCACACAAAAAGCTAAGCAGAGCACTGTGTCTGCAATCCCAGAACTGAAAATGGAAACAGCTGATCAGTGAACCTCAGGCTCAGCAGAGACCCAGACTCAGAGAAACAATGAAGAGAGGAATAGAGGAAGACATCTGACATGGACCTCAGGACTCTGCATAGGGCCTGCATGGGCATACGCAAAGCCTGGGACACAGCTGTTGAGAAGACTGGGAATTTACTAAAAGACCCTCACACTCCACAGTGGCTTACATTGAATCTGGGATAACCAGGGAGTTAGTTCACCTTCTGGCTGTTGTGAAGAAATTTCTTCTGAATTGAAACATTCCACCCTGGAAAGGAGGCTGTTAAGACTCGGAAAGTGGTTGGGCATTGGTGGTGCATGCCTTTAATCCTAGCACTCAGGAGGCAGAGGCAGGCAGAGTTTGAGGCTAGCCTGGTCTAAAGAGTGAGTTCCAGGACAGCCAGGGCTACACAGGGAAACGCTGTCTCAAAAGAAAAGAAAAGAAAAGAAAAGAAAAAGACTCAGGAAATAAACAATAAACAACTCAAGTCTCAGGGAGTCTCTGAAATTGACAGCATTCATAAGTCCACCACCACAACCACCACCCTGGATTATATAAGCAGTGAGGTCGAGAATCTTGAAAAGTCCTGTAGGAGTTCCAAGGATGCAGCTCTTGAAAGTCATCGTGCTGATGATGTGGGCTTGCTAATGCTGCAGCCATTGAGTCACCTATGGTCTGTAAGTGACCCAATAGACTGATTAGTTTTGGACTTTGGTGGGATCATTGCTTTGGTCTGTGGTCAGATCCTTTGTTGGGGTGAGCAGAGGTTTTCCAAGGAAAAGTTACCCAGGAGCTTCTCAACGTTCCCAATGACCATTTGCTACACACACTCCTAATGCTCCAATTTGTTTGATTTTCATACCCGCACCGCTTCATCCCGCAGGCAACACAATTCCCCAGTATAGGAGACATGGAGGTCCTGTGCTCACCGTTACTACTACTAACACACAAGGTTGCGCCTTCAAAGAAAGGCTTGCATAACCTGCTGTCTGCCCAGAAGTCTGAGAGCAGATGTGGTTAATAGCCCAGTGACTTTGTACCTTCAGTGTGGCCAAGACGACATCTGGTCCTCACGAAGAATCTTCTTGAGAGCTTTCCTCAGTCAATCTGCAAAACCCATCTTTATGGAAGGGGTCACATATTCTTTACAAAGAGTTTTGATAAAGTCACATCTGATTTTGCTTACTTTGTGCTTTATTGTGCATGGGAGATTGAGTTAATTATCACCAGGAATGCTTTCACCAAATTGTGCTGTGCTTAAATATGCCTGAAATAAACCACTTGGGGTCAGACTCCCAGAGTTTGAACCAACACCAGCTACTTAATCTTTTTGAACCAAACTACCTTTTTGCCTTCTGTGGATTGTTACTGAGCAGGCCTTGGAGGTTGCAGAGATCCCTGTACCCCAGGGATATAGAGACAGTTCCTCAAGTAACAGGCATCCCCTTGACCTTGAGAAGGAAAAGAAATCTTTTTTCCATTTTAAACTGAATTGTAATTTAGAAAAATAAAAATCCCTTCATGCAAGCAAGCCTCTTCAGTGAAGCTGAGAAGGCTAATAGTTTATTCCTGGTTTGTTGTTGTTGTTGTTGTTGTTGTGTTTGTTTTGTTTAGTCTTAGAAGAGAGATTTTACTGTACTGAGATAAAAGGCAACTTCAGAGACTGAGGAGACGGCCCAACCATTAACAGGTGGACTGCTCTTGCAGAGGACCTGAATTGGGGTCTCAGTACCCAGTACCCCCAGTACCTCCTCAACTCCAGCCCTCTGCTGGCTGTACACCATGGTTAACTCTCAGAACAGCTTGTAGGACTAAGTTCTGTTCTCCCACCATGTGGCTCCCAGGAATCAAACTCAGATCATCAATTGAGGCAGCAAGCACCATTTCCCTCTGCGTCCGCTCACCAGCCTCGAATTGTTTTTCACGTGTAAAGAACTGGATTCTGTTTTTCTCCTCTGCTTTAGGGAAAGAGACCAGAGGAAGAGGTAGGGAAGTAACCAAAAATTTTCAATGTATTGATGCTTGCTGTATGAGGGAGAGAGAAGGAGCGAGGGGCAGGGAGAGAGAGGCCTTGCTCAGCAGAAGCAGGACTGTCACATACTTTAATTCCCTTCCTCCCAAACTGTAGGGCATCAGTTTTAGCTGCTTCACTTCCCCAGTGCCAGTCAACCTGGGCACTGACTAATGTGTAGCAACAACCCAAACAAGGTTCAACAGCTCTTCCCCAAAACAGTGCAAAACACTCGCCTAGTCCCTCCCTCAGCACCCAACTGGATGTGGAGGCAGGAGGAGCAGTTCAAGGGAACCCTGGGCTACATAAGGAATTAGAGGGTCAGCCTGGGCTACATAGGGAGTTAGAGGGTCAGCATGGACCACTAGAGACCTTCTCTGGGAAGGGCGGGGTGTTGTTGTAACTTTTTTAAAAGTGGCTCAAGAAAGACACCCAATGTGACAGAGTTCACATGGAGGGATTTTTATTAGGGGAAAGGGAACATTAAAGGAGGAAAGGGGATGGGGAGCTGGGGACAGGAGCAGCAGAAAAGGAGAGGCAGAGAGAGAGAAGGGGGAGGAGACAGAGAGATAGGCAGAGAAGCAGACAGACAGACAGACAGACAGACAGACAGACAGACAAAGATGGGGTGGGCAGGGCACTTTTAAAATCGAGCATAGTGAATGTGCACATGAGGTGCTCTTAGTGGCTGAAGCTGAGGGTGTATCCTGTCAGAACCCCAAGGGCAGGCCAGTACAGATGCCTGAATACTAGCAGCTATTCTCATCTGTTTTCTGTTGCTGCCATAAACACCATAACAAAAAGCAAGCAAAGCAAGAAAGGGCATTTTTAGTTTATATTCCCACATTGTAGCCCACCACTGAGGGCAGGAGCCCGAAGCATGATCATACAAAAGGGCTGTTAAGTGACTCACCTCTGGCTCTGTGAAGCCAACTGTTGGTTAGGGGCTTTTGTTTGAAACAGGGTTTCTCTGTGTAGCCTGGAACTCTCCTGGAACTCACTCTGTAGATCAGGCCGGCCTTGAACTCACAGAGATCCTCCACGAAGGATGGGGAATCATAGCAGCTTGCCATCTCACCCAGCTCAAACATGGGAGAATGGTGACATCTGTTTTGTAGTCCTAGAGGTAGGTTCCCAAGTAGCTTCCCAGAGACGGTCTCTAGTGGTCCATGCTGACCCTCTAACACCCTATGTAGCCCAGGCTGACCCTCTAACTCCTTGTGTAGCTCAGGGTGCCCTTGAACTGCTCCTCCTGCCTCCACATCCAGTTGGATGCTGAGGGGTGCTCAGGCCTGTGCCTCCTGAGTGCTGAGATTAAAGGCATGCACCACTATCACCCCACAAGGGATTTTGTTTTATTTTTGAAACAGGGTCTCTCTATGTAGCCCTGGCCTGGAACTAGCTACATTGATCAGGCTAGCCTCAAACTCAGAGACCCACCTGAGTTCAGTTAGCTTTTTTATACAATCCAGGCCCACCTGCCTGGGGGTAGAGCTGCCCACAATGGCCTGAGCCCTCCCTCCTGCATCAACCATCAATCAAGACAATCCCCATAGAATGGCCACAGACCAACCTGATCTATCCAGGCAGCTCCTCCTCTGAGGTTCTCTCAAATGACTCGGGCTGTAGCCATCTGGGACAGAAGGGAAGGGAAGCCAGAGCAAGATGGACAGGGAGGGTGCAATAAAGGAAGCAAGAGAGACAAACAGAAAGGGAGGAGTCCTACACACCCATAGCTACTTGGGAATCTGCCTCTAGGACCACAAAACAGATGCCACCATTCTCCCACGTTTGAGCTGGGTGAGATGGCAAGCTGCTATGATTCCCCATCTTTGGTGGAGACTCACAGAGACTGAGCCATTTTCCACCACACAGCCCTGGGAGGGGTTAGGGTTGGAGCCCAGGTGAGGGAGGGGTCAGAGGCACCCCATGAGAAACCACCACACACATCCTGAGTCTCAGAGCACCCAGGCCAGTCCTCTGTGCTTCTCAGAAAAAGCCATCAACCATGGAGGCATTTCTCTGTGCTGTTTACACAGTTGGTCTTTCCCACACACACACACACATACACTACACTCATCAAAGTTCACAGAGTCTGGGAGAAAAAAATAAAAATTGTTCCTGGAGCTGAGGACCCCAAGTCCTGAATGTCACAGTGTACCATGGAGGAATTTGACTTGGTTTTAATGTTTTATTTATTCTTATGCATGTGGTGCTGGTTTGAGGGCTAATCCTATAGAAGCCAGAAGGCGGCATCAGGATTTTTGAGGTTTTATTTATTTTTACAATTTCTCACTTTCCACACAGTTTTATTTAGAGTTTCTTGGGTCTGGGGTCTCATGTAGCCCAGGCTGGCCTCCAACTCACTGTGTAGCCTAAAAGAACCTTAAATTCCTGATGGTCCAGCTTCCACCTCCCAAGTGCCCAAATGGCAAGTGTGTAACACGTCTGATCCAGTTTGGCTTTTTTGTTTGGTTTTGTTTTTTGAAAACAGGCTTTACTTCGGGAGTGATGATGCACACCTTTAATCCCAGCACTCAAAAGATAGAGGCAGGCGGGATCTCTGTGAGTTCAAGGCCAGCCTGGTCTACAAAGCGAGTACCAGGACAGAAAGGAAGGAAGGAAAGGAGGCAGGCAGAGAGGGAGGCAGAGAGGGAGGGAGAGAGGGAGGCAGGCAGAGAAGGAGGAAGAGAGAGAGGGAGGGAGGGAGGGAGGGAGGGAGGGAGGGAAATTCTCACATGCTATTCTCCTGCAATGATGGACTTCACCCTCAAACTGAATCAAAGCAAGCCCTCCTTTCCACTGATTTTGGGAAGGTGTTTTGTCACCGATTTACCAGCTGAGCACCCCCAGAGCACCAGCTTTGGGTGTTTTGTTTTGTTTTGTTTTGTTTTAAGGGCATCATTCAGATGAAGAACTCAGGGCCAACCTTTCCCCTTCCTCCAGTAGAATCAATTCAGTAAAAGAATGTTAAGGGCTGGACCCAGGCACGGAGGCTGAGGTAGGGAGCCAGGGTCCAGAGTTTGAGCCACATTCAGCTATGCAGTGAATTGAAGTCTTACCTGAATTAATGAGTTAGACTGTGAAGTAAAAGGGGAAAGGAAAGGATAGAGAGACAGGTCCGGGCAGGAGAGGGGGAAGGAACGGAAGGGAAGGGAAGTGGAAGGAGGAGGAGGACAGACGGAGGAGCTGAGGACGGTAGAGAGTGCAGCGCCGCCGCAGGCAGGGACCATTCCACAAGCAGAGCAGGTGCGATAGCTCCCGCCCACCCTCTCCGGGGAACTTAGTAAAAGCCCAGCAGAAATTCTTAGTAAAACCTCTCCCAAAGCCTCCAGAGAATCTTTACCGTCGCCCTTTCTCACACCTTCCAGTTCTGATCACATTGCAACGCGAGTGCCTGCTCTCTGTACACACCACCGGCTCTGATCTTCACAATAAGTACATGGACTGTCATTGCCCTGTAGAAGCTAAACCTGGACAGAGTACAGCAACCTGCCCGAGGTCACACAGCAAGGAGGGAGGCAGAGGAGGGATTTAAACTCAGGTGCCTGGCTCAGGAGTAACAATGACCCAGTGGCTCTAGCGCTGTTATTTCCCCCAATTTTCCATATAAAGAAGACGCTCCAAGAAGCTTAAAGACTCGTCCACAGTCACCAGCTCTAAGACAACAATGCCAGGATTTGAACGCAGATTATTGGAAAGCCGGTATGATGATTTTAACATTCCCTGCATGGTGAATCATTCATTCATGCAAGCCCTCGTTCTTTTGGACCTGGGTCTGGAGCCTAACACCTCGTGCACACCAAGCAAGCTCTGTATCTCTGAGCTAAGCCTTCCGCCTGAAGAAGGACCAGGGATGAGGCTCGACAGGTAGAGCGCTTCTTGCCTGACATGCATAAGGTCTTGGGTTCCAGCCCCAGCACCACACAAACCAGGGGGGATGGCAGATGGCTGTCATCCCAGCACTGGGGAGGATGAGGCAGGTGGCTAAGGAGTTTAGGGTCATCCTCTGCTACATAATGAATCTGAGGTGAGCCTAAGCTATGTGAGACCCTGCTTCAAATAAAATTTTTAGGGGAATTAGGAGTGACTCTCCGTAGCGGAACACATGCTTAGTGTACAAATGCTCCTGTGTGAAATGCCCACACCAACACACATAGGAATCAAAGTATCTTGGGGAGGAGGGGTGGGTTCTAAGACAGAGTCTTATGAAGCCCAGGCTGGCCTTAGACTCACTATGTAGCTGAGGATGGCCTTGAACTCCTCAAACTCCCAACTCTACTTCCTCAATACAACTTTTTAAAAAATTCTTATCATACATTATATCCCCACCAGAGTTTCTAGGAAACAAACCTGTGGGTGTGTCTGTTTGACTTTCTAGATTGTGTTAGTTGACACTAAATGGGGGCAGCACTATTCCTGGGCTGGGGTCCTGATGGAGTAAGGGGACTGGGAGCTGAGCCCCTGCTCTCTGAGAGCACAAACAGCTGGCTCACACTCCTGTGAGCTCGAGGTCAGCCTGGTCTACACAGGGAGTCCCAGGTTATCCAGGACTACACAGAGAACCCCTGTCTTGGGTCCCTCCACCCCCCAAAATATCAAAACTTTCTCCCCTCAAGTCTCTTGTTTCAGGGCTATATCCCAGTACTGGGCGGAGGGGACGACTGGTATATCTTCCTCTGTCACTTTCCTGTCATTCCTCTGGTTTTTGATTGGCATATTGCCGTGGGCAGCATAGCCTGGGCGGGGCAGGGTTCCCCACACGTGTGAGATCTGCCTTTAAGTCTTAAAACCGGCCCCTCCTCCCCAGGATATTATGATTCCTATGTGTGTTGGCTGAGAACCATGCCTGGAGAGGAGAGTGCCCCCACCTTAGTTCACATGACCTAACCTAGCAGTCACTGCCCCTTGCCTGGCAGAGACCAGCCTTTTAATCTTGGTTTGGCTGTTGTTTGCTTGTTTGTTTCAAATATTTTTTTGTTTTGTTTTTAATTATGTGTGGGTGCACACATGTGAGTGTAAGTGCTGGAATTAGCCACCTGAGCAGGTGCTGGGAACTAAACCCAGGTCCTCAGCAAGAGCAGCCAGTGCTCTACCCACTGAGCTGTCTCTCCAGCCACTTAGTGACAGGGCCAACTGATACCTGCAGGTTACCCACCAAAGGGCCTGGAGAAGGTGCGAAGGTGCTTTCCCTCCTCCAACTTCCGGAGAGCCTCCTCCCCTCGAGGGAATTTACTGTCGTTATGCAAATGAGCCCTGGTAGACAGGGTCTTGGCTGCTCTCAGATATAGTGAAAGCAAACCAACCTGTTAGGGAATGTCCAGATCCAGCCATCTGTTCTCAAAACTCCGATTAAAACAACCAAATTAAGAGTAAAGGGCTACCCTGGCAGTGGTAGCCCACATCTTTGAACCCAGCACTCTGCCCTGGCAGAGGCAGGCGGATCTTTGAGTTTGAGGCCAGCCTGGTCTACAGAAGAGTTCCAGAACAGCCAGGGCCACACAGAAAAGGGACAGAGAGATCCAGGGGACTCCCTCCCCAAGTTCATCTAAGGGCTTCTGAAGTGATGGCAAAGTACTAGAGAACAGAGTACGGGGTCACATCTAAGCAATCCATGTCAAGGTGGGGCCAATCATCACTGACCAGCCACTGTCTTGTAGAGCTGTAAACCCCTTTCCTGGAAATAAAAGAGGACATACATCCCAACCCCATGCCCAGCCCCGTTTACCACACTCCCTTCCCCCAACAGCCACACCCACCCCATTCCTGCTCACTGTTCCATCCAAACTTTTCTGGGGAATTCAAATGTCCTGGGGCCTATAAGGATGTAATGTGATAGTCTCTGCTGGCACTCTCTCAGGGTTCACGCACACTCCTAATGGGGTCACTTAGTCCCAGGTACCAGGATCCCTTGCTGACCTGTATTCTGCTTCCCACCCCTTCCCTCTATGACCCTCCTCAGTGAAGAGAGGCTCCCTCCTCTGTCGTGAACCCCTGCCTAACTGTCCATCTCCAGTGTGAGGGACTGAACTCTCCTCAGAAGCCCTGCTATGATGCTGTCATTCTGTCTGTCCACAGCATTAATACTTCTGCTAATAAACTCTTTATTCCCAGGAATCGGCCTCAGGGTCCTCTTGAGGGGGACTCATCCAAAGTCTAATAGGGTCATTGTTCTAACAGACTTATCGGTATCAAGGCTGCTGGACCAGTTATCCACCCACACAATGAGATGCTAGAGCGTGGCTGGCTGCCTTGTGACACTGGTCACTCTGAGAGACCAGATCAGGCCACACACCTCAAGTGTATCCTCCCTTCCTCCCTCCCTCTCTTTCTGTGTGTGTGTGTGTGTGTGTGTGTGTGTGTGTCTTTGTCTCCCTCTGTCTCCCTGTGTCTCTGTCTCTGTCTCCCTGTCTCTGTCTCTCCCTGTCTCCATCTCTGACTGTCCCCATCTCTCACTGTCCCTGTCTCTCCCTGTCTCTGCCTCTCTGGCTCTGGCTCTCTGGCTCACCCTGTCTTTGTCTCTCGGCCTCTGTCTCTGTGTCTCTCTCTATTTATCTGTCTCTCTGTCTCTGTCTCTCTCTGTCTCTGCCTCTGTCTCCCCCGTCTCTGTCTCTCTGCCTCTGTCTCTGTGATTCTCTCTATCTCTGTCTCTTTGTGTCTACCTATCTCTCTGTCTCTGACTCCAGCACCCTCTCCTCTCTAATGACTCTGCCTCCTGCTTGTGACTTTCACTATGAATAAACGCTGGCTTTGCTTGAATTTCACATTCTCCACTCCCCCTTGCCTGTTAATTCTCTTCCCCCCCCCCTTCCCTTAATTCTTTTGTTTTGTTTTGTTTTGTTTTGTTTTGTTTTGTGGATGCCAGAACACACACAGATGCTCACCTCACTGACTGAACCCTCTGCCAGCTAAGAAATGAGAATGTCAGCCCAGGGCCTTCCAGATAGCATAAACATTTCAATAAAAATCCCAGTGCCAGTTGTAGGACACTGTTGGTTTTCATTAAATACGTTAAATAAGTTACCCCTTAAGCAACTGATGTCCTAATCGACAACTGTAGCTCTGCAGCTACCAGGGGCAGTTCAGCCTTGATGGCTGCAGCCAGGCAGATATCCTGTTCCCTCAGACACAGGCTCTACTGTGACTGCTAAAGGAAACTTTGTCTAGATCTCTATTCCTCTGTGGAACTCAGGATTCAAAGGTTGAGGTGAAACTCTACTCACTCAGAGAGGCTGAGTAGCAAATAGCTAACCTTCTCTCCTTGCTCCTGTCTCCCAAAAAACAGGGTGTCCTTCTGTTCAGCCCCCACCGAAAAACACTCACTACACTTAGTTCCTCCCTACCACTTCCTGTCAGCTAGTTGCTGACTCAGACTCCTGATCCCAGGTTAATTTTAATTAATCAAACAAATGTAACATTGAAAGGACCAGACCCTCACAGCCCCCTACTTTGGTAGCCATGGACAGGCTGTAGAAAAGACCCAGCAAGAGGTAGGCCTCTGACTCAGTCACATGTGCTGAGCTTCCTGACCTTGCCCAACCTCCTAGTCACTAAAAGGTCAGATGTGCTTTACGGTAGCAGTGACTACAGAGCATAGCAACTGCCCTTGGGGGGCCTATAGGCCAAAGCAATCAGTTGACCAATCAACACAGGCCAGGTCACCCAAGCCCGGAAGTGCACCAATCCTGAGACTGTTGCAGACCCTAAACATTCCCCTTGCCCTACCCCAATAAATTCCCTGCCCAGTCCCTCTGGGTCCTTCTCATTCCACCCGATGTGTTGGACAGATGGAGGAACTGAGTTAATACAGTTAACTTCTTAAATTATTAAAGGCTCTTTGCTTGTGTATCAGATCTTGGTGATTTGGGGGTTCAGAATTTGGGCACAACAACATGTCTCTGCATCATTAACAAAAGCAGCAGAAAAAATGTAACATATTTTTACACAGTTAAAATAATATTCCACAACAGGATGCCTCCCAATGAGTTGTTGGCCAACAAGACCCCAGAGGTCCCCAAAATAATATAAGCCAGTACTCTCGGTTGCCCACCAAAGGTAGATAGCTAAGATTTTATTGCTGAAGGCAGCTCACATTTTGGATAAGACATCAGTGGTCTTACCCATCTGTGGACCCTGCCAGGCATGCGGAGCAACAGTAGCATGACTGCTGTGGGGACAACCAAGTGCTTTCTGATTGGATTTCAGGCCTGCTCCATGGAGACAGTACCTACCTGTTATTGTGAATGCATCCAAACCCTATGGCTAGGGAAGTCTCAGACCCTAGAGGGAAACTATAGCCTCAGTTTACAAAAAGGTCATGTGTTGTGCTATTTTGTTTGTGTTCTGACAAATAAAGCTTGCCTGGAAACCAGAGGGTGGAGCTAGCCACTAATCAACCATAGAGACCAGAAGGTCTGTTCAGAGAGGAGACTGAAAGTGACAGCATGGGCTGTAGACAGGAAGTGATAAGGCAGGGCTTAGACAGGATCTCAACCCCTTTTGGTCTGAGGATTTGGAGAGGTCAGAAGTGACTGTGTCCACTCCTTTGCTTCTCTGATCTTTCAGCATTTACCTTGATATCTGACTCCAGGTTTTTATTGATAAGGTTAATTAGCATCATGCTTCATCTGGCGTCCAACTCTTGGGACACGAATTCATGCAAAAGCCATTTACCTGTGATTTTGCAGCCACTGGCACAGGCCGGAGTCACTACCCATGCCTGCTAGGTTTTCCTTTTTGTTCCCCCAGACTCTGAGCAAGTCTGGAATTTTTCTGTTGTAGCCTCTCTCCAGCATACTCCACAGTTACTTGGGCTATAAATGCTGCGGGAGTTAGTCCCTCACCACTGGCCAGCTCCTGCTGCATGTGTTTTTCAGACAGTGGGTTCCCTCTCCCGGTGGGTTGTGGGCTTTCCCTGGATCCCCTCCTTGGGCTGCTTGACAACCACTTGGCATCTACTGTTCTATGTAGCAGCAGTCAGACTCACCGTCATTGTCAGCAGATTTGGTGTGACAATTGGTAATTCTTAATGGGGAGAATTAGTTAAAATGAGAATTTTCCCCCATAATAAAAAATGGGAAACATTATGATGATGGAAAGAGTTAGGTCTCTGTGTGATTACGCAATGGATGTTTTAAAATGGAACAATTAAATGAAGGGATAATCAACTGGGATTGACAAAATGTTAATTATCATTTTGATAATTCTTATTTTATCCCTAAAAATTGTTGGTTGATATGAGTGCCAAGATACAAGCCTTAGAAAAACTTATTAAAAACAGATCATAGAGATATTCAGACCCAGATAGAGGAATTTAAAGAAAAACCAATTTCAGCATTGCATTATAAGGCTAAAGAGGAAGAGCCCAAGGTTTCAAACAACCAACCTTAATTCAACCTGTCATCTTACAGGAACTGCCAAATGACAGGTATCCCCAAGACTATGCAAGAGCTGACTGACTATTGTGGAAATGTTAGATCTGAGGATATTTAAGGAAGCAATAGTCTCATATGGTGTGCATTCGCCTTTTGTGAAGCAGATGTGAAATTCATCGTCAACTGGTAACAGGGTTATCCCACATGACTGGAGAGACTTGGTTACAGCAGTATTGGAGCCTGGTCCTCAATTGCAGTGGAAGACCTGGTAAAAAGATGAGGCTAGGACCATTGAACAACAAAGTGGGGCTAGAGGTATTGACATCTCCCAAGACCAACTTCTTGGAGAGGGCAATTATGCTGATGTACAAAAGTCTATATATGATGACCACACATTGGTTCTATGCCATGCAGCAGCTTTGAATGCTTGGGAAAGAATTGAAGAACTCAGAAAGAGAATTGAGTCATTTACTAAAATTACACAGAGCCCAAAAGAAAGCTTCACTAATTTACAAAGATTGATTTCAGCAGTAAATAAATGATACCAAATTTAGAAGCTAGACAAATAATAATTGAATCTCTAGCTTTTGAAAATGCTAATACACAATGTAAAAGGGTAATTAGACCTTTAAAGACAAAATCAGCACCCATAGAGGAATGGATCTGAGATACAGTCAGTATTGAATCTCATGAGCATGGTGATGCTTGGACAGGAAAGGTGACTTCTAGAGGCTTGAAGAAAAATCAAAATGTCAGGTGTTTTAATTGCAGTAAACAAAGTCACCTAAAAGGGGGTTATAGGCAGGGTATTCCTAGGAACCAGGTTTTTTTTTTTTCTAAGAATAATCCAAACAAAATGCCCCTCCCTTCTGGAGTATGCAAAAGGTGTGGCAAAGGCTGACATTTGACCAATGAATGTAGATCAACAAGGGACAGACAAGGTAATCATTTGCCATTAAAAAATGCCTTGGGGGACCTCTCACATGCCCCTACATCAAATTTGATTCAGCCATTCCCTGTCATTGTGGGGAAAACTTTCTCCCCAGAGAAATTAAAGGACATAATGCCTATTGTAAAAAAAAAAAAAAAAAAAAATACTGCTCTGGATGATAGAACAGCTTTAGAAGATAAAACAAAAATTTTAGAGAAACCATAAAGCAAATATTATAAAGATCAAATTTGAACATTTGGAAGATATGATAGTTCATCAGACATCATGACCATTCTAACTAACTTATATAGCTAACAAATGCTTTTCATTTGATCAGATGAACTTGCCAAAGGGAACCTCCCTGAAGTTAGGGTTGGGACAAGATTTTGTTTTGTCTTTTCAGGAGAATGAAGGCATCCAGCTAAGGAATCTGAAGACCACTGTACAAATGAGACATGTGAAGAAAAAGGACAAGTCATCCAGAAAAAAATGCCCCAAGAAAAAGAGCAAATTGGCCAATCAGGATAAAATTTCATACATCTTCCCAAGTGTTTGTTTCTGCTGTTCTTTACAGACATATAATAAAAATGGTCTTTTTGTAGTCCCAGTCCAGTTAAAAATTAAAGCTGGTTTTGGAGTTGGAGTATGGTTCTTTCCTTCTCTAAACACAATCATGCTTGTTAAAGAAAAATAAAAAATCTCTGCCTCATGTCAGAAGAGCCACCTGATATGGGACAGAAGAAAACCCCAAATTAGGGACTATTCTCTTGCTATTGATCTCATAATCCTTTGGTTTTAATTTGACTCTTTAAAGTTTTTCTTTGTTATTATTTATTTATTTATTATGCATGAGTACTCTGCATGTGTCCCTGCAGGCCAGAAGAGGGCACCAGATCTCATTACAGATGGTTGTGAGCCACAATGTGGTTGCTGGAAATTGAACTCAAGACCTCTGGAAGAGCAGCAAGTGCTCTTAACTGCTGAGCCATCTCTCCAGACCCTATTTAAAGCTTTTCTTAAGGTACAAATATTATCTCAAATTTTATAAGATTAATATATATACACATATATATTTTTAAGCTTTTTGTCATGATATTAATGGTCATATAGAGTACTAACTAATCCTAGAAAAAGGCTTCATCTAGCTTCCTGCACATGATTTCAGGTTTGAGTCTCTATCAGGTAACTAGGAATTACATTTTTTGTACTCTAGATGTACAAATATTGATCCTTTAACCTCTTTGAGATTGCTGCAAATGACATTTAAAATGTTAAGCTTTCTGCAGTCAACCATAACCATGTCTAGCAGCAACCTGTGAAATCTCCAGAAGGAGGATGGGGTCCCTCAATGACAGTTTCACCAGGACTGTGATAACACCACTAAGCTGACAAACACCACCTGAAGATCAACTTTGGACTACAAAGTGCTCAGGACAATTTCAAGGCGGCTAGCTGAGATGATCCAGCCTCACAGACCATTCTAGCCAGGACTTGAGATAAGCCCTGGATTTTCCCATTATGCAGAGACTGGACAACAAATGATAGAGCTAGCTCTTCCAGGACTTGATAATTATCCCAATTTTCTCAGGGTCCCCTAAAGATGACATCACCCCCACACAGCAGAAAGTAATTTTAAAAACATGACATCCACATTCCCAGAAGGTGGGGTGGATGGTTTTCAATCATTCAACAGGTTATCGATATTTGTCATCATTTAACGGGGTTGGTTACAAGTTGTTATTGGTAATATTCAGGGGGAAACTGAACACAGAAGATTAGATTAAGGGATCTCATTCTAAAAAGAAAAGGGGGGATATAGAAATAGGGTATAGGAAGGGTTGATTATTGAATCTACTTTTAAACCAAAAAAGCAACTACTAGATTTAAATATTTTACATTGGCTTGGATTTTTGTATATTGATACAGAATTAAAGTTAGAAATACTATAAATATGTTTCTAATTTTGTTCAAGGTATTGTACCTATATAGCCCATTTAACAATGTAATGCAAATTTTTAGTCCTTGAAAGTTATTATTACAAACTATCTAGAATAACATAGAAATTCAGGTTAGTAGTTAGTAATCTATTACAATCAAAGTTGTCATCTTCGGTATATTTTCAAGGTCAAAAGGATATATTTTAAATAGACAGGTGGTCATCAAACATTTCAGAGATCTACAGAATATGGCATTTAAGATGGCTTTTGTTTTGTTTGTTTGTTTGGGTTTTTTGTTTTTTGGGGGTTTTGGGGGGTTTTTTTGTTTTTTTGTTTTTTTGGGTTTTTTTTTTTTTTTTTTGGTTTTTCGAGACAGGGTTTCTCCATATTGCTTTGGAGGTTGTCCTGGCACTTGCTCTGTAGACCAGGCTGGCCTCGAACTCACAGAGATCTACCTTCCTCTGCCTCCTGAGTGCTGGGATTAAAGGTGTGCACCACCAACGCCCAGCTTAAGATGTTTTAATAACATAAGTTCCCTTTTTATGACATTGAGACATGTCTGCTCCTGGAAGCATCAATCTACTTCAGAGAAAATGATGGGCACTGAAGAAACTCCATATGGAACTTACTTTCTTTGTGGCAAAAGTTAGCCACTGGGCAAGAAAATGTCCTTGCCTTGACTGCTGACAGTATGCTGTCCAAATTGGACAAGCAGGAAAAAGTGTCTGCTGAACTTTGCCAAGACAAGGTAACAAAGCCCTTCAAAAATCCTGCTTCACATAAAAGTCTGTCAGATACTCTAGGCCTGTAGGCCAAAGATGGATGCCCCAACATTACAGAGGAACCTTAAGTGACTGTCCAGGCAGCCAGCTGTTTCTATCATTTCTCACAGTTTTTAGAAGTCACTCGCTTGCACTTCCTGTTTACTCAGGTAATATTATTCCTTCTTGGATCTCTGATGGAGTTGAAGACTAGATAGTTACAGTTTTCCTTGTTAAGTTCAGAAAAGAAACTCACTAAAGAGGTGTAAGGTATATAAGGTTGAGAGACATGAAAAGATAGTTTTGGGTTGGTAATGCAAGTTAGGATAGAAAGTGAATTAGGCACAACTCTTTGGACTCATCAAGATAGGTACTGGCAGGGGGGCATGATCACAGACAGCACTTTGAATACAAGCATGGGCTTAAGGAGAGGTTAAGGAGAGGATGGAGAGACAGACGGCTCAACAGCTATAACCCAAGTCCTATTCCCAGAACCCATATGATGGCTCACAACCATCAATAACTCCAGCTCCAGAGGATTTGATGCCTCTTCTGACCCCCATGGGGCCTGAACATGCATGCCCATACTTCTTCTTCTTCTTCTTCTTCTTCTTCTTCTTCTTCTTCTTCTTCTTCTTCTTCTTCTTCTTCTTCTCCTTCTTCTTTTGATTTTGTTTGTTTGTTCTGTTTTGTTTGTTTTTTGAGACAGGGTTTCTCTGTGACTTTGGAGGTTGTCCTGGAACTAGCTCTTGTAGACCAGGCTGGTCTCGAACCCACGGAGATCTGCCTGCCTCTGCCTCCCGAGTGCTGGTGTTAAAGGTGTGCGCCACCACCACCTGGCAATACTTCTAAAACTTTAATATAATTTGAGCTAAAATATAATTGCACCATTTACCCCTTCCCTTTGCTCCTCCCATCCCCTCACTTGCTCCCCTCCCATCTCTCCCTCTCAATTTGACAACTTCTTTTTTCTTTCATTATCATTACATACATATATTGTAGCTACGTCGGTCTATAGATACAACCTGCTCTGTTTGTGCTGTTTGTGTGTATATAACTTCAGAGTTGACCAGTTACCCAGGCTCGCCCCTGGTAGAAGCTAATTATCCTTCTCTCAGCTGTCAGTATTTGTCTGCAGCGGTTTGTCTAGAGGTGGGACCCCCTTGAGATTTTTCACGTTCTGTGTTAGCTTGTCCTTTGGTATTGTCATTGTTCGGGTCTTGTTATGCAGCTGTTTCTAGGAGACAAGTCACAGCACACTTCCTGATCCTCTGGCTCTTAGTGTCTTCCCACCTACTCTCCTGCCATGTCCCCTGAGTCACAGATGCAGGAGCTACGCTGTGGCTCCCCACAATCTGATGTCTGAGTTGTGTCCAGTTCCAGTTTTCTGTGATGATCGACACTTACTGTGAACAGGAGCTTCTTTGATGAGGGGTGACTGCTACATTATGTCTGAAGGTTTAGAGCTAGGAACAGCACGTGAAAAAGAACATTAGATGCTTGTCTTTCTGGGTCTGGGTTACCTCGTTCAATGTGAATCTTTTCTAGTTCCATCCATTTCCCTGCAACGCTCGTGATGTCATCTTTCTTTGCAGTATTCCATCGTGGGTATGAACCACATTCTCATTACACATTTGTCATTCATTTAGGTTGTTCCCATTGCCTAGCTGTCAATGAATATGGCAGCCATGCACATGGCTGACCAAGTGTCTACAGAGTAGGATGCCAAGGCCTTTGAGCTCCTGTCAAGGAGTGGTATAGCAGGGTCCTATTGTTGGTTTATTTTTAGCTTTTCAGGAATTCTCCACACTGATTTTCCAGAGTGGCTACACCAGGTTGTAATCCCAACCAACAATGGATGAGGGTTCTCTTTCCCCACATCCTCTCCAGCATTTGCTGTGTGTTGTTCTGTTATCTTTGCCATTCTGGCCGAGGTATGAAGAAGTCTCCAAGTCATTTTGATCCGAATTTCCCAAATTTGTTGCTAATGAATGCTTTTTGAGGTATTTCTTGGACAGTTATACTGCTTCTGTGAGAATTTTCTGTTTAGATCCTTAGCACATTTTTCAACTGCCCTGCCTCTGCTTTTTGAATTCTTTACATACTCTGGGTATTAATCATCTGTTGGATGTGGAGCTGGTGAGAGGACTCTTGCATTCTGTGTGTGCTCTCCTCACCCGGTCAATTGTTTCTTTAGCTGTGCAGCAAGTTAGCTTCATGAGGTCTCACCTGTCAATTTTGGCCTTAACTACTGGGCAAATGGACTCCTGTTCAGGACGCCTCTCCTACCCCTTACCCTGCAGGGTGTCACCTATGTTTCCTCCTAGCAGTTTCAGTGCTTCAGGGCTCAGGCTTTTAATCCACTTTCGGTTCATTTTTGTGCCAGGTGATAGACGTGGGTCTAATTCCATTGTCCTGCGTGCAGGGGCGGCTTTCCCAGCACAATTTGTTGAAGATGCTTCTTTTCTCCAGTGTGATATTTTTTTGGCATCTTTGTCAAATATCAGATGGCTGTAGTTACACATATACATACTTTTTTTATAGCCACACTGGCAGAGCTGTCTTGTCCCCCAGCCAAACCCTCCATTTTATCTCTGCTCTCCAAAAATGACACTTACGAGATTTTCTTCCACATGTCTGATTTGTTGACATCAAAAACTCATTCCTCCCTCCCTGAGAAGGGCCTTCCCTCCACTCCTGCAATTCTCTCCCTTCCAGAATCATGGTGAGTCAGCAGAATCAGCCCTCAAGTAATTCTTTCACGATGTGTGTTCTCGAAAATGGTTCTTTCCCACATAACTTCCCCAAGAATCAGGGTGTTGCCATGTTTGCCCTGAGCAAAGTCTCACCCAGACCTCCCAATTCCCTGATATGTGCCTCAAAACACACAAATGAACTGCAACACACACACACACACACACACACACACACATGCTTACCAACCATGTACATTAATTAACTTTTCCCAGAACCCTACACACTGGGACATCTCACTATGGGAATGGGCTGACATATGCCATCAAAATAAAATATCCTGGCATTGGTGGGGCTACCACACTGCCTGACCCTTCCTTGCCACCAGCTCCTCCCTGTCTCCCTACTCTCCATAAAAGAAAAATTTTGAAATTTTACCTGTAATGCTTATAGACTTTTATTTGTGGGTTGTTTTGTTTTGTTTTTCCTGGAGAAAGAACCCAGAGCTTCTTTCATTCTAGGCAAATGTTCCTCCCCCTGACCATGCTCCAGCCCCTCCTTTGGGCATTCGAGGCAGGAGCAGTACCCCTAATGAGCAGCATTCTCCATCTAGGCAGGAAATGCTAGCACCTAATGCCACATGTGTCATTATACTCAAGAAGAGACAGTAAAGACAGCAGGTCACATAGCATCTAAAGACTTTATAAAAAGTATCTGATCAGGCAGCTCTCTAGGGACATGTAGCTGTTTCATAGTCACCAGGAGAGAATGGGAAAGAAGTCAAGAATTTTGTTCTGGATACTTTATATGTCAACCTGATACAAGCTACAGTCATCTAAGAAGAGGGAGCTTAAATTGAGAAAATGCTTCCACAAAATCAGGCTGTAGGCAAACCTGGAAGGCATTTTCTCAATTAGTGATGGTGGGTGGCGCCATCCCATGGCTGCTAGTTCTGGGTTCTGTAAGAAAGCAGGCTGAGCAAACCATGAGGAGCAAGTCAGTAAGCAGCACCCTCCATGGCCTCTGCCTCAGCTCCTCCAGGTTCCTGCCCTGTGTGAGTTCCTGCCCCAACTTCTTTCAGTGGAAGCATAAGCCAAAGAAACCCTTTCCTCCCCACGTTGCTTTGGTCATGGTGTTTCATCACAGCACTAGAAACCCTAAATAAGTCAGATTTGAAATCATTCCAAAAGTCATCATGGTGGTAGATGCTCAACCCTATAGGAAAAAAAAAATACTGACATGATTTTACTTTTGATATGAAGCCACGATTTGTAGCCCAGACTTGCCCTGAGTTAATGATCCTTCTGCCTCAGCTTCCCGAGTGCTGGGGTTGCAGGCCTGTGCCACCATAGCCAGCTTTCTGCAAGCTTTTTACAAGCTGCTGGGTTTCTGTATAAATAGTATGTAAATATAAATTGGACAGAGGGAAGGGAGTGAGAGAGGCAGAGAGAGAGCACACCCCAGAGCAATGGTTCTCAATCCTCCTGATACTGAGACCTTTAATACAGTTCCTCATGTTGTGGTGACACCCCCAACCATAAAACTATTTTCACTGCTACTTCATAACTGTAATTCTGCTACTGTTAGGAATCATAATGTAAATATCTGATATGCAGGATGTCTGATGTTCGACTGCTATGAAGGGGTCATTTGATCCCTGGGGTCACGACCCATGGGTTGAGAACCACTGATCTAGCAGGTGGAAAGCTCCAGCCGGTGTCTTCTGTCTCTTCCAGAGGACTCTACATGTTCAATGTGATTTGACAATGTTCAAACTCCCACAAAACACTAAGGAACATACTGCAAGTCCAGGGGTATTTTTGCATTTATCTGCCATTAGAAAAAATTAAAGGTAGTCCATACTAGTGTCATGGTGGTGTCCAGCTTTAATCCCAGCACTCTAGAAGCTGAGGCAGGAGGATCTCTGTGAGTTCAAGGCCAGCCTGGTCTTTATAGAAGGTTCCAGGTCAGCCAGGGCTACACAGTGGGACTGCTAAAATAAATAAATAAACAAATAAATAAGTTAGAGCCCTATTTGTGGCTGATGACAGTGGCAGGACAGTTCAGGTTGCAATCAAGGCATGGGGACTGTGTGTGTAGACCATGGGGAATGCTCAAAACACTGGAGATTGTAAGGCACAGTAGAGGAGCGTGGCTGCTGTTCCAGCACTCAGGAGGCTGAGGCAGGAGGATCATGAATTTGAAGCCATCCTAGGAAGAAAGAGGGTGTGGGAATATACTTTCCTGAGAGTGAATGTGTGTGTGTGTGTGTGTGTGTGTGTGTGTGTGTGTGTGTGTGTGTGTGTGTACAGATGGGTATGCACACGTATGTGCCTATCTGTGGAATCTCAATCAATTCTCTGCCTTATTTTTATTTCTCATTTCTTTTTGTGTGTTCAGTGCTACAGACTGAACTGAGGGCCCCACACATGCTAAGCAAGCACTATGTCCCAACAGACATAGTCAGCTTTTGAGACAGTCTTTCTGAACCCTGAGGTCACAGATTCTTCTAGGCTGGCAAGCTAGGTCTCTGTCTCCCAACACTGGGATTGTAGACACAGGGTACCACACCCAGCCTTTAAAACTTCTCTCTTCTTTATTACCTGTATTATTTACTCAGGGGTGGTGGTGGTTACTCGTGTGCATCCCACTGCACTCATATGGAATTAAAGGACAACTTCTCAGAGCTGGTTCTCTCCTTTCTCACCCGCGGGGTCCCTGGGATGGAACTATAGTGGTCTTCCTTGGCAGCATGCTCCTTTACTCGATGAGCCCTCTCACTGGTCCTTTGCCAAACTATGTTTTGGTTTTTTTGTTTGTTTGATTTTTTTAATCTTTGTTTTTGGTCTTCTGAGACAGGGTTTCTCTGTGTAACCCTGGCTATCCTGGAACTCACTCTGTAGACCAGGATGGCCTTGAACTCACAGAGATCCAGCTGCCTGAGCCTCCAGAGTGTTGGGATTAAAGGCGTGCGCCACCAACACCCGGTGCCAAACTATGTTCTAATTAAACTATTTCTTCCTTTCACTGGTCTGCTGTCACAGCAAGTGGGCAAGTAAGTTACACAATGGCCCAGCTTCAGAATGCAGAATGGGGGCTCCAGGCTGTCTCCTCATGGGCAGGAAATTCAGTCATGACTCACAGTTAGACCCTGATGTTTGCATGGCTGCAGTTTAGGCATCCAGCCTGAGCCAGCTTCCTCCCTACCAAGGTCTGTGAGTCATTTGTGACCCTCCGAGCACTTCACTGAAGTACCTCTGTTTCTGTGGCTCTGTGAGAAACAACGCAAGAGCATTCACATTTGCCATGTCCAAGTCTGAGAGAATTTCGGGATGGCTTTATTCATTTATTTACACATGAATTTCATACATGTCCACAATGTATTTATTTCAGACAAGGTCTCACTGTGTAGCCCTGGCTATCCTGGAACTCTCTCTCTCTGTAGACCAGGCTGGCCTTGAACTCACAAGATCCGCCTGCCTCTGACTCCCTAGTGCTGGGATGGAAGGTGTGTGTGTGCCACCACCGCCCAGTGAGGGCTCTCCCAATGAGCAAGGCATTGGTGGCACAGCCCCAGTCTGGAACCTGATGCCTAGAAGCCTTCAAGAGGAACCCGGGGAACCAGCCCACATTCAGAGGCTGAAGACCCCGGAGTGGAATATCCAAGGCAAGTGCAAAAAAAAAAAAAAAAATGCACATTCTCTGGCTTGGGAGATGGCTCAGTTGGTAAAGTGCTTGCTGCGCAGCCTGCCAGATCAGAGCTCAGAGTCCCAGCAGACACACACAGCCTGAGCTCATCTCAGTCCTCCTGTGGCAACCAAGAAATCCCGGGATGCTCTGGGCCACTGCCTGGTGTCCACAATAAAACAACAAAAACTGAGTCCCCTGACTCAAACAATGTGGAAAATGAGGGTTGACACCTGAGGCTCTCTTAACCACCACAGAATGATAAACACCTGAACACACACACACACACACACACACACACACACACACACACACACACACACGGCACTCACATTCACAGGCACTCACACACAGACTCACACATGAACTCACACACTCACTCATACTCACTGGCTCACACGCACTTACACACTCGAGCACTCACACGCTCACACACATGCATTCACACATGTGTGCTCACACACTCGCATGCATTCACACACTCGCACACACTGTCGCTCACATGCACTCACACACACAAGTTCAACAGGGCGTGGGCATGTACATCTTTGAACTTTCCCTTTCTTCCTCTTTTTTCCTTTTCTCGGCATCTTTCCCTGCTCAGAAAGCTGAGCACACATTCCAGAACTTCTTGCAGACAGTTTCCTAAGGGCCCTCCGTGCAAGTAAAGATAACGGTCAAAACCCACCGTGGATCTGGGCGATTACTGTGCTTGGAGCAGCCTCTCTGTGGCTCTTCACGTTATTCCTTTGAGGCAGGTGTTGGAAGCCCCACACAGCCTGGCTCCTCCCATTCCAGACCCCACCCCTGAGAAAGCCACCATCAGCAGCTCCACACCGGAGGGCATTTAAAAGCCCCCTTCCTCGTGGTTCTCCCTTGTGGTTTCTCTTCTTCCTCTGGACCACCAGGGAATGCTTTGCTCAGATTAAACCTGGGCTTATTAATTCAGCCTGATCTGATATATTGCATTGCCCGAGAAACTTAATATCAGGTACAAAAAACTTTCAGCAGGGCCGGGCGTTGGTGTCGCATGCCTTTAATCCCAGCACTCGGGAGGCAGAGGCAGGCGGGTCTCTGTGAGTTCGAGGCCAGCCTGGTCTCCAGAGCGAGTGCCAGGATAGGCTCCAAAGCTACACAGAGAAACCCTGTCTCCAAAAACCAAAAAAAAAAAAAAAAAAAAAAAACCAAAAAAAAAAAAAAAAAAACCTTTCAGCAGGGTCTCTACTGAACCTAGAGCTCTTGTCTTCTCAGCAGCCTCGGAACTGGTGTTACAGGTGTTTGCAGGATGCCCAGCCTGTTACATGTGGCTGGATCTAGACTCCGCTGCTGTTGACTACTGAGCCATCACCCCAGCCCACTGCTTTCATTAAAACTCTTGACGGCTCACTTTACTTCTGAACTCCTGTTTGTGTGTGTGTGTGTGTGTGTGTGTGTGTGTGTGTGTGTGTGTGTGTTACTAAGTGTGTGAGTGTGTGTGTGTGTGTGTATTAGTGGAAGTACATTACGTACATGTGTGAGTGTATACATATGTGTATGTATGTGTGAATTGCATGTGAGTGTATGTGTGTGAGTCTGTAAAGTGTATGTGAGTGTGCACAATGGAGCATTCATGTGTGTAAGTGTGCGAGTGAATATATGTGAGTGTGCTTATGAGGGTCTGCATGTGAATGTGAGTCTGTGTGAGCATGTGTGAGCAAGTGTGTCTATGTGGTGCACTCATGTGTCCATAAGTGTGTATAAGTGTATGTACGTGAGTGTTTATGTGTGTGCATGAGTGTGTGAATGTGGTTTGGGTGTGCCTGTGCACCCTCACATGGAAATGGGAGCAGGACTTAGGCCTCTTCCTCTTCTGTGCTCCGTCTTGTTGCCCCTGACACAGTCTCTCCAAGAATCAGGAGCCGCTGAGTCAGCCCTGCTGGCCGCAGTGAGCTCTCAGCACTCTGTCTTGGTCTCTTCAGTGCTGTGGTTGCAGGACCTGCAACCATATCCGGATTTTTAGATGGGTGCTGGGGATTTGAGCTGAGGTCCTGGTGCTTGCCCCTCAGATTGGTCCCCTCCAGTGATGTCAGAGCAAGAAGTTCTCCAGACCACATCACAGCACAAGACAATAACCAACCAGAGCCCTCCTTGACCACATTGGAGTTACAAAGTGAAGATGGAGGTTTCTTTCCCGCCTGATCCCACAGCCACGTTGCCCCAAGTAAACACACAAAGACTTATATTAATTTATAAGCTGTTGGCCGATGCCTAGGGCTTCTTACTGGCTAGCTCTCTCTTAATTATTAACACATAACTAGTAATCTATGTGTTTCTACATGGCCTTATCTTAGCAGAGAACGCCTGGCATGTCCTATCTTCACTGTATCATTTCAAAAAATGGTGGCATTTGGTGCCATGTGATTCACAGATGTTGTATACATGTGCTTTAGTTTCTGACTAATTTTGTAAGATTTATATTACTTTTATTAATGTGTATATGTTTTGTGGTGTATGTGCATGTATCAGTGCAGTACTCATGGGGGCCAGAAGATGGCATTGCATACCCTGGAGCTAGAGTTACAGGCTGGTCTAAGTCAATGCATGGGTTCTGGGACAGAAACTTGAATCCTCAGCTAGAGTAGCAAATGATTTAACCACTGAGCCATCTCTCCAGTCCCAAATTTCTGTTTCCTATTTGATTAAGTGGCTTCTTAAAAAGAGAACTACTTGGGGCTGGAGAGATGGCTCAGAGGTTAAGAGCGCTGACTGCTCTTCCAGAGGTCCTGAGTTCAATTCCCAGCAACCACATGGTGACTCACAACCATCTGTTATGAGATCTGGTGCCCTCTTCTGGTGTGCAGATATACACGGAAGCAGAATGTTGTATACATAATAAATAAATAAATAAATAAATAAATAAATAAATAAAAGTCCTTAAAAAAAAGAGACTCATTCTGTCTTTGGCAATAAATACACAGACTATTTTAAAAAGAAAGAAAGAATGAATGAATGAATGAATGAATGAATGAATCAAAGAAAGAAAGAAAACTACTGGTCCAGGCATTAGTAGTACACGCCTTTAATCCCAGCACTCAGGAGGCAGAGGCAGGAGGATCTCTGTGAGTTCAAGGCCAGCCTGGTCTACAGAGCAAGTGCTAGGATAGGCTCCAAAGGTACACAGAGAAACCCTGTCTTGAAAACAAAAAACTACTGTTTATTAGGAGATGGGTTTTGCTTATTTTTCTTTCTTTCTTTTCTTTCTTTTTTTTTCTTTTTTTCTTTTTTTTTTTTTTTTTTTTGAAATAGGATCTCTTTGTATCCCTGGCTGTCCTGGAACTCACTCTGTAGATCAGGCTGGCCTCAAACTCACAGAGATCTGCCTGCCTCTGCCTCCTGAGTGCTGGGATTAAAGGTGTGAGCCACTATGCCTAGTTTAGGAAATGGATTTTATCAAAACATTTTATATTCATGTACAAAATTCTCATTCAGTAAGTAAATGTTTTAATTAAGAAAAACAAATTTAAGCAACCTTTAAAAATAAACTGCAGTTTGTAAAAACAAAAAGGAAAAAATCATAATTTTAATCTTAGAAAATTAAAAGTGTACCAATATTGAGCCAAAGATTCCACTTGCCCAATATTTGGGAGGCTAAGGCAGGAAGACTGCTTCAAGTTTGAGGCCAGCCTGAGCTACAAAAAGATCTTGGGAGGCAGAGGCAGGTGGATCTCTGTGAGTTTAAGACCAGCTTGGTCTACAAGAGCTGGTTCCAGGACAGCCTCCAAAGCCACAGAGAAACCCTGTCTCGGGAAGAAAAAAAAAAAACTTTGGCCAGGCAGTGGTGGTGCACGCCTTTAATCCCAGCACTCGGGAGGCAGAGACAGGCGGATCTCTGTGAGTTCCAGGCCAGCCTGGTCTACAAAGCAAGTTCTGGGACAGCCAGAGCTGTAACACAGAGAAACCCCGTCTGGAAAAACCAAAACAATAAGAATAAACCCAAAACTTCCTATCTTAGGAGAAATGGGCATGTTTAGGGAGACACTTGTAAGAGATGGTTACAGCATTCATTCACAGGCAAGCATGGGAGCAGCTCCATGTCCATCCTCTGGGGAAGGGAAGATGAATCATTGCCGGTCTGCACCACACAACATCATTTGACCATGAAAAAGAGAAAGGGCTACCACTGCATGTCACTGGAGCCCTGGATGACAGTCAGTTGCCAGAGCACTCAAGGCCCCAGGTTTCATTCTCAACACCTCATAAACCATGCATGGTGGTGCACCCCTGTCATCCCAGACCAGCCTTGGCTGCATGAGACCCTGCCTCTAAACACCCCAGGGAGAACTGATCACATGAGACATGAGGTCCAGTTTGTCAAGGGAAATCTCATAAAGTCTTTTTCGTTGTTGTTTCTGTTTTATTGTTTTGTTGTATTATTATTTGTTTTTGCTAAAACAAGGTTTCACTGTGCAACCCAGGATGTCTCCAAACTCATGTCCATGCTCCTGCTTCAAACTCTTGTGTATGTGCTTGCATGCACGCACTACTGTCACTGCACCCATGTGGGGGCCAGAGGACCTCTCACTGAGGTCAGTTCCGAGGAATTGAACTCAGATCATCAGGCTTGGCTGGTAGGGCCTTTGCCTGTTGAACCCTTTCACATCATATACCCCACCCCCACCACACACACACACACACACACACACACACACACACACACACACACAGCTCGAGCATGCGCGCAAGTGCGCTGCCTCAGCCTTTTGAGTCCTAGGATGACTTATGTGCGTTGCCACTGGACTGTTCATTAAATCTCTCCCTCTCTCCCTCCTCTGTGTGGGGGGGGCGGCCCCCCCCCCCCCCCGGACAGAGAGAGAAGGCCAGAGGTCAACCCCAGTTTGATTGTGGAGACAGTCTTTCTCAGAACCTGGAGCTCAGATTCTAACAGGCAGGCCCCAGGGGTCCTCTTGTCCCAATTCCCCAAGGCTGAGATTACAAGCCTGTGCCACCATGCCTGGCTTTCCCATGTCACCTCTGCGAATGGGTCCCCACTCTGCACAAGCAAGCGCTTCACCCACCTAGCCATCTTTCTATCCCATGATTCTGGGGAAACAATCTCTGCTCAATGCTCTGCCCTCCAGCCCCACTCCATCCACTCTCTGGTGACCCTACTCTGGCTGCCTGGGACTGTGGAAGGAAGCAGCCCTGTGGGTTTGTGGGTCAGGAGGCTAGTCTGAGGGTACAATGGTCTCTCAGCACTTCTCAGCTCTTGAATGACAGCATGGCCCAATGTCCCTGTTAACTGTCCATTAATGGAGTTCCGGAAGCCTGAATAAGTCTCAGTCACATGCCTCTGGTTTCTCTACTACAGACTCCTGCCCACCCAGCTGAGAAGGCTCATTAGAACCCAGATTGACATCTCCTCATGAAATGGCTGTTTAAAGGGCTAGTGCTATATGAGGCCTTACATGCAGGAGGCCCTGGGCTCTGGCCCCAACCCCAAATAAACAAGCTTGGTGAGGCTCTGGAGGAGGGAGGCAGGAGAATTAGGAGTTCGATGTCATCCTCAACAGTGTAGCAAGATAAAAGCCAGCCTGGGCTACAGACCCTGCCTGAAAAATAAATAAAAGAATGATTGCTGACACATGTTTTCAGAACATAGTCTCTTGGTTGGGGACAGGACTCATTGGAGAGAGTTTCCCAGCAAGCATGAGGACCTGGGTTCCAGCCCCCCATTGAAAGTGAGTCTGTCTGTCTGTCTGTCTGGCTGTCTGGCTGTGTACATATAAACGTACAGGTGTGCTCACCTGTGCAGATATATTCAGAGATCATAGGTCCATATGTCTCCCTCTGTCACTCTCTACCTTAGTTTCACGTTAGTTTTTTGTTTTGCTTTGTTTTTTGACACAGGGTTTCACTATTCAGCCTTGACTGGCCTGTAACTCTCTGTTGAACAAGGCTGCCATGAAACTCACAGCTGGGATTAAGGACTTGGCAGCCTGCCCAGCTTTCTAATTTGAGACTGGGCCTGAGTGAACCAGGAGCCTGACTGTTGCTAGCCTAGAGCCTTCAGATCCTTCTGTCTGTACCTCCCCAGGTCAGGGATTACAAACTCACAGCACTGTGCCCAGCTTTTATTTGGGGGTCCACATCTAGGCCTTCATGCTATGCAGTCACCCCATTACATTAAGCCCAAAATATGACCCATAGAGAAGCGAGCACAAGCCACAAAAGGCCCCTGTGACCCAGGAGGTACCTTTTGCTTCCTGTCCCTGTGTTCTTGGGCTCTGTTGGCCTCTGAGGTCACAGGTGGGAAGATGTCAACAACATAAACACTTCAATGATTCCAACAAATCAGAAGTCAGAGCCTGTTCAAACTCATGGGTTTGAGTCAACAGTCAAAGGAGGAAGTCATACTTGGTGTCCTTGGTGTTATTGTTAACACCACCAGCAACTGGACTGGTCCTCACTGAAACAACAAGGAACACGGTCTCTGTACAAAAAAGGACCTTTTAGGGCACCTTTAGAAGAGCCATGTCCTAGCCAGGTCTTGTGGTGTATGCCAGTCACTCCAGCTACTCAAGAGTATCGATAAAGCAGAAGGGTGACAAGTTCAAGGCTAGTCTGGGCAACTTAGTAAGACACTATCTCAAAATAAAAATGAATTAAAAAGAACATTGATGACATGGATTAGCACCTAGAGTCCCCTGGTGAAGGGCTAGGGGCGTGGTCAGGA
This sequence comes from Cricetulus griseus, assembly GCF_003668045.3. NCBI lineage: Eukaryota > Metazoa > Chordata > Mammalia > Rodentia > Cricetidae > Cricetulus > Cricetulus griseus. The sequence goes on from NC_048598.1 coordinate 96,448,496, forward strand.
TGGAGGCCTGCCTAGAATTCCCCAGTGAGGGGGCATGGTTCAGTGGCCAGCATTCAGCACTTATCTTTCATGTGGAAGGCCCTGGATGCAACCCTACCACCACAAAAGATAAATAAAGCCAAGAAGCTGTGTGCAGGATCTCTCAAGTTCCTTACTTGATACTAGTGTTTGGAGCTGCTGTGATGCAATCAGTCATCCATTCATGCCAGAGAGAACTCTCAGGAAACCACCAGGGGCCTCGTGACTCAAAATCTGGTCGGCATTCTCATTTCTCCTTGTACCGGACACCCCAGCCCACCACTTCTCATTTTCTTCTCAAAACAAATTCCCTGGCGTCCTCACTCATTGCCAGCAAAGGGGATGGAATCAGCCTTGAGCATGCTACGCAAGCACTCTATCATTGGGTTTTTGAGACAAGGTCTCGCTATATAGCCCTGGCTGGGCCAGATCGCTGAGTTTGGGGCCAGCCTGGTCTACAGAGTGAGTTCTAGAACAACCAGGGCTACACAAAGAAACCCTGTCTCAGGTGGGAAAAAAATAAAACTAACTCTCTCATTATCTATTCATTGCCTCTCCGTCAACCCCAGACAATACATACATACATAAATACAGACAACTGTCCCTCTTCTAGAACATTCCTCTTCTGTAAGCCTCTGTCTCTGTTCCCATTCACCCCCTGATCCTGTGACCCGAGCAATCCCCCAACAAGCTAACTAGACTTCTGATCTGCATGGCACACCATCACTCTGCATGCACACGTGTGTGACTGTGCACAGGTGCATGAGGAGGTGCCACGTCTAGTCCCACCCCCCTTTCATTTCTGAGACAGGGTCTCCTACAGGCCTGGAGCTCATTACTTAGGCTTAACTAGCCTGCCAGGGCCCCTCCTGAATCTGCCTCTCCAGTGCTGATTTACCACTGGTCTGAGGGACCACAACCTGTGCCCCAATAACTCAGGTTCAGTCACCCACTTTAATAAGTCTATTAAAACAGCCAAATTAGCCAAACGTTAGTGGCACCAACGTTTAATCTCAGCACTAGGGAGGCAAAGGCAGGTGGATCTCTGTGAGTTCTGGGCCAGCCTGCTCTAAAAATTGAGGTCCAGGCAGCTCGGGCTACATAGTAAGACCCTGTCTCAAATAAACAGACAACTTAGCAGTAAAAAGAAGAAAAAGAATTCTATGTGGCCATACTGGGAAAAGAAACAAAGATACCTGTCGTGGAATATTGCCTTATACTGTGTGAAGATATGTTACAGTGATTGGTTTACTAAACAGCTAAATGGCCAATAGCTAGGCAGGATTTGGGGGGCAGAGAGAATGCTGGGAAGAAGCCAGAGTCATGAGGAGATGTAGAGGAAGCATGACATGTAGGAGATGAGGTAACAAGTCACAAGCCACATGGCAGCATGTAAATTAATAGAAATGCATTAATTTAAGTTATAAGCACTAGTTTAAAACAAGCCTAAGCTACCAGTTGAGCTTTCATAATTAATAGTAAGTCTCCATGTGGTTATTTGGGAGCTGGCCGTCCAGACAGAGAAAGACTTGCTACAGACACCCATGACCTCCCACCCCCACCAAGTTCATCTTGGGTGGGCCTATTACAGCAGCAAGGTTAAAACAGAAGGCAGGAGACACACATGAGGGGTCCTGGAGACCCAGCTTAGAGGTTAGAGCAATTGCAAAGAACTGGGGTTCAGTGCCCAGCACCCACACAGTGGCTCACAGCCACCAATAACTCCAGTTCTAGAGAACCTGGTGTTCTCTCTTGGCTTCTCTGGGCATCAGGCACAACAGTGTATCTAGATACACAGAGACAACACTCATTCACATAAAATAAAATACCTCTTTTAAGAGTGAGAAATGCTGAGGAATTAGTCGGCCACACATGGTCCTGCCCATCATTGTCTCAGCTCCAAGTCTCTCAGGCAAGGCGTCCAACAAGTATGTCAGTCTTCTTCCAGGAGGCAAGCTCGACCCCTGGAGATTCCTGGGGAGATTCTAACTTTCCTGGGTACCCTTCTCTCAGTATTCTGGTGCCCAGCAGGGAGAGTCCCTGTGTCTTTAGAATTACCCCTTCAGACAGGCCAGTCACATGTATGCACCTCCACACCCAATGTTCTTTAAGAAATACCTTTAAATTATGTGTATGTGGAGTAGGGAATATGTATGTACACATGTGTGCAATGCCAGCAGAAGCCAAAAGAGGAGTCTGATCCCCTGGAGTTGGAGTTACAGGCCTTTGTGAGCCACCTGGAATGGGTGCCGGGAACTGAACTGGGGTCCTCTGTCACAGATGCCCTGATTGTCTTTCCAGTTCTATATTCATCCACTACCTGATATTTCGGCCCACCCCCCTCCTGCCTCTGGACCTTGGCACATGGTTATAGAACCTCTGAAACCATCTCTCTCTGATCTTATTGGTAGAGTAACAACCTCCAAGTTTTTGTTTCATGTCAAACACTGTGTCGGGAAAGCCTATTATCTCATGTAATATCTCCAAGAGCCCTTGAGATGAACTCAGCTTCCATGTTCATTATTATAAACAGTAGGTCCAGAGAAGCCAAGTCACTTGCCTAAGCATGCACAGCTTAGCTGTCACTGACTGAAGCAGAGTTTGAACTTAGCTCTGTCCAGCGCTACAGTGCTCTGCAGAAAGGAAGCTTCATCTCTACTCCTTCAGTGCTGCACAGCCCAGCATGCACACACTCCCAAGGGAGGATGAAAGGGTCCCAGTTTTCCCCCTCTGCCTCCATCTTTGAAAAGCGTGAGGCACAGAAATGCAGTCAAGGGCAGCGCCACAGACCTTGTACCACCTGCATCTTCACTATAAACTCCTGGAGTGTCTGGAGCAGATGAAACCCACAGATAGGAGCACTAGTGGGGCTGAGGGAGATGGCTCAGCACAAGGACCTGAGTTCGAACCTTCTGTATCCATAGAAACAGCCAGGTGCAATGGTGTGGAGCTAATACTGGGAAGGCAGAGACAGGAGTTAGCTCCAGGTTCAACAAGAGACCCTGCCTCAGAGACCCATGACCAGATATTATGCAGAAAGAGTGTAAATCTCCATCAATCCCTCCCCTCAGAGCTCAGGGAATCCCACAAAAGAAGAAGCAGAGTCTCAGGGACTCAGAAGGAGAGAGAGAGCACTTCCCAGCATTCAGGAAGCAGAGGCAGGTGGATCTCTGAGTTTGGGGCCAACCTGGTCTACAAAGTGAGTTTCAGGACAGCCAGAGTTACACAGAGAAACTCTGTCTCAGAAAACCAAGAAAGAGAGGGGCAGACAGACAGATAGACAGACAGAGACGATGAAGGACACCAGGTGAACAAGGCCCTCTGAATCAATTATGCAGGCACACATGAGCTCACAGAGACGGAAGCAGCAAGCAGGAGCCAGCAGGGGTCTGCACCAGGTCCTCTGTCAGCTCTGTTATTTATGGGACTCCTGACTGTGACAACAGGTGGGTCTCTCACTCTCTTGCTGCTCTTGGGACTTTTTTTCCTCCAGCTGGGTTGCCGTGTCCAACTTCAGTATGTAAGCTTTTACTTACCTTACTGATTTTGTCAAGTTTGGTTGTTATCTCTAAGAAGCCTGTTTGTGTCTGAGAGACAGAAAAGGAGTGCATAGGGAGGGAAGGGGAAAGAGGGAGGGGTGGACTGGGAAGAGAAACTGTAGTCAGGATATATGTATGAGAAAAAAAAATCTATGCTCAATAAAAAAAGAAAGAAGAGAAACCCTGACTCAAACAATCAAATGGAGGGGATTAAGGAAGACACCTGACACTGACCTCTAACCCACATACACCAAGAAAGTGGGGGACAGACATGCAAATCTGGGCTTATATATACATGTCTATGTCAATGTTTGCAGTGTTTGCTGTGGCACTGTGATCGAAGCCAGGGTCTCCTGTGTGCCGCTGCCCCAGCCTCTCTCTCAGAGTGTAACAACGTGCTACGGGGTCAGTGAGCAACTGCTTTGCTGAATAGTGTTTCCCAAACTGTTCCCCATCACCCTGGTCACCCTCGAAGAACAGATCAAAAGCCAACTTCAGCACTACTGTTTCCTCTGGCTAAATCCCCCAACGACAATAAACCACACCCAGTGCACAGCCTGAGGTAGAACTGTGATGTCTCTAAGCACAGGATCCAGGTTGGGTGGGGGTGACTAAGGGATTTCCACTACACACCCCGGGTCGTCCCGTCCCCCCTTCTCGCCCCCCCCCCATCGGCAAGGTAAGTCACCTGAAGTCACAGCTAGGAAATACTGAAATGGAAATTTTTTAAAAATCTGTTGAGACACAGAGTGGCTGCGGGTTTCGAGTTCGGGTGACTCACACGGAGTGAGGAAATGCTTAACATATCAGTTGAGTTTACAAATAAGCTGCCGCCAGCCTGAATTACATCACCCCTCGGCTTCCGTTGGGAGGCCTTCAGTGTGACTCCACACCTCCGGTTACCCGGTTTACAGACACATACACAGAGTTCCCATCCTTGCCTTTACCTGGAGTCCCGGGGGGGTGCGGGGGAAGCGCTGCAACTGAGGGATTTGTCAGTCTGCATGGGGGGAGAGGTGGCTTCCTTAACAAATTCTCCTTCATTGTCCAAATCTATTAATTATATTGCTACAACAGACTCTGTTTCTATGATGTGATGGTGTTGGACTAGCATACAGAGTCCAACACTATCACTTATAAATCAAACACTTTCACACCACAGACTATATATATATATATATATATATATATATATATATATACCTTTGGCTCTGCCAAACCTGGATGATTGGGGGGGTTTTGCTTTGTTCTTGTTTTTTGCTTATTCGCAGCCGGATTCCCAGAAATAGACTGCTCTGAGGTAAAGCGCAGGCCCGTAGGCACAAGATTCTGGTTCTGTCCCCAGCAAATATGGACTTTCAGGCCAGTTTAGGCTACACAACACTCTTGTCTCTAAAAAGGGTTAGTGGTGCAGGCTGTAAGGATTCAGGCATTGTGCTGGCCTGCCCCTGTCACCTGGCAGAATGCACTCAGGCAGTGCCCTGGTCAGCCCAGGGTTCCCGGTTGTGTAGTATGCAGGCAGGTGCAAAGGACCCCTTTAAAAGAAAGACCCCTGCCCACTTACACTTTCTGCTCTTTTCCAGCTCTCTTTCTGCTCCCTCTTCCCGCTGTTCCCCTGGGGCAGACAGGACTTTTCCTGTCTCCGTCTTCCCTTCTGTCCTCTCTGTGTCTCTTTCCCTCTTTTCTCTTTCCTTCCCCCTCCATCCCCTTTCTAAGCTCTGTCTGCTTGGTGTGTTTGTCACCCTCACCAGCCATGGAATCCGCCATGGTCCCCCATGCAAGGTCCCCTTAAGCTTTATCCTAACACAGGCCAGTTCAGCCAATTATTTTACGGACCTGACTTTGGATGCTCAGCACTCACATAAAAGTCACATAAAAGCACCCTTAATCCTAAGAGAGTGGAGGGTAATGCCCGTGGATGGAAACAGGATTCCCGGGGCTTGGTTGCCAGACTGCCTTGCAGAAACAGTGAGTTCCAGGTTCAGTGAGAGACTGTCTCAAAATCGAAGGCAGAGAGTGACTGAGGAAAACCCTCGTGTCAACCTCTGTCGTCTCTACATATGCACACCCATGTACACCACACACACACACAGATTTGTTCATGAATAAGCACCACATCCATAAACATGAAAACTTTAAATTAAACGACAAAAATAATTTTAAAAGACTTATTTACAAATACGTTTATTTTTTACATATTAGCATAAATAAATAGTTTCCTTTAGGAAACTTTGATGACTGGTTTCTTGATAGCACCTGCCCAGCAGTTTGCTAATGCTAACCAATGAATTATATAAAGTGTTGTCTGAGCCATGCTCACAATAAATACTGAGTCCAGTCAGGGACAGGGTGTGGAGAGAATACTGGAAGAGGGGGGCCCTGTGCTCAGGCCCCATGAGATATAGCAGCTTGGGATCTCAGCGACCAGGGGTCATAAGAAGGGTGGCAGCACATGACATTATCGTATGGATGGCAATTCCTGTGGGGTGTCAGTTGGCACAAGGAAGAGCACAAAGCTGGTGATAGCAGTCTGGGAGAGCTCCCAGTCTTTGTATGCCTCCTGAGCTCCATACAGATAGGCTCGCAGATTCACACTGAGGCGGTCGTCAGCCTTCAGGGGTATCAGATGACTCCAGGAGCCTTCCACTAAGTTGGTCTCCATGGAGCAAGGGAATAGGTCCACAGTCAGGGCCAAGTTGTCAGGGCGCTCTATCGGGGGATTCAGTTGCAGAACAAGAGAGACCTGACCCCGCACCTTGCGGTCTGTGTTTTTTAACACAGGCCTGAGCTTCAGTTGCAAAATCACATAGTAGAGCCCACTTTCGTTCACCACCAACTCGTTTGTGACGTTGTCGTACCTCAGACCCTGGAGCGGTTTTGAGATCCCAGCTCCTTCTTGGCTATGCCACTTCAGGATCCTATTGGGCTCCAGCTTTACTTCTAGAAAAAGAACAGTGAGTTGCTGAGAGTAGTGGGGCATGGAGAGGTGGGACCATGGGGGTGGGGGACAGAACAGAAGGAAATTGAAGGAGGGAGGGAGAGAGGCTACCTAGAAGGGATATAATCCAAGAAAGTGGGGGATAGGGAAGAGGGGTCTAGAGCAAAGATGCAGGCAAGCTCCAGGGAGGAGGTGAGCCAAGAGAGCTATTGCGGGGGGAGGGGGTAAGAGGAGAAGAGGAGAAAGGGAGAAATCAGGGGAGGAGGGCAGGGGATGAGCAAAACAGGGAAGGGAGGATTCCAGGAGGGCGAAGGAAGAGTGGAGAAGACCGGGAATTTAGAGACTAGGGCTGGGCTCAAGAGGAAGGGTGTTCGCCTAAAGCCCCAGGTTCATCCGGGTAGAAGGATGGCCAGCCTCAGTTACAAAATGATTTTGAGGAAAGCCTCGGCTACGTGCAAGGAAGGGAGGGAGGAAAGAAGAGGGGGAAGGAGATGGGGGAGGGAGATCTCCCAGAGCCAGGTTGGGGGTGAGAAGTCCCAATTCCCTGAGGAACCAGGTGAGGTCACAAGGGTGACAGCTGGTGACCTTTGTTCAACTTCTCTGCGGGGCCGCTGGGAATACTTACCCTCTTTAGCCTGAAGAATGGCGAACACGGAAGACCCCTAGGAAGAAAGAAGAATAGAAGTAAAGGCTCCCCTACATACTAAAGAGGCCGGTGGGGATTCATAGGCACCAGGGCACATTGGGGTGCCCTTCAACTTTGAATGGAGGAAAGCCCGGGGGACCTAGCGGGGCTGTAGGGAAATGCCGCGCACCGTCGTCGGCCACCCCGCGGTCCGATATCTACATAGGACGTTCAAGACGCAAAGGAGTCTTCTCTGAGTGCGAGATGGAGAAGGGACGCTTCAAGCATGGCGGGGGCACGTTAGGGCAGAGGAATACTTTCAGAAGGTAAGAAAGGGTGCCCCAGGGATGGGACGTGACTCACCTGCCCTGTAGCCTTCGGGCAGCTATTTCGAGGAACAGGAGTGACCGTCAGGTTTGAAGGCTTCTCTGAGTTCCCCGGGGTAGGCGAGGTGGTGACTGTGAGAGCCGGCCGGGTCGGGATGCGGGTGAAGAGGGCGATCGGAACACAGACAACCCCGAGCAGCAACATCAAGGCGCCTACCCAGTAGAGCAGCTGACAGCGGAAACACGAGTGCGGGGCGGACAGCAACGCGGCCTCGGGGTCTTGAACATTAACCCTGGGGTCTGCAGCATCCTCAGTGCTCTCAACATCCGCTGGACGCACTGTTTCTGCGAGGAGCGCAGCAACCGCAGGCAGCGCAGCATCCGCAGGGCGCACAGTAACTGAGGGATGCCTAGCATCCCGCGTGCTCTGGTCCATGGCCATGGTCAGGCAGTGCTTGTCTCCCGTCTGTGCCCGCGCTTTATAGGGGAGGCGCCTTTTCCGGGGAGGAGAGTGGAGGACTGCTGCGGGGTTCCCGGGCTTCTAGCTCCGCCCCTCGACTCCGGGAACTTTCTCCCTTCCTCCTCTCTAGTCCCTCCCAAGTGTCCAGGCCCTCTATCTGGTCCCTTCTTCTCCTTCTTCTTCTCCTTCTTCTTCTTCTTCTTCTTCTTCTTCTCCTTCTTCTTCTCCTTCTTCTTCTTCTTCTTTTCTCTTCTCTTTCTCCTCCTCTTTCTCTGCGAACGAGCGTGCGTGCGTGCGTATGTGTGTGTGTATGTGTGTGTGTGTGTGTGTGTGTGTGTGTGTGTTTCCTTTTTATTAACACTGGCACATTAAACAGTTGTTTATATATTGGGGACCATGTGATGTCGGGGTCTACTCCCTCCCTGACCTCGGCTGGATCTACAGTCTCTTTCCGTCCTTCTCTGTTACGAGGTTTGGGTGCAGGACGGAGACCACCCTGTCTGAAGATCCTTGATTCTCTCGGTCTCTGGCTCTTCAGTTCCGTTTTCCTGTCTCTGACTCTCAAACCTATGTCTCTTTCCCTGTCTTTCTTGCTCCCCTCTCTTCCAACCCATAGCTCTCCATCCCTGGAATGCCCCCAGGATTCTAAATTCAGGAGAGGACTCTAAGAATCACCGTCTCCCCACCACCCCAGAGGAACCCCACCCAGCCTCTTCTTCCCCAGGACCCCGGGGCCTTTCCTGGCCTGTCCCCACCCACCCTCTTGGGGCTTCCTGTCAGGAACCTCTTAGGACCCCAGAAGCAGAAGGCTGGAGAGTCCAGATAGAGAAATTCCCTCCTAGGCCAGGGACACGTTTTCGATTTCCCATTCTTTCATTGCTCTTGCCTGAGGTGGAGGCGGAGGGAGGCCCGGAACAGCAGAAAAGGCCCCTAAAAGAGGAAATGAGAGGTAATCGCTCTGGGGACAAACTCCTCAATGTCTTGATCTGGTGAGAAGACTAGCAAGTAATGGTATAACCACCTGGCCTGGTGACCTCAGTTCAGTTCCCTGGACCTTCTTGGTGGAAAGAGAACTACAGCCACAAAACTGTCCTGCAAATGTCCTTTGAACACTACATACCAGAAGGTGGTGGTGGCACATGCCTTTAATCCCAGCCTGGTCTACAGAGTGGTGTTCCAGGACAGCCGGGGCTACACAGAGAAACACAGTCTAAAAAAAAAAAAAAAAGAAAAGAAGGAAGGAAGAAAATAGAAAATGTAATTTGAAAAATAATTAAGCCCTGATATGCTTAATTGACTGTAATCAACAGGGACCAGACCATTTACCTCAGCTCCAACCTGCAAGAAACAACTATGAAATTGGGAGTTTTTGTTTTAACATAGGGTCTGGTGTACCATAGGCCATCCTCAAACCCACTAGACAGCCTAGGATAACTGAACTTCTGACCTCCTGAGAGTTGGGATGCAGGTATTCACAGGTATGCACCCTCACACCCAGTTCCCTCGGTGTTGGTCAGCTGATTTTCATACTAGGAAGGGAACTCACTGAGTCCCCTGCCCCAGCATGGGAGAAGCTTAGGGAGCCCTCTCTGGAACCACCAACCCACTCCTTCCTTTCTTCCATTTGATCCTGCATCAGCTTCACTGGGGAATTACAAAAAAAAAACTCAGCGGGGGAGGGGGGTGAGTATTAGCAAGATACAAAACACTTGTGTGAAGACTCCACCCCACAGAGCAGCCATGGCTGCTGGGCACCCACAGTGATTCAGTTGTGGGAGCTCTGGCCCTCGGACACTTACAGTCAATCTCCTGACCACCTCTGTCTGCTGGATGCTCACCCTATTCATACCTACGTGACTCTTGAACATAGGGGCCCCTCTCTGCCTGGAATATTCTCCCCCTTCCAACCTCTGCTGCATAGTGAGGGCATTGTCTCATCCTGGTTTATATCTCAGTTGTCATCGCAGTGAGGAAAAATGACAGATGGAGACTTTCCCTGTCTCTGACTATAACGTCTTCCAAACCACTGTGTGAAGAAGGCTTCCAGCCCACAGATTCATCACCCACATCACCAAGGAATTGGAATCGTCATCCTGACCCAGCTAAAAAACTAACTCCACTCCCTCCGCTAGCTCACCTTTCTCTCCTGCAAAGCTGGAAAGTGCCTTTATACTCCCAGGGAAATTGGAAAATTGGTGGAGTTTCTGGACAGAAAACACACACACAAAGGGAGAGACAGAGAAAAGGTTCATATAATTTAGAACAAGCTGTGCTTAGTGGTGTGAACTTCTGAACCCAGTTTTCAGGAAGCTGAGGCTGAAGGGTTGGAGGTTCAAAACCAGCCTGGGCTACCTGGAAAGATACCGTCTCAAAACAAATGGGGGGGGTCAGGAATCATGGTACTCAGGAGGTAGAGGCAGAACTCTTGTTAGTTCAAGGCCAGCCTGGACTACATAATGATGGACCAGCCAGGGTTATATAGTGAGAACCACCACCACCCCAAAAAGGAAATAAAACTTCAATATTGAAATTAATTTGCTTTTTGACACAGGCTCTCATGTAACCAAGACTAGCCTGAAACTCCCTATGCAGTCAGAGATAACCCTCTGATCCCTCTGCCTCCACCTCCAGAGTGCTAGTGACACACAGGTCTGTGCCACCATGCCTGGTGTGTGAAGTGCTGGGGCTGCAACCTAGGGCTTCATGGATGCTAGGCAAGTACCAAATGAGCTACCCCCAGCCGCTGAATATTGAAACACACGCACATACACACACACACACACACACACACACACACACACACACACACCACACACATACACACACACTCACACACACATACACACTCACACACACACACACACCACATACACACACACTCACCACATACACACACACTCACACACACACATACACACACACACCACACACACACCACACACACACCACACACCACACACACACACACATACACTCACAACACACACAACACACCACACACACACACCACACACCACACATACACACACCACACATACACACTCACACACACACACACCACACACATACACACCACACACACACACATACACACTCACACACCACACATACACACACACTCACACACACACATACACACACACACCACACACATATCACACACACCACACACCACACACACACACACACACACACACACACACATACACACCACACACGGTGCTGTTCAGCACCTGCCCCACACCTGTCCCACCATGTAGGATCCAAATACCAAAAAACTGCTCCAGAGAACCTGACTTTGAAGAAGAAAGATTTAACATCTCAACTCCTGAACAGCATCTGCCAAGCACCCAGACTCTGGGCCAATCTGTTAACAATTAAAACCACAGCCCACAGCCAAGTATTGCCTAAGATGTTGTCTAGAAGCGGGGAGGGAGCATCTAGGTCTCCAATAACGCAGATGACAGAACCCCGCCCTTGAAAACCTACGTTAACCACGCCAATGAGCCTTTATTTTTGGCACAAGGTTGCCCTGTTGCCTTGACCATCCTTCCTCAGCATCCCAAGTGTGTGTGCAGGATGATAAGTGTGTGTTGCCACTCCCAGCTCCATGGGAACTTTATGCTGGCAACCTCTACCACTCACCATGACTGCCTCTGTTTATTAATTACTTTGCTTACTTATCACTGCCTCCCACCCCTGTTGATGAGTGGCATCCTCAGCAGCATCTCCATCAACGGTATTTTCAGGTACCCACAGCATATGGAGCAAGGAGGCTCTCCGTGATATTTATGGGAGGAAGGAATAAAAGCAAGATGAAGAAGAGGAAAGGAAGAAAGGAATAGGGATGGGTGAGTGAATGTGTGGATGGATGGATGATGGATGGATGTGTGGATGGGTGAATGGACCAATGGATGGCTAGGTGGATGGGTGGGTGAGTGGGTGGGTGGATGGATGGATGGATGGATGGATGGACGGGTGGATAGATGTGTGGGTAAATGTATAGGTGGATAAAAGGGAAAGAAGAAGGTATATGAAGGAACCCTGGTGCTGATTCTGCAAGACTGTGGGTGACACAGGTGCAGCACCAGAGCCTGCTGCAGCAAACAGCATGGACCTTGCAATGCTAGATGTGCTGTGGGGCCTGTCAGCTTGAACACACCACACTCAAGTACTACATGCACTTGCAGGGCCTGAGAGTCAGGCAAGGACTCCTGTGGATTCCATCCCAGCACCACAAGCATGTGGTAGATAACGGGAAATCACTCAGGATGCTGAGGAAGTTGCTAAGTGTGGGGCTGAGCACGGAATACATTCTTAGCAAAGGAGAGCTGTTGGTTGTTTTTCATATTTTATGAATACATATTAGCTATATGTAACAGTAGGTCCCATTAGCACATTTTCATTCCTGTGTACAATTTATTTTGGTCTCATATTCATCCATCACCCTCTCACCTTTTTAATTTGATGGTTTCTGTTTCAATGTTTTTATATTTATGTATTTTATTTTTGAGTGTGTGAGTGTTTTGCCTGCATGTGTGCGCATGCACCAATGTGCAGGCTTGTTGCCCGTGGAAGGATAGGGTCACATCCCTTGGAACTGCAGTTAAGGATGTTTGTGAACCAAAATGGGTGCAAGGAACAGAACCCAGGTCCTCTAAAAAGCAATAAGCACTGTCAGCCATGGATCCATTTCTCTACCCACACCGCCATGGCCTCCTCTTGCCCCCCTTCTCACTATCATCGGTCCCCTTCCTCTTCCCAAATATTTTTTGAGACAGGGTCACATGTAGCCCAGGCTGGCCAACTCACTTCCTAAACAAACCAAGGATAACCTTGAACTCTTTTCCCTTCCTCCTGCCTCCACCTCCCAAGTGCTGGAATGACAGGCTTGGGTCACCATCAACTTAAGTGAAAATGACTCCCTGCTTCCTACCTAAGCAGGCATCAACCCACACACCACGTAGGTTCAGAAATCCACTCTAAAATATGAAGCAAGTTGCCCAACAGACCCAGGGACTGTTCGGAGCTGTGTGCCTTCACAGAGCTCTGGATCTCCCCTCGGGGAAAGCAGACGATGTGCCTTGCCTAGGGGGAAACCAGGCCTGCAGCCCAGCTGGCAACCCTGAAGCGCTGTGCTTGGGGAATCCGAGGCAGGAAGCTCCTCTCACCGTGCCGATCTGAGTGTTACCCTCCTGCCTGGTCCCTCTGTGGTGTTGTCACACCTCCGCTGTCCTCACCAATGGGGGAGGGCAGGCCCTTCCCCCTCTACCCGCCCCCCCCCCACCGCACATCCTGGGAGAGCTCCAAGAAAGAAAGCAGCTCCACCCCCTGACCACGCCCCCAGCCACTCACTGCGGGATTCGGGACAGATTCTAGACATATCTCAGCCAAACTTTGCAATCTTCATGTCTCAGCCCTTAAGAACCTGGGATAAGTGCGCGCCTACATACGCAACTTAGCGTCAGCTTTTTTGTTTATTTTGCTTTGTTTTTTGATACAGGGTCTCCGTAAGTAGCTCAAGCTGGCTTCCATGTCCTAGGTTCATGCCAATCCCCAGCTGCAGTGTCCCAAATGGCTAGGATAGCAGGTACCAGCTGCCACCATGGTCAATGAGAGTCAACTTCTTCCTGTTGTGTTTTATCTTGTTGAGTCAAGGGATTACTATCAGCCCAGGGCAGCCTCAGACAACCTCATCCTGCTACCTCAGCCTCCTGCATGCTGAGCTTGCAGGCACACTCTACCAGCCAAGCTTCCCATGGAAGCTACATAGCATAGATTCAAATTCCAGCCCCACCTCCTAAGCAAATTCCTTCAGTTCTCAGTGCCTCAGTTTCCCCACTTGTGAAGTGAAATTAACACCCTGACTATCTCAAAAAGCAAGATGGCCACAGTGAGGGAATCCCAACGTTGTCAGACTTACAGCAGACAGCCTTGCTACTGACACGCGCGTGCGTGCGCCTGTGTGTGTGTGTGTGTGTGTGTGTGTGTGTGTGTGAGAGAGAGAGAGAGAGAGAGAGAGAGAGAGAGAGAAGAGAGAGACTACACATGGAATGTGAACCATTGAAATCCAATGCATACATGTGTTTGGACTGAACTACACACAGCCAGCACTCTGGAGGTGGAGGTAGGAGGATCAGGAGTTCAAGCTCATTCTTGGTTACAAGTCCAGTTAGAGGCCAGCCTGGATGACAGGAAACCCCTCAACCAAACAAAGGAGGGGGGAAGCTCAGAAGCAGCAAAAAGTGCATAGAATGGAAACGATCTTTCCAGTCTTCAGAAAGAAATTGGTCAAATTAATGCTGGCAAGATGAGTTCAGCGGTCACTTGGTGGCAAGGACAGTTATGGCACGGATCTCTCAGCGCTGAGAGAACAAAAGGCTTCCAAGGACACTGTGCCCAGAGGAGTCTGCAATGCCATTTCATACTCCCTGAGCTTGCATTTCCATGTGTACAAAGTTTTGTTGGGGTTCCTCCTCAATATCATCCCCTCCCCCTTTCTTCCTCCCCTCCTCCTCTTCCTTTTAACAACCTGTGGTCAACTAGGTACCCACTAAGAAAGAAAAAGTGGCCACAGCTGTTTGGAAGAAGGGAAAATTCAGTCGTCAGCAATAGGGTTTTCCCTGAGAAAGATGGGGGTGGGTGCTGGGTGGCTGGGGACCCCTCAGAGAGACAGGAGCTAACTCAGTGATGGGAAATCAGCCAAGCTGGGTAGGAAGGGAATCCCAGCCTGGCCACCACCTGGAAGGGACTCTCCAGTGTTGTCAAGGGAGACAGCCATTGGACAGCCACAGTTAGACACAGGAACACAACTGACACCCACGGTCAGGACATAGAACAGACACTCACACCAACCACAAATACCTCACAGTCATACACAAACACACACAGAGAGATAGTGAAAGATTATTGTCAAACACACGAAGGATAGGATAGGTGAGATGTGGAGACTCATTCCTGTCATCTGAGCATTTGGGAAACTATGGTAGGATATTGCCCCAGGTTTGAGGCCAGCCTAAGCTACATGGTTTCAGGCTAACATAAGCTACAGAGGTAGACCCTGTCTCAAAAGGAGAGAGGGGGGGCCGGTCTTGATCGATGGCTGAGTGGCTAAGAGCACACCCACTCCCTGCTCTCTCAGAAGACCCGGGTTAAGTCCCCATCACCCACTTGGTTGCTCACGACCTCCTGTAACTCCAGATCCAAGGGGGACCCGACACACTTTTCTGGTCTCCATAGGCACTGCACTCACCCTCAGAGACACACACACATACACATACATAAAATAAATCTGAAAACGTTTTAAATGCTGAGGATGTAGCTAAGCCACATAATCGTGAAGACCTGAGTTTGGTCTCCATCCCCACTCCCCTACCCCCGTTTTTGTTTTCATTTTGGTTTTTAAAGGCAATGGGAAGGGGCACACTGGAGGATTCCTGGAAGTCATTCTAGACAAATACCTGAGGCCCCAGACCTGTGAGAGATCCTACCTTTTAAAAAATAAAAACAAACAAAACCGTATTCCGACAAGACAGGAAACCCCTCCTTGCTCAGCCTTGACTCCCAGAGAGGGACACGCGCGCCCCCTGGTGGACGGCAGCCTCACCCCAGGGTTGCACTGTGTGCAGGAGTGAAGGATGGGAGTGGGAAACCTTGGAAGCATGTGACACCAGAACCTGGAAGTCAAGAGGACCCCAAACCGAGGGCCGGACCTTGGAGAAGCCTGGATGACCCCAGGATGAGGTCAGTAAAGATGTCGTAGGAGGAGAGGCGGGTCCCTGTCGTTCCCACAGTGCCAGCTTCGCAACACGAGAGTGGCCAGAGCCCATGGGTGCCACTACAGAGTGGACTCTGGTTTCCAAGCCCGGACATTTCCCCGCCATTCTCCCTAGGCCACACCCACTTCCCAGTTGTCAAACTCGCGGTCCCTGCCCATTCCCTTGACCCCTTCCACTTCCTTACCGGTTTTCCCTAAGGCCTCCCCCGACTACCTTTCAACCTCAATCACCCATCCCACGCCTGTTAGTTCCTCCCACCTGCTGTCATTCTCCCCAAGCCCCGCCCCAGTTGTCACCCTCTCTGGACCTTCATTCGCAGTCCCTCCCAACTCCTTCATTCTCTGTAGATCCCGCTCACTGGCCAGCTGTGTGCTGCTTCCCAGGTTCAGCTCAATTCTCTGGCCCCTCCCACTTCTCTGTCAATTTCTATAGGCCCCGCTGACTTTCCACTGTCATCCTCTCTGGCCTGGCCTGCCCACTTTCTCAGTCCCTCCCAGGGGCTCTGTCAGTCTCTCCACAAGCCCCGCCCACTTCTCCAGCCGTCCTACGCTCAGTCTTTTGGATTCCCACTTCATTCTTTCTCCTAGCCCCACCTACTTCCCCCACCGTTACCTTCCCACATAGCGCCCGTTCGGCTACCCCCACCCCCGCCCGCCCACTTCCCTGCCAATCTCCAAAGGCGGGTTTCTCGGGTCATTCCCCGCAGGCTTGAGACTTCACCGACTTCTCCCTCAGCATCCCAGGCCCCGCCCTCGTCCTTCCCTCATCCCCGTCATTCTCCCTACTCCACCTGCCTTTTTTCCAGGCCCATCCACAGCCATCTATCTGGTGGGGCTACGTGGTAACACCCGACTCTAACCACCTAGGTGAGAAAGGCCTGTTTCCCTGCCCGACTTTCCTGAGGGAAGTCTCACTCCTAAATCCACCTGGGGCCCAGCTAACCGCTGATCAGTCTTCTGCACCTCCTCCTCCTTCTGTGCCTTATACGTTTTCCTTCCAGCTGCTGGACACGCCCACCCATCTTATTCTCTTTAAGATTTAGTTTGCTTTTATGTAATAGTGTATGCGTTGTCTGTGAGTGGATGCTGTGAGTGTTCGGGAAGGCCAGAAGAGGGGGTCACCTGGAGCTAGAGTTAATGATGATTGTGAGCTGGAGTGGAGTGCTGGGAACTGGATTCCGGTCCCCTGCAAGATTAGCAAGCTCTCTTAGCCACTGAGCCATTTCTTTTTCTTTTTTTTAAAGATTTATTTATTTATTATGTGTACAGCATTCTGCATCCATGTATGCCTGCACACCAGAAGAGGGCACCAGATCTCAGTACAGATGGCTGTGAGCCACCATGTAGTTGCTGGGTATTGAACTCAGGACCTCTGGAAGAGCAGTCAGTACTCTTAACCTCTGAGCCATCTCTCCAGCCCACTGAGCCATTTCTTTAGCTCCCACCCCAAGCTCAAAAGATGGACCACACCTAAACATGGCCCAGCCTGGAACCCCTTTCCCTGATCCCCAAATCTAAAGGGGTGATGGGGAGAGGGAGACTCCCTACCCCAGCGTATGCACTTGGACTGTGCTCCTGTTCATCCCTGTAGGACTCAATGTGTGCTTGTGTCAGTGGGAGATAGAGGGGCTTTGCACAGGTGCGGCTTTCCAGACCACCATGCTGGCATGCATATCTGACCTAGCTTGTTTGACCAAAGGCAACTTGGGGAGGAAAGCAGCTTTCTCATCTTACAGCTTGTGGTCCACCATTCAGAGATGAACTGGAAGCAGAAATTGAAGCAAAGACCACAGAGGAAATGAAAACACTCATTTCCCGCTGAGGGTTCAGCCTGCCTTCTTACGAAGCCCAGGACCACCAGCCCAGGGATGTAGAGTGGGCTGGACCCTCCCACTTCAATCAGCAATCAAGAAAATGCCTCAAAGACTTACCCATAGGCCAATCTAATGGAGGCAATTCCTTCTGTCTGAGTCACCCATGATGCCTTCAGAAACCCCTTACCCAAGTATGTCAACTTGTTACAAGCTAGAGTCATCTGAGAGGAAGGAGCCTCAAATGAGAAAATGCCTCCTTAAGATCTAGCTGCAGGCCAGCCTGTAAGACATTTTCTTAATTAGTGATTGATGGGGAGGGCCCAGCCCATTGTGGGTGGTGCCATCCCTGGGCAGTTACTGAGCAAGCCATGGGGAGCAAGCCAGTAAGCAGCACCCTCCATGGCCTCTGCATCAGCTCCTACCTCCAGGTTCCAGCCCTGTGTGAGTTCCTGTCCTGACCTCCTTCAGTGATGGACTTCAATGATGGAGGTGTAAGCCAAATAAACCCTTTCCTCCTAACTTGCTTTGATCATGATGTTTTGTCCCAGCAATAGAAACTCTAACTAGGACACCCAGAAACCCTAATAAACTCATTGGTTCACCAAACTGAGCCTGGGTGTAATTGTTTCTGTTTCTTTTTTTGTTTTGTTTTGTTTTGCTTTGCTTTTGCTTTTGCTTTTGTTTTTTGAGACAGGCTTTCTCTGTGGCTTTGGAGGCTGTCCTGTAACTAGCTCTTGTAGACCAGGCTGGTCTCGAACTCACAGAGATCCACCTGCCTCTGCCTCGTGAGTGCTGGGATTAAAGGCGTGCGCCACCACCGCTCAACTTTTTCTCTTTCTTTTTTGAGTTATCATTTTTAGTTATTTATTTTTTATTTGTGTGGTTTTGTCTGCATGTATGTCTACGTATGACTTGTGTGCAGTGCCCATGGAGCCCAGGAGAGGGCAACAGATCCCACAGAACTGGTGTTACAGACAGCTATGAGCCACCAGGTGGATTCAGTAAACAGAACCCTGGTCCTCTTCAAAAAAGTGCTCTTAACTGCTGAGCTATCTCTCCAGGCCCTTTGATTGTTTTGAAAGAGGTTCACTATGTAGCCCTGGCTGTCCCAGAACTCACTTTGTAGATCAGATTAGCCCCAGACTTACAAGGATTCTCTTCTTCCTCCCACAAGCCAGGATCAAAGGTGTGCTCCACTACACCTGGCTGGGATTGTTTTGTTTCTTTGTCTTGTTTGTTTTCATTTTGGCTACTTGATGCCCTCTCTATCTGGCTACCTTACAGAAAAGTCCATCCTGACATGTGTGGTCCAGGACCGAATAAGAAGAAAATCATAGCCGGGCAGTAGTGACACGTGCCTTTGATCAGGAGGCAGAGGCAAGAAGATTTCTGTGAGTTCCAGGCCAGCCTGGTCTATAGAGCAAGTTTCAGGTTAACCAAGGTTACACAGAGAAATCCTGTCTCAAAAAAAAAAAAAAAAAGAAGAAGAAGAAGAAGAAAACCAAGATACACTAGACTGTGACCCAAAATAAACCCTCCCTCCTTAAATTGCTTCTGTTGGGTGTTTTATCCCAGTTACTAGACAAGTGTCTAATACAGTGGCCATAGCCACCATCCCCCTCCATACATACACACAGGGAACACTGTGGTGGCCAAAGCACCCTTCTTGAGGAGCACCAGATAGACTGGGAAAGTTATCTTTATCTGTGTCTTTATCCCCAAGGCCAGGAAGGGGGTCAGGACTGGATGTTGAGTTCATGCTGCCTGGCTCTATCAGACTTCAAAAAGTGTCATGCTGAGGAGACTCAAGGAGCTGGGGACAAGACTCGGCTGGCAGAGGACTTGTATAAAGTCCAAAGTTCCATCCCCAGCTTGGCACAAACTGACTGCAGCCCCTCTGTCATCCCAGAATACGGATCAGGAGTTCAAGGCCAGCATGGGATATATTACAGGAAGAGGGTGAGAAAGGAAAGGGGAGGAGAAGGGAGGGGAGGAAGCAGACAAGTTGGCTCAAGAAAGGAATGGAAGACCTAGGGGAGCATTTGCTGTGAGCCACCCTAACAGAGAGCTGGTACCTCCCTGTCTGAACTTGTTTGGTGATGTCAGGAGGTGACAGACCCCACCATGCTCACAGACAACTTTCACAATAATACCAAACAGATGGACACAGATCCCCAAGCATGTACTAGAACAATCCATAAACATACATGCATAACCTTTTGGGGGCTGGGAGATAGGATCTCACTATGTAGACTTGGCTAGCCTGAAAATCTCTAAATAGACCAAGCTGGCCTTGAGCTCAGAGATCTGCCTGTCTCTGCCTCCCAAATTCTGGGATTAAAGGCATGTACCACCATGCCCAACAAACTTTTTTTTTTTTAAAGGACCGGGTCTGCAGCCCAGACTGGCCTCAAACTCAACATGTAGCTGAGGATGACCTTGAACTCCTGGTTCTCCTGCTTCCACATCCTGAGTGCTGAAATGACAGGTGTGTGTCACCAACTCAGTTTATGTGATATTTGGTTTGGCTGAAAAGTCTACTCCTTTTCCATATGAAGGGAGGAGCCACTTCCATGGCTGCAGCTCTGTGCACTGGCCATCATAAAGATCTGTGAACTCCCGGTCTGCCTTAGTCTATGATAAGCCACACAGTCATCTTTACTGACTTATCAAAAAAAAGAAGAAGAAGAAGTAAACCAAGATACACTAGACTGTGACCCAAAATAAACCCTCCCTCCTTAAATTGCTTCTGTTGGGTGTTTTATCCCAGTTACTAGACAAGTGTCTAATACAGTGGCCATAGCCACCATCCCCCAGCCCTTCCTTGGCCACAAGCCACTTTTGTCCATGTGCCCACTAGAGCCACCTCCTCCCATGGCAAGAGCAGTGGGTTCACTGGCTCTCCATCGAGCCTGCTGGTGTTGCAGGAAGAGACTGAGGAGGCAGACACAGCTCAACACTGACCTCCTCCTCATCTCTGAGAATCCCACTCCCTCTGTTAAGATTAGTACTTATTTTCAGCTTGACAACACAACCCATCACTAGGGAGATTCTAGGCAGGGCTCCACCCTGACCACGCCCTCAGCCCCTCACCGCTGCCGCCAGGCTTCTGATGGCTTCTGAGGACAGGTAACCATTGTCTCCAGTGTTACACCCATTGATGCACACCAGGATGCAATAGCTAAGTCCAAAGGTCACACAAGCAACCCTGGTTAATCTCACTGGGTGGCAAGACAAAAAGCCGTGGATGTAGGATAGGGAAATGTAGAAAAGAAGAAAGCTTTGACAAGAAGGGAAAGGAGAAAAGAGAGAATGGGGTGAGGGATAAACGGTCAAGGAAGGAAGTTAATTAATTAAAAAAAAATCTGGGTGGGAGTGGGGTGGCTGTAGAGATGGCTCCGTGGTTAAGAGCACTAACTGTCAAAGGACCCAGGTTCAATTCCCAGCACCCACAGGGCAGCTCACAACTATCTATAATTCCAGTGCCAAGGGATCTAGAGCTACATGCACAAAATGTACAGACATACATGCAGGCAAAACACCCATACACATCTAAATAAATAAATAAATAAATAAATAAATAAATAAATAACAAAACATGAAGACTGGAAGTTGGGGAGATTGGGGAGGTGGGGTGGATGAGGGGAATCTGACTAAGGGAGGAAGGGAGGGAGGAAGGGAGAGAGGGAGGGAGGGAGGGAGGGAAGAAGCCTCAGTCCTTAGCCAGCTGACAATATCACAATTGAGTCTGCAGTGAGCGAGAAACAGCACGGTGGGGCCAGGACCAGTATGCATGAGGCCCTAGATCCCATCTCCAACACCATATAAACCCAGGACATGGTGCACACCTGACATCCTAGAACTTGGGAAGTAGAGATCAGGAGTTCAAGGTTGCCCTTGGCTACTTATCAAGTGAGAGACAGCCTGGACTACATGAAACCCTATCTCAGATTGGGAGGGGGGCTGTGGAAATGGCCAGGTGGATGAAATTACCTGTTTATGAGGACCTGAGTTCAAATCCCTCAAAACTACATAAAAGCCAGGAACACAGCAAGGAGTATGTGTGACCCCAGAGACCCACGGAGGGTGGGAGGTGAAAGCAGAAGAGCCCCTAGAGTCTGGCAATCTGTGGCCAGCAAGAACAAGGACCCTGTCTGGAACACGATGGAAGATACAGACCGACACGCATGGCTGCCCTCTGGCTTCCAAATGTGCTTAGGCAAACTCGTGCACTCGAAAAGATATTTAGATGTCACTTAGAGGCCAGGGATGTTGTTGATCACCTGTAATCCCAGCATTCCAGAGGCTGAAGACCGGAAGTTCGCGAGTTCAAGGCCAGCCTGGGCAACATAGTGAGTTCCAGGCTAGGCTGAGCTATATAGGAAACCCTCTAATTAAAGAAATAATTATCAAAACTGAAGCAAAGACATGTTGGTATAGGGGAAGTACCCCACTGTTTGTGGGGCCCAGCTGTAAGGCTTAGTCCTCTTGTGTTAGTCTCCAAGCTTTCCTGGGGGTGATAACAATCTTTCAAGAGACCCAAGGGACTTCTAGGGCCTTCCGGGGCTCTTCAGAACAGTCTGTGCAAACGTGGAAGGAAAACAGTAGAAGATTCCAAGAGACATCCTCCCACCCCGACCCCGAACCAGCGGTATCTCCCACATACACCTGACACCATGAAACCAAATCTCGTCTCGGAGATCCCGGGGCTCAGAACCACCACCCTCTGCACCTACACAAAGGTTCTGAGTAAGTGGGGTGGAAGAACTGGAAAGAGGAATGAAGATAAACACTGAGGCAGGGAGGCAGGGGTTGGGTGGGGGTGGGGCACCTCTCTATGCAATCTCTATGAAACCCCAGTGGAGAGGGACGAGAGTCACTGGTGGCACCTGGAAGCTGAAGTGGTGATACACCGGGACCATGAGTTCTCAGAAAAGGTGCTTGCCGAGGGTGGGGGGGGAGGGGGTTTCTACATCTCCAGGCCCTTCCTTGCATCCTCCCTCCATCCCTCACTTGGAGCATCCCAGGCGAGCCCAGGAGGCGGAGCTCGCGGGTGACCCGGCGGTGACGCGAGGACGGCTCCGCTGATATAGAGGCGCCCGAGGGCGCAGAGACAGCTCCGCAGACACCTCATCCAGTCTCCAGAGCCAGAGCCACAGAGGCCGGTCGACACAGGTCCATCAGCAGCTACCAGCAGCGCCACCACCATGCGGGAGATCGTGCACCTGCAAGCCGGGCAATGCGGCAACCAGATCGGGGCCAAGGTGCGCCGGGCTGGGGAAGGGGTGGCGACGGGAGGGTCGCAGAGAGGGGTCTTTGGATCTCCTAAGACTCACCTAGGAATTATGCATCCCAGGGTGGTGGGGGAGGGGAGACAGAGCAGAGCCAGGCCGGGAACAAAGAGGCCGGTGATGGGGGCAGGGCCTGGCCTTGTGTCCCTTGGCCACAGCTGGCCTCACAGCTGGGCTACTGTCACCCTCAGCTGCCTGGCACAAAGAGGCACGGCCCCTCCTCCCAGAGCTGCTGACGGGATGGGCTGGCACCGAGTGGCTCTGATGGGGCCCAGCCTGTCCCTACCCCCACTTCTCTTGCTTCTTGCTGGCTCATGCTTAGCTGTGGCTCTGGGTTCCCCAGTCACCTCTCAGGAGGACAGTCAGCAACTGGAGAAGTGGCTTGAAGGGTGTTCCAGACACAGCCTCTCTCAGTCCTTCCCGACTGTTATTGTGACCCTGTCTGAGCACTTGAGAGGTGGAGGCAGGAGCCCAAAAACAGTCTCACATACACAGTAAGTTGGAGGCTAGCCTGGGCTATATGAAACCCTGTGTCAATACATACATGCTTACATACATACATGCATACTTACATACATACATGGGGCAGTGTGGATCAGAGGGTAGTGCCTTTGTCCAGGTGTTGTGCTACACACCTGTCACCCAGCCACTGGAGACAGGAGTTCAGTATCACCCTAAGCTATCTAGTGAATTTCAGGCTAGCTTGGTCTATAGGAGGCACTGCCTTAAAAAAAAAATTTTAATATATTTTTTAAACAGCAAGTCAAAAAAAAGCTACTCAACCCTTCCCATCACCCATCCCAACATCAAACAAACAAACAATAGGGCAGGCAACATGGCTCCTCCCTACAACATGGTGCTTATGGCCAAGCCCAACAACCCAAGTTTGATGGCCAGGACACACAAGCTGGAAGGAAATAACTGCCTCCGGCAAGTTGTCCTCTGGCCTCCACTCAAGCATGCAGTGTGATGCACACCCCCATAAAATAAACTGTTTTTAAATAACAACAAAAGGAAAATCTATTCAACTTTGCCATCACACACCTCTGTCTAGTTCTGGGAAGTTATCAGTGATGAACACGGCATTGACCCCACCGGGACCTATCATGGGGATAGTGACCTCCAGTTGGAAAGAATCAATGTCTACTACAACGAGGCCACAGGTAAGGTAGCCTTCTGGTGTGGGGGTGTAGGCTGGCAAAAAGGGACAGGATGTGCCCAGAAGCCTGCTGGGCCTGCTGCTCACCCCAGCCATCCTCCATCTGCCATCCCCACAGGTGGAAATTATGTTCCCAGAGCCGTGCTGGTTGACCTGGAACCTGGCACCATGGACTCCGTCCGCTCTGGCCCTTTTGGCCAGATCTTCAGGCCAGACAACTTTGTGTTTGGTAAGTCCCTCTCCAGTGTGGGCACAAAACATGTTTGTTTTCGTTTCTAACTAGCACCAAAGAGCCTATGGTGACTGCAGACTCAGAGGGGACAGGGCAGTTGGGGATTTGATTAGGGACACCAGCCTAGCCTAGGCTAGCCTCCAACTCTCCATATAGCTGAGGTTGGCCTTGAACTATCTTGGGCAGCTTAAGATGACCCTGAATTCCTGATTCTCCTGGCACTGCCTTCCCCAGTTCTGGGATGGCAGGGAGGTTTCTGTGGTTCTGGGAGTGGAGGTCGGGGCTCTGTGCATGCCAGAGGAGCATTGTGGCCCCTGAGCCCTAGCCCCAGCCCTCTGGAGACGGTGGAGTAGGAAGGATGTAAGCTTTAGACACCACACTATTCTCTAGAAGGGCTCTGAGCTCATCTTCCAATTAGGAGAGGAGTTGGTGCACAACCACAGGGCTGGTGTTTGGCAATCTCCATCCTGAGAATGTCAGCTCTGGGAGCAAGCAAGCCGCCCTCTTGTTCCCTACTGCTCCCCCAGCTAGTGACCTGGGGCAAGTGAGTTCCCCCTTTCTGATGGATACAAAGTTTGAGGAAGATAACAGTGTGCCTGTGTGGGTATGGCACACGCAAGGTACTCCCGGAAATGGCTGAGGAGAGAAAGATACAAAAAAGCGAGTGAACCAAAGAGCGTGAAAGCAAAGTCTGTGTGTGTCAGAGAGAGGAGGAAGAGATAAGGAAGGCAGAGAGAAAAGAAAAGAAAGGAAAAGATTAAGAGGAGGCTTGGGGAGTTGACTCAGTTGGTCAAGTGCTTGGTGAGCAAGCATAAAGGTGTGAGTTCAAATCCCAAGCACCCATTTAAAACTACAAACACAGGGATTCATGTCTGTAACCCTAGTTCTGGGGAGACTAGTGACAGGTGAAACCCTGGAGCTCGCTGGCCAGCCAGGCTAGCAATGTGAGAGAGCCTGTCTCAATAATAAATAAAGTGCAGAGAGAGAGGAAGACACCAGACATTGCCTTCCATACACGTGTGTATACACGGGCACGCCCACATGCGCACTCACACAAACCCACGCGCACTCGCAGGCACACACTCTCATACAGGTGACATGGAGCAAAGGCCTGCTGGAGGTGAGGGAGGGGCCGTGTGAATACCGGTGGAGAAGGAATTCCAGGCGGCCTGACTGGCTGGTGCAAAGGTCCCAGAGCTGATGGAGAAGCAGCCAGGAGGGCCCGGGACTCGAGAAGAGGGATATTAGGAGAGAAGGAGGACGAGGCAGGAGGGAACAGGGCAGGGCGAGCGGAGCTTGTGGACTGAGAGGAAGCGGGGACGGGGGGGGGGGGGCGGGGGGGGAGCGAGGTGTAAGTACTCAGCTCACGGGCACCCTCTGGCTGCTGCAGGGAGCACAGACGTGAGAAACCTGAGCCCGGTCAGGGCACTGGGAGGAGGCAGAGATTTTCAAGCTTATGGGGTATACCGGTTTTATTTAGCTTTTTGTAGGAGCCTTCTAGCTTCTGTATGAAGATGTGGCAAAATTGAAACACTTACTATTAACTATAATAATTATGATTACTAAACATAGTAATCGGTCCTGGAGAGATGGCTTAACAGTTAACAGCACTCTGATCTAGCAGGGGAATCTGTGACTCCCAGGACCCTGATGGTCCTTCAACTATCTTCAACACTGGCCTCTAAGGGCACTGCACTCATGGTGTACAGACAAACACGCAGGCAAAACACTCTCACACATAAAAAATATGAATGAGGCCAGACAGTAATGGTGCACGCCTTTAATCCCAGCACTCAGGAGGCACGGGCAGACAGATCTCTGTGAGTTCAAGGCCAGCCTGGTCTACAGAGTGTCTTCCAGGACAGCCAAGGATACACAGAGAAGCCCTGTCTCGAAAGAAAAAAAAAGAAAGAATAAAATAAGCTGGGTATGGTATTGCATACCTTTAATCCCAGTACTCTGGAGGAAGAGGCTGGAAGATCTGAGTTTGAGGCCAGCCTGGTCTACAGAGGAGTTCCAGGACAGTCAGGGCTACATAGTGAGACCCTGTCTCAGAAAAAAATTAAATGAATAAAACAATAAAATTTGAAAAATAAATATTAGTCACATTTTAATAATGATAATTGATAGTAAAGTGCCAATTACTATTTATGCCTATTATTGTATTAACTGAGTGTTGTTAATAATAATACTTGTGCTGTATTATTACACACTGCAGACAGTGACAGTATACAGGATATCAAGCAGCTGAAGGGAAAGATCTTAAATGTTTTTAGGACAAATAAAATAGTGATATACATTTGAGAAAGACTTTGTCTTTATTCTAATTCAAACACTGGACAGTATAGCCCTGTATCAAAATACAATGTGGCCCTCTACAAATGTGAATGTTTCTTTTGTTTGTTTGTTTGTTTTTGTTTTTTGTTTTGTTTTTTGAGACAGGATTTCTCTGTGTAGCTTTGGAGCCAGTCCTGGCTCTCGCTCTGTAGACCAGGCTGGCCTTGAACTCACAGAGATCCGCCTGCCACTGCCTCCTGAGTGCTGGGATCAAAGGCATATGCTACCAATGCCCAGCAATGTGTATGGTTTTTATGTCTTGGCTGAAAAATAGCCCTGGAGCCTGGTGTGATGAAGGAGCACCAGCAGGCTTGTTTGGCTGGGGCAGAGAGAATGAGGGAAACAGGTGGAGGCAGAGGCAGGAGGGAATAGTCCTGGTGAGCACTCACCTGACACACACATGGTCATGTGGCCAGCACCATGGAAACTGGGTTTTCTGATGTCTGTCACAATCTCAGCACTCAGTGGAGCTGGAGGCTCAGGAGTTCAGGGTTATCCTTGGCTACACACAGGGTTTTGAGCCTAGCCTAGGCTACATAAGACCCTGTGTCTAAATAAACAAATAATTCAAGCCCAGCATGGCAGCCTACCCCAGTCATCACAGCACTCAGCAGGCAGACAGCTAGAGTTTATGAGCAGCCAGGGCTCCACGGTGAGAACCTGTATGAAAAATAAAATAGCTGGGCAGTGGTGGCACACGAATTTAGTCCCAGCACTCAGGAGGCAGAGGCAAGCAAATCTCTGAGTTCCAGGCCAGCCTGACCTACAGAGTGAGTTCCAGGACAGCCAAGCCTACACAAAGAAACCCTGTCTCAAAAAACCAAAAATAAGTTAATAAAATAAAACCACCTAAGAAAAAAACAATGGGGGTGGCTGGAGAGATGGCTTAGTGGTTAAGAGCACTGACAACTCTTCCAGAGGACCTGAGGATTCCCAGCAACCACATGGTGGCTACCAACCATCTGTAATGTAGTCTGGTGTCCTCTTCTGGCCTGCAGGGACACATGCAGACAGAGCAGTGTATACATAATAAATAAATCTTAAAACAAAAAAAAAAGTTTCACTGTGTAGCCCTGGCTGTCCCGGATCTCGATATGTAGACCAGGCTGGCCTCAAACTCAGAACTCTGCTTGCTCTGCCTCCTCCCCAGTGCTGAGATTAAAGGTGCATACCACTACACGAAGCTAAAATAACACTACCAATATAAAATAAATAAGTAACAGGAGCTGGAGAAATGGCTCAGTGGTTAAGAGCACTGACTGGCTGCTCTTCCAGAAGTCCTGAATTCAATTCCCAGCAGCCACATGGTGGCTCACAACCATCTGTAATGAGATGGTGCCCTCTTCTGGTATGGAAGAAAACAAAGCACCCATATACATAAAATAAATATTTAATAAATAAATAAGTAAAATAAAACTAATCACCACAGTTCCCAATCATTAAAATAACAATAATGCTAACATTATTCTTACAACCTTTTCATTGTTATTTATTAATTACTGAGACAGGGTCTAGTGTAGCCCAGGAGTGCCTGATCCTCCTGCCTCCACCTCCTGAGTGCTGGAATGACAGTTGAGACCAGCACACCTGGCTTCTGCCCTGGCGAGGATGGAACCCAGGGCCTCATACGTGCAAGGCAGGGGGCTCTACCCTCCAAGCCTGGCCGGGCACTCTTGTCATTTTCTGGTCTAATGACTCAGAAGTTAGGATGAAGCGCCAACTGGTTGATGGGAACTCCCCCCCCCCTTCCCCAAGCCTGCGAATCCAAGCCTGTCCCTTCCCCAGGTCAATCCGGAGCCGGCAACAACTGGGCCAAGGGTCACTACACCGAGGGCGCGGAGTTAGTGGACGCGGTCCTGGACGTGGTGCGGAAAGAAGCGGAAAGCTGCGACTGCCTGCAGGGCTTCCAGCTGACACACTCTCTGGGTGGTGGCACCGGCTCGGGCATGGGGACCCTGCTCATCAGCAAGATCCGGGAGGAGTTCCCAGACAGGATCATGAACACATTCAGCGTGGTGCCATCGCCCAAGGTGTCTGACACGGTGGTGGAGCCCTACAACGCCACACTGTCGGTGCACCAGCTGGTGGAGAACACCGACGAGACCTACTGCATCGACAACGAGGCCCTGTACGACATCTGCTTCCGCACGCTCAAGCTCACCACCCCCACCTACGGGGACCTCAACCACCTGGTGTCAGCCACCATGAGCGGGGTGACCACCTGCCTGCGCTTCCCGGGCCAGCTCAATGCTGATCTTCGAAAGCTGGCGGTGAACATGGTACCATTCCCTCGTCTCCACTTCTTCATGCCGGGATTCGCACCCTTGACCAGCCGGGGCAGCCAGCAGTACCGGGCGCTCACCGTTCCTGAGCTGACACAGCAGATGTTCGACGCTAAGAACATGATGGCTGCGTGCGACCCGAGACACGGCCGATACCTGACCGTAGCTGCTGTCTTCCGGGGACGTATGTCCATGAAGGAGGTAGACGAGCAGATGCTAAGTGTGCAGAGCAAAAACAGCAGCTACTTCGTGGAGTGGATCCCCAACAACGTCAAGACAGCCGTGTGTGACATCCCACCCCGGGGCCTGAAGATGGCAGCCACCTTCATCGGCAACAGCACCGCCATCCAGGAGCTATTCAAGCGCATCTCTGAGCAGTTCACAGCCATGTTCAGACGCAAGGCCTTCCTGCACTGGTACACGGGCGAAGGCATGGACGAGATGGAGTTTACGGAAGCAGAGAGCAACATGAACGACCTGGTCTCCGAGTACCAGCAGTACCAGGATGCCACTGCCGAGGAGGGCGAGTTCGAGGAGGAGGCCGAAGAGGAGGTGGCCTAAGCCTCCTGCCATCACTCTGCCCCTGCGGCACACCAGCAAAGCTCTGACCCTGAACACCCCGTCTCCACCCCAAGCTGCCCCATCC
This sequence comes from Cricetulus griseus, assembly GCF_003668045.3. NCBI lineage: Eukaryota > Metazoa > Chordata > Mammalia > Rodentia > Cricetidae > Cricetulus > Cricetulus griseus. The sequence continues at coordinate 96,477,940 of NC_048598.1, forward strand.
CCTCAGACACCATGAGCATCTTCATTATGGCCCCACTAGCACCGTCCAAGCCTAGAACGCTGCTGCTTCTACTTGCTTCACCTTTAACCCCTGAACCCACTTTCTCTCCAACCCTGCCTAGAAGGGCTCTCCTAATACCCATGAGCCACGCGCGCGCGCGCGCGCACACACACACACACACACACACACACACACACACACACACTTCACCTCCCATGGCCCTTCCCCGCCCCCGCACTCGCACCACTCCCACCTCTGACATCCTCAGATATCTCTCTAGATCTTGATTTCCGTATTACCCATGCCCCAAGCCCCCTCACAGCTCCCCGCTCTTGTCCCTGTGTGTCCCTGCCCTCGTGCCTTAGTTCAGTTGCTACCAGCTTGGCTTTACCAGGGAAGAGCTGGAGGGCGAGGAAAGAGGCCTGTGTGGCCTGGGGTGAGAGAGCTCCTCCCCGCTGCCTACCCCACCCTGCTCTCTGATGACCCCCCCCATCAATAAATGAGTCATTGCTTTGATGTGGCATTCTGTTCAATTTCTTTTCCTCTCTGAGGGTAGCCAGGGAAGGGAGTGGCCTAGAGGGTGGAGGAGAGCCACTGAAGACTTAATGAATAAAAGACGTAAAAAGGAGAGGAAAGGACATGACTGCTCCTAGTGTTGGAGGAGAGAGTTGACTGTAGATCTGTGGAGAGCATAGCCAGAGGCAGGGACGTGCAGGAGAGTCCAGAGTGGACGTGACTAGGCTGAGCTGGGCCATGTGAGAAGAGGAGAGGGGAGGGGAGGAAGGAGAGAAAGGAGAGAGGGGAACCAGGTGAAGTAGCCAGGAGGCCATAGGTCCAAAAGAAAGGTGTGTGACCATCCGGGCATTAGTGGCGCACACCTTTAATCCCAGCACTTGGGAGGCAGAGGCAGGCGGATCTCTGTGAGTTTGAGGCCAGCCTGGTCTCCAGAGCAAGTGCCTGGACAGCCTCCAAAGCTCACAGAGAAACCCTGTCTCAAAAAACAAAACAAAAGAAAGAAAGAAAGATGTGTGACCAACATGTGTGGATTATAAACAGAAGAGCCTCTCAGGAAGAGCAGCCCAGCCCCTGGTCTAGAGAGTTCAGGGCAGAATGCAGGGTATGCCAGCCATACTCTGTGACAGGTAGGGACTGAGGGATGCTGGGAGAGTGTGGAGGCCAGGTCCACTTTGATATGCTAACTTGGCACCTCAGCCATTTGTCCTAGGTTTGAAACTTAATAAAGACCAGATCTTGGGGTGGTGGGGTACAGGAATTGCGGAGCCAAACAGACCAGGCTAGACCAGACTAACTCTGAGGTATAGGATAAGTCATTTACACACCAGGAATATGGTGCCTACTCTCTGCCCTTGTTACTAAAGTCTGTACCCTAAGAAGTTAAATAAGGCCGGGCGTTGGTGGCACACGCCTTTAATCCCAGCACTCGGGAGGCAGGCGGATCTCTATGAGTTGGAGGCCAGCCTGGTCTCCAGAGCAAGTGCCAGGACAGGCTCCAAAAAGAGAAACCCTGTCTCGGAAAAAAAAAAAAAAGTTAAATAAGATTTATTCAGTATGTCCCACATTGGGAAGATGAACCTGAGGGTCCCTGGCTTTCTTTGTCTCTCTTCCCAAGGTGGCCACACTGAATACATCTCCTTTTTCTGCAGTGTGTGTGTGTGTGTGTGTGTGTGTGTGTGTGTGTGTGTGTGTGTTCTTGAGTCAGGGTCTCACTATGCAGCCCTGGCTGTCCTGGAGCTCTCTATGTAACCCAGGCTGGCCCCAAACTCACAGAGCCCTGCCTGCCTCTGCCTCCTGAGTGCTGGGATGAAATATGTGTCTAATTGGGCTGGTTCTCAAGACTGGGAACCACACTTGGCTTTTCTTTAATCACTTTTTATATTTTTAAAATATGATGTTGATTTTATTTATGTGTCTGGGTATGTGGAAGCCAGAGGCATCAGATCCCCTGGAACTGGAGTTATGAACCACTCATGTGGGTGCAGGAAACTGAGCTTGTGCAAGAGCAGTCCTTGTTCATAACTACTGAACTATGCCTCCAGTATCCTAAACTTAACTTCTTGGAGTATAGACAGGGACCCCTAAGTTCAGTAATAACCAGGCCTGTCTTCAGTCGGTTCTGTAACCTCTCTCGGTGAGGTGTATGTATAAGGGTGTGTGTGTGTGTTGTGTGTGTGAGGGGTGTGTGTGTGTGTGAGGGGTGTGTGTGTGTGAGGGGTGTGTATGGGGGATGTAAATGAGATGTGGGTGTGTATATGAGGTGTGTGGGGGGTGTGAGGGATGTATATGAGGGGTGTGTGTGTGTTGTGTGTGTGAGGTGTGTGTGTGTGTGTTGTATATGAGAGGGGTGTGTGTATATGAGGTGTGTGTATGAGCACATACCCACATACCACATTACCTGGGTTCTGAGCCTCTCTGCATCTCCATCAGGACTCTTGCATGACCCCAACAGTCACCCTTTGTCACCCTATTTTGCCTTTAAGTGTAGCTGGCCCCTGTAAATGAAACAGAGAAACAACAACGGGAAATTACCTGAGTGGTCTTGTGGTCTTCACAGACATTCAATACTCAGAAGACTCAGAAAGAAAAGACCTGGGTGTGATCATGGAGACCATAAGGGTGAAGCAGGACCTCCCAGCCTGGTCCCCACCTAGGCTAGGAAGCCAGGACGCCTGAGTTGCTTACAGCAGTGGGGGCGGGGGCTGCCTGCCTCATCTGGGACGTCACCCTGTTATACTTCCTCTCTCAGCCACACAGGAAGCTGAGCAGATCAGGGGCCCTGCCCCAAGCAAGGACAGGCTCCCCCAGTCCCGGGAGCCTCAGGGGGGAAAGGGCCCAGCTGGGCCAGCCCTGCGGAGACCATGGGATCCACAGAGAAGTAAGAGCTCTCTTCCCTCCATCCTGTGCTGCAAGATTGCCAGACCTGAGATGGGGAAAAAAAAAAAAAAAAAACAAAAATACATGGTAGCTGGGGCTTGGGCAAGGGAGGGCCCAGGAGGCACAGGCACCCAACCCCAGGGGTGGACCCTCAGGGACCTGCTCAGGTCATGCGTGGTTCCTCTTCGATTTTCCTGGATCTGGATCTGTGTAACGAAAACGGGGATTTTAGGAGGGTGACACCCCAGTAAGGGCGGTGTGTTTTAGGAAGGTGATTTCCAGGAGGGGATGGGTATGAGAGGGGATGGTGGGAGACTGGGTGTCAACCTTAGTAGGAGGACCATGGGTGCCTTGTGTCCACATGACGATGAGATGCTGGAGGTGCCCATGTCAGGGTGTAACCGGATGAGAAACGGTATTGGCCTCTGAAAGCAGAGGCCCCAGCATCTTGTAGATGTGGCAGGCAGCAGGGAAGGGGATGCTATGGGGCTTGCAGTTCAGTGCTACGGCACCTTGCTCTTCTTTCTCTTTTGTGGAATGTGGACCCCACAAAAATCTTTCTCAGAAACACAAAGACAAACCTTAAAGGTGCTCAAAGACACAGGAAGAAAAGAAACAGGACACCAGGTACACACCTGAGACACTACAGTTCTACCCCACAGGTTTAAGGGACAGACACCAGAGAGAATCACAAATAACACACACACACAGTTTTTAGACCCAGACACACATCTAAGGCATGGGAATACCTCCCCTTTCTCTCTCTCTCTCTCTCTCTCTCTCTCTCTCTCTCTCTCTCTCTCTCTGTCTCTATCTCTCTCTTTGGAGACAGGGTCTCAGTATATAGCCCTAATTGACCTGGAACTCATATGTAGACCAGGCAGGCCTTGAACCCACAGAAATCTGCCCGAGGTTACAGGTATGGCCACCATGCTGGTTTCCTTTCCTTTCTCTTCTCTGCCTACCCCCCATCCTTCAGCAGCATTCTCACCCAGCTCCACCCCTCAGGGCGCCCACACCCACACGCCTAGTTACACACACACACACACACACACACACACACACACACACACACACATACGTGCAAAACAGAGAACACACACACAGTAGCACAGATGCAAGAATCTGAACACCTCCCTCTGCTAAAGACCCCTCATGCCCACAGAAGACAACCCCCTGCTGTGTTTGACTGGTTCTTCGAAGCAGGCCGCCCCCACTCCCTGGAGGAGGGTAAGCTGGGAGGGCTGGGGCTGGAAGGATGGGAGGGATAGAAGGGAGGACCTGAGGTCAGGAGGGTGGGAGCTCAGAGGCCTGCTCTCCCCACAGATCCCCCGATCTTGCGGCAATTCCCTCCAGACTTCCGGGAACAGGTATTCAGAAAGCACCCTTGTCACCCCAGAGCTGGCCCCAGGGGGGTTTAACCCTGAATCAGGAGTGTGGCCTACAGAAACCACTAATGCCTCTTCCCCTCCAGGAGGCCATGCAGATGGTGCCCAAGTTTTGTTTTCCTTTCGACATACAAAGGTATGGAAGGGACAGAGAGGTGGGGACTCCAAGGCTCTTAGGGAAACCAAGAAGGACCCTGACAACTAAAGAATTATAGGCACAGGGACCCAGAGACCCAAGAACTGAAGGACTCAGGAAAGCAGGGGGTCCCTCTGAGGGGACTCAGTACTCAGTGTGAGTATGAGTGTGTGTTCACAGGTGAGCACCTCATGTGCAGGCCACATCTCTCGTCATTCTCCAGAAGCCAGCCACCTTTTCCTTTCTTTCTTTTAAAATTTTAGTGATGTATTTTTATTTTGGGGATTTTTGAGACAGGGTCTCTCTACATAGCCCTGGCTGTTTTGGAACTCACTATGAGACCAAGCTGCCTGCCTCAGACTCTGGAATTAAAGGCTTATGCCACCACCACATGGCCACAGCTCTCTTTCTTTATGTAAGTCATCTCACCAGCCCCACACTGGTTTGGTTTGATTTTATGTTTTAGATTTCTTTGCTGTGTGCAGATGTTTTGGCCTGCATGAGTGTCTGTGCACCACATGCCAGCCTGGTGCCTAGAGAGGTCAAAAGAGGACATCAGATCCCCCTAGAACTGGAATTAGTCATCGTGAGCTGTCATATGAGTCTGGGTACCAAACTGTGATAGTGGCCAGTATTCTAACCACTGTGCCGTCTCTCCAGTCCCTATGCACACATTCACCTTGATTTTTTGAGACAGGGTCTCTCACTGGCTTGGAAGTCTTCAAGGAAGCTTTCTGGGCTAGCCATCAGGGCCTCAGGGCTTCCATGATTTCACCTCCCTGGCTCTGGATTATAAGAGTTCACCAGTATACCAGATTTAATTTTATTCTGTTCTATTTATTATTACTGCTGGCGTATGATGGGGGGAAGGTTGCCTGTGCCACAGGAGTCCAAAGTCAGAGGATAACTCTGTGGAGTTGGTTATCTCCTTCTACCATGTGGGTCTCTAGAGATCAAACTCTCACCGTCAGGTTTGCCTAGCAAGCACCTTCTCTTGATAAGCCACCTCCCTGACCTCCAGATTTTCTTTCTTTTCAATGGTGGGTGTAGGAGCTAGAACTCAGGTCCTCAGTCTTACAGGGCACACAGCTTAGTGATGGAGCTACAAGATTGGCCTCCAGGATTCAGAGTCTCTGACTCAAGGAGCCCCACAAAATACTGAGCTCAGACACCACGTGAACAAAGAAACCATGTATTTACCGGCCATCTGTGGTGTCTTAGAAGAGGGGCCCGGCAAGGAAGTCAGGCAAGAAATGCTCAGTCTCCACCAGTGCCTTTCCCCCTCCAGGGAGCCACCCAGCCCCGCTGTCCAGCATTTCACCTTCGCCCTCACTGACCTGGTGGGCAACCGTAGATTCGGCTTCTGCCGCCTCCGAGCTGGTGCATGGAGTTGCCTCTGTATCCTCAGGTGGGTGACACTGGGGACCTGAAACCAAGTAGGGACAGATGGGAACCAACACTAGGCCTCATGGTGAACACAGAAACCCGTGACTGATAAAAGTGTAGGGACTGCAGAGTGTCCAGCCCAAACAGGACATGTGTATCACTGCCCTCCACACAAGGCCGAGGGACCATTTCAGACGTGGGACTGGAGAGACCATAAGAGGCAAAAGCTAAAAGGACCAGAGGGAAACTCTCTCAAGGACATGACAGAACCCATGCTTATGAATGTACAGAGACACAAGACCGGCATGCCATCATGCCAGCCCAAATCACAGCATGGTTGGGGGCAGCTCATGAAGTTGCCATTTGGTAGGGAGCATTTATTCTCTTAGGAGGCTTGCTCCTTGGTAGGCTCCATGGCCCTACACCCAAGTACTTACAGATAACACTAAGTGGATTCAGTGCGGGGGGGGGGGTGTCTTGGGTTTGAAGACAGGGTCTTACTATGTAGCCCTGGCTGACCTGGAACTCATTATGTAGAGCAGGCTGGCCTCGATCTCCCAGAGATCTGCCTGCCTCTAACTCCTGAGAGCTGGTGGGCTCAATAGGTTTTAAAAACAACATTGCTTGAAATTGAAAGAGGAAAATGGGGGTGGGGATGAAGGGGTGGGTATGAGGATGGATTTAATCAAGATACATAGTATGCATACATCAAATTCTCAAACAATACATTTGTAAAATTACCGAGTCTTTGGGGGGCACTTTCTAAACCCTGACCCCTCCCCACCTTCTCTCTCCAGCCACCTTCCCTGGTTTGAAGTGTTCTACAAGATCCTCAATACTGTGGGGGACCTCCTAGCCCAGAACCAAGTGAGAGCAGCTTACCCCTCAGTCCCCACCCCAGCCCTTCCATCAGTCACCTCACCCTAGCTGAGGCTGTTCTGAGGATCCCACAGCCTGAGTAGAGACCCTCAGAATCCCAAACCGACCCTCCAGGGCAAACCCCTCCTGCATCCCTCAGGTCTCAGAGGTTGAAGAACTCCTGCAAAATTTGCAGCAACACCCTCTCCCTGGACCAGAATTTTCAGGGGAACCAGAGATGGTGAGTAGCTCAGGTCTTTGACTCTGGCTTGTTGGCCTTGGAGCCTGCAAGCCGGGGACACTCCACAGTTATTTCTTCTCCCAGGGCAGCAGCTTGGCCGTGTGGAGCAAGTGTGGGATTCTGCCTCCTACCCTAGGGAATAGCAAGCTGGTGAGTCGAGCTTCCACCCCCACCCCCGGAGGTGAGGCCACCATCACCAGTGCAGACTGTTTGAATGAATCTTCTCCCCATGTCCCAACTAGCTTTCTTGTTTTGTGGCCCCGGATTCTGCCGGCCTGCCGTCTATCCCTGAGAATGTGAGTAAGGAGGACGTGGTGTGAAGGACAAAAGGTGGGGGCGGTGAATCTTAGCTATTCGCCCCACGCCCAGCCGCCCAGCCGCTGTGCCTCTCTGTCCCCCAGAGGAACCTCACGGAGCTGGTGGTCGCTGTGACGGATGAGAATATTGTGGGACTCTTTGCAGCGCTGCTGGCTGAGAGGAGGGTGTTGCTCACGGCCAGCAAGCTCAGCACGGTGAGGCGAGACCTCCTCCCCTATGGAACCCTAGGGCTGAGTCCTAAACTTCTTTCAGTCAGCCCCACCCCTGTGGGGACAATCTGAGGAGGATGCATAGTGGCTCCTCCTCATTGGTACCACGGTTTAGTACAGGCACAACCACTGAGGACCAGACCTAGCCTACCTCCGCCCCCGACTCCTACCCCGAAGATGGGGTCCCAGCTCAATGGGTAGAGAGCTCTCGCCTAACAAGGATGAGGCCCTGGGTTCCATTCCCAGGTCTAGCAGGCATGGCGCTAATGCACCTGTAATCCCAGCACCATGAGCCTGAGGTAGAAAGATCAGAAGTTCAAGATCACCCTGAAACACCTAGTTTGAGACTAGCCTGATACGTGAGACCCAGGTCTCAATAAATAGATAGATAGGAAGGTAGGTAGATAGATAGGTAGGTAGGTAGGTAGGTAGGTAGATAGATAGATAGATAGATAGATAGATAGATAGATAGATAGATAGATGAAATATTTTTTCAGAGAGCAAAGGTGCCTACAACCACGTCTTGAGGACCTAGTTCAATACCCGGGGCACACATGGTGGAAAGAAAGACCCAATCAGATTCCAATGTACACAAGTGTGTGTGTGTGTGTGTGTGTGTGTGTGTGTGTGTGTGTGTGCACGCACATACACAATCACTCAAAAATAATTTTATTTTTATTTCCTTGTTTTCCTTTGATGTTTTACAATATTTTAAAGATTTTTTAAGCCAGGTGGTGGTGGTGCACACCTTTAATCCCAGCACTTGGGTGGCAGGCGGATCTCTGTGAGTTCGAGACCAGCCTGGTTTACAAGAGCGATTGCCAGGACAGGCTCCAAAGCCACAGAGAAACCTGTCTCAAAACAAAACAAAACAAACAAGCAAACAAACAAAAACAATAAGTAAATAGACAAATAAATAAAAGTGCTGGAGCTGTAGTTTTTTGTTTTGTTTTGTTTTTTTAAATGTGCATGTCTGCTTGTGGGGTGCTGGAAGAGGCCGGAAGGAGACTCCCTGGAGCTGGAGTTAGAGGCAATTGTGAACAACCTCGTGGTTGTGGAAAAATGGTTCCTGTGTGGAGTAGCCAGTGCTTTAACCTGCACTGAGCCGCCTCTCCTGCCCCTCGAGTGTGTTTCTGTGTGTTTTTTATTTTGCTTGTGTTTTTAAGACAGGGTCTCACTGTGTAGCTCTGGCTGTCCTGGAAGGCTCTCTGTAGACAGGCTGGTCTCAAACTCACAGAGATCCGCCTGCCTCTGCCTCCCGAGTGCTGGGATTAAAGGCGTGTACCACTACAGCCTAGCTGGTTTTGGGGTTTATGGTTTTTATGGTTTTGTTTTTGTTTTTGTTTTTGTTTTTATGGCTCTGCAGTTGAGACTCAGAGCTTTGCAGAAGCTGTGTAAATTCTGGTTACCGGGCCATATCTTCAATTCTGGGTTTGCTTTTGAGGACTTGTTTGTTTTATTGTTGGCTTTGTGAAATAATTACATCTTACCGATTTTGCTTGTGAGGGACCTGTGTTCCACAGCCTGAGTGTGGAGGTCAAAAGACAACCTGTAGGAGCTGGTTCTTTCCTTACACCATATGGGGCCCTGGGAATTAAACTAAAGTCATCAGACTTGGACACGGGATTCTTTATTCTCTGAGCCATCGTGCCTACCCTGTTTTGTTGGGGGGTTGTTTGTTTGTTTGTTTTATTTTGTTTTTGAGACAGTCCCATTCCAGTCACACTGACCTGGAACTTGCTCCGTAGCTGAGCCTGCTCTCAGACTTACAGCTGTCTCTACCTCCTAAGTGTCGGGATTACAAAACCACCACATGAAACTCAAGTTGTTTTTTATCTGAGCACATGGAGCTATAACTGGCCAAAATCTTGGTCTCCACTTCCTTCATAAGGGGGTGTGAGTTCCAGCCAACTCCGCAGTAATGGATGGAGGCGACAGGCCAGATCAGGGAGGCCTAAGCGCCCATTTCAGTGATCCAGGTCTAAGACCTGATTCCACCATCTCCTTCCTTCTCACCCCAGCTGACAGCCTGCGTTCATGCCTCCTGTGCTTTGCTCTACCCCATGCGCTGGGAACACGTCTTGATCCCCACGCTGCCCCCGCACCTCCTGGACTACTGCTGGTGAGATTGGTGAGGGAAGAGGAAGGGTAGGCGGAGGGAGAGCCTGGAGCGTTGCTAACCTTTCATCTTACCACTTGGGAGACAGAGGTTAGAGGATCTCTTTGTGTTCCAGGCCAGCCTGGTCTACAGTGAGATCCTATCACAAAAAGCTAACAGAAGAAAATAAAGAGTTCCAGGTTAGCCTGGGCTACATAAGGCAAGCATAGGTGAAAGGCTTAGGGGTTTAAGGCATGCACCTCCCTCTCTCGTCCTCTCCACAGCGCGCCCATGCCCTACCTCATCGGAGTCCACGCCAGTCTAGCTGAGGTGAACACTCCCAGCACCCATGGGGCTGGGGAGGGATTCCCTCCTCTCCCTCCAGTTCCGCAGAGCCCCTGCTCTATGTGGGGCTCCGATTGGCAGCCTGCGTTTGTCTCCTGCAGAGAGTTCGAGAGAAAGCACTGGAAGATGTTGTGGTGTTGAACGCCGACTCTAACACACTGGAGACGCCCTTTGACGACGTGCAAGCGCTGCCCCCAGACATAGTCAGTGCCACAGCCTCCCACCCCCTGCTCCTCAAGGTGGAGCCTCCATCTCTGCCGATCTCAGGGTTTCTCCTGTGTTACCAGGTATCCCTGTTGAGGCTTCGGCTACGGAAGGTGGCGCTGAGTCCTGGGGAAGGAGTGTCCCGTCTCTTCCTCAAGGCCCAGGCCCTGCTCTTTGGAGGGTACCGTGACGCGATTGTCTGCATCCCGGTGAGCTAGTGGAGAGGGGAGATGCCATGGGACAGGCCTCTTGAGGGACCCTGGGAAAGTCACAACCTTAAGAACACCTAGTGGTTTACCATCTCAGGTAGCATAGACTGGACTTAATACATACACATAAACTCAATGTGTAGCCCAGGATGACCTTGAACCCCTGAACCTCCTGATTTTTTTTTTTTTCTTGAGACAGGGTCTCTTGTAGCCCAGGCTGTCCTGGAGCTCAATTTGCAACCCAGCAGCAATCCCCTTGCCTCAGCCTCCCACCTACGCATTATTTAATGCTGATAGCCACATTACAGATGAGGATGAAGGGTCTCATGAGGCTCCTGCATGGGGCCAGGTACACAGTAGGCGCCCAGTCAGTGCTTGTTAGGTATGTTATGAGGTTATGGTGAGAGACGGAAGAACCACAGGGAGCTCTGGAAGGAATCTTTCTCCCAGGGTCAGCCGGTGACCTTCAGTGAGGAAGCTTTCTTGGCTCAGAAGCCGGGGTCGCCGCTACAGACCTTCCACAAGAGGGCGGTGCACCTGCAGCTGTTCAAGCAGGTAAGCGCTAGACCAGGGACCGGCTGCGCGTCCCTGAAGGCGGGGCCCAGAGGGGCAAGGATGGGCAGCTTCTCCCTGAAGGCGGGGCTTAGGGGGAGAGGGTGGGCTGCTGACCCTTAGGGGCGGGGCCTAGGGGGCCGGTGAGGACAGGCAGGTGGTCCCTGGAGGCGGGGCCTAAGATGAGGCTAAGGATGGGCAGCTTCTCCCTGAAGGCGGGGCTTAGGGGGAGGGGCAAGGATGGGCAGCTTCTCCCTGAAGGCGGGGCTTAGGGGGAGAGGGTGGGCTGCTGATCCTTAGGGGCGGGGCCTAGGGGGCCGGTGAGGACAGGCAGGTGGTCCCTGGAGACTGGGCCTAAGATGAAGCTAAGGATGGGCTGCGGGTCCCTGAGAGACACGCCTAAGGTGAGGAATAAGGATGGATTGCAGGGAGAGGCGGAGCCTAGGGGACAGGGCGAGAATGGACTTGAGGACAGATCTTCAGGACAGAACTTCAGCGGCGAGGTTGGACGCCTAGTTCGTAGGATTCCTAATGCCTGGTGCCTTGGAAGGGACCTGGCAGGGCTGGCTGCCTCCTACATCTTGAGGGAGCAACAGATGCTTTCTGGTGCTTGCATCTGAACCTCTGTCACTCCATCCCAAGTTCATAGAAACCCGACTGGAGAAACTCAATGCTGGGGAAGGTTTCTCAGATCAGTTCGAGCAAGAGATCGTTGCCTGCTGTGGGGCTTCCTCAGGTGAGCCCCAGGCCTCTCACCCCATCAGTTCCCCAAGCTTAGGCAAGCCTTAGTCATCACAACTTTCTGCCTTTCTCCAGGCGCCCTTCGATCCTACCAGCTCTGGGTTGATGGTCTTAAGGTAGTAAAAGCGATCCCTGTTCCTTTTTCACAACTTCATCACCTCATCTCTCACCCACAGCCCCCCCCCCAGGGGCTTGGTTAAGCTCCCGGGTGGAGGCACAGGGGGGCGGGGTCTGCCCAGCAGAAGACAATCTGAGGTGGGAAGTAGACTGTGGGGTCCAGCCCTGGTGACCTCAGGGGCCCGAGTTTCTCCCCTTTGGTGTTTTCTCTCCCACCTACAGAAAGGTGGCGATGCCCTCCTGCATTCAATGAAAGCCAAAACCCGACCAGCTGTCAGAAACATGTACCGATCGGTGAGACTGGGCTGGCTTATGTTGGCTGGGGTGGCCACCGGGAAAGGACAGATGGAGTCTCTGTGTTGTATGTGTATGTGTGCACATGTGTGCCTGTGTAAATAGAAGCCAGAGGTCAGCATTCTCGTGTACTATCCACTGTGGGGTTTGTTTTTGAGAGAAGGTCTCACTATGTGGCCCTGGCTGGCTTTGAACTTACAGCGATCCTCCTGCCTCTGCCTCCTGAATACTGGAATTTGGTATGCCCCACCACACCCAGTAACTTGTGGGGGGTTGGGGGGAGTACATTTATTTGGGTTATTTGTTTGTGCCATGATGCATGTCTGGAGGTCAGAGGACAACTTGCAGAAGTTGGTGGTGTTAACCCAGCAGGGATGGTACACACCTTTAATCCCAGCACTGGGCAGGCAGAAGCAGGCTGATCTCTGTGAAGAGGTTCAAGGCCAGCCTGGTCTACGGAGTGAGTTCCAGGACAGCCTGGGCTACACAGAGAAACTCTGACTCAAAAAACCAAAACAAAACAAAACAGTTGGTTGTATCCTTCCACCGTGTGGGTCCCAAACATGGGAATCAAACTCAAGTTGTCAGGCTTAGCAAAACCACCTCACCACTGCTCATTTCAACATCCTTCCCTTGTTTGCTGAAACAGGAACCCAGAGCTGACTAGCTTAGCCTGGCTGGCCAGTGCTCCAGCGACCTTCCCTTCTCTCTCCCCAGTCCTAGCATTACAGGCACGCACCACCACACCCAGCTTTTTCTGTGGAAGAAAAGAATTTAACTGACTGAGGCTGCTCTCCAGCCCGACAGAGATGTTCTGACGACTGGACACTTTGATCAAAACAGGCATTAAATATGCACTTAAGCCAGGAGGTGGTGCACTGGGGAGGTAGAGGCAGGTGGATCTCTGTGAGTTCAAGGACATCCTGGTCTACAGATCTAGTTCCAGGGCTACACAGAGAAATCCTGTCTCAAAAAAACCAAAACCAAAGAAAACAAAAAGCACTTAAAAGAATTAACAAATTTTCTTATGCTTGGTTTTCATTTGCCATTTTTTTCTTTTTAGTGTGTGTGTGTGTGTGTGTGTGTGTGTGTGTGTGTGTGTGTGTATGTGTTGTGTTGTGTTGGTGGGTGTGCCTATTGGCCTGCTTGTACATACACTGTGTGTGCAGTACCTGTGGAAGCCTGAAGAAGGTATTGGATGCCCTGGAGATCCAACTGTTTCAGGCAGTTGTGAGCCACCTGATGTGGGTGCTTAGACTTGAACCTGAGTTTTCTATAAGAACAGCAAGTGTTCTCAGGTAATGAGCCATCTCTCCAGTCCCACTGTCTTAAGGTTGGGATGGGGTTTTTTGTTTGTTGGTTGGTTTTTAAGGCATAGTCTCACTTGGTAGTCCTGGCTGGCCTGGAATTCAATGTGTAGACGAGGCTGACTAATAGCTCACAGAGATTTGACTGAGTCTGCCTCCAGAGTTCTGGGATTAAAGGTGTGGCCACCACTCAAGGCCTGCCATGTTCATGATTGCTAGAATTTCTTCTTGCCCACTTGAATTGGGCAGCCAGACCAGGCCATAGGTAGCACACAGCTCCCACCAGTGGGAGGTAAAGACAGGAGGATCAGGAGTCAAGGCCAACCTTGATAACATAGAGAGAAAGGTTAAGGCTAGCCCAAGACACAAGATTCCTTCCTCAAAAACAAACCCTGAGTCTGAGGACAGCTCTTTGGGTTCCATCACTAGCACCATAGGAACTAGGCACAGTGGTACACGCCTGTCATCCAAGCACTAGGGTGGTAGAGACAGATGGGTTCAAAGGTCAAGATCACCCTTGGTTACATAGAGAGTGTGAAGACAAGCCAGAGCTACATGAGAAAGACAAACAAAAAGAAGAAAGCTGGGCATGGTAGTGCATGCCTTTAGTCCCAGGACTTGGGGGCAGAAGCAGGTAGATCTCTAAAAGTTGGAGGCTAGCCTGGTCTACATAGCAAGTTCCAGGGCAGCCAGGACCATTTAGTAAGAATCTGTCTCAAAAACAGGCAGGTGGAACCAGGCGTTGGTGGCGTGCACCTTTAATCCCAGCACTCGGGAGGCAGAGGCAGGTGAATCTCTGTGAGTTCGAGACCAGCCTGATCTACAAGAGCTAGTTCCAGGACAGCCTCCAAAGCCACAGAAACTCTGTCTCAAAAAAAAAAAAAAAAAAAAGGCAGATGGTGGCAGCATGCGCCTTTAATTCCAGCATCTGGGAGACAGAGACAGGCAGATCTCTGAGTTTGAGGCCAACCTAACCTAATCTACAAAGTGAGTTCCAGGACAGTCAGGGGTACACAGAGAAACCCTGTCTCAAAATAAATAAATAAGCCGGGCGTTGGTGGTGCACACCTTTGATCCCAGCACTCGGGAGTCAGAGGCAGGCAGATCTCTGTGAATTTGAGGCCAGCCTGGTCTACATAGTGAGTTCCAGGACAGCCTCCAAAACAATACAGAGAAACCCTGTCTCCAAAAACTAAAATAAATAAATAAATAAATAGAAATTTTCTTATAATAAAATTTAGGGCTGGCAAGATGGCTCTTGCCGTCAAATTTGACAACCTCCATTTGATCCCTAGAATCCATATAACAGAGAACTGACAACCCCAAGTTGTACTCTGCCCTCCATACTTGTGCCCTGACTCATGTTCCCTCCCTCCCAAATAAAATACATAAATAAAAGTAAAAACACAGACACTGATAGCCACGATCATTTGACTACCTTTGTTAGTTAGCTTTCATTCTTGATTTTTTTTGGGGGGGTGGAGGGAAGGGATATATCTGGAGCTCAAAATTTCCCTCAGACTGGCTTTTACAGTTCAGACCCATTCATTTGATTTTTTTTTTCTTTTTTGGTTGATTTTAACCCTGACACATGATGGTCAAACCTTTGGTTTATGGCAGGTGACTCCCTCTAGGAATATTGTGCATTAGTCAAAGGTACAAACATAGCTTGGAAGATACAGAGATGGGATGGGTGGCAGAAAACAGCCATCCTGGCTGTGTCCCTGTGTCAGATCTAACAGTGCTGGGTCATCATCCTAGGCGAAGAGCGGCTTGAAGGGTGTGCAGAGCCTGCTTATGACTAAGGTAAGATGACCCAAGGTGAGTTCCCCACCCACAGGTAACTCAGAGGAGTGGGGATGATACCCCAGCCCACATGTGCATCCTTCCACAGGATGGAGCCTCTGGCCTACAGAGAGGGGGCTCCCTGAGAACCCCAAGCCTCACCAGCCGCTCAGATCGCCTGCAACAGCGCCTGCCTATCAGCCAACACTTTGGGCAGGTGAGAATACCCACCTTCTACCGCCACACTCCCGCACAGAATGAGGATACCCTCCCTCTCCCCCACACACACACCACAGGCCAGCATGCATTCAGACATGCACACAACACACACGCTAACACATATACACTATGGAATCTCCCCAAACCCCCCACTCATTCCCAGTGTTCAGTAAACTATTTCCCTTTGTTGAGGCCCCAGTATAGCTCAGGCTATCCTCAAACTCATTATACAGCCAAGTATGACTTTGAACTCCTGGTCCATCACACTGTTTAAATGGTGCTAGAGATCAAACCCAGGGCCCTGTGCATGTTAGGCAAGCCCTCTACCAACTGAGTTCCATTCTCTCAGCTCCTTTGGTTTGGGGGATTTGGGGTTTTTTGTTTGTTTGTTTTTAGACCAAACTCAACTCAAACTCAGAGACTCACCCAAGCCCTTGTTTTGTTTTTAGAGGAGTGTCACTATGTAGCCAGCCAGGGCTCAAACTTGCAATGATCCTCCTGCCTCAGGCTGCAGAGTGATGAGGGGACAGACTGGCAGCAACATGCCTAGCTCTGTCTTTCCAATTCAAGCTGGAAAGCCCCGGCCCGGGTTCTGCAGCTCCTCGGCCTCTCCCCATTCTTCCTCCTTTATCTTCCTCAGAACAGGCCCCTTCGCCCTAGCAGGAGACTCAAGAGGGAAGGAGGACCTTCCGAACCCCTTGGGGAGAGGTAAGAATTGAAGCAGATCAAAGATGGAGGTGCAAGGGTCATGATTGATGAGGAAGGATGCCTGCAGACCCTGGAGCAGCCCAACGAAGCCCAGGATGTCCATCCTCAATCCAGGAGCCCTGCCTTGAGCCCCGAGGAGGACACCCAGAGTCCCTGGGCAGAGGAAACTCTAGACGGCAGCTTTCTGGGGTCTGGAGAAGAACTGGATCTGTTGAGCGAGATCCTGGACAGTCTGAGCATGGAAACTAAGAGTGGTGGTAGAAGCTTGGACTGCTGTCAGCAGGGGACGTCGGAGAGCTGCTTCAGCCTGGTAGGACCCTTACTGCGGCCTCCCAACCTGTCAATCCCTTCCCCAACCTGACCTCAACCACACCCTTGTCTTGTGTGTCGTGCCCCCCCCCCAGCCTGACATCCCAGCGAGGTCACCATGGCAACTAGAAGAGGATGAACGATCCCTGGAACCACAGCCCTGGTCCCTGCCCGGGGACCTGCCATCTCTGCAAGACACCCCATCTTTAGAGGTTGCATGCTACTCCAAGGACTGTTCTCAGCCTCTCTCAGACATCTCTTCGCCGGCATCTTCAACCACTTCGGCAGACCCCAGCAGCCAAGGGGACCCCGAGCCCTCTGCTCCCACCGAGCTGAATCTTAGAATCCCACAAGGCCCTTGCTCCAGGCTCCTCTCGGTGCCCACTCAGCCCAGCCCCCCAGAGAGCCCCCAACTTCCTGCCCCCACAGAGCTCAACTCTGGCACTGTGGGGACATTACAATCCATTCGATCTCCCTCACACTCCAATTCTTCAGAGAACCGCAGAAATCAGCCTCCCCAGGTCCTGCAGGGTCAGGCTCAAGTCCAACCCAAGGAGCTGGGAGTAAGCAGCCGGCAAAGGGCCCCAGCCAGACAGCCTCGAGTTGCTGATCTCAAAAAGTGTTTTGAAAACTAAGAGCAAGGATGTGGAGGGGACCCCATCTCTCAATAAAGCTGATTTTTTTTTCTTCATAAGTTTATCTGGGGCCTTCTGTCAGCTCAGACACCTGCTTCACCCACCACCAGAAGCAAACTCTAATCATCTTTAAGGTTCATCTGAAGGTCCTTCCCCCACCCACCCATTTCCAGCCTGTTAGGACTCCCAAAAAGCCTACAATTCAAAACAAATTCATCTAAGCTGATGTTTCCACAATCTAAGAAAAAAAAAAAACTTTATTATACCTTACTATCAATTTCATATAAATATATAAAAAGTGAGCATCCCCCATCTTCCCTTGCCCTCAAAGTCAAGGTCTTTGAAGAACTTTCTTCCTTTCTATTCTTAAGCATTGGGTGAGTCTGATTGCCCAGAGAGGGTGCTGCCTTCCCCCAAGGTCACAGAGCAAGGTAGGGAAGATGGGTGACAGGGAAGTAGGGGGAGGAGCTAGATGGGCAGGCAGCCCCGCACTGGCTCCTTGGAGTCCTGGGGGGCCCGGGCCTCAGCTGCTGCGTGGGAAAACTGAAAGAAAGGACAGGAGGTTTGTTGGGCCTGTAGTCACGGTAGGAGACACAGCAGAGGCAAGATCATATGAGGTAAATGGTAAGAAGGTGAGGCCCCCCGGCCCTGGCACCCATAGCTTCATGCAGAGCCAAGCAGAGGCAGCATGCTGCATAGCCCACCAGCCGGGTGCCCCCAGGGTTCCCCATCCCAAGTCCTCCTGAGCCATCAGAGGCTGGCGTGACTCCGAGATGGCTGCTGTGGGCCAGGGTACGCCAAGGCAGTCCTGAGTGGTGGTAGCCGCGGCCTATGGCTGACACCCCAGCGTTCAGATGAGCCGCTCCTCCGGGGGCAGCTTGAGGTTGGGGGGTGGTGGAGCTCGGGCACCCACCTGCTCCTCGCTGCTCGGCCGGTAGGTGCCCTCTGTCTGGCGCTTTTCTCGAAGTTTCCGAACCAGCAGGAATAGCAACACTGCTAGGAGGATGACTCCCAGGATGGAAAAGACCACAATTATGGCTACAACGGCCTCTGAAGACTGCAGAGGGCAGAAGAGGGGACAGTGTGATCAGCTGCATGTGAGCCCTACTCTCACCCCTCCTAAGTCACCTGGCAGGGTCCTGTCTGCTTTCCGGGGTCCTCATACCTAGAAATACCTCCCCAGGACCTCTCACACTGGTACCTCTGTCCCTGTCCTCTTCACACCTACCCACTCCAGCCTACATACAAGTGCTTGGGCCTCTGGTCAGATACAATTCTCTTGTCCTCCCTTCTTTTCCTTTTCTTTGGTGTTCTCTGTTTGTTTGTTTGTTTGTTTGTTTGTTTGTTTGTTTGTTCAGAGCCTCAGGTACCCCAGGCTGGCCTTGAATTTACTATATAGATAATAACTGAGTTTCCGGCCTCTTCCTCCACAATGCCAGCACTGGGGCAACAGGCTTGTGTCACCACACCCAGCCTTTTTATGGTCTCTGGATATGATCTCATCTATACCCCAGGCTGGCCTTGAATTGTGGCAATCCTGCCTCAGCCTCATAAGTCCTGGGGTGACAAGTGTGTATCACCATTCCCACCAGGCAAGACACAGTATTCTTTGTAAAGACAGGAACTCACTGTAGCCCCCGCTAGCCTCGAATTCACTATGTAGACCAGGCTGGCCTTCAACTCAGAGCTCCACCCGTCCCTCTCTCCAGAGTGTGTGGGTCACCACATCCAGCAAGACACAATATTCTTGTACACCCTGGGATTCTTTTTGTTTGTTTATTTCTAAAGACAGAGTTTTTCTGTGTAACAGCTCTGGAATTTGCTCTGTAGACCAGACTAGCCTTGGATCTCAGAGAGATCCACCTGTATCTGCCTCCTGAGAGCTGAGATTAAAGGCGTGTGCCATCACCACCCAGCACTCTGTTTGAGATTCTAAGTGGTTCCATTGCTGTGGCTTCATGGGTAGAGTGCTTGCCTGGCATGTTTAAGAGCCTGGGTTTGACTCCCAGCACCCCATAGACCCAGCATGAGGGTGCACTCGTCAACTCAGCAATGAGGTGAAAGCAGTAGAGTAAGGAATTCAGGCTCATCTGGCTACAGAGGAAGTTGGAGGCCAGTTTGAGCTAAACCAGACCCCATTTAAAAAGGTGGGAGGGGGGGGAAATCCAGGGCTGGGGCTGGGTGTAAGCTGGCTGTAGTAATGCCCAGAATGTTTAAGCCTTAATAATAATAATGTCTCTCTACTTTACAGTGTTCAAGTCTCTCACACACCTGCTCTTTCTGCTTGTACCCTCCCAACTCACCAGGCCCCCATTGGAACCAGAGTCTGGGGGTAGAGTCACATTACTTGTGAAAAAGTCCGGTGCTGTGGAATAGAAAGAGAAAAAAATATCCATGCCAGGCTCTTCACTAGGCATCACACACACACACACACACACACACACACACACACACACACACACCACTCAGCCAGGTCTTGTATAACTCCTTCCAAGTTTCCAGTTGGAATAGAGACTGCAGGTACAGCAGCCAAGCCACCCACTCCACCCTCAGGTGTGGTATTGGTTCCTCTGGCCACCATCAGCCCAGCAGGGAATAATCTGGCCAAGGTCACCACTGTAAGCCAGACCATTAAAATAGAGGGCTTCCAGAATAGTGCCCCCACCACCACGACTATCACTCTGGCCCAGGGCTCTTAAGGACTTGGGCGGGGCTCAACCTTTCCCTGGAGTGTGTGACTCACAAGGCCCCCCCACCCCCAGGCTCCCGAAACTGGAACCAGAGAGACAGAGGGAAGGTCTGGCTGAGTCCACACCTACAAGGGCCAGCCCTGTCAGCTGGGCCTTCTGGCCTCCTCCAGGTCCCCCGGCTGCTTAAGACTCTCAGCTATGCAGACTCAGGTGCCCTGGCTCTGCTCCCCTCCTCCACCTCTGGGCTCTGCCCAACAAACCCCAGCTCCCAAATTCCACAAGACTTAAGGACTCAGGAATCCTGGGCTGCGTGTGCGAGGTCTGCTTGATGGTAGAGCGCTTGCCTAGCATACACGAGAACCTGGGTTCGAGCCCCAGCAACGAAAGAAAGAAAGAAAGAAAGAGAGAGAAGGAAAAGAAAAGTTCGGAGGTGGACTAAACTAACTTGTAGTTCAGCCCTGACGCTTTTGAACTGGGTCCCAAACACATTCCAAGCCCATTCCTCAGATCTTTTACCCTCTCTGGTTCGCAAATGCCAGATCCTTATGAGCTCTACCCGGGAACCCTACTCTCACCCCAGCGCAGCCGGGGACGGTACCTACTTGTTTGGCTCCAGCCGGCGGGCAGCATCGGCAGACCAAATGCCAAGAGCAGCTGCCGCAGGCCTGGGGTCGCCATGAGCTTGGGCGACGATTGGTGGCGCCAAGGGCAGGACTTCCCCGGGCTTCAATTCCTACCGCATCTTGGGGTCGAAGACGGCACCTGCGACCCGGGACCTGAGGACCAGACCAAAGGAGAGGCCGCAGCGTGGAGTTGAGGGCTGGACCCAGCTGGGCTCAGGCCCCAGCGACAGGCGACCAAGCTTGGAGTGCGCTCCCCGCCCTCGGCGCCAAGGGTCAGAGATTAAAGATTAACTCTCGGGCGGCGTTCCTGAGCTGGGGAAAGGGAAGCAGGAGGTAGGGACAGGACAGGCTGTGCGCCCTGTCTCCCTACCTGGCCCAGGCGTCTGAGAGGGACTTGGCGCAGGTTCCCAATCCCAGGTCCCCGGCTGGAACCCCGAGTCTCTGTCCTTCACCCCGTCGCTCCGGATCCCACCCGCCCCGCCCGCTCACGTGACCCGGAAAGTTTAGTCACCCACCTAGGCAGGGAGCGCACTTCCGGCTTGTGCACCTGAGCCCGGCTGAGAGGGGCGGGGCCGAGGGGCGGGGCCGAGCCGCCGGAGCACCTGTAACGGGAACCCCATTGCGACAGGGCGCATCGCGAAAGGCGGAAGCGAGCAGGTGTAAGGACCGCACGCAGGGTTCCTCGGTAGCGCTGGTGTGCAGACGCAGAGGGAGTGGCGACACCCCAGAAAGATACACACCTGTAAGGGGCGGGCTCATCTGAAGTCAGGCCTGGTGATGCTAACCTGTATCCTAGGTATTTCGGAGACGAAGGCAGTAGGATCCCGAGTTCAAGGCCAGCCTGAGCAAATCTGTGAAACCCTACTTCAAAATAAAAAAGTAAAAGAGGGCTGGGCCGTGGCTCAGGGCCAGAACTCATGCCTGGAGTCACCTAAAGAAGATCAGAGGACGTGGCTCAGGGATAGAGTCCCTACCTAGAAAGCCATAGTGACGTGGCTGGATCGCACCTGACTCAGTCATGAATTCCTCCCTAGCATGCATGAGACCCTGGGTTGATCTTTAGCCCCAGAATCAATCAACCAACCAACCTGTATGGGACCAGTTCTATAGAAAGATACATGGGGGCCTGTATGCATAATGTATGTATAATGTATAAACACCTGCTTATGCGGTAAAATGACACCTGGACAAAGAGCACCTGTGCAGAACTTCGCTCTCGAAGGCCTTACATCCACACTGAAGGACCTCTGAAGAGGGGGCTCCACAAACTGGCTTATTGTGTATGAGGTCCACCTGTCAGGGAAGTGGCGGACAAAGTAACCTATGTCCCCATGACATGTACAAAGAAACACCCGTGCGTGGAAGCATCTGGTAGAGGTGGGGGTTGTGTGGGACTCTCACCTGCTCACCACACATGTATGGGCACAGCCTGGGCGGGAACCACATAACCTCTGGTTGTATCTTTGGGTAAAAGGTAGTCATGAACCGGATACGATTACATCCCAGCAATTTGGAATCCGAAGCAGGAGAACTGCTGCACGCTCGAGACCAAATAGACCTTGGCTCAAAACAACAACAGCAAATGGTCATAGACAGGACTGAAACTGGGGTCCACTGGCTAGAGTGCTCCTCCAGTGCGTAGCAAGGCGACATAGTGACTTCCAGGGCTCCAAAGCGAGACCGTGTCTGGAAAATAAAAACAAAAACAAAACAAACAAAAAACCCTGAGAATAAATAAAGGAGGCTTGCTCTGGCCCTAAGTGGGAATCCCGGCTGGGAATTTTAACCTCTTGCTTCCTCGTCTGCAGCGTGGGAAAAACTAGTGCCACCTGCCTACCTCACAGGGTTTAGTCAGGAACGGTGCAGGGCAGAGAGAGTGGAAGGCTGGCATGCGCAGCGCACTCAACGCTAACATTTATTACTCGCGGTTTAGCGGGCGCCCCTCCCCCTGACGGTGAGACGAGAAATTGCACCCGAAACTTGTGGGAGGGACTTCAGCAGGTGCAACCACTGTCCCCAGCTGAGGCCCCGCCTCCAGAGCCCGGCCACCTCCCGATCTTTATCCTCAGCGGAGTCGGAGACTCCAGCCTCGGACTCCCTTCCCAGGCGGATCTGCCTAGAGCAGCCCTCTGAGAGTCTGGATGGGGGCGAGGCCCCTTTAAGAACGCCTGGCGGGCTGCGGGCTGCGGGCTGCGGGGTTGGAGGCCGCAGCGGGTCAACCGGGAAGCCCCGCCTACGTGGAGCGGCCGGGCGCAGCTCAGGCGTCTCTGACCAATAGGGATTTGACTTTGCTGCCGCGCCGCGCGTTGACCTTGCGTTTCTCTTTTTGAATGTCACCGAGAAAAGGAGGCGCGCGGGCGGGATGAAGTGTTGGGGAGGGCGCTTTCCCCCTTGTTGATCTTCTGTTTCTGTTATTGATTGCGGAATCTGACAAGAGCGGACGGGCAAAATTAGCGCTTAAACTGATTCCGAGTTCTTGCGTAGGCCTGGGAGAAGCAAAAACTCGAATTCCTGATGAGGGTCCGTAGGACAGGGAGGTCGAAAGGAACGAGATTACAAAATCCAATCCCTGACAATTCCCTGCCCAAACCATTTAAGGACAAGGGGTAAACTGAGGCAAGCAGAACAACAAGACGATTGCTTTTCCTACAGTCCCAGGAATGCAGGCGCTGTCAGATATGCAATACCCGAACCTCCTAGAATTCTTCCCCACGCCCCCTGCTCCGCCCCCGTCCCCCCCTCCCCCCGTAATGCGGGTCGGAGGAGGAGACGCAAGTTCTGGCGCGGGCGGGGACGACTAGAATTTATCACTTCCAGCAAGTGCCGGAGCTCGGCCCCGCAGCGCAGAGGCTGCGGTGCGGGTGGTCGCGGGAGCTGGCCCTGCGGGGACCCCGGGGGGGAGGGGGAGCCGTAAAGCCCCCGTCGAGGCCGTCGCTGCGGGGCCTCCCCTCCCCCCCGGGCGAACGCCATGCGGGGGGGCTCCGCCGACGCCGAGCGGCGACAGCGCTGGGGTCGCCTGTTCGAGGAGCTGGACAGCAACAAGGACGGCCGCGTGGACGTGCACGAGTTGCGCCAAGGGCTGGCCAGGCTGGGAGGGGGCGATCCCGACCGTGCACAGCAGGTATCACGGGCAGCGACCACCGCTGCAGGGCCCGCCCGAGCCAGAACCCATGCCCCTGAATGCTGCGGCTGCAGCTGCCCCACGCTACCTGTTGGCTGGCTGGACCCACCACCTCTGTCACCTCCCTTCCCCCTGCCCACACGCATCTGGCCTAACGACGCCTCGTGACAAAACTGTCAAGGCCCCGGGCCTGCAGTGCCTGCGGCTGCCAGGACCCAGTGACACCCCCCCACCCCAGGGCTGTGGGGTATCTGCTGGAGAATGGACCGTAGAGCCGGGAGGCTTCCCAGTCCACTGCACGGAGACACACCCTCCGCTGCTCTCCGCACGATCCGAAGGGTGACCCGCTCCACCTTCAGTGAACACAACTTCCCCAACCTGCTGGGGCACCCACTGAGCCCCCAGCCAGCTACCCTAGTCTCCTATTTACATTTCCCGCCGGCGCTTTCCGGGACCTGGCTGGTGGCCCCAGGTTGTTCCAGCCAGAGATTCAGTCCCGTCTGCCTCCACTGGGGTCCGACCTACCTACGAAGGAACTTGGGTGCAGCTCAGTGGTAAAGCACTTTCCTAGCATTTGCAAAGGTCCTAGGTTCCAGCCCAGGTATGGGAGGTGGCCGTGAGAGACAGAGAGAGGCAGGAACGGGCCCTTCCTCCGTGTGTCACAGGTGCCCCTCACACCTGAGCCCCTGGATGTCCCTAAAACAGACCTGTTGCATCCTTGTTGACCTTGATTCTAAGGTCTCCCTTTTCCAATGGGAATATAGAGGCTCCATGGCTATTGGCTTTGATCTGTTGGGCCCTGTATGAATCAGGACTGTTTCTAACAGGACACCCCACCCCCACCCCAAGACTGCCAAGGAGACAGGCTTTATAAGAAAAAGCTATGTGGGCAGGTCTAGGAGGCGAGCTGGTGCAGGAGAATCAGAGTTCAAGGTCATTCTCTAATATGGAGAGAATGAGGCTAGCCTGGGCTATGTGAGAGAGACCCTGTCTAAAAACAAAAGTATGCCCCAAGTTGCCATTTGGCAGTTCTATGACCTTGAACCACTTCTGTGACTTGGAGACGTCTCAGTCTGCCTACCAGGAAAACTGGGCAGCAAGCAAACACTTACTGTGGCTTGGGATATCTTGCTGAAAAGTGGGTTGAATGAGGGGCAGGGGTGATGGCCCCTGTCTCCCTTCTTTGAGGTACTCGGGCTTCGGGTTCCTGAGGCATGAGGCATATTGTAACACAGGTGGCCTCACGAGCGCATGTGTGCACGCGAGCACGCGCGCGCGCGCGCGCGCACACACACACACACACACACACACACACACACACACACACACACACACACACGCAGTCTGCTGAGTCCCTGTGTCCCCCTTTTTCTCTTCTAGGGCATCTCCTCTGAGAGGGACACTGATCCAGATGGTGGCCTCAGCCTGGAGGAATTCACCCGCTACCTGCAGGAACGTGAGCAGCGCCTTCTGCTCATGTTTCACAGTCTTGACCGGAACCAGGATGGTGAGATGGGCTCCAGACTGGGGGATGGGCAGATGGGTTAGAACCCGAAGTGCTCGGGAAAAGGGGAGGGCTGCTTCTGACTCATGGGCTATTTCTGGAGTTCTCAGCCCCAACTAGGTGATCTGAGCCCAAACTGGTCCATCCCACCTCCTGTTCCCTGTCTCTGCCCTCAGATGTTTCTTTTTGGACAGTATCATAGCTCCAGGGACTCCAGCTATGATCCTTGACCAAGTGTCACCTAGTATCCTTAAGGTTGGAGAGATGGCTCAGGGGGTAAAGTGCTTGCCACCAAACCACAAGGTCCTGAATTCAATCCCTAGAGCCTGTGTTGGGGAGGGGGGAACTGAAAAATGAATAAATAAGCAAATATTGCTTTAGTCTCTTCTAGTATAAGGACCTCTGTAATCACCCCTGAACTCATTCACTCCTGATAATGGAGGACTCTGCAATACTTACTGCCCAGTTCCAACTCTGAGAAGTGTAAAAGCCCCTCCCCCAACCTGTGTAAAAGCCCCTCCCCCAAGGCTGAGGGGCTGATTCAGTCAGTAAAGTGCCTACTGTGCAAACACAGGGACGTGGGTTCAATCCCCAGCACCCAAATTAAGCAGGGTGGGGTGGTGCCCACCTGTGACCCCAGCACTGGTGAGGCAGAGACAGGAGGATCTTGGGGCTCACTGTCAAGCTGGCCTAGCTGAGTCAGTGAACTCCAGATTCGGTGAGAGACCTTGTCTCAAAAGGAATATGAAGAGAGACTGAGGAAAACACAACCATTGACCTCTGACCTACACACACACACACACACACACACACACACACACACACACACACACACACACGGGCTTCTGGATCCCCCTGGTCCAGTCTTTGGGGTACCCCTTCCCAGGTCACATCGATGTCTCCGAGATTCAGCAGAGCTTCCGAGCACTGGGCATCTCCATCTCTCTGGAGCAGGCAGAGAAAATCCTACACAGGTGAGTTACTGGAGTTTCAGGCCCTTGGAGACCCATCAGCACCCCCACCCCCATGCCTACCCTGCCAGACAGTTCTGTCCTCTGAACCCCAGACCTGGTTGCAGGGCAGAGATGAGAAGTTGGACTTTGGAGTCAAACAGGTCTTAGGCCACTGGACTGAAGTCCCTGTCTAGTCCTGAAAAGGGCTGGTAGGTACTACAGCTACCCACATAGGGTTGGTCTGAAGGATTTACACAGGCAAGCCAGCCAGTCAGTGTGATTAGATCATACCTGGGGCCTGAACCTGTCATCCCAGCACTTAAGAGGCCAAAGAAGGAGGATTGCCGTGAGTCTGAGGCCAACTTAGACTTCAGAATGAGACTTCCCTTAAAAATACTCCCAAAAAGTCATGCATGTGGAGCTGGCAAGATGGCTCAGTGCTTGCCCCTCAAGGGCAAGGGTGCTTGCCCCTCAAGCTTGCTGGGAATAGTTGGATCCCCAGTACCCACGTGGGGGAAGGAGAGAATCAACCCAGCAAGTTGTTCTTGACGTCTACATGCAAGCCATGGTACATGTGAGCACACACTCGCACATACACACCCCACACGTGTGCTTGTGTGTGCATGCACACACACAATAAATGTGTTTTTAAAAGTTACATAAGGGGCTGGAAAGATGGCTCAGTGGTTAAGAGCAATGACTTCTCTTCTGGAGGACCTAGGTTCAATTCCCAGCACCCACACAATGGCTCACAGCTGTATGTAGCTCCAGTTCCAGGACACCCTCACACAAACATACATGCAGGCAAAACACCAATGCATATTTAAAAAATTAAAATAAATAAATTTTTAGGTCAGACACAGAAGTATAGTCCTACCATCCAGCATTAAGGCATATGAGACAGGATTGCTATGAGATCCAAGCCAGCCTAGTCTATTGTGTAAAAGTCTGACTCAATGAAACAGGGCTGGCTGGAGAAATGGATGGCTCAGTAGTTAAGAATATGAATTATTCTTCTAGCAGAGTTTGATTCCCAGCACCCAAGTCAGGTGACTCACAACCACCTGCAACTATGCTTCAGGACACACACACACACACACACACACACACACACACACACACACACACACAATTTAAAATAAATAATTTTTTTAAAGATTTTTTTTTGGTTGTTGTTTGTTTCTTCAAAACAGGGTTTCTCTGTGTAGCTTTGGAGCCTATCCTGGCACTCGCTCTGGAGACCAGGCTGGCCTCGAACTCACAGAGATCCGCCTGCCTCTGCCTCCCGGCTTTTTTTTTTTTTTTAAGTTTTAAAACTCTTAGCTGGGCGGTGGTGGCACACGCCTTTAATCCCAGCACTCAGGAGGCAGAGGCAGACGGATCTCTGTGAGTTGGAGAGCAGCCTGGTCTACAAAGCTACACAGAGAAACCCTGTCTCAAAAACAAACAAACAAAAAAGGTTTTAAAAAACTCTTTAGCCAGGTGGCACATGGCTGTCATATCAGCACTCAAAAAGCTAAGGCAGAAGGATTTCCAGAAGTTTAAGGCCAGACTGATAAGACCCTGTATAAAAAAAAATGTAAGCATGGAGTATTGTTCCTAGCCTCAGGTACTCAGGCAGGAGGATTACTGTAAAGTCCATGCCAGCCTGGACCCCATTTCAAACAAGTAAACCAGTGAGAGGCAATGCACTCTGTGCTCCCCAAATCCATGAAGACTAGCAGCACCCACACTCGCCAGCCCAGGCACTGAGCCTGTGCCCACCCCATTTCTAGCATGGACCGCGATGGCACCATGACCATTGATTGGCAGGAATGGCGAGACCATTTTCTGCTGCACTCTCTGGAGAATGTGGAGGATGTCCTGTATTTCTGGAAGCATTCTACGGTAAGTTGGAGGCTGTCTATAGGGGTGGAGGTTAGCTCCAGCTTCCCTGGGACTCATAAGGACTGGGCCAGGACGCTAGAGGTATCATCAGCATCTGGGGACTCATGACCCTAATCCGGAGCCTGATGACCCTAATGGACTCCTCTGTTATCTTCTCAGAGCCCTTTGTTCTTGCTCAGACTCCAGGGGCAGTTGGTAGGAATTTGGCAGATTTGGGGGAAGAAAAATCCACCCAGTGATGTTCCCACGATGGATCCACACAATGGCCAGCTGCCGGTGCTCGTCGCCTGCACCTGAGGGGGGAAGACGTAGCAGGCAGACACTGTGCAGGAGGATCCAGAGGAGTCCACTGGGTGTGGGGAGGGAGACCAGCTCTTGCACCAAAATGGGGATCACCAAGGATCTGTGGGTGTGGGATCCATCTGTGGGATCTAACAGGATCCTCATCGCATTTGCTTGTCCTGGGGAGATGTAGACAAGCATCTATTTTTTCACCCCAGGTAGGGTGACAACAGATCAAAGGAAGGATTCAACCAAGGTCTGATTTGGTAGGCTCATGGGTTTCTTGAGCTTCATTGCAGAGCACAGGGTCACATACAGGACCCGGGTGACTCCCAAACAGCTGCACCACTGCTGAGTCCCACCCCATGATGGACGGTGACCCCATGGAAGCTATACCATGGAGTCTTTCAATTAGCCTTCTGCTTCCTATATAGTTAGGGATACCCAGGATTCCTTGCAGCTGAGGTGGGACAGTGAGTGGACTTCCTGGGAGGTCCTGTGACTGTGCCCTCCATACTAGGGGGTGCAATAGTTCCATTGTCATAGACCCAGTTATCACCAGATTGCTCTGCTCAGTTCGTTGCCATGGCTACTAGGCCAAGGTAATCGCTGCCTTAAAATGACATCAGGGTAATGATGTCAGTCTGAGACATCATACTGCATACTGCAATCCTCTTGGGAGATCCAGAGATATCCACCCCCAAAGATACACAGTTTGGGAAGCCTGTGGCTGGACTCTAAGAGGTGGAGCATTCCTCAGGGAGGACTCCTTGGAAAGGACTTCTAGGGAAATTTTTTGGTAAAGACTCTTGGGGAAGGAATCCTGGGGAAAGACTCTTGGGGGAGGACTCCTAGAGGAGGACTCTCAAGGTAAGGAGTGCTTATGGGAACACTTCTAGGAGAGGCCTCCCCATGATGACTGTGAGAGCAGATCCTTTGACAGGATCCAGTGAATCTTTTGGTGGGATCAGTGGATCCTATGGTAGGATCTGATAGATTTATCAGTAGGATTCAGTAGATTCTTTGGTGGGACTCACTGGATCTTTTGGTAAGAATCAGTAGCTCCTTTGGTGAGATCAGGGCATCCCCAGGTGAATTTCA
The DNA here is from genome assembly GCF_003668045.3 of Cricetulus griseus. Classification (NCBI taxonomy): domain Eukaryota; kingdom Metazoa; phylum Chordata; class Mammalia; order Rodentia; family Cricetidae; genus Cricetulus; species Cricetulus griseus. The sequence continues at coordinate 96,507,052 of NC_048598.1, forward strand.
GTGGCCCCTTTCTTTTTTTTTTTTTTTTTTTTTTTTTTTTGGTTTTTTCGAGACAGGGTTTCTCTGTGTAGCTTTGGAGCCTATCCTGGCACTCGCTCTGGAGACCAGGCTGGCCTTGAATTCACAGAGATCCGCCTGCCTCTGCCTCCCAAGTGCTGGGATTAAAGGCGTGTGCCACCAACGCCCGCCCCCTTTCTTTTTCTTTTCTTTTTTTTTTTTTGTTTTGTTTTTCAAGACAGAGTTTCTCTGTGTACCCATGGCTGTCCTGAAACTCACTCTGTAGATCACAGAGATCCACTTGCCTCTGCTTCTCGAGTGCTGGGACTAAAGGCATATGCCACCACTGCCTTGCTAGTGGCCCCTTTCTTGAGAGTCAGTGGATTCTTTTTTTTTAACAATTACTTATTTTGTGCCAGGGGGCTCATGTGTGAAGATAAGAAGACAACCTGGGGAAGTCTGCTTTCTCCTTCAATCTTATGGGTCCCAGATATTGAACTCAAGTCTTCAGACTTGGCTACACATACCTTGATCTAATGAGCCCTCTCATAGACCCCTGGGTGGACTCTTTTGTGGGTCTCAGTGGACTGAATTATTATTTGGGGGACTTAATGGATCCTTTAGCAGTGGTTCTCAACTCGTGGGCCACACCCCTTTGGGACCGATAGACCCTTTCACAGTGGTAGCCTAAGGCCATTCAGAAAACACAGATAATTAGTTGCAATTCATAACAGTAACAAAATTACAGTTAGGAAGTAGCAACAAAAATAACTTTATAGTTGGGGGTCACCACAACATGAGGAACTTTATTAAAAGGTCGCAGCATTAGGAAGGTTAGGAACCACTGCTTTAGCGGAACTCTGTAGATCTCCCAGAGGAATTCTAGGATATCTAAGAGGAATTGCTGATTGGATGGCACATGGTGGGATCCAAAGGCGTCTGTTGGGCTCTCCAAAGGTCCTTTGGTGGACTCTGGGGTGTTCTGTATTTCATAGAGTAGTCTTCCCCACTTAGGACCCAGGTACATCCCCTCACCTCCACTGGGACATGACACCTGCAGCCCCCATCCTCAGGTCCTGGACATTGGCGAATGCCTGACGGTGCCGGATGAGTTCTCCAAGCAGGAAAAACTTACAGGCATGTGGTGGAAGCAGCTGGTAGCTGGCGCAGTGGCAGGTGCTGTGTCACGGACAGGCACGGCTCCTCTGGACCGTCTCAAGGTCTTCATGCAGGTGAGAGGACCTAAAGGGACTCACCACATTATCTAGGTCCCAGACCTAGGAGGGCATCGCAAGGCCAACTTCTCTCCCCACTCAGGTCCATGCCTCCAAGTCCAACCGGCTCAACATCCTAGGGGGCCTGCGGAACATGGTTCAAGAAGGGGGCATCTTGTCCCTCTGGCGAGGCAATGGCATCAATGTGCTCAAGATCGCCCCTGAGTCGGCCATCAAGTTCATGGCTTACGAACAGGTAGGTCCAGGAGAGAGTGCATTCAGCCTTGGGAAGCAGAAACTAAATACAAGGGCTCAAGGGGTTGGCTTATCACGCCCCCTACTGGCCAGTTCCGTGCCAGCTGGAGAACAGTGGAATGCATGGATAGCTCAATAATCCCCAAGGTTCCTATGCACCCACACCACCCCATGTTCCACCCTCAGATCAAACGGGCCATCCGGGGGCAGCAAGAAACACTGCACGTTCAGGAGCGCTTCGTGGCTGGCTCCCTGGCTGGGGCCACAGCTCAAACCATCATATACCCCATGGAGGTGAGAAGGAAGGGACCCAGGAAGGTCCAGCATGGGAGGGAGGGGCCTGCCGTACTGCTTCATTCCCCACTCTGCACTGCGTGTGGAGCTAACTGTAACCCTAACTACCTGACTTGGGGCCAGGAGCCGTTTCCTGTCTAGGTTGTCTGGGTATCTCAATTTGAGATACAACTTCTAGGGACTTGATAGTCATAGTAACCGGCCATTTATGCCTGCCAAGTGCGAGGATGGCAGATATGAGCCACCACACCTAGTTTCTGTGGTGCTGGGGATGGAAACCTTGCCTTTGTTTACATAAGTGGGCAGTCTACCTACTCAACCCCAGCTAAGTCCTCAAGACATCTGCTTTCAGGAGTAGCCACATCTAGGGGGCGCCACTCCTGGGTATGATAATTTTTGGAAGCAGTTTTTCAAGGGCTTGACAGAGTTCTCACCCAGGTACTGAAGACAAGGCTGACTCTGCGCAGAACCGGCCAGTACAAGGGGCTCCTGGACTGTGCAAGGCGGATCCTGGAGCGTGAAGGGCCTCGCGCCTTCTACCGTGGCTACCTGCCTAACGTGCTGGGCATCATCCCCTATGCTGGAATTGACCTAGCCGTCTACGAGGTCTGTGGGTAACTACCAGCCCGCCCGCCTGCCCTCCCTCCCTCATTCTGGGATCTGGCCTAGGACACCCCTTGCTAATCTAGTAGACTAAGAAGGACAATCGTGAACTTGAAAATTGTGGTGGGCCTTGGAACCCTGGAGAGTCCGTTCAGACATCATAACTACCTTCTATCTCTCAACAATGTGAAAACCTTGTTTCCAGTCCACATGGTGGCCAACACCTGCCACCCTGGGACTCGGAGGGCTGAGGTAGGAGGGTCTGGAGTTCAAGGCTGTCCTGAACTACATAGTCAGTTTCAAGACAGCCTAGTTATGTGAAAAGACCCTGTCTTGAAAAACAAAATTTAAGCTGGGCCTGGTGGCTCACGCCTTTAAACCCAACACTCAGGTGGCAGAAGAAAGCAGATCTCTGTGTGTTCGAGGCCAACCCTGTCTACAGAGTTAGTTCCAGGACAGCCAGGGCTACACAGAGAAACCCTGTCTTAAAAAAAAAGAGAGAGAGGGGAGGGGTCTGGAGTGATGGCTCAGTGGTTAAGAGTATCAGTTGCTCTTCCAGAGTACCCAGGGTTCAATTCCCAGCACACATATGGCAGCTAACAATTGTCTGTAACTCCAAGACATACATGCAAACAAAACACCAATACACATAAAATAAAAATAAATAAATTATTAAAAAAGAAAGAAAAATAAGAACAATAATTAAAAGAAACCAACAACAATCAAATAGGAAAACAGGGCTAAAGAGATGGCTCAGCCATTAAGAAGGTTTGCTGCACGGGCATTGATTGTCACATGCCTTTAATCCCAGCACCCGGAAGGCAGAAGCAGGCAGATCTCTGTGAGTTCAAGGCCAACCTGGTCTACAGAGCAAGTTCCAAGACAGGCTCCAAAGCAACCAAAAAAGAAAAAAAGGAGGGGCTGAAGAAATGGCTCAGTGGTTAAGACTACTGGCTGCTCTTCCAGAGGACCCAAGTTCAATTCCCAGCACCCATATGGCAGCTCACAGCTGTCTGTAACTCCAGGTCCAGCAGATCTGGCATCCTCACACAGACATATACGCAGGCAAAACATCAGTGCACATAAAATAAAAATAAATTATTAAAAGAAAAAACAAGGGGAAAAAAAAGAGTGTTTGCCACTTTGGCAGAGGTCCTGAGTTCAGTTCCCAACACCCTCATCAGGTCTAAGAGTGCCCTATAAATCCAGCTACAGGGAATCCAACTCCCTCTTCTGGTCTCCAAAAGCACTGCACTCTTGTGGTGCACACACACTCATACAGGCACACACATGCACACATAAATAAAAAAATAAATAAATCTTTTCAAAAATTTAAAAAGGCCACTTTTAGCTAGGCATGGAGACTGGTACTTGCCATACAACACTATGAATGCTGGTGCAGGAGGATTACCACAACAACATGGCCTGGTGGTGCATACCTTTAATCCCATGGGTTAGGAGGCAGAGGCAGGAGGTCAGCCTGGGTCACAAAGTGAGGTCCTTTCTCAAAACAATAATAATAGTAGAACAATTTCCCCCCTAGGGTGCTGAAGATGAAATCTGGGGGTTCATTCTTGCCTTCTTGGAGTTATAGAAGGTTTAGCTTTGTAGAAATTGGGGCACCTCAGCTTTTAAGAACACAAACACGGCACAAAACAAGCCTCAGATGCCCATCATCCCCAAAGCATGTGTAGGTTCTAGTCTGCCCTAAAGAACAGCACATTCTCTTCCTTCTTTCCTGCCTGCCTTCCATTATTTTTCAATTATTTGTTATTTTCAAATTTTATTATGTGAGTGTTTGCCTGCCTGCACACTGCATGTGGTACACATGGAAGCCAGAAGAGGGCGACAGATCACCTGTAACTGTGTGTGTGCTGGATATTAAAACTGGATCCAAGCTAGGCATTGGTGGCACAGGCTTTTAGTCCCAGCACTAGGGAGGCAGAGGCAGGCGGATCTCTGTGAGTTCGTGACCAGCCAGGTCTACAAGAGCTAGTTCCAGGACAACCTCCAAAGCCACAGAGAAATCCTGTCTCAAAAAAAACAAAATAAAACAGCTGGATCCTCTGCAAGAGTAGCCAGTACTCTTCACCACTGGACTATCTCTCCAGTCTCCCCTTTCTTTTCCTTTTTCCTTAAGACAGGGTCTTATGTAGCCTTTGTTGGCCTCAAACTTGCTAGGTAGTGCTTGAACTTCTGACCCTCCTGACTCTACCCCTGAATGCAAGGATGGCAGGTCTACACTACCAGGCCAAGTTAATGCAGTGCTGGTTGGAACCCAGGGCTTCGTGTGTGTTAGGTCAGTGTTCTACTGACTGAAATGCAGCTCTCTTTGTTTTAAAGATGGGGCTTACTATGCATCCCATGTTGTTCTGAACTCATGGCAATCCCCCTGCCTCAGCCTCCTGAGTACTAACATTACAAGGCAGGTACCACAATCTCTCTCTCTCTCTCTTCTCTCTCTCTCTCTCTCTCTCTCTCTCTCTCTCTCTCTCTCTCTGTGTGTGTGTGTGTGTGTGTGTGGTGTGTGTGGTGTGTGTGGTGTATGTGTGTGAGAGTGTATATGTGAGGGCCAAAAGACAACCTCAGATGTCATTTTTCTGGTACTGTCCACCGTATATTTTGAATGGGATCTCTTCCTGGGACCTGGGGGCTCATCCAGGAGGCTAGTGAGGTTCACCAGTGAGCCCAAATATCTCTGCCTCTCCCCAACAGTATGGTTACAGGCATATACAACCATGCCTGACCCTTGACATGGGTAGTAGGGATCAAACTCAGGCTGCCATGCTTTCTTTCTGTCTGTCTTTCTTTCTTTCTTTCTTTCTTTTTTTTTTTTGAGACAGGGTTTCTCTGTGTAACATTCCTGGCTGTCCTGGAACTCACTTGGACCAGGCTGGCCTCGAACTCACAGAGATCCACCTGCCTCTGCCTCCCGAGTGCTGGGATTAAAGGCGTGTGCCACCAACGCCAGGCTGCTGCCTTGCTTTCATGGCAAGAAGTTTGCCAACTGAACCATCTCCCTAGCCCAGAACAGCTCTTTATTTTACATTTATATTTCTCTGTGTGTGTCCATGTGCTTCATCATCAGGCTGGGTTGCAAGTACCTTTATCCACTGAGCCATCTTACTAGCCTGTAACAGCTCTTTTTTTGTTTTGTGTTTTGAAACAGGGTTTCTCTGTGTAGCTTTGTAGACCAGGCTGGCCTCGAACTCACAGAGATCCTCCTGCCTCTGCCTCCCGAGTGCAGGGACTAAAGGCGTGTGCCACCAACGCCTGTAACAGCTCTTAATAACTCATTGAGCTTATATTTTCAGCACCGGCATAGTGGTTCCCAATCATCTGTAACTCCAGTCCCAGGGGATCAGATGCCTTCTTCTAGCCCCCATAGGGGACCCAACACTCTCACCCAGACATGTTTTGAAGGCAAAACATCGATGCATACAAAACAAAAATAAAATTTAAAAAACCCAAAATGAGGACTGGAGAGATGGCTCAGCGGTTAAGAGCACTGACTGTTCTTCCAGAGGTCCTGAGTTCAATTCCTGGCAACTACATGGTGGCTCACAACCACTTTGAATGAGATCAGGTGCCCTCTGCTGGCATGCAGGCAGAAGACTGTATACAAAATAAATAAATAAAATCTTAAAAAAAAAAAAAAAGGTTTAAAAGAAAAAACCCAAAATGAAGCTGGGTGGTGGTGGCACACACCTTTAATCCCAGCACTCAGAAGGCAGAGAGACAGGGGATTCTCTGAGCTCAAGGCCACTCTGGTTTATAGAGTGAGTTCTAGAACAGCCAGGACTACACAGAGAAAACCTGTCTCAAAAAAACAAACAAACAAAAACAGAACCAGGCAGTAAGTAGTGGCACATGCCTTTGATCCCAACGCTGGGAAGGCACAGACAGGTGGATCTTTGTGAGTTCCAGGCCAGCCTGGTCCACCAAGTGAGTTCCAGGCCAGCCTGGAATGTTACACAGAGAAACCCTGTCTCAAAAAAAAAGAAAAACAAAAAACAAAAAACCAGAAAGCCAAAACAATCCTCAATCCTGGATGCACAGTCCTTCCCAATGTGCAGTGTCACTGTGGTGAGGTCCCAGGAATGGGGTGCACAGTGTAGCAGGCAAATGGGAAGCGATATAGGAAACTGCTCACAGAAGCCAGGCTGGGTAGCACAAGCCTGCCATACAGGTCTGAGGTGGCTGAGAAGATGACAACTTCAAAGTCAGTATGGACTACAGATGAAGCTCCTGTCCCAAATGAAAAAGCTTTAAGGGCAAGGGATGTAGCTCAAGTAGTGGCCATTAGAATTCCCCAGCAATGGTTAAGAGCACTGCTTCTCTTTCAGAAGATCCAGGTTAAATTCCAGCATGGCAGCTCGCAACTGTCTGTAACTCCTATTTCAGGGGATCTGACACCTTCAGACAGACAGTCACGCAGGCAAAATACCAATGTATATAAAATAAAAGTAAATAATTTTTAAAAAATACCCCAGTGAGGGGCTTAGGGCATGGTCGGGATGGAGTCCTGCCTAGAGTTCCCCAGTGAAGGATTGGGGGTGTGATCAGGGGTAGAGCCCGGCCTAGAATTCCCCAGTCCTAACCTGGCACTGACCCAGTGGAGAAGGCAAGCTGAATCACCTTATTTAGTGCCGGCAACCATGGTATATAGAGCTAGAAACAAGGTCTTTGACACCAAGGTCTTCCCGTTTGCAACATTGAACCCACCTGCTCCTTTCTCTTCCAGACCCTGAAGAATCACTGGCTCCAGCAGTACAGCCGCGAATCAGCAAATCCAGGCATTCTTGTGCTCCTGGCCTGCGGCACCATCTCCAGCACCTGTGGCCAGATTGCCAGTTACCCTCTGGCACTGGTCCGGACCCGAATGCAGGCCCAAGGTGAGAGGCCTGGGCAGGAGCTGGGGTAGGAAAGCCTGCCATTTGGGTTCCACCTGATGTCATCTAAGTCCACGTAGGTAGAGTCTATGGGTTTGGGTGGCCTCCGTAAATCTTTCTTCTTGTCTGGGCTTCAGTTTACCCATGAGTGATGCTAAAGAGGGGCTCTTTCACCTGAGAGTTCAGTGGCATCAGCTTCAGGAAAGTACTGCAGACAACACTGTGGCATTTCTGGGCCTGCCAGTAACCTGAGCTGCTATTCAAAGCTAGGTGAAAACAAGGGAGTGAGGGATGCTGGGAATAGAAGTAAGCCAAAGTCAAGGAAGGACAGTGTTATTCTTTCTTTCTTATTATTTATTTAATGGGACAGGGTCTAACTGTGTACCCCTGGCTGGCCTGGAACTCACAGAAATTTGCCACTGGCCTCCTAAAGGTGTTCACTTCTATACCCAGCCTGAAGGACTAGTTACTGTGTTTCGTTTTTATTTCAAGGTGGCTTTTTTTAAGATTTTTTTTTATTTCCGTGCATGTGCATGCATGTGTATGGGTGACTGAGACAGCCACACAGACCCATCAGACTCCCTGGGAGCTAAGAGGTCATTTGTGTGGGTGCCAGAAACTGAACTCTGGTCCTCTGGAAGAGCAGGAAGCTCTCTTTCCCCCTGAGACATTGCATTGATCCAGCCCTTGCGTTTAGTTTAAGACAGAGGATTGCTATGTCCCAGGCTGGTCTGGAACTCAGGACAATCCTCCTGCCTCAGCTTTCCCACTGTTGTTTTTTTTTTTTTCCTCTGTATTTTTCTCCTATGGGTTATTTTCCTGTTCTGTTTTCCCTGAATCTGTTTTTGTGAACCTCAGTATTTGTGTTCCTTAATCTTTGCTGGAGAAATGATCCAAGGATGCGACAGATGCTGTCTACTTGCATGAACTTCATCCCTGAGGGGAGAAAGGTTAATAAATCATTCCACAGTTGAGGGTTGATTTAGGGTTTGAGGAGAGGAGAGGTAGGAACCCAACTTAGGCTGGGGTACCACAGACAGCTCCCCCAAACAGCAGACTTTGGGATGGAAGAGGGAAAGATGAGCAGAAGTCAGCCCCAAAGAGGAGAAAATAAACATTAGGGAAAGGGATTTTTCCTCCTCTTGTCACATACATTCACACATAGGCACTCCCACACACCTAGTTGTACATAATGCTCCCACACAGATGTACATACACACTGTCACACACAGACACACGCTCACATATGCACACACCTGCCATTTCCATTCACCCCCAAATGTGGTCCCTAAGATTGACAGTTCCTAGGTCCTCAGACATCCAGAGTCTTGTGGTAGGGCACACTGTTCCTCTGTCACCTTCTTGCCTCCTTTTGAAATGGCCACCTAGCCCAGCCCTGGGGTGGAGACAGAGGGAAAAATGGGGGGGGGGGGAGTTCTGGTCTTACCAGGCTCTCAACCCCCCCCAACAGCCTCCATCGAAGGTGGCCCACAGGTCTCCATGGTGGGTCTGCTTCGACACATCTTATCCCAGGAGGGTGTATGGGGCCTCTACCGGGGCATTGCCCCCAACTTCATGAAGGTCATTCCAGCCGTGAGCATCTCCTACGTGGTCTACGAGAACATGAAGCAGGCTCTGGGGGTCACATCCAGGTGAGGGACTGGGAACCTATCACCCCAAGATTCCTTCATCTTCACAACGGCGTCCCCCATGCTGACGTCCTCAACCACCGGTGACTAATGGCCTGACCAGTGGATCCTAACCCCCCACCCAGAGCCGCTAGATCCCAGTACTCAAGTCCCAGGTCCTTGGCCTTGTTCCCAACCATTGTACCCCACCCTTCAGCCACTGGATCCTCAACTTCACAACCAGACCCCCAGACCCCAACTGCTGTACCTCACACATCAGCAGTCCGACACTTGAAATGCAGAACTATCCACACACCCTGGCCCTGAACTCTCATCCCAAAGTTCCTTGTCCTGCTCATCTACACCCCAGAACTGCACTGGATCCTGCTTTTCCCTGCCCCACTACTGTGTGCTGGGCCTCTCTATGCAGCAAGAGATGGTCCCAATGCCCCAAGCATGGGGGGGCACACACCCATGGACCCCATAGCCCAGACCTCAGATCCTTGAGGCACCAAACCCTTATGCCACACTGGACCTGAGATTCCCAAACCTGCCTCATAGTCCAGCCACTGGATTCTAGAAGCCGAGAACTCTCAGCCACAGGGTCCTGACAGGGCAATGCCAAGATCCCGGGGCTCTGTCCCTGGATCACTGGATCCCAGATCCCTCACCCCCAAACAATTCATTTACCTTGACTTGGGGTTCCACACCCTCCCGCCTTGACTGCTGGGTCTACGTTTTAAATACTGCCCTCAGTCTCACACCACTGGAGCCCAAGTCCCAAGTCCCATCCCACTAGATTCTGGTTCCTGGAACCACAGGTGTGTGAGCTCCAGGGTGGACCCGAGATGCTACCACTGTTAAATCCCAGATCCCAGATTTCCTCAACTCCTTCTATGGATACCATCCATAGAAGGCTAAGCTCTCCCAGACACTACCAGGTTCCAAACCCTTTGCTCCTGCACCCCAAATTTTCAGACCAGCCCCTAAGTCTGGATCCCAACAGCCCAGTGGCAGCATCTCAGATCCCACAGGCATCCCAGATAATCTGGAGCTGATTCCCACTGCATGAAACCACACTATCAGGGATCCTTCTGGAAGCTCGAACCCCAGACCAGTGGCTCCCCACCAGGCAGTAAGGGATGGGATGCCCCACACCACACCCCATCTGAATGCTGGCTCTCCCCTTAGCTAGGACACACCTCCCCTCCCCTACCCAGGGGGAGTCACTCCCCCAAATCACCTCCCACTCTGCAATGTCTTCCACACCCCTGCCCACCTTCCAGGCTAGTAACTTCCAGAGCCCAGGTCCCTCTGGAAGGGTCTGGTCTGCTTGTTCATGGCGGGCAGCTGCCAGGTGAAGCCAAGGGACACAGCCAAGGGGACCTTCTGCATCCCAGCACTGCCAGCCCTGTTCGGGCCTCAGAAAGTCACAATTAAGGACCAAGACACAGCATCCTTCCTGAAACCCAGCATCCAGTATGCAAAATTAAGCATCCCCAGACTGACTCGGGGTCTATTTTTCTACCAGACAGAACAAAGTTCCTTGGCTCCCCACCACATTCCCATACTCTCCACACTTCAATGTTGGGTTCTGAGCTTAGGAAAATTGGGGTGCCCTGCTTGACTCCCCAGTCTTTGGGGACCCCACTAAAGGACTGTGAAAGGGGAACTGGGATGTTGAGGGGCAGGAGGACCCTACCATGGCTCCCACCTCTCCCTCCATCCAGCCCATGCCAAGTCCCACCTCCCTGCCTGTGTGTGTCATTTCAAGGGAAAAGAGAATAAATTTTCTAAGCTCTTTCATTGTTGCTTTTTTATTTTTTGATTAAATGTGTTTGTTTGAGGGAGGGACAAGTCAAAGGAGAACTTGTGGGAGTCTGCCCTCTCCTTCCACCATGTGGGTCCTGAAGATCAAACCCCGAGTTCAGGCTTGGGGGCGAGCGCCTTGGTTGACCCTATTGCAGTTTTGTGACTTTTAAAAAAGTTATGGAAAGGGGTGTGTGGAACAGCATTGACATACGCCCAAGGAGGAGAGATGAGACATGGTCTCTCCCTCTCCCCCGCCTCTCTCCTTACTTCATTTATCTCTCTCCCCTACCTCTATCCTCTCTTCCCTTTACCTTACCCCCTGCCTGCCTGCCTTCTCTCACTTCCTCCCTCTGCCCTCCCTCCCTCCCTCCTCTTTCCTCTTCTCCAAGAGACTGGAGCCTCAGTTTCCATTCCATTTATAAATAGCAAGCAGGCTGGAGAGATGGCTCACTGTCAGGAGCTCATACTGCTCCTGGAGAGGACCTGAGGTGCAGTCTCAACACCCACATGGCGACTCACAATCACCAGGAGCTACAACAACTCCAGGATCCGACACCCCCTTCTGGCCTCTGAAGATGCTGCACCTACATGCACACACGCTGAGTGAGGCCCTTGCTGTACAAGCCTAACTGCCTGAATCTGATCCCTGGGACTCCCATGCAAGTGGAAGGAGAGAGTGGAGTCCACAGAGCTGTCATCTGAGCTCTGCACATGCACCATAATAGACACGCACACCAAAATAATACATTTTGAAGATTTGATTTGTGTTGTGTGTATCTAATATGTGTGTGAGACAGCCAGAGGCCTCAGATTCCCTGCAGCTAGAGTTGCAGTGGTTTTGAGCCACCTACCATGGGTGCTGTGAACTAAACCAAGGTCCTTTGTGAGAGCAGTATGCACTCTTAACCACTGAACCATCTGAACAGCTCCATAAAGCACACACACATTCGCAGAGAGAGGGGGCTTGGAATCTGGGTACGGTGGCTCACACCTGTCATCTCAGCACTGGGAATGGTGAAGACAAGATCAGGAGTTCAGAATCATTGCTGGCTGGCTACATAGCAAGTTTGAGGTTAGCCTGGGCTACATCAGATCCTGTCTCGCTGATTTCCAACCCCCATCAAAAAAAAAGAATTTTTAATATTCCAAGTAGTGGTGGTGCACACCTTTAGTCTCAGCACTTGGGAGGCAGAGTCAGGCAGATCTTTGTGATTTAGAGACAAGCCTGGTCCCCAGAGCGAGTTCCAGGACAGCCTCCAAATCTACACAGAGAAACCCTGTCTCGAAAACCCACCCCGCAAAGAAAGATTTATTGTCTGAAGATGTGGCAGCACAGAGCTCATTCACTCTCCACCTGCCCATACCAAAGCTATCTCCCTTCAACACTAAATCCATTCTGTTTCCTGCCTTGGGAGATGGAGGCAAGAGGACCGGGAGTTCAAAGTCATCCTCAGCTACTTGGTGAGTTTGGGACAAGCCTGGGCTTCATGCTGCCCTGTCTCAAAACAAAACAAATGAATAATAAATATTCTTTAGACACCATTTAGAGGACCGCACTGGCTCTTCCTGGGCTTCGGGATTAGGATGTGGACACTGTGGGAAGACAAAGGTCAACTGCACTGCCTACCCAGCAGGCCCATGAGCTCACAAGTACTCTTGTGACCTCATCCTCCCTTGCCCCTAAATTCACAAGCCAGGTAATCAGCCATTCTCAGCTGGGAGCCAGATAGACGCCCCAGGGACATTGAGACTGAGACCCTAATCCTTCAGCAGCTATGGGAGTCCATCCCGAGGTAACACAGGAACCGTGTTCGAGGGTCAGGGCCTTATTTAGAAAAGCTCCACCCCTGGTCCCCCCAACCCATCCCCGCCCCCATACCCACTTGCATGCTGGAACCCAGGGTGCACACGTGTATGAGTATGTGTTTGGACACATGGGTGAAAACAACCCTGAACAACCTCCATTGTAGCAGGTAAGTCTTGGAAGCTAGGTGCTACACAGCCTGAGGCTGGACCAAAGGGAAGCACAGCTATGCTGCCCATGTGGTATGGAGTTTCTTCTCCCTCCAAGCAGAGTAGAATAATCCACACTAAGACCACAGGTGAGACCATGAAGTGGTTCACACCCATTATCCCAGCACTCAGGGGGTGAGACCATGAAGTGGTTCACACCCGTTATCCCAGCACTTGGGAGTGAGATCAGGAGGTGGTTCATACCCATTATCCCAGCACTCAGGAGGTTGCAGGCAGGACATCAGAAGTTCAAAGTCATCCTTGGCTGTTTAGTGAATTAGAGGCCAGTCTGGACTGAATGAAACCCTGTCTCAAAAAAAAAAAAAAAATAGATGGGTGCTGAGGATATAGCTCAGGGGATGAAGTCTGGGAGGTCAGGCAAGCTAAGGTCCCTAATGCTGGGCAGGCCTGACCATCACCTGTAACCCCAAAAGCCCATAGGTGGAGATGGAGATGGGGGCAAATTGCTAGCTAGACCAGATGAACTGATGAGCTCTGGGTTTGTGAGAGACTCACCTCAACATATCAGTGGTGGAGGAAGACACTGGACATCAACCTCTGACCTACACACATTCATATACACCCATGACTGCACACACAATCACACACACACATTCTCATGCACACACAGTCACCCATACTACTACTACACACACACACATACATCACTATACACACACCACCACTATTCACGCACTCACGTGCATTCACTCTCACACCCACACACACACAGAGGTGAGGAAGCAGACTGCAGCAGTTAAGAGCTCTTGCAGAAGAGGAGAGCTCAGACTAGCACCCAACCATCTGTAATTCCAGTTCCAGTGAGACCAGTGTCTGGGCCCCTCGGATTCCTTCATTCACATGCATGCACACACAAACCAAAAATTAAATAAAATCATTAAGAAAGAAATCAGTCAAGCACACCTTTAATCCCAGTTCTCAGGAGGCAGAGGCAGGCGGATCTCTGAGTTCAAGGCCAGCCTGGTCTACAGAGTGAGTTACAGGACAGCTGAGGCTACACAGAGACCCTGTCATAAAACAAACAAAACCATCAAATCACCACCTCCAAAGACATCAAGGCAGCAAAGAAAAGCAGGGAGGGGGCTCCGTAGGGAGCAAGCTCTTTCAGGGCTGAGTGTGGCCAAGCAGCGGATGTTCTTGCAGGTTCTGGACACAGGCGAGCAGCTGATGGTCCCTGTGGATGTCTTGGAAGAGAAGAACAAGGGAGCCCTGTGGAAGTTTCTGCTCTCAGGAGCCATGGCTGGGGCAGTGTCTCGCACAGGGACAGCCCCTCTGGAAAGAGCCAGGGTATACATGCAGGTTTGTCCACAGAGCTGGAGCCCTTTGAGGAGACAGTATGGGTGTAGAGGGGTGGGGATGGAGTTGGTGGAGCTTGGGATGATGGACTGGTACATAGAGGCCTCAGAGAGAGCAACACAGACCAAGGTAAAAGGTTTGGAGGTCTGCAGGTTGTGGGTGATGTCTTTGAGGTGTTTGCAGGGAGACATGGGAGATGGAAGGAACTGAGGATGGATCCCAAGGCTTCACACATGCCAGAGAAGCCCTCACTGCTGAGCAATGTTCCCAGCCCTCCTTTCTTTCTTTTTGAAAATAGATTTATCTTTACTTTATGTGTGTGTGAGTTTGAATCCATGTCTGTGCCCCACGTGCATGCAGTGCCGCTGGAGGCCAGAAGGGGGGCGTTCGATCCCCTAGAACTGGAGTTACAGGTGGTCGTGAGCCTCCACGTGGGTGCTGGGAACCGAACCAGTCTCCTCTGCAAAAGCAACATGTGCTCTTGAGCCCTGAGCCATCTCTCCACCTGCCAGCCCAGTGCTCTAACCACTGGACCGTCCCTCCCGGAGCCTTCTCGTCATTTTTTTTTTATTTTCAGGCATCTCAGTAAGTATCCCAGTTTGGCACTGAACTCACTCTGTAGCCCAGAAAGGACTTGAACTACAGTGTTTCTGACTCAGGTCCCAGATAGTTGGGCTCACAGACCAAAGACCAGCCTCACCAGACCTGGCCCCAGTGTGTTTTTAGATAAATGAGAAGACTAAATAGGTACATCTACCTAGTGGCACAGGCCTGTGATCCCAGCTGTTCCGGAGGCTGAAGGGGGAGGATCTCCACTTCAAGGCCAGCTCAGACGATTTGTATGTGTCAAAATACAAAGTAAAAAGAGGGCTAGGGACACAGCTAGAATCCCCTAATGAGGGGCTGGGGACATGGTCAGAGTTAAGCCCCGCCCAGGATCTCCCAGTAAGGAGTGGGGTCGTGGTCAGTGGCCGAGTCCCACTTAGAATCCCCCAGTGAGGGGCTGGGGGCGTGGTCAGGGGTGGAGCACCTGCCTAGAACTCCCCAGTGAGGGGCTGGGGATACCTGGTGCTGTCTCAGGGCTGCACACCCGTCCCGCTCTCCAGGTGTACTCCTCCAAGAGTAACTTCAGGAACCTGCTGAGCGGCCTGCGGAGCCTGGTCCAGGAGGGAGGCGTCCGCTCGCTCTGGCGGGGCAATGGCATCAATGTGCTCAAGATCGCCCCGGAATATGCCATTAAGTTCTCTGTGTTTGAGCAGGTGAGCCTGGGGGAATTACCACAGATCAAGTCCCCAGAGTGCAAGGCAGCCCTCCGCCCTCCCAGCGCACAGTGCTGGCGGTTTCTCTCACACACCATTCCCCTTGCAGTGTAAGATGCGATTCTTCTGCGGTGTGTATGACTACCCGCCCTTCCAGGAACGGCTGATCGCAGGCTCCCTGGCGGTGGCCATCTCCCAGACTTTCATCAACCCCATGGAGGTAAGGCCGGAGACCCGAGTGGCTGGAGCTGGTTCTGGGGCACCTCTCACCACCTTTTCTCCCTCTCTTCCCCTCTCCCCCTTCCTCACCCTCTCTCTCTGTACCTCTCCGTATCTCTCTGTGTCTCTCTGTGTGTGTATCTCTCTGTCTCTCTCTCTCTTGTTTGTTTTGGCTTTTGAGACAGGGTTTCTAGAACTCGCTCTATAGACTGTTCTCGAACTCACGGAGATTCTGCTGTCTCTGCCTCCCGAGCGCTTGGACTAAAGGTGTGCACCACCACTGCCTGACTGTTTGACACAGATTTTCAAACTGTAGCACAGGACAGTGGCAGCGCACACCTTTAGTCCCAGCGCTTAGGAGGCAGAGGCAGCAGAATCTCTGAGAGTTGAGGGCCAGCCTGGTCAACAGAATGAGTTCCGGGACAGCCAAACCTACAGAGTGAAACTGTGCAAAAAAAAATGGAGAGATGTTTTTGCATTTCAGAAATTAAGTTTTTGTTTCTGGCTTGTGTGTATGTATATGTGCATGCCTGGTGTGTATGTTCATGTGTGAGTGTGTGTATTTGTATGAAAAGAGTGTGATGCCTCTTTTCTTGGGGTCTAGGAGCACCAGTGATGATTGAGTTCAGGGTTTTTTGCATATGGTAGGCAAGCACTCAACCACTGAGCTACATCCCACACTACCCCTGTCTGTTTTTCAAGATTTCGTTTGTGTGTCTGTATATGTGTGTGCAGGGCCTGCAGAAGCCAGGAGAGTGCATGGGATTCCAGGGGTTTGAACTATCACGTGGGTCCCAGGATGAAGCTTAGCAGCAAATGCCTTACAACATGTCAGTGTCGTGTTGGCCACTTCTTCTGATTTTGAAATGAAGTCTCATGTAGCCCAGGCTGGCCTTGAACTCTCCATCCTCCTCAGCTACACAGCAAACTAGAAGCTAGCCTGGGCTACTTCAGACCTAGTCTCAAACAAATACACAGAGGGGTTGGATGATGTCTTGGGGTGGTGTGGCTGTGTCCTGGGCCATTGTTTTGTTTTTAAGACAAGGTTTCAGGCTGGGTATGGTGGAGGCATACACCTTTACTCCAGCACTCTGGGGGCAGAACAGGAGAAACTGTGTGAGCTCAAGGCCGGCCAGGGCTACATACTGAGACCCTGTCTCAAAAAGGAGTAGGGGACAGAGATTCATTGTAGCCCAGGCTGGACCAGAACTCAATGTATAGCAGGATGACTTTAAACTTCAAGTCCCACAGGGCAATGATGGCAGAGAAACCCTGTCTTGAAAAACAAAAACAACAGCAAAAAACCCTTTCTGTCCCATATCTGCTTTTGAGCACTAAGATCACACGTGCGTGCCACCACACCCAGGTTATGGGGGTGCTGGATGAAACTCAAGGCTTTGTACCAGGCACACTCTCTACAAAACAAGCCACAGCCTCAGCCTCTGTGTGTGTGTGTGTGTGTGTGTGTGAGAGAGAGAGAGAGAGAGAGAGAGAGAGAGAGAGAGAGAGAGAGACAGAGACAGAGACAGAGACAGAGACAGAGACAGAGAGAGAGGGGGGGTCTTGCTATATAGCCCAGGCTGGCCTGAAGTTTGCAATGCTCATGCTTCAGCTTCCCCAGTGCTGGGATAACAGGTGTGCTAACCACATCTGGTTTTAAACTTCTTTGCTTGAAAAAGCTCAACAGCTTCAGGTATTATGTTACAGTGAGAACAACCAGGCTCCCTCTTTCCATATAGGTGTTCTATCTAATGCTGCATATGTACAACTGAACCCTGGAACCCTTGACAATATCGCCACCTACCAGTGTCATGCTCGGTTGACGAGCCTGCCTGAAAGTATTTAACCAAATGGACCTCCTCCCCCCTCTCCAGGTACTCAAGACTCGGCTGACCCTTCGCTTTACCGGCCAATATAAAGGACTTCTGGACTGTGCCATGCAGATCTTAGAACGGGATGGCACCCGAGCCCTATACCGAGGCTATCTGCCCAACATGCTGGGCATCATTCCCTATGCTTGCACCGACCTGGCTGTCTATGAGGTGTGTGTCCCCAGAGGAAGGAGCATTGGCTTCAGGTCAGCCCATAGCTTTCTCCCTGTCCCCTTCTCTCGTCTTGTTTTTTAGATATATTTAAGCCAGCATTTGGGTGCTGGGAACTGAACTTGAATCTTCAGCAAGAACAACAAATGAATGCACTTTACTGCTGAGCCATCTCTCTAGCCCATTATTTTGTTTTTGGTTTTTTTTCTTGTTCTTTTCTTTTCTTTCTTTCTCTCTCTCTCTCTCTTTTTTTCCCGAAACAGGGTTTCTCTGTGTAATAGCCCTTTCTGTCCTGGCACTCACTCTGTAGACCATGCTGACCTCAAACTCAGAGATCCAACTGCCTCTGCCTCCCAAGCACTAGGCTTAAAGGCGCGCAACACCAACGCCCAGATTGTTTTTGTGTTTTGAGACAGGGTTTCTCTGTGTAGCCCTGGCAGCCCTGGAACTCTGTAGACCAGGCTGGCTTTGAACTCAGAAACCCAAAGACTGTTGATTTTTTTAAGATAGGGTCTCACAATGTAGCCTCAGCTAACCTGGAACTCAATATGTAGATGAGGCTAGCCTCAATTTAAAGAAATTCTCCAGCCTCTGCCTCCCAGTTCTGGGATTAAGGGTGTGCACCACCACGCCCAGCTGGTTTTGATTCAGAAATACTTTTAGTATCTCTGAGAGCCTTGGCTCTCCCTGAATTTACAGAGGTTCTCCTGCCTCTGCCTCCCAGTGCCCATCTTGACTCTTGAGTTGTTATTAATAGCACTATTACCTCCTTTTGCAGCTTCTCCGGTGTTTGTGGCAGAAGTCAGGCTGGGACATGACAGACCCCAGTGGCCTGGTCAGCTTGTCGTCTGTAACACTGTCCTCGACCTGTGGCCAGATGGCCAGTTACCCGCTGACTTTGGTGCGCACACGGATGCAGGCACAAGGTCAGTCTGGCCCCTTCCCTACCTCATCCTGGTTTTCTGAATTTTCTTATCCTTCCCCTCTAACTTCCAGCCCCTCCATAAACCCATCTGCAACACCTTTGCTGAGTACTGAAACCATCAAAACTTATGCTCACTCCCGAATCTAATTCCGGCCTTCAAATTAACTGTCGCCCCATCACTTGGGAGGTGGAGGCAGGAAAAACAGGAATTCAAGATCATCTTTGGGCCTGGGCGTTGGTGGCGCAAGCCTTTATTCCCACCACTCAGGAGGCAGAGGCAGGCAGATGTCTGTGAGTTCGAGGCCAGCCTGGTCTACAGAGCAAGTTCCAGGACAGGCTCCAAAGCCACAGAGAAACCCTGTCTCGGAAAAAAAAAAAAAAATCGTCATCTTTGGTGACATATTGAGTTTGAGGCTAGCCACAGCTACCTTGAGGGTGGGGCTATAGCTCAACCTGGTACAGTGTATAGTGTGCCTATGCATGAAGCCAGGGCTCAGTCCCCAGCAACACATAAAATGGGTGTGGTAATGCTGTAATTCCAGCAAGAGGTAGAATCAAGAGGATCAGGAATTCAAAGCTAGCCTCAGCTACATATGGAATTCTATGTCAGCCTGCACTGCATAAGACCATCTCAAAATACACATATGGCAACAACTGAATGATCAATACAAAATCCCCCAAAATGTGACCACAGTGGCATCTTACATCAGACCCAGTGCTGAATTTGTCTTTGTCTATTCCCAGACACTGTGGAGGGCTCTAACCCCACTATGCTGGGAGTGTTCAGGCAGATACTGAGCCAACAGGGCTGGCCTGGACTATACAGAGGCATGACGCCCACGTTACTGAAGGTGGTGCCAGCAGGCAGTATCAGCTATCTGGTGTACGAAGCCATGAAGAAAACCCTGGGTGTACAAGTCCTGAGCAGATGACATGCCCCGAACAGGAAGAGAATGGAAGACCCAGTGTCCTTGGGTCTCAGAAAGCCCGCCAAGGCTCAGGCTTTAGAGCCATTTTGGTTTGCAAAAACCATCCAGGACTAGGGTTAGAAGTGCTGGGATTCCCTCCTGCAGGATACAGTCTGAGTTGAGATTCCAGCTTGGTTTTTGCAGGCTCGTCCAACAGGTGTGGACAGAGAATAAAGATAGTTTTGGCTGTGTCTGCCTGGGATTAGCTGGTTCAGGGTGGGTAATCTGAGTACGGGGGCGTATCTCAGTGGTACAGAACATTCCCATCAGGGTTCTAAATTCAATCCCCATCCTGAGGACCTGGGGAGCAAGGGGCTTAAGTTCCTGTAGGGACCTGAGATTTTTGGATCCAGGGTGGGAGCTGGTTTTAGACCCCTGTAAGGAGACCTGGGACTCCTAGGTCCAGGGTGGTAACTGGGATCCCTTCTGGGTCCTGGGTTGGGAACTGGGAGCTTGGACCTCTGTGGGAACCTGGGTCCAGGTTGGAAATAGGCTTGCAGTAAGTTGGAGGAGTTGGTGCCATGAGTACTGGAAGAAATACAGGCTCTAGGTCCTAGGGAAGATTCCGGATACCCCTGGGTAGTTCACCTAATCTCGGGCCACCCACATCCCCCACAAACTCAGGTACCCAAGGCTTCGAGCAGGCCACGTGCATGGGCTCCCAGGGCCAGGCCGCTTGCGTGCTGACCTAGAGGTCAGGCCGTAAGTTCCGGCAGCTGGGCACAACCACCCACGTCCCCTGCCATTCACTCAGTGTCCCGCTAATCCGCTCTCGCCGTCTGGTAGCGGGTTCCACCCAAACGCAGGTGCGCGCCCATCAAAACAGAGCACTATTACTTCCGTTGCTGCTATTCGCCCAGGGAGGCGTCAATCATCCAACGCTTGCCCCTGTCGCTCAGCCATTGGCCCAGAAGTCAAGGGACATGGATTCTGAGAAAAGTCAAGTCCAAATCCAAGCACATCACCCCAAAACGCTTCAGGGACTGGGTTAAGTGACTGCCAATCTTAACAAACACCGCCTCCCGCGCGTATCCATTGGCTGACATTCACGACTATCTCGCCGAGCGCCCGCCGCTCATGGGAGGGGGGCCTCTTTGGCTAAGCCCCGCCCCCAGATCCACGTGACTGGCCAGAGCCGTCGCTCTCATTCTGGAGCCGCCCCGCGAACCTGGGACTCACGCTTCATTGGGCCTCCGGTCTTCTCGCGTGACTTCCGATTGCCCGCCCAGCTCCAGCAGCGCACGGCCTATTGCGTCGCATGACCGTCAGTCACTCCGCGCCTCCCGCCCCCTGAGTCCTACGGGACTCTGACTGGTCGGCCGTCTCCACAGCCCACGATTGGTCGGCGCAGGGCGACAGGCGCGTCCAACTGGCCGCTCCGCGCCGTCCGTCACGCCGGCGGCGGGAGGAGGTGCCCCTCTTCCCCCCTCGTCGTCTTCCCAGCCGCTGGTTCCCATCGTGCTCCGCGGCCGTGTGGAGCGAGGCCTTGTTCCCGCGTTGAGCCGCCGCCGCCGCCGCCTCCTCAGCTTGAAGCCTCCGCGCCAGGCCCGTCCGCGCTCCATGTCGGACTACAGCCCCCCCCGCCCGGCCGCCGCCTCCTGCTGGCGGCGGCGGAGGAGCGCGGGTGCGGAGGAGGCCCTCCGCGGGCCGCGCGGCGCGGGACCGAGGCGGCGGAGGCCCTGGCGGCGGCGGCCCTGGAGGAGGCGCGTCGGGGGCCCCTCGCAGCCTCCGGGTGTGGCGGTCCGGGGATCCGCAAAGACGCCTTCGCCGACGCCGTGCAGCGGGCCCGCCAGGTGAGGAGGCCGCGAAGGCGCGTGCGCGCGCGGGGGAGGGCGGCGGCGGCGGCGCGCGCGGGTCGCGGGAGGGTCACGTGGGCGGCGGGCTCGGGGCGGGGAGTCTGGGCTGCCTCCGGGTGAGGGTGACCCTCTGCGTGCTTCCAGTGAGGGGTGCGCCGGAAGGGGGTCCCCGAGAACCAGACTTTGCACTGGACAATCCCGTCTGTGACACGACGGTTTCGGGACTTGGGGGGTCCCCGACAACCACTTCTGGACTCCCAGAATAGGAGGGTCTCTCAGAACAGGAGGGTTGGAGTTCCCAGACACCATCCCTGAGTGCACTGGAGGATTCCTCTAGGACCCACAAGGGTGGCAGTCTGGGACAGTGTCCCCAAGAACCACCCCCGAGCTTGTTGCACTCTGCATTTCCATTCAGGAAACGAGGGCTTGTATTCTGGGGGACCACTCCAGAATCCAGGAGGGTTTGCGATTTGAAGAGGTCCTCTGGTTTTGCAAAGGCCTGTGATTTGGCGTTATGAGGATGTCTCCAAGAACCACTCCTGGATTTTTGGCTGAGGACCCCTCTTAAGGAGTTATGTTAGGGAAATGGTCTTAGGGCTCCTGATGGCTTGGAATCTGAGGCCGGTCTGTGAGAGCCATTCCTTAGTTCAGAAGGATGAGGTCAGGGATGCTGGAAGGACCCCTCTTGGAACCCATGAGGGTTCCCCAAGAGCCAGCCCGCCAAAGTTGTATCCAAGGATGCTAGGGAACCACTATTCAGACACATGAGGACTCAGAATCTGAGGGGGTTCCGAAGGTGGGCCCATCTTAGCACATACTTTGGCCCTCACAGAAGTTCAGCACCTACCTTATAGGTAGAGGATCTTACTTTACACACTTCTGCACCTGTTTCCAATCTGGACAGGTCCCCCAAACCATCCCATTTCTGTCCCTTCCCTAGGAAGGGACTTGGTGAGGGGTGTTGAAGTACTTCCTCCTGGATCTGTTGGAGAGCCTGGGCCTTGGAGTGAGATGAGGAAGGCAAACAT
The DNA here is from genome assembly GCF_003668045.3 of Cricetulus griseus. Lineage (NCBI taxonomy): Eukaryota > Metazoa > Chordata > Mammalia > Rodentia > Cricetidae > Cricetulus > Cricetulus griseus. Next base: position 96,529,314 of record NC_048598.1, read on the forward strand.
GAGAACCTGCTTTTTACTGTTTGGATTAATTCAAGAGTTGTCTGTCTCCTTTGGGAACGTGTCTTTTGATGACAGCATATAGCTGTGCTGTTGTGACCCAGCTCAACTTTGCTTACAGCCCCACTCTGCTCAGTTCTAAAAGTTAAGTGACCTAGGTTCACAATGGATGGTTGTGCCCAGAGGTTGTCCCCAGGCCTTTGGGCTAAGGACTGGCTTCTCCCAAGGTAGGAAGAACCATTGGTGATGGCCTAGTCTTTGCCTTCCTCACTCCAAGGTGGGGTGGCTTCTAGCATGTCTTTTTTTTGTTTGTTTGTTTTGTTTTGTTTTGTTTTTTTGAGACAGGGTTTCTCTGTAGCTTTGGAGCCTATCCTGGCACTCCTTCTGGAGACTATGCTGGCCTTGAACTCACAGAGATCTGCCTGCCTCTGCCTCCTGAGTGCTGGGATTAAAGGCGTGGGACACCAACGTTCGGCTCTAGCATGCCTTTTTTCTGGTCGTTCCCTACAGTGCCTTGATTGAGATGCAGCTTACCCTGGGGGTGGGCACTGTCAGTTGGGGGTGATAATCCCTGTCAAGGATAAGCACACTTTTGGTTTTTATAGTGGAGTAGTCCAGATCCTGAGTTCAGGATTTGGGGTTTATGTTTGCTGGCTTTAGGGATGATGTGAAGATATGCTCCCTGTGCACTTGGAACTCTGTCCCAAAGGGGCGTTTGTTTTGGTCATAGGGGGATGTCAGATGCCTTGAAGAGAGAAGCTTGACTGAGATGTCTCAGGATGTTTTTGTAAAGATAGCAATGGTGAGAGACAGGAAAGTTGGAAGGACCACACTAAAATCCTGTTTGCTACCCAGGCCACTTGTGGGAGGTGACCCAGGAATTCTGTTCTCCTGAGTTGCTGTTTCGTTTGCATGTAGAGTAGTCTGTGAGCATAGGTCCTGTCAGTAAGGGAGAACATGGAGTCTGCAGTTTTTAGAAAACTTGGGAAACTTTCCTAAAAGCTTCTGGCGTGTCTATACACAACATCCTCAAAATCAGGGGAGCCACTCCAGGCCACTGCTGGGGTCAAACTTGAAGGTTGCTTGGTATGGTAACTTGTCTGTACTTCCTACCTCACCCTAGATTGCAGCCAAAATCGGAGGTGATGCTGCTACTACCGTGAATAACAACACTCCCGATTTTGGTTTTGGGGGCCAAAAGAGACAGCTGGAAGATGGAGGTAGGAGGAGGAGGTGGTGGTGGTGGTGGTGGTGGTGGTGGTGGGTGTGGGTGGCCACGGTGGCCACGGTGGCCACGGCAGCTGGCTTTCACTCTGGAGGGAAGCCTGGGGCTAAGAGGAGTATTTTGTCCCAGTGGGGCTCCAAGACAGGGGAGTTGCCCAGTTTTTTGTTCCATCTGCCACTCTGAAGTATCAGATAGCTGAGAGAAGGGCAGGTTGATTGTGACCAGGGAAAACTAGGCTTCCAAGATTGCTCCTTCCCTGTGGGAGACTGACACAGGACACAACATCACCAAGGTTGTTCCTAAACAGGACACTTGTCCCCTGAGTAGGTCCAACTCTAATCTGTATGGCCCCTATGATACTACTAATGTTCACATGTTAAAAGTGAACTTTGTCACTCGGGGTGGTGAGTGACTTGGGCATGTTGCCCCTTTCTGGGCCCACACTTTCTAACCCTCCATTTTGGCTGTTACGCGGGATGGTGGTGACTATGCCTGGAACATGCGGCACCAGCTTTGGGGTTGAGGCGGTGCAGGTGGGTGGTGTCGCATCTGACAGTCTCTCTCATCCACAGACCAGCCAGACAGCAAGAAACTGGCTTCCCAGGGAGACTGTAAGTCCACTGATGGGTGCGCGTGTGGTATTGGGAGCACTGAGAGTATTGAGCATCCAGCACCTGTGTGCTGACTGAGCACCTTTGTGCAGTGGCTCAGAAGATTTAAGGGTCCTCAAGCAAGCCTTTGGAAATGGAAACAAAAGTCCTAGAGGCGGGCTTTCATGGGGAAGAGGCCACAGTGCCCTCAGGATGAGATCTGGGCTCAGAGCCCTTATCATGGGTACCACCCCCCCCCCAATATAAACATGGGTTGGAGTTGTGGGGCCTAGATAGGTATTAAGCCAGGCTTTGCTTTGAATTTCTCTCTCCAGCAATTGGTTCTCAACTGGGACCCATCCATCCTCCCCCCAGGTAAGCTGTTCCCTGGCCTTCTGCTGTCTCTGGTTTGGGGGCTGGAATGGAGGGACCTGTGGAACCAGGGGGTGCTGGCAGGCTGGGGCTGGAGGTGTTGTGGCCATGAGAGCATTGTGGTTCCTCACTGCCATTCTTGATACCACCACCACCACCACCACCACTCAGAAGCACTGGCTAGGACCAGTTAGATGCTCCCAGGCTGTGGGTCTCTACTGCTGTCTGGTTGCCTCAGATTGCCTGAGCTGAATCAGACCAGGTTGTTGGAATAGGCCATTGATTTTCTTGGAACAAACCTGTAGTTTCTTGAAATTCAATAGACATTGACTGGAGAATGAGATAAACTGTGTGTATGATGAGTCCCTTTTTTACTGATATCTGGACTGTCAGTGTGGTATGAAAATGTCCAGGGTGGGGAACTTAGCCAATAGAGCAGGGCTGGAGAGATGGCTCAGCAGTTAGGAGCACTGACTGCTCTTCCAGAGGACCTGAGTTCAATTCCCAGCACCCACATGGCAGCTCACAGTTGTCTTAATTCCAGTTCCAGGTTATCCTGCACCCATGGCAAAACACCAATCCACATAAAAATATATATTAGAAAAAAAAAGTAAAGAAGGAAAATGTTTAGGCCTGGCAGTGGTAGTGCACACCTTTAATCCTAGCACTTGGGAGACAAAGGCAGGCAGATCTCTGAGTTCTGGGACAGCCAAGGCTACACAAAGAAACCTTGTCTCAAAAAAACAACAAATAGACCATAGGCAAAGTGACACACCTCTCATCCTGGCACTTGAGAGGTAGAAGCAGGTGATTAGTTCAAAGCTAGCCTGAGCTACATGGAACACTCTTCAAAAACAAGAGATTCGAGTGCTTGTTCCTACCTGAGGAAATGGGATGACCCATGCTGCCTATAGTCCTCAATCTTCACTCTAGCCCTGAAGCCATTGCCCTTGGGTTGTTAGTAGCCGGGTGTGCAAGTGCTGGGGCTTCAAGGGGCCAGGAGAGCTGGGGTCTCTGAGCTAGAAGCTGATGTCCAATGTTTCTTCCCACAGGACCTCAATGACAGAAGAATATAGGGTCCCAGATGGCATGGTGGGCTTGAGTGAGTGTGGGTCCCCATTATGGGGGTAGGGGTCGGGTGTTCTGTGTGGTAAGGTCTAAGGGGCCGCTGGTGGGGAGCCTTGGTCTGTGTGCCCTTACCAGGCTTTCACCGTTATTCTTTTCTTCCCTCCCAGTCATTGGCAGAGGTGGTGAGCAGATTAACAAAATCCAGCAGGACTCAGGCTGCAAAGTTCAGATCTCACCAGGTATGGCTTTCCATCTAAAGTTGCCTGGGACCAGTGTAGAGCTGGCTCTACTGGGTGGGTGCTTCCCACATATGCACACAGCACTGCCACTGACAATGACAGGCGCCACGGTACCTGGTGCCCTCCTCTACTTTATATTTTGATCATATTTGTTTTATGTGTGTGGGGAGTGCACTTGCCACCGTACTCACGTAGAGGTCAGAGGTCAGCTGCTCCCAGGGTGATAAGAGCCTGTGGGTCAGTACTGCTATCTGGCTCCCTCTATCAGATGGGATCCTGAGGTTGAACTAAGGTCATTGGGGTTGGTGATGAGCATCTTTGCTCCCTGAGCCATGTCCCTGCCCCTTGTTTGTCCTCTTTACATGTTGGGGGCCTAGGAAAATGTGGATTTAGGCATAGAGGTACTTCTCTTCATGTGGCAGGCTCTTTGCTGTCACCTAAAGTGTCATGGGATACAGATTAGTGCCGTAAAAAGCAGAGTGGCCAGGTCAGCTTGGATCTACTTCTGTGGAGCGCTCCTGTAGGGCCTTGCTCAGGATTCTCTCTTCAGATTTGAGCCATGGTCCCAGATGCTACTGGGAAGCCCCTGAACTGATTGCTGGAGTCTCCCTCTTCCCCTCACCATCCTCTTGACTTGGCCTCATGGTGATGGGGGCATGGCGCTCTACCTGTCTGCCTCCTGAGTTTCATCTTCCCCCATTGAGTTTTTAAAAAGCAGCCTTCTAGCCCAGCAGTGGTGGCACATGCCTTTAATCCCAGCACTCTGGAGGCAGAGGCAGGCGGATCTCTATGAGCTCGAGACCAGCCTGGTCTACAAGAGCTAGTTCCAGGACAGCCTCCAAAGCCACAAAGAAACCCTGTCTCGAAAAACAGCAAAAAAAAAAGCAGCCTTCCAGGTGTCTGTTGGTGGGGGTGAAATGATTTGTCAGGGAGAGTTGCAGACTGTTCTGGAACTGTCCTGTTCCTCACAGCAGCCCTCTGGGCACTGAGCCTCTCTTTTTCTCTGCAGATAGTGGAGGCCTCCCTGAGCGCAGTGTGTCCCTGACCGGAGCCCCCGAGTCTGTCCAGTAAGTCCCCTGTTGGGTCTCCTGCGGGGGTTGGTGACACCCATGTATGTCTCTCCCATCTGACCTGTTCCCAGAGCTGTGTGGATGTGTTGACACACCCTCTGAATCCTGAACATCCCCAGGTCCTTGGCACTCACCAGATAGCTCATCTGAGTTGGGTGTGCACTGAATTCACACTCTATGTGGTCACCTTGTTCTCTCCCCCAGAAAGGCGAAGATGATGCTGGATGACATTGTGTCACGGGGCCGTGGGGGACCCCCAGGACAGTTCCATGATAATGCCAATGGTGGTCAGAATGGCACGGTGCAGGAGATCATGATCCCCGCTGGCAAGGCTGGCCTGGTCATCGGCAAGGGTGGGGAGACCATCAAGCAGCTACAGGTGCGGAGTGGCACAGGCCAGAACACTAGTCCCTAGCAGGCCCCTGCCAGAGCCAACTTCTAACAGGCACTTACCACTGCAGGAGCGTGCCGGGGTGAAGATGATTTTAATTCAGGATGGCTCCCAGAATACAAATGTGGACAAGCCACTGAGGATCATCGGGGACCCGTACAAAGTACAGGTAAGTGCCCAAACAGCATGGTCTCCAGAAGGTTCCAGTGTCAGACTTGACCTGAGGTCTTGCCTGACTGCTGTCAGCAGCAGCCTCTCCTTAGCCCTTCAGCCTCTTTCCTGAGATGAACAGCTCTCTAAGGGATATAGGTGCCAGGAGGTGGGTGCTGGGCAGTTTTGCTTGGCCTTTGCCCACTGTCCAATGTGCTGTGTTCACAGCAAGCATGTGAGATGGTGATGGACATCCTTCGAGAACGTGACCAGGGTGGCTTTGGGGACCGCAATGAGTATGGATCTCGAGTTGGTGGAGGCATTGATGTGAGTGCAAGCACTACAGAGAGGTGGGCAGCCGATGCAGGGCAGCTAAGGGCACACTGGGTGACCCTGGCCTCCTGGTCTCGCAGGTGCCTGTACCCCGGCATTCAGTAGGTGTGGTCATTGGCCGTAGTGGAGAGATGATCAAGAAGATCCAGAATGACGCTGGTGTGCGCATCCAGTTCAAACAAGGTCAGGGGTGGGCACCACCTTGGCCCAGGCAGTGGCATTGCCCCTGCCGATGCCCCTTTGCACCAAGGGCCTGCAGAAAACTGATGTCTAGATCCTGTCAGTTGCTTTTCAGAAACCACTGTTTCCCCGAGCTTAGCTAGTTCTATGGATCCCAAAGGTGGGAGGACACTCATGCTGCCTCTGAGAGGGTGGGGACATGTTCTGGGAAACGGGTTTCCATGCTAGCCCAACTGCATGGCAGCAACAAGTCAAGGGTACTGGTCTCTATCAGAGGTGCAGTCAGGGAGCTTGGCTTTTCTTTAAGTGAGTAACCATTTCTTGGTGTGGATGTCAGATGACGGGACAGGCCCTGAGAAGATTGCTCACATCATGGGGCCCCCAGATCGGTGTGAGCACGCAGCCCGGATCATCAATGACCTCCTCCAGAGCCTTCGGAGTGGACCCCCGGGTCCTCCAGGAGCCCCTGGCATGCCTCCTGGGGGCAGGGGCCGGGGCCGAGGCCAAGGGAACTGGGGCCCTCCTGGAGGGGAGATGACCTTCTCCATTCCTACCCACAAGTGTGGATTGGTCATTGGCAGAGGTGAGTCCCTGAGGCTCTGCCCTTCCCTTGCCTGGTTCTGCACTTGCCAGCCCTTCACTAGCTGTGATCCCACAGGTGGTGAGAACGTGAAGGCTATTAATCAGCAGACGGGCGCCTTTGTGGAGATATCTCGGCAACTGCCGCCCAATGGAGATCCCAACTTCAAGTTGTTTGTCATCCGGGGCTCACCCCAGCAGATTGACCATGCAAAGCAGCTCATTGAGGAGAAGATTGAGGTGGGTTCCATGGGGTGCTGGTGAAGGTGTCCCCTCCCCTTTGGTCAGCTCACCACAGTTGCCACTTTTCTCCCCAGGGTCCTCTCTGCCCAGTTGGACCAGGCCCTGGAGGACCAGGCCCTGCTGGACCCATGGGGCCCTTCAACCCTGGACCCTTCAACCAGGGGCCTCCAGGAGCACCCCCACAGTGAGTATTCCTTGGCTTATTGGGTTGTGTGTGGGTTACGGGGCCTGGCACAGGAGGGGCAGGTCCTGTCTCAGCCCTGCCCTTCAAGCACAGGAGTGTGATAGGTGCTGTAAGAGACTCTGCTGCCTTTTATCTTGGTCTCCATCCTGTGTGTCAGCCCCAGCTTAAGCCCACACTCATGACCACTTACTTCTCTCCCCTGCAGTGCCGGTGGTCCCCCTCCTCACCAGTACCCGCCTCAGGGCTGGGGCAATACCTACCCCCAGTGGCAACCTCCTGCCCCTCACGACCCAAGTAAGTATCAGCACTGCATAGGGAATTTGAGGGGTACCAAGCCAACTGCTGTGCCTCCTTCAATTGACTTGTTTTTCTATAGACAAAGCTGCCGCAGCAGCTGCAGACCCCAATGCTGCCTGGGCCGCCTACTACTCCCATTACTACCAGCAACCCCCAGGTCCTGTGCCAGGCCCTGCCCCAGCTCCCGCAGCTCCACCTGCGCAGGGGGAGCCCCCCCAACCTCCACCCACTGGCCAGTCAGACTACACCAAGGCCTGGGAAGAGTATTACAAGAAAATAGGTAAGTTTGGTGCCAGGGAGCAGTGGGGGTATCCCACAAAGAGTCCAGCTGCCCTGACACCCTGTTCCTCAGGCCAGCAGCCCCAGCAGCCTGGAGCACCCCCACAGCAGGACTACACCAAGGCCTGGGAGGAATACTACAAGAAGCAAGGTAAGCTTCTGGGTGTGGTCAGGGGTGGGGCTACAGGTAGGGAGTGGGTTCTTCTGCCAGCCACTCACTGTCCTCTCTGCCCACAGCGCAAGTGGCCACTGGTGGCGGTCCTGGAGCACCACCTGGCTCCCAGCCAGACTACAGTGCTGCCTGGGCTGAGTATTACAGACAGCAGGCCGCTTACTACGGACAGACCCCAGGCCCTGGTGGCCCCCAGCCACCTCCCACCCAGCAGGGACAGCAGCAGGCAAGTGGGAACTGCCACCCTCCTCCTCCTCCTTTCTCCTTCCAACCCCCGGCCACCGTCCATCCTGCCTTAGTGGGTAGCGCCGGAAACCCTTTCCCCTGCGGGGTGTGCCCTTGATGCAAGCCAGCCTCGGGCGCGTGGCCAGAGTCTCCCGGAGCCCGCAGCCCCACCGCTGGGAAGCGCCCGCTGGGTGCAGAGGCTCACGGAAGAGGCTCCTCCGGCAGCCGCTGTTGGTGCAACGTTGTCGGGTGCTGGGGGCACCGGCCGAAAAGGTGGAACTCTGAACTGCTGGGGTGTCCCGGGTGGGGGCAGGAAGTGGGGACTGCGCTGGGCGCCATGCCAGTTGCTGAACCCGCTCGCTCAAAATCTGGCCACTTGGGAAGAAAATGTGTATTTTTTTCCCCCTTCTCAGCATCACTATTTGGGTTTTATTCTTTTTTATTGTTTTATTTTTTTAAAACCACCATCTTTAATCCCCCATGTCCAAGTAACTGCGTGTTGCAGGCGGCCCTGGCTCTGCTGGGATGGAGGGGAGCCCACTGAGGGGACTGGGCCCTCCCTGCCTGGCGAGGCCACCTTTTGTGTGCACTTGCCTCTGTGTCCCGGTCTTGTCTGTGAAGTGGGCATGACGATCGTTGCCACCTTCCAACCTACCTCACAGGGGTGTTGTGGGGACACCATGATCTGAATGTTGTGACGCCGAGCCGCCGCCTCCCTCCTCTGTCCCCTTCCCCACCCTGGCACTTCTCCCTTGTGCGCCCCTTCCATGCCTCTGGCTTCTTCTGCTGCAGACCCCTCCTCCTCTTCCTTCTGCTTCTCCTCCACCAAGGAGCAGTCTGACTTCTGTGGAGTCCCCAAGACAGACAGTCACAGCCCCCTGCCTGGCTTGTACAGGCTTGGGCCCCGGCCTCCTGGCCTGCTGCCTGGAGTCGCAGCCTCTTGCAGCCCAGCCGCCCTCCTGCCATGACCATTCCTGTCTCTCCCTCTCCGCAGGCAATTGAAGCAAATGGATATGAACTTCATCTGTGAAAATGTTTTTTCCCTCCATTTTTGTTCCATTTGGGGGCTTTTATTGGTTTCTATATTTGATTGGTTTGGTGAGAGAGCAACGGCCGCCCGGGGTGCAGGGTCCCCCTCATGCTGAGGCGTTCCCTCTCTCATTCTGTGTGTCTCACATCTTTTTCCTTCCAAAATCGGGATCCTTCATGTTGAGCCAGCCTTAGAAAATAGCGAGAATTTAACCTCTGCCAAAAAAAGTTTAAAAAATTAAATCACAAAGAGCAGAACAAAACCTATTAAATGATATATATATAGAAATATATAAATCTCTATCCCCCAGCCTCCGAGCCTACCCCTCTGAGGGAAGCGGTTCACTTTCTCCCTACTGCCCGGGGCCCTATTCTTGTTTTTAAATAAACTTTTTAAAAGGAAAGAAAGTCACTCTTGCTATCTCTTTTTTTCGTTTTTTTTAGTTAGAGTTGGAACATTCCTTGGACCAGGTGTGGGTGTCGCAGGCCCCTCCTGCCCTGCCCATCTATCTGTCTCTCCCCCTCTCCCCACTCTCTCCCCCCTGCTCTTTCCTGGCTCCACCCTATACCCACCCCAACCCCCAGGACTGGCCTGGTACGTTGTCATCTGTTGAAGATGAGATAAACTGAGAAAAAAATGAGAACAAAACAAAAAAAATTGTATGGCAGTTTTTACTTTTTATCGCTCGTTTTTAACTTCACAAATAAATGGTAACAAAACCTCCCCGTGTCTCGCTGGCTGCTGTCTGTCTCCCGCCCTTCAAAATAGGCTTCTGAAACAGATGACCTTTGTAGATGTTGTGAACATAACCCTGGTGATGGTGACTGGAGGTGAGCCGCTTTGTGTTGTGGGGATTTTTTCTTGGTTTTTAGGACACAGTTGGCAGGTACAAGTTTTCCTGACTTCCCTTTCAGTACACATGGGCTGTGCTTGTAGAGGAAGCAGGGTAAGTGGGGTAGAGGGGATGGAGTGGGATGCAGTCCCCTTCCTTTTGGTGAGCCTGCCCAGCCATCTGCACTCTTTCCCTCTGGTACCTGGGGAACCAGGCACTGAGGAGCATCCCTGGGGCTCATGTTCCCATGGATGTGGCCACACTTGTCACTAAAGCTGCCTTGGGGAAGCATCCCGTTGGGACACAGGTCTGACACTCTCTCTCTCTCTCTCTCTCTCTCTCTCTCTCTCTCTCTCTCTCTCTCTCTCTGTGTGTGTGTGTGTGTGTGTGTGTGTGTAACATTGAGTGGGAAGGAAGTAGAGGTCAAGCCTGGGTCAATCAGTCAAGGCCAGGGAGATGGCACTGCAGGTAAAAGTGCTGGTCCCAAAATCAGGTGTAGTGGCTCCTCTAATCCTTCACAGGGAAACTTACGAGCCATACCATCAGTCAAAAGAATCTACTCAAAGCTGCCCTCAGACCACCTGCAAACCATGACAGTCTACAAAAATAACCAGGGTCTACATGATGCAGTGACAGCTACCACCTCTAGGTAGTTCCCCTCTGGCTGTATTAGGTTCCTGTCTCCCCACAAGGGGCCCTGTTATCGACAAGGTCTCACCTCACGGGCCTAGGTCCTGTGTGCCGTGGGGAATGGGGTAGGCCAGACATCAGCTCCTCACTGCAGACTCTCAATGACCAAGCAGCACTTGGCAAAAACATTCTCAGGGGCTTCTTCAGCCAAGATCTAGGGGAGAGGAAGCCATGGGGTCAAGGGTGCAGCCCATGGCAAGAGCTATGCTCCCATAACCCCTTTGAGGCAAGCCCTGATGTGAGCAGGTTTGCAGCCTGGGTGGCAGCAATGGGTGTGGGGGCAAGTAGAGACCCCATGGATCCAGGCATGAGCAGGAGACAGCAATTTCCCATGCTTGTTTCTCCCAGGGATGAGGATACCACCAGCATCCCTTATCTAACAGACCCTTGTGCTGACACTAACTCCATCTCAGCATGTACTGAGCCAGACATCTGGGCACCACCAGGGCCTCAAGGCTACACAGGTGGCAGCATTGGGGGGCGGGGGGCCCACTCTAGCTTTCAGGAACTGCAAGCACATCCAGTTGCTCACACCTATCAGTGCTCAGGAGACTGATGGAAGGATTATATGAGTTCTAGGCCAGCCTGTGCTGCCCTACCGAAATAGGATCCCCTCATTACAAAGTGGGGAAAATGGCAGATCCAGACTAAGCAGGGTTCCCTTCCGGGTACCCACATTTCGCAGAACGTTCTTTTGCTGGTAGAAGGTCAGGACAGGTTCACACAGGGTGTAGTGTGTCTCCAGGCGCTTGCGGATGGCCGGCTCTGAATCATCTGCTCGGTGCTCTACCTGCCCTCGTTGCAACACTCTTCTCACCATGGTCTCCATGGAGCAGTCAAACACCATGACTATGTTGGGGGCCCTGCCCACCTAGGCAGTAAGTAACCCAATAGGACAGGGTGAGGAGAGGGTCTTGCACAGATTCCCAAGAGACCATGAGCCTTTGGTGGAGCACACCTTTAATCCCAGCACTCGGGAGGCAGAGGCAGGCGGATCTCTGTGAGTTTGAGACCAGGTCTCCAGAGCGAGTGCCAGTATAGGCTCTAAAGCTACACAGAGAAACCCTGTCTCGAAAAACAACAACAAAAAAAGCCAGGCAGTGGTGGCGCACTCCTTTAATCCCAGAATTCAGGAGGCAGACCGAGTTTGAGACCAGCCTGGTCTACAAGAACTAGCTCTAGGACAGACTCCAAAGCCACAGAGAAACCCTGTCTCAAAACAACAAAAAAACATTTTGGAGCCTAGCATGGTGGCACATGCTTTTAATCCCAGCACTCAGAAGGCAGAGGCAGGTGGATCTCTGATCTACAGAGCAAGTTCTAGGACAGCCAGAGCTACACAAGGAAACCCTCTCTCCCTCTCTCTCTCTCTCTCTCTCTCTCTCTCTCTCTCTCTATATATATATATATATATATATATATATATATATATATATATATACAGGGCCTTAAACTTCCAGAATCCTACCTGCTTCTGCCTCCCCAGGGCTGGGATGAAGGTAAATGCCACCATGCCTGGTTCAATACACACTCTTGACTGCTGAGCCATTTCTGCAGCCTACAACCTTGCTTTTTTGAAGGTCTCTCACTGGCCTAAAACTTTACAAATAGGTTAGGCTGGCCGGCCAATGAGTCCCAGGGATGCTCCTGTCTCCCCTATTCAAGAGCTGAGATCAAGTATATACACCACACCCAAGTTTTTATGTGGGCTCTGGGCATGGAATTCAGGGCCGCACACTTGCAAGGCTAGCGCTTTGTGGACTGAGCCATATCTTGTACCCTTTGGTTTGCTTTTGGAGACAGGGTGATGAAATCACCGGCACACACAGCCACACTGGGTGTGTTCTTTTTCATTATTTATTTTGAATCAGGATCATGTATATACCCAAGGTCGAGTAGGTCATGTGTATATCCAAAGCTGGCCTTGAATTTATTTTCCTCCTGCTCTACCTCCTGAGTGCTGATACCATAAAGCCGGTTATTTTATTATTCTATTTTGCTTTTCTTTCCTTCCTTTTTTTTTTTTTATTTTTAGATAGGGTCTCACTATATAGTCCTGGAACTAACATTGTAGAGCAGCAGGCTTTCTGATCCACCTGCCTGTTTCCCAGGTGCTAGGGTTAAGTTTGTGTGCTACCTCACCTGGCCCTGATTTTTTGTTTGTTTGTTTGTTTTCCTTTTTCTTTTGGACAGGGTCTCATGAAGCAGGCTGCCCTTGAACTACCCATGTAGCCCAGGATGACCCTGAACCCCAATTGTCCTGCTTCCACCTCCCCAGTCCAGTGCTGGGATGACAGGTGTGCACCACCATGCCTGGTTTCTTGCTTTCTGTGGGGACAGGGACAACACCAAAGTCCCTTATCTTCCACACATCTTTAGCTGACACTAATGGAGTTTCACATCTACACAGGGCTTAGGGATGGAGCCCAGGACTTGGAATATGAGAAGCCAGTGCTCTGCCCTCTAAGCCCAGCCCCACCCAACCCAAGGCTTGATTTGTAGTGTGTATTGCACTACATTTGTAGTGGGCATTGCATGTGCAGAGTGTATAAGACAAACATGTAAAAGGATGAAGGTTCTCTGTGCCCAATCCTCACTCTAGGCAATGAGGACACCTGCTGCCCAGACCACGCCCCCAGCCCCTCACTGGGGAATTCTAGGCAGGGCCTCCATCCCTGAGCCATATCTCAGCCCCTCACATGGGGATTTTATGGGTGTTAGAGCACCACCAGGCCTCATCAAGTTTGGGTTTTTGTTTTTTGTGTTTTTTTTTTCTTTTTTTTTTCTTTCTTTCTTTCTTTTTTTTTTTTTTGTTTTTTTTTGGTTTTTTGAGACAGGGTTTCTCTATGACTTTGGAGGCTGTCCTGGAACTAGCTCTTGTAGACCTCGAACTCACAGAGATCCGCCTGCCTCTGCCTCCCGAGTGCTGGGATTAAAGGCGTGCGCCACCCACCAATGCCCGGCTGTTTTTTGTTTTTGTTTTTTTAATATTAAGATTTTATTTATTATGTATTCAACATTCTGCTTCCATGTATATCTGCACACCAGAAGAGGGCACCAGATATCATAACGGATGGTTGTGAGCCACCATGTGGGTGCTGGGAATTGAACTCAGGACCTCTGGAAGAGCAGTCAGTGCTCTTAACTTCTGAGCTATCTCTCCAGCCCTGTTTTTTGTTTTTCGAGACAGGGTTTCTCTGTATTGCTTTGGAGGTTGTCCTGGAACTTGAGCTGTAGACCAAACTCAGAGGTCCACCTACCTCTGCCTCCCCGAGTGTTGAGATTAAAGGCGTGTGGCACTAATGCCCGGCCATTCTTTAAGTCTTCAAGACAAAGATTTATTCTGTGTGCATATCCTAGAGTACACCCATAGTGAGGGCTCAGTGGAAGAGTACTCGTTCTTGGAGAGGACCCAGCTTCCACATGATGGCTCACAACCATTCTAAGTCCAGTTCCAGGGGATCCAACACCATCTTCATACCTAGACCTCAAAAGCAGGCCAGCCAGGCTTATCTGTGGTGGACATACATACATGCATGCAAAACGCATATGCATAAATTTAAATCTCTCTTTAAAAGGAATTAACTATTACCTGTCCAGCCAACAGCTTGCTGTGATGATGCAAGCCTGAGTCCTAGAGTTCAGTGGGCATAGGCAGGATTTCAGGGGCTTCCTGGCTATAGAGAGACACTGTCTCTAGAAACAGTCAGAAGACAAACACAAGCCAGCCAGACAATGCTGCCTCACTGTCATCCTAGCGCTAGGGAGATAGATCAACATCAAGGTCATCTTTGGGTGCTTGAAGAGTTGGGGGCCAGCCTGGGCTACATGAGACACTGAGGACTGAAGCTGCTCCACCCTGACTCCCAGCCCACAGTTCCCTTGGGTTACACAGTTAGTTTCACATTTTAAAAATTTGTGACTGATATTTAAACAAAGTGTGGGGGGTGCTAATTCTGCATCCCAGCTCCCAGCTTCTCTTAAAACCACTGGCTTGGTAATGTGGGGCCTGCAGGTCCCCATGGCAACAGCAGTGGGAATGCTTCCTGAGCCCATTGGCAACACAATGCATGAATAAATTCGCCCTCTGGAATCTTCCATGGCTCACACCATCAGCATCTATGTGTGCTTTTGAATATGAAGGCCAACAGTACTTTCCACTGTTGTTCCCCACCTTAGGGTTTTTTTTTTTTTTTTTTTTTTTTTGGTTAAAAAAATTTTTTTAAGTGTATGAGCCAGGTGGCGTTGGGACATACCTTTAATCCCAGAACTCGGGAGGCAAAGGTGGTGGATCTCTAAGTTCGAGTCCAGCCTGGTCTACAAAGCAAGTTCCAGGGCAGCCAGGGCTACACAGAGAAATCCTGTCTTGAAAAACAAAACAAACGAATTTATGCGTGTAAGCATTTGCCTGGGTGAGTTTATGTGCACCATATACACACACAAGTCTGTAGGGGCCAGAAGAGGACATCAGATCTCCTAAAACTGGAGTTACAGATGGTTGTGAGCCACTAAAGAGCAGTCAGTTCTCTTAACTGCTGAGCCCTCTGCAGGCCTGTTTTGTTCAATTTATTGTTTGCTTTTTTGCTATTTTTATTTATATCTCATGTATGAGTCCAAGTATACCTGCATGCCAGAAAAGGGCTTCAGATCCTATTATAGATGGTTTGAGCTACCATGTGTTTGCTGGGAATTGAACTCAGGACCTCTGGAAGAGCAATTGGTGCTCTTAACCATTGAGCCATCTCTCCAGTCCTGTTTTTTTTTTTTTTTTGTTTTGTTTTGTTGTTGTTGTTGTTGTTGTTTGAGACAGCTGAACTCTCCATGTAGCTTGGGCTGGCCTGGAAATCATAATCTTCCTGCCTTACAGGAAGGTCACAGGCCTGCCTCTCTATGTGGCCTTCTAACTCTTACTGCACATGTGTGGGCTGGGGGTGGTGGTGGATGGGGCAGAGGACACGCCCTGGTCACAGCCCTGGGTTCCACCCTAGGCATATAAACCAGGACTGGTAGCACAAGCTTGCCATCCCAACACCCCAAAGGCAGAGGCTGGAAGGTTAGGACTTCAAGGTCAGTCTATCCTAGTTAAGAGTTTGAGACCTGCCTAGACTATGAGAGCTGAAGGAAGGAAGGCCTCCCAGCCTCAGGCCCCATCTCATCATCCACTAGTGCTTTAAGGGGAGTAGAGAGAAGGGTAGCATAGACCCCCCCCCACCCCCCCCACCCCCCACCCCCACCCGCACCCAAGGCACACACACTCAAGGACACTTTGGGGTCGGGGCACTCACAATCCGCTCAAACTCTTTGGCCTGTTCCAGCTCTCTGGGGAAGCCATCGATGAGGAAGCCTCGGCTCTCTGGATGAGCCAACATGTTGTCACTGACCATGTCCAGGATGAGACCCTGAGAACAAAAGGGCACGGACTCAAGACTCAGTGCCCAGGACCTGCCACCCCAGAGAGGCCAGGTGCTACAAAGGTCATTCAGTTTGGAACTCATGTGAGACAGAGGAAAAACCCAGCACCTCAATCACTGGCTTCCTTTCTGCTTGCAGGCTTTTCATTTTTGTTTTTAGGAGACAGGGTCTCTCTGTGCAGCCCTGGCTGTAGTAGAACTCATAAACCAGGTTGGCCCCAAACTCATAGAAACACGACCGCCTCTGCCTTCCAAATACTGAGATTAAAGGAGTGCACCACTGCCACTTAGAGGTTTGTTAGATCCGGGTGTTGGTGGTGCCTGCCTTTGATCCCAGCACTCGGAGGCAGAGGTAGCCTAGTCTATTGAGTGAGTTCCAGAACAGCCTCCAAAGCCACAGAGAAACCCTGTCTCGAAAAACAAAAAAAACAGTTTATTAGATTTTGGATGGATGGTGGTGGTGGCACACACCTTTAATCCCAACACTCGGGAGGCAGAGTAGAAGAATCTAAGTGAGTTCAAGGCCAGCCTGGTCTCCAGAGCGAGTGCCAGGACAGGCTCCAAAGCTACACAGAGAAACCCTGTCTCAAAAAACCAAAAAATAAATTTTTATTTTGGAGCCTATCCTGGCACTCGCTCTGGAGACCAGGCTGGCCTCAAACTCACAGAGATCCGCCTGCCTCTGCCTCCCGAGTGCTGGGATTAAAGGCATGCGCCACCAACGCCCAGCAAAAATAAGTTTTTTTAAAAAGTTAAGATTTTTTGGGGCAGTGGTGGCACATGTTTTTAATCCCAGCATTCTGGAGGGAGGTGTATCTCTGTGAGTTCAAAGTCAGCCTGGTCTACAGACTGAGTTCCAGGACAGCCAGGGCTACACAGAGAAACCCTGTCTGGTGGAAACAAACAAATAAAAAACAAATAAAACAAAAGTTTATTAGAGCTCTTTATTATGGATCTAGTTGCAGGGGATGTTGTATGTGCCACAGCACCTGTGGGGGCAGAAGACAAGCTATATTGGTTCCTCCTTCCTGTGCATTCAACTAGGTTGTCAGGCTTGGCTCAAGGGCCTTCACCCACGGTGCCATCTCTCTGACCCCTGGCATGGACTCTCTAACGTAGTCAATACCATCAAACTCATCCTCCTGACTCCACCTCCTGAGTACTGGGTTGTCCAGTGTCTACCCAATTTCTGAGGTGCTGGGATGGGACCCAGGACTTTGTGCATGCTCTACCAACAGATCTTCCCAACAGCCCTCATAATGGCTTTTTTTTTTATAAGAGTTTTATTTGTATGAATGTTTGCCTACATGGATGTCTGTGCATGTGTGCAGAGCCCTCAGAGCATAGAAGAGGGCATCAGGTCCCCTGGAACCAGAGTTACCGACAGTTGTGAGCCAGCATGTGGGTACTGGGAACCAAACCCAGGTCCTGGGCCAAAGTAGCAGGTGCCTTTAACTGCTCCCACATCACAGTCTTCTCATGACAGTGTCGGTATGACAAGGCAGTGCCTGGGCCAGGACACCCTGGCTTCCTGGGGACTGACTCTGTGTTGTCTTGCCCCCCTCTCCCTTTAACTCTCACCGTGGGCACCAGGAGTCCCTGCTGCATGATGTCCCGGATCTGCTGACCCCGCCGGGTGCACCTCTGAGCCTCCTCCCGCAGCAGCTGGCCCAGCCCCACGTGGCAGAAACCGTACTTGGTGGCCATGTTTCTGCACTGTGTCCCTTTCCCGCAGCCAGGGCCGCCCACCACGAAGATGATCAGGGGAGACTTCAGGACATCTGTAGTGTTCATGGAAGACAGTGGGTACTAGTGCGTGTCTTCAGGGTGCCCTGGTCTCGAATCGAAGGATCCCAGTGCTGGGATTCTCTTGAGCCATTTGCACAGACCTCCTTGGAGCACCCTTGTAATTCCATCACCCCATTTTACAGATAATGAAAGGGAGAGGCCCTCAAACTCACGCAGCCGCACCCTGCTCAGTCCAGCATGCGGTGGTCCTGTCTAACCTACCTGCTTACGTCTACAGTCACACCTCCCCCCGTGCTGGGGTCAAGCGTCCCAGCTTGTCCTCCCCCTGCCTCAGACCCCCCTCCCCCCATGCATTCCATAGTCAGCCATGGTTCTTTCTCTCTTTCGGCTCGCTTTGGTCCTCCTAGCCAGCCTCTGTAACCCAGGGTGCATGGCCCTTGATGGTGAAGAAATGAATGTCTCTGCTACCAACCGTGGAAGTCAGTAGCCGTTTATGGTTCAAGGTTTGTGCCTGCCTTGTCCCTCTGCTTAACCAACTCCTATGCATCCCTCAGGCCCCCGTTCTCTGAGCCCTTCCTCTAGAGCTGTAATTCCGCAGGCATCCACCACTGGGGGGGAGAGGGCATGCGCAGCTGCGTTCTTGCCGCGTTAGTGTGAGCACACCCGCACGGTGGGTGGGATACCTGCTCCCACGCCCCGTCCGCCACCCGCGTAAGCCAACCACCCCACCACGTTACCCTTCTCCTGGGTCCTCAAAGTTCTGCCCACCTGGGGCAGCGTGGACTGGCACAGACCCATGTTGCCCGCATGCCGGAGTACGCGGGGGCCGGGTTCCCACCTGCCCCGACCCCTTGGCTCCGCTCGACGTCACAAGGGGCTCATTTTTGCAAGATGCCCGGAATTCCCCCCGGCACCCGGGGCACAGAAAACGGAATCCCAGCCCCCCGCCCCCCCCCCCGGAGCCCCAAGAGTCCTCTCGCGGAGCCGGCCGCGGTTGCTATGGCAACGCGGCCTCCGCACCCGCCACTGGCACGTTGGCGCATGCGCAGGAGTGCCGAGGACGCACTCGCCAGAAGACGCCACTCCCACCCTGCCCAGGATGCACCGCGGTGCCTGAGCCGTGACGTCACGAGGGGCGTGCCCACGCGCCGTGAATAAATCACTCGCGCTGGCGGCGAGAGCGCTAGTCAGAGGCTGGAGACCGCCTGAGCTAGGTGAGTGCTGAGGTAGCTCCCACCCCGGTGTGGCAGTTCTAGTTCCGGGTCAGAGTCACGTCTTCTTGAGACTTAAGGGTTTGGAGACACAAAACACAGGATCATACCAACGTAACTCCCGGGCAAGTTGCCTTCCCCGGGACCGAGGGATACCACGAAGAGCATCGGATCACGCCGCCCCGGAACCGCTTGAGCAACGGCCATGGCGACTCTAGTGAGTATGAATGAAACGGAGAGGCGGGGTGGGGGTGGCAGGACAGATCCACGGCCTCTCCTCGCCTCACAAACCCGTGCTTCCTCTGCAGAGCCCCGGCAGCCAGAACGTCACCGAGTATGTCGTCCGAGTCCCCAAGTAAGTCACCCACACCCACCACACGCTCCTCGGCCCGGTGGTGGCTCCGTGCAAGTCACAGTAACAGTCACACCGTAGTTAATGTCAGGCTCGATGACTCTGTCCTATTTTCAGACGCTCAGGCCACACACGGTGGCTGCGTTTAATCCGGGAGACAGAGGGAGGTGGATCTCTGGGAGTTTGAAGCCAGCCTGGAAGCCAGAGCGCGTTCCAGGACAGCCAGGGCTACACAGAGAAACCCTGTCTCGAAAAAAAAAAAAATTCCCAAACTTAGATGAATGCGAGGCCAAGTAGTCCACCATTAAGCCATACCCAGCCCTCTCTTATTTTGAAGACCAGTCTTACTGTGTAATGTAGTTCTAGCTGATTTGACCAGGCTGGCCTTAAACCTACCAAGACCCTCACACACCTCCGCCTCTTGCCTGCTTGATCTCCTCTTTTTCCCAAGACAGGGTTTCTCTGTATTTCTTTGGAGTCTGTCCTGGAACTTGCTCTGTAGACCAGGCTGGCCTCAAACTCACAGAGATCTGCATGCCTCTGCTCCCCCCTCTCCCTCAGGTGCTGGGATTAAAGGCACTTGCCACCACTGCCTGGTGGCCCACTTTTTCTTTTATTATCTTTATGTGTAAGAATGTTTTGTCTGAGTCGGGTGTTGATGGCACACGCCTTTGATCCCAGCACTCAGGAGGCAGAGGCAGGCGGATCTCTGTGAGTTCGAGGCCAGCCTGGTCTCCAGAGCTAGTGCCAGGATAGGCTCCAAAGCTACAAAGAGAAACCCTGTCTCAAAAAAAAAAAATGTTTTGTCTGCATGTATAGTTATGCACTGTGAGCATGCTGGGGCTTCTGGGTGTGGCTAACTTCTGATAGGGTTGGAGGAGATGGATCCATTTTATTTTATTTATTTATTTATTTATTTATTTTTGATCTAGCTTCTTAAACAAACTCTGGAGCAGTGGTTCTCATCCTGTGGGTTGTAACCCCTTAGGTTCAAATGACCCTTTCACAGGGTCTAAGACCATTGGACCATTGGTCTAATTAGACCAATGGTCTAAGCCTAAGACCATTAGAAAACACAGATATTTACATTATGATTCATAACAGTAGCAAAATTAGGAAGTAGTAACGAAAATAATTGTGTGGTTGGGGATCACCCCAACATGAGGAACTGTTTTAAAGGGTGCAGCTTTAGGAAGGTTGAAAACCACTGCTCTGGAGCTTTTATGAGTTCCCAGAATTACCTACAACCAAGGGGTGTAATCATGGTGGATTTTTTGAATGACTAATCAGTAGACTGAATTTTCTCTTGCCCATTCCAGGAACACAACCAAAAAGTACAACATAATGGCTTTTAATGCAGCTGATAAAGTCAACTTTGCTACCTGGAACCAGGTAAGTCTATAATTCTGGGTGGCTGGGGCAGAGGCCTAACTGGGTGGTGGTTACAGTCATCACTTTCTTGAAGTGGTGGCGGCTACACTTACAACCCTGGCAGATGTGTGGTTCCAACCATTTGGAGGTGTGGTCTGACTACATAAATCCTGTCTCAAAAAAAAGCAAGCCTGGGTTGTGGCTGGTTAATGGAGCATCAACTAGCATATAGCAGGCCAAGTAGGACCCCATGTGTGCTGGACTTGGTAGCACGTGTCTATCATCCCAACACAGGCATGCGGTATAGGTTCTTAAATTGAAGACTATCCTTGGCTATGAAGTGAGCTCAAGTGAAGACTAGGATACCTGGACCATGCTTTAACAAAGACAAAGTATGGCGGGCGCTGGTGGCACACACACTTTTAATCCTAATCCCAGCACTAGGTGTCAGAGGCAGGTGGATCTCTGTGAGTTTGAGGCCAGCCTGGTCTACAGGGAAACCCTGTCTTGAAAAACCAAAAAATAAATAAGGAAATTTTAAAGGCCAAAGTTTTAAACTGTCCACTATTCTGGGTGCCATGTTAAAATGCTATATCTCCATATTGTCTGGTTGCATCTGAGCTATCCCCTGGTGGACACCGCCTGTCTCTGTGGTCTTTCTAAGGGCCCCATTCCCTGGAGTCCCTTTTGTGTGTGACATTTCGTGTGTGCACATGCACTTGTGGGCATGTGGTGCATCTCAGGGCCAGAGGTTGACAACAGGTGTCTTCTTTAGTTACTTTGCACATTATTATTTGGATGACATATGTTAGGCCACAGATGAGTGTGGGACACAATTTGGAGATCAGAGAACAGCTTTCAGGGGTCAGTTTTCACCTGCCTGGGTCTTGAAGTCTAAGGCTTCGCAGGCAACACTCTCTCACAGACTTTCCTCATGAGTTTCTGAGTCAGGGTATCCCACTGAACCTGGGCTTGCTGACCAGTGAGTTCCAGGTACCCTCCTGTCTGTTCCTGCCTGCTGGGGCCTCAGATGCATGTGGCATTGCCCAGCTTTGTTCCTGGGTACTGAGAATCCAAACCCTCCATTCCTGATGCCCAGAGCATATGGAATCCAGCAGAGGGAGACAGAAGGGTGTTCCTGTGGGGCCTGAGGATCCATGCCTGCTGCTCCCCCAGGCCCGGCTAGAGCGAGATCTGAGCAACAAGAAGATCTACCAGGAAGAGGAAATGCCAGAGTCCGGAGCAGGCAGTGAATTTAACCGAAAGCTCCGGGAGGAAGCAAGACGAAAGAAGTATGGCATCGTCCTGAAGGAGTTCCGGCCTGAGGACCAGCCTTGGCTGCTTCGGGTCAATGGCAAATCGGGCAGGAAGTGAGTGGTACTGATGGTGGGAGGGAGGGCCTGCCTGTGTCCCTCACACATGCACACTGTGGGGGCATCCTCTCTGAATCTGTTCCTAGCATGGTGGGGTTAGGGGGGGTCCCAGTACCACCTCCCTTATGAAAGTCTGATCTGGGATAACCCCTTGGGAGAGGGTAATCCATGGCAAAGGAGATAGAGTCTCATGGAGTCAGTGACAAGTATTCTATGCACAGTAGCCATGGTGGGTTATAGGTTGGGAGTAGGGCACAGTGCAGCATGACCCAGTTCTGAAAGCAGCCTTGAAGATGGTGGCCACAGGTCACATGGTGACTTGAGTGGTGATTTGTGCTAAGGAGATCGTGGCCTGTGCCCTTCTGTCCTAGGCATTCATTCCAAGAAAGCCCAAGTGGGTTCTGAGGAGGGGCAAGTCCCTGTGTGTAGGTTTGTGACCTGACCGTAGGCTCTCCACAGGTTCAAGGGCATAAAGAAGGGCGGAGTGACAGAGAACACAGCCTACTATATCTTCACTCAGTGTGCCGACGGTGCCTTTGAGGCCTTCCCTGTGCAGAACTGGTACAATTTCACACCGCTGGCCCGACACCGCACACTCACTGCTGAGGAGGCCGAAGAGGAGTGGGAGAGGTGAGCCACAGGGGTCGTACTGCAGAGAGCCTTGCAGCAAATCCACTTGGTGCAGGCAGCTGGCTGGCCTGGGAACCAAGTGAGGGCTGGCACCACTAATTGGCCTAGCCTTCCCATGACAACTGCTTCACTTCTTGCCTAGGAGGTAGAGTCCAGGAAGCTGGGACAGAGAACTAGGGAGGCCCAGCAAAAGGTGTCCATAGAAGGTTGCTGGCTTTTATGTGATGTGTGTGGTTATTCTGTACCTGCCTGGAAGCCTGGACCAGTTCTCAAAGGGCCAGGACCGAAATGTCAGAAGCAGCCCCTCCCCCACACATAGTCTTATTCTAGACATGTATAGACGGGTCCACAACAGCTCCTTGTCCAGTGAGACCCCTGGTCTAAGTAATCCATGAGATAAATTAATTGTTGGGGATGTGGTGTGGGATAGTACGCATGCATACTGGTTGTCCTAGCACCCAGAAAGCAGAAGCAAGAGGATCAGGAGTTGAAGTCCATCCCCTGCTCTGTATTAAATTTGAGGTCAGCCAGGGTTATATGAGATCTGGTCCCAAAACAACACATGGTGTGACACATGCCTTTAATCTCAGCACTCTGAAGGCAAAGGCAGGAGCATCTCTGTGAGTTCAAGGACAGCCTGGTTTACAGAGCAAATTCCAACTCAGCCAGGACTATATAGAGAGACCCTGTCTCAAAAAACAAAACAAAAAGACATAAAGGAATATTAATTAGCTAACATTAGTGGACAGCTGGTTTTAACTGGAATAGACCCTGAGCCTGGAGGAGCTAGGATGTGGGGCTCCCTAGATGCTCAGTTACACATGGCATCTCAGGGCTCACCGTGTATGGTTTCAAGATTTGGGGATCTGAAATGGCCCAGGTTGCCTAGTCTGCCCCTTTTTTTTTGTTATTGGTTGGTTGGCTGGCCGACCAGGGACACAAGGGCTGCCTAGAGCTTGCTGTATGGTTCACTTTGATGACTCCGGGGTCTTCCTGCCTTAGCCTCCCACAGAGGCCATCCTGTTATGTCCAATTGAGTGGCCTGGTCACTGTCTTCCACCATCCTTACCCAAGCAGCTCCTTTGCTGTCCCCTGCCGCCTCCACCACCCGCCCCAGAGTGCTTAGTCTCTGTCCCCATGTGCAGGAGGAACAAGGTCTTAAACCACTTCAGCATCATGCAACAGCGGAGGCTCAAGGACCAGGACCAGGATGAAGATGAGGAGGAGAAGGAGAAGCGCAGCCGCAAGAAGCCCAGTGAGCTTCGCATCCATGACCTGGAGGACGACCTGGAAATGTCCTCCGATGCCAGTGATGCCAGTGGCGAGGAAGGTGAGCGGGTCCCCAGAGTTTCTAGTTCAAGGACAGGGCCACCAGTGAAGCTGCATGGTCCCTCTTGAAATGAATGGCAGCTTAACAGAATTTCCATGGGATCAGTTTGTCTGAATGTTCTAAGGGTGCTGTGCTGCAGGTCACAGGCCTGGGTGACTGAGTGACAGGACTGGTGGAGTGGGATGAGGGCAGCGGGCTGAGTGATTTGCACAGGAGGGATAAGTGCCTAGGCTAGCCTTCTGCTTTCTCTACAAATTGGCCTAACCTGAGGTGCAGTCTCCTTGTCAGGGAATAACATATGAAGACATACCACAGATGGTATGCTGGCTGTGATCCCAGACCATAGGCCAGAGTTCATAACCAGTCCTGCCTGGCTATATGGACTCCCACCTTAAAAAACAAAGGTTTTAATCCTAGCACTGCAAGGCAGAGGCAGGTGGATCTGAGTTCAAAGCCAGCCTGGTCTACAGAGCAAGTCCCAGGACAGCCAGGTCTGGCTACACAGAGAAACCCTGTAGCAACCTCCGCCCACCCCCTCCCCCCCCAAAAAAGAAACCAACCTAAAAAAGGGTTAGTTGGATGGCTTAGGGGTAGAGAACCCTTTACTGAAGTCCCACACAACACAATGATACAAGGTAGGGGTTGGTGGCATGGCTCAGGTGGAACCCCTGCATAGCCGTGAGCAGTGCTCTGGGCTCATCCAGACTGATTCCCCTCCTGTATCTTTTTTTTTTTTCATAGGCAGCAGAGCCTCTAAGGCTAAAAAAAAGGCCCCAATGACCAAAGGGGGCAGGAAGAAGAAAAAGAAGAAGGGCTCAGATGATGAGGCCTTTGAGGACAGTGATGATGGGGACTTTGAGGGCCAGGAGGTGGACTACATGTCAGATGGCTCCAGGTGAGGCAGTTCGAGGCAGTTCGAGGCAGGCCTGAGGCGGGCCTATCTATGGTCATCCATCTTCATGTTTGCCCTTCTCTACTTCACAGCAGCTCCCCGGATGAGACAGAGGGCAAACCCAAAGTGCCGCAGCAGGAGGATGGCCCCAAGGGTAGGTGTCAGTTAGGGACCAGCTGGAGATGGGGGTCCACTTGCAGCCTTCCTGCTCATACCTGTGTCCCTAGGTGTGGATGAGCAGAGTGAGAGCAGTGAAGAGAGTGAAGAGGAGAAGCCTCCTGAGGAAGACAAGGAGGAGGAGGAAGAGAAGAAGGTCCCCACTCCACAGGAGAAGAAACGCAGAAAAGGTGTGTAGGTACTTAAAGCTCGGCGATGATGCCGCATTGTACTGCTCTCCTGGACCTGCTCACACCGGTGGTGGTGGTGGTGGTGGTGGTGGTGGTGGTGGTGGTGGTGGTGGGCTCGGTGGCTCGGTGGGCTCGGTGGGCTCGGTGGGCTCGTGTCGGGGCTCGGTGGGCTCGGTGGGCTCGGTGGGCTCGGTGGGCTCGGTGGCTCGGTGGCTCGGTGGGCTCGGTGGGCTCGGTGGGCTCGGTGGGCTCGGTGGGCTCGGTGGGCTCGGTGGGCTCTGCTTATGACCCTCCTTTGGCCCATGCAGACAGCAGCGATGAGTCAGATAGCTCAGAGGAGAGTGACATTGACAGTGAGACCTCCTCTGCACTCTTCATGGCGGTAAGGCAGATCCCCGGGATGGGATGGGATGGGATGGGAGTGGCAGTCTGAGCCTTCAGACTTACACCCCAGTCTTTGCAGAAGAAGAAAACACCCCCCAAGAGGGAGCGCAAGCCGTCGGGCGGTAGTTCTAAGGGTACCAGTCGACCAGGGACTCCTAGTACAGACGCAGCAAGCACCTCTTCCACCCTGCGGGCTGCAGCCAGCAAGCTGGAGCAAGGTGAGTACTGGCAGAGCCTGCCCTGGGGGAAATGAGAGCTGATGGCAGCCCACACATCCTTCTGTACACTGGGTGCCCCATCTGCCCTCCCCACCCCACCCCCCAACATTCCTCTTTCCACCAGGGAAGCGGACAAGTGAGACCCCAGCAGCCAAGCGCTTACGGATGGATGCTGCCCCTCAGAGCCTATCTGGGAAGTCCACACCCAGCGGCGGGTAAGTTCAGACCCAAGTAGGGACCACAGGCAGGACTCAACCACAAGGGACTCCTGTGTGACCAGACTCTCCCTCCTTCTACCTCCCACAGTGATGTCCAGGTGACAGAGGACGCTGTACGCCGCTACCTGACTCGTAAGCCCATGACCACAAAGGACCTACTGAAAAAGTTCCAGACCAAGAAGACCGGGCTGAGCAGCGAGCAGACCGTGAACGTGCTGGCGCAGATCCTCAAGCGCCTCAACCCTGAGCGCAAGATGATTGGTGATAAGATGCACTTCTCCCTCAAAGAGTAATGCTAATAAACAGAGCAGACCCAGAATGTGTGTGAGTCCTTATTGCCACCTCAGCCCTCCTCCTGGGGCCCTGAGGCTTCATTTTATAGGATACACCGTCCCCTGTGCAATCTTCATGAGTTTAATTTCACTTGTAGAAGCTCTGCCCTGACCACTTCCCTAGCCCCTACCTTGTATCATTGTATCCTGTGGGGTTTATGGTAGACCTTGTCTGGGAATGCTCAGCTTCCAGCCATCCTTCAGGAATGCAGGCTTGGGATTTGCTATTTTTGTAGCACAGCAATGAAATGGTGGGACTCATACTTCCTACTCCCACCTCCACCTCTGGAGTGCTGGGATCATAGGCATGTACCACTAGCAGGCATGGCTCTTTTACTTTGTCTTTTGAGAAAGAGTCTTGCTGTGTAGCCCATGCTAGCTGGGAACTCAATTTCCCAAATGCTAGGATGACAGCCATATCTCCTGCATACAGCCCAGGCCACTTAGTACAGTTCTTGACTCAGGCACTTCCTTTCATGGCTACTGGAATCCAAACCTATTCCTGGTATTGGCACCTGGATGCTGTTTTTCATTTCCAAGTGACATTCCTGGGGTCCCCCTTATCTCCTGACAGGCCTAGTAATATAATATATCTTATGAAAGCTAGCCGGGCGTTGCACAGAGAGAGTGCTTTACATTCTTGGGTGGTGACATGGCTGCTTGGTCCTTGGCCTCAGCTGCTGCCTTGAAAGCTGGGTCCTGAACAGTTTGGGTACAGGGAAGGCTTCCTCTCACTGGCAGCCCGACACTAGTGGAAACCCACTCCCACTTCTGCCTCTCCTAGCTGGTGATTGGAAATGGCTGCTTTAAAAAGGGGTTAATCTCTAGGAATGTCCCTGCTCACTGAACTTCCCTTTTCCACTATCTAATGGCCCTTTGGAAACCTGGGCCTAAGGCAATGATCACCCTTGGGCAAGCAGAGTATGCATGACCTTGTGGTTAGGGGCAGAGGTTTTGTGTTTCAGGGGACCTATTTCAAACTTTATTCTGCATGTCAGACAAGGTGATTTTAGGTTTTGAAAACCATTGTTTTTCTTTTACTCTTTGAGATAGAGTCTCATGTAGCCCAGGCTGGCCTTGAACTAGTGATTCTCCTGCCTCAGCCTCCCCAGTGCTGGCTGAGATCACAGGCACGCACCATCAAGTCATTTTATGCTGTGCTTTGGATGGAACCCAGGGCTTTATACGTGCTCAGCAAGCATTCTACAAACAGCTCTAGTTGTGTGTGTGTCCGTCCTGTGTGGCATGTGTATGCCATCACATGTGATTGTCAGAGAACAACTCTGCAGTCACTTCTCTTCTACCATGTGGATTCTGCAACTCACACAGGTCAGGTGGGGTGGCAAGGGCTTTACCCTGCCAAGTTCTCACTACTGCTTACTGTTTTAAAATGGCCTCACTCTAGCTTATACTGGCCACAACCTGCAGCAATCCTGCCCTGACCACGGATGGGGTGACCAGGAGTGAGCAGCATGCACTGCCACACTCAGCATCAGTTTTACTCCTTGGCCTCCAAAGCCCTTGATCTGTTGTTGCCCATGTCCACTGGCTGGTCTCATGGCTTCAGAAGTTGGCAGAACATGCTCCTTGGGAATGATGGGACCCAGCAAACTCTAACCTCCCCGGTTGGCTATAGCTGTGGCTTTTCAGGTTGGCCTTCCAAGAACGGGAGTCCCAGCCCTTGTCTAGCGCCTAGACTCCCTTTTCCTGTTTTGATCCTGGCTCAGCCAAGGCCGGAGACAGGGGTATGATGTCTTAATCCTGACTGAAGCTGAGATGGACGGATGCCACTGACTGTTCCATCTGCCAGGTGCCCTTCCCAGTCCTTATTGGCCCCACATAGCCCACACTCCAGTACAAGACCTACAATAGGCCCCCTCCCAGTCTCCCTGAACTTCCCACCAAAAGCAGGTGGGGTGGGGACAGATTGGTGGCCAGCTCTGGTCTTGCTTCTGGCTGATAATAGGACACTCATAAATCAGGGGCATCAGAAATGGGTCTATGGAATGTCTGGGTGGGTGAGCCATCAATTCTTAGGGGGTGAGGATGTGGGGACAAGGCGGGTGGGAACCCAGTGACTTCCCTGGGCCATGATGCTGGCAGTGAGTTTAATCCCCAGGACAGGAAGAGAATAAATTGAGGACACCAGGGTTGCTCAGCATCCTGGGACCTCCCTGTCACAATGGCTGCAGGAAGACTAGCACTCGTGTTTCTGCTGCTTCTGTCCTTGCGCCTGGGCCTCGGCTGGGACCGTGATCCTCAAGGGGATCCAGTGGCAGAAGACAAGATTTCATCTGAGGAGATGACAGACCCTGGAAGAACCTGGAAGCCCCATCAGGGTAAGAATTCTTGGGGGTACCTCTTGACTCCCCAGTTCCTTCTCTTAAAGCCTTCATCTTGCCTCATATTCCTGTTCTACCCTGCACTAGGTAACAACCATGTCCGCCTTCCAAGAGCCCTAGCCGGTCCATGCCAGCTGTGGAGCCTAACCCTGCCAGTGGCTGAGCTGGGCCTGGGCTACACCTCAGAGGAGAAGGTCATCTTCCGATACTGTGCTGGCAGCTGTCCCCGAGAGGCCCATACACAGCACAGCCTGGTGCTGGCCCGGCTGAGAAGGCAGGGTCGAGCCCATGGTCAATCCTGCTGTCAGCCCACCAGCTATGCTGATGTGACCTTCCTCGATGATCGTCACCGTTGGCAGCAGCTGCCTCAGCTCTCAGCTGCTGCTTGTGGCTGTGGTGGCTGAAGGTGGCCAGCTCCTTGTCTCAGAATCACAAGCATGCGGCAACCTGAGTTTTGAAGGATTCAGGTGACATTTATTAGCACCTTGCATAGGTGAAGACGAGAAGGAAAAGGACCTGGAATTGGGTATCAACAATTAATGTAAATAAATGTCCCAATGGCCTTAGGAGTGTGTGTGATGGGGTACACTCTGGCAGCCACCAGGCTATGTGGGTTCTGAAACTTGTCTCTTGAGGGTTCTAGACCTGGCAGATAGTAATCTGAAGATGACCACAACATTCTTTTTTCAACTTTATTCACAAGTCCAGAGGATAAGTGTCAGCAAGCTGGGGGTGGCTCTCCTGACCTTCCTGGCCCCATCCCCTCAGGGAGGGAGCGGCAAATCACTGAGATGCGCCGGCCCCGGGGGACCCGGTGCTCCCCAAAAAATGATTCTTCATCTCGAAGGATCTCATGGGAGAAGTCATATCGGGCTGAACCCCTGCAAAAAGAGACAGGATAAGTGGGGTAAGTGGAAGGAAATCCTGTCCTTTCAGCATCTCTGTACTTTTTCTGAGTGGTGGTGGCAGCTGCCCCTGCTGTGAGAGCACAAACAAGAGGTGTTTGAAGCACTTGGCCTCATCTGGGAGCTTCTCGGCAAGGCATTACCTTAAAATATAGAGGGAGCCTGGCTCCAGCAACAGTTCCAGCCACTGCTCAGGTTCCTGGGTGTGCACCAGCTTCATAACACTTGGGGACAACAAGGAAAGGCCAGCGATGGTGGATCCACAGAACTGGAAGAGGGGTACAGTGTCTGTGTGTGTGGGGGGGGTTGGGGTCACGCTCAGATCTGCCCTCCTGCCCATCCTGGCTTTGAGTTATGAGGGACTTCCTTCTGCCCACCTTGACACTGTCAACATGGGGCTTGATGTAGCCCCGAGGTTCCAGGTCTAACACGTGAACCAAGGGTAGCAGGGTTTGGTCAGGGCCAAAGGCAGCAGCCTGGACCCGCTGCAGGATAGCCTGGCTTGCATCAGACCAGCGGGATTTCTCCGTCTCCCTGAAGCCGTGGATAGCCTTTGACAAAGAGAGCTCAGGTCATGACTGGGAACAGAGGGCAGTTCAGGGGCAGGCAGTTTTTCCAGCTTTAAATCACAATCCCGCCTTTAAGCTGGCTCAGTGAGGTCTTAAGCCCCCGCATGTGGTCTCTATACTTTAATTTCCAGTCCCTGGTGCTAGTCACCACAGTATTCAGTGTCTCTGTCTTTGGGCTCAACTCAATACCACTCAATACCATCCTAGTGGGACCTCCAACTGCTGGCACTCCCTCATCCGAGTCTTCTTTCTATCTTGTCAACACTCCTCAGCTGCAGAACCTCATGTCTTAAGTGATCCTGACCTTGCAGCCATTCCTTGGTGCCCACCAAGGCCCTCCCTTCTGATTCCAAGTGAATACTACCTTGAGCTCAACCCTCCCGGTTCACCTTCCCCTGCACTCAGCTCTGGCATCAAGATCAGCTCTCGGGACGTCCCTCCCGGGCTGCCCAGCACCCGCCGCGTCCCACAGCACCATAGCTGGTCGCATGCTGCTGCCGCCGGAGCGGGGTGCGGGGTGCGGGGTGCGGGGTGCCCAATCCCACCCGAACCAGACTTCCTCTGCTCGAAACACACCGCCCCAGGCTGGTCGAGCCCCGCCCCAGTGCTCGCTGGCTCTCTACGCCCCGCCCCTCGCCACTTCCCAATGGTCCTATTCCTAGTTCCCCGCCCCGCCCCGCCCCGCCCGGTAGAGGCCCCGCCCACTCACCGCGTCCCAGTGGTCGTACTCGTAACGCCGGCGCCGCAGCTGGGGCTCCAGTTCGCTGGTCAGCGTGTCCTCTTCCGCTTGGCTCAGAAAGCCCGGCCGCACCACGGCCTCGTCGCGCAGGCGACTCAGCACGGCGGGGTTTGAGCCGCGAATCCAGCCGCACCTAGAAAGCGTCCGCATCGCCAGCCGCCCGCTGCCTGCCATCTTCAGGCGTCTGCTTAAGGCCAGGCCCCGCCCCCGCCCGCCATTGGCCAGGGCCCTCCCGCCAGCTCTGAGCCCGCCTCCTACCGCATGCCATTGGACACGCGCACACACCCATTCTATTGGCTGTGCCCCAAGTCGGTCTAGTGTTGGTCCCGCCTCTGGGCCCTGATTGGATCTCTCAGGTTCGGGCGTGAGGTGCTCAATCTGGGCTAACCGCGGTTTGGGGTCACGTGGGGCAAGGTCAAGCAAGGTTAGAGGTTCAACCGGTGTGACAGCACAGGCCCGTTGCCTGCCAGCCAGCACACCAAGGTGGAGACTTCAAGGTCAGCCTTGGCTATACACTTGAGTTTGAGGCCAACCTGAACTACAGGAGATACTGCCCCCGCCCAAAAAATAAAGGACGTCTAAACAAATAACACCCATTAATACAATCCATACCTCAAATGTTCTGAATTAAAAAGCCAGAAAATTGTCTACTGCCACACTACCCTAATAACATCTGGGCCCACATAGATGGCTCAACAGGTAAAGTCACTTGCCACCGAGCCTGGCAGCTTTGGTTTGATCCCTAGGACCCACAAACACAGTGGAAACAGGGAAGCCACCCTTGCAAGTCCATCCATTGACTTCCACAGGGACACTAGCACCTGCCACCTCTCGCACAAATAAACTGGTCCTGTTTCCCTTTTTAGCTACATCTATATACCCTCCCCATTTTATTTTTAAAAAATCCACAAGTTTCCCCTACCATTCTTTCTGGCTCCAGCCTGCTTTTGGACCCTACAGCAAAATGCCAGGTCTCATGGGTCTGAGGATTCACCCAAAGCTGCTGATGGCTCCTCCATGTTGCTTCTGGTGGACCTCCAGCCTATGACACTACCTAACCCTCCAGGAGCGAGACAGGCTCACCAAGTTCCAGAAGCTCCCGGGAACCCAACACCCTCTTCTGGCCACCAGGGGTACTGCACTCGTGTACAAACCCACATATAATCAAAAGTAAATGCATAAAACCATAGTTCTATCTTCCGCCTTTGGGCTAGTATATGGCTTAAAAGTTTGCTAACAGCTGGGCAGTGGTGGTGCACGCCTTTAATCCCAGCCCTTGGGAGGTAGAAACAGGTGGAGCTCTGTGAGCTCGAGACCAGCCTGGTCTACAAGAGCTAGTTCCATCTGGCCGGGCGTTGGTGGCGCACGCCTTTAATCCCAGCCCTTGGGAGGTAGAAGCAGGCGGATCTCTGTGAGTTCGAGGCCAGCCTGGTCTCCAGACGAGTGCCAGGATAGGCTCCAAAGCTACACAGAGAAACCCTGCCTCCAAAAACCAGAAAAAAAAAAAAAAAGAGCTAGTTCCAGGATAGGCTCCAAAACCACAGAGAAACCCTTTCTCAAAAAACAAAACAAAAAAGGTTGCTAACAGCAGACATAGTGGAACACACCTTTAATCCCAGCACTCCAGAGGCAGAGGCAGGGGGATCTCTTGAGTTTGTGATCAGCACAGTCTACAGAGTAAGTTCCAGATCAACCATGGCTACACAGAGAAAGCCTGTCTCGAGAAACAAGGAATGGTTTGCCATGGAATCAAGGTGAGAAGGGCATGATAACGTAATCAAAGATGCCTCAGACATGGGACAAAGACAGAAAGGTTTAATTTAAAGTCACAGTGTCTCAGGCAGAAGAGCAGCCTCAATCGACATCTCCAGGGATCCTCTGGGCTCAGCAGAGGAAGTATGAGCAGTCCTGGGTCTCCACACTTCTGGAGATGTGGTCAGACACTAGGTGTTTGCTGGGGCAGGAGGATCTGAGGATGCTGTGGGAGTCTCCTTCTGTACCAGTTCTGGCTCATCCTCCCCATCCTGAGGTGGGTGGACCAGGACCTTGTCCAAGATGCCAAATTCTTGGGCCTCCATGGGGCTCATGTAGCGATCCCTCTCCATGGCTGACTCTGGAGGCAGGGGAAGCAGTATATGTAGGTAAGAACAGAGACCTGGGATGCTTCCCTCAATTCCTAAGTTGAAGTCAACCCAGCAGCAGGATGGTTTATGGAGTTGTAAGGATGGGACCCCTACCATGGGATCTGTGCCCTTATTAAAAGAGAAAGCCATTTGACAGGCTAGAGCAGATGGATCTAAAGTTCAAGGGCTACATACCAAGATCATGTCTCAAAAAACAAACAAACAAAAAAATAAAACAACAAAAAAGGCTGGGTGGTGGTGGCTCACACCTTTAATCCCAGCACTCGGGAAGCAGAGACAGGCAGATCTCTGTGAGTTGGAGACCATCCCGGTCTACTGAGCCAGTTCCAGGACAGGTTCCAAGGCTACAAAGAAACCCTGTCTTGAAAAAAAAAAAAAAAAAGAGTTCAATTGTTCATTTGGTAGGGCACTGGTCTAGCCTGCACTGGTTCAAATCCCAGAACCACCTGTAATTCTGGCAAAACAAAGGTACAGTCCTTAGGATTAGGAGCTGAAGGCCAAAGGTCAGTCACCTTTCAGGCACCAGGTATTCCTGACCTTCCTGCTTCCAGGACTCAGATACACATTCCTAGCACGCCTTTAATCCCAGCACTAGGGAGGCAGAGGCAGATGGATCTCTATGAGTTGAAGGTCAGCCTGGTCTACACAGTGAGTTCCAGGATTGGCTCCAAAGCTACACAGAGAAATCCTGTCTCAAAAAAAAAAAAAAAAAAGCACATTTCTTTTTTTCAGGCAGGCTCTCATGTAGCCCAGGCTGGCCTCAAAGGGATGACTCCTGATTCTTCTGCCTGCACCTGCCAAGTGCTGGGAAGACAAGTGTGTGCCACCATGCCACACTGATTTAATTTTTACTGACTACTCAATACAGTGAGGTCCCAGGACCCACATGGCAAAGAAACTTGCCTCCTGAACATTATCCTCTGACCTCTACATGTCATAGTACCCACATGCTCATTCACACCAATAAAATACTTCCAGGTCATGTGATGAATCTTAGACTGAACATGTGTGTCCAGCAACAAGACAGATCAAAAATAGCATGAGGGCCAGCAAGATGGCATGGCAGAAAGAGGTGCTTGCCACCAATTCCTATGACCAGGAATTCAATCGACACAATGTACATGGTGTCAGAAAACCGATTTCTATGAACTGTCCTCTGACCTCCACACATCCACTGTGGCAGACACATGTTCCCCGAATCTACTATTTTTTTAAAAAAAGAAATGTCACAGGCACTAGGGAAACCCTGCTGGCGCCCACCAGCACCCAATGGCACCAGTAACCCTTGTTACCTTCCCCCCACCCAAAATATCCTCTATCGAAAGCAGAGCCGAGAAAGATCAGCTGAGACAGTTCTCATGGCTGATATATTTATTTTGGTCTGAGACTGAATCTTACAATATTCTCTAGGTCAGTCTAGAACTGATTCTCCTGCCTCCACATCCCAGGCCTAGGATGACAGCTAGGTACCACCACACCCAGCTTGCAAAGTTGATCTAAACAAAGAACAGGGTTTTAACCAGTGGGGATTCTGCCCATTAGGCTAGGAACTTTGCCAGGCCAGAAATGTATCCCCAGGGCTGGAGAACTGGCTCAGAGGTTAAGAGAACTTGTTCTGTCAGAGGATCCAGGTTCAATCCTTAGCACCCACAAGGTGGCTCACAACTTCTTATAACTCCAGTTTGAGGGGATATGACACCCTCTTCTGACCTCTGCAGACACCAGAGGCACATGTGCAATTTACAGACATACATGCTGGAAAAAAACCCATATACATATAATAAAAAAATAAAATAATTTTTTAAAGAAAGGAATGTGTATTTGTTTTGTTTTTTTGAGAGCGAGCTTCTCTGTGTAGCTCTGGCTGTCTTGTGACTTGCTTTGTAGACCAGACTGTCCCGGAACTCAGAGACTTGCCTGCCTCTGCCTCCCAATTGCTGGGATTAAAGGTGTGCATCACTACTACTTGGCAAGAAATCTATACTTAAGGCACACTCCCAGCCCTCACTGGGGGGTTCTAGGCAGAGGTTCCACCCTGAGCCACACCCCCAGTCTTTAGAGGTAGTTGGCTATCAGCATTGGAAGGCACCATAGGCACAGAGCATTTGTAGGTTAGTGATCCCATTGAATGCCCAAAAGGTCTAGGGTGACCCACTACAGTGATGTGACCCTGAAAGTCCAGACGGGAAGCCCCAGTTTAGGACAATGCTGATGTACTCACCAATCACCTGCAGGCTCTGCTTGGTGTGTTTGGCATAGATGTTGTATAGCTGCTTTTTCAGCTTCATGATCTCCTCTGCCTGGATGGCGATGTCTGTGGCTTGGCCCTGAGGAGGAAGATGAAGTCTAGGACTGGAGGAGCACCCAATGGGATGCTCAAGTGAGGGAGTCAGCCCTGCAGCTTCTCAGGGCATCTCCTCCTCCCCATTGATCTATTTTTACTTTATTTTACTTTTGTTTTGTGACAGGTTCTCTCTGGCTCTCCTGAAACTGGCTCTGTAGACCAGGCTGGTCTCAAACTCACAAGATCTGCTCCCAGGTGCTGGAATTAAAGGCATTCAACTACCATGCCCAGCTGTTTTTTTTTTAATTCTTCCTCTAGTGCCGGAGATGGAACCCAGGGTCTTGCCTGTGCTTTGCAAGCATTCTACCCCTGAGGAGCAACTCCCCAGCAATGGTAACACCGATCTCAAAACAGTGGCAGTCAGGAGGCAAAGGAGGGCAGATCTCAGTGAGTTAGAGGCCAGCCTGGTCTACACAGTGAGCTCCAGCACAGCTAAGGCTACATGGTGAGACCCTGTTTCCAACAAAGAAAGTACAGTAGCCAAGACTTCCTCCCACATCCCTGCAGGACTTGCACTCACCCTGGCACCTCCAGATGGCTGGTGGATCATGATTCTGGAATTAGGCAGTGAATGGCGCATGCCTGGGCTGCCAGCGGCAAGTAGCAAGGAGCCCATGCTGGCAGCCTGTCCAACACACCATGTGCAGATGGGGTTCAGAATATACTGCATTGTGTCGTAGATGGCCAGGCCCGAAGTCACCACACCACCTGCAGGCAGTAGAGTAAGTCAGGGCCCAGTGGGATCCTCCTCTATCCCTGTACCATCACAGCAAGCAGAGGAGGGCTCACAAGGAGAGTCCTTCCTTCCAAATCAGCTATGATCACACATGTACATGGGACAACACACAAAGTCACACACAGAGACACAAGCACACATGCACAGAGTCAAAATGCTCTGCCAGCCACCTACTGGCTATGAACCCTGGTCTGGCCATATGTCATCATGCAGGGCCAGATACTCCCACTCTCTAAGGCACACTTGCCCAGATTGGAGGTGAACATCCTTACCTGCCACTCAAAGCTTTGTTGACAAGTGAGTGCATCATGTAAAACATTCTCTGAGAGGCGCCTGGCCCGACAAGTGCCCAAACAATTCTGCCCATCCTTGGGTTGTTGAGAAGAATCAGACAATAAGGGCATTCCCCACCAAGCCCGACAACCTGAGTTCAATTTCAGGGACCCTCTGACTTTCGTGTACACACACACACACACACACACACACACACACACACACACACACAGTGACATGCAAGCATCCATCTACCCACACACTCATATAAATGTAATCCTAACATTTTTCTTAAAAATCAACTATTTCTGCAGAGTGTGGTGGCTCATAACTGCCATCTCAGCTTAAGTGAGAGAACTACAGAGAAACTAGGCTATAGAGTGAAACTCTGTCAGATGGTAAAGTTCTTGCTATACAAGTATGTGGACATGAGTTCAGATCCGCAGCATGCACAAAACAGACGTAGTAGTACATGCCTGTCCTGTAATCCCAGTACTGGGGAGGTGGATACAGGAGCATCATTGGGGCTCACTGACTAGTTAGACTTGGGGAAGTTCTGAGCCAGTGACAGACCCTTTTGGAATGACTGTAATTAATTAATTAGTTCTTTTTCTCCTAAGACAGTGTTTCTCTGTGTAGCCCTGACTATCCTAGAACTCACTTTGTAAACCAGGCTGGCCTCTAGATATCTGCCTGCGACTGCCTCCCGAATGCTGGGATTAAAGGGGAGTACCACCATACCTGGCTAAAAATCCTAAATTTCTGTGTAGCCCTGGGTGTCCTAGAACTCAGAGATCTACCTGCCTCTGCCTCAAAAGTGCAGGAATTAAAGGTATGTGCCATCATGCCATGCTTGGAGTGACTTTAAATTTTAGGTTCTACAGAAAGCTGCTTCACACCTATTCTCCAGAGGGGATATCCCGGACCCCACAACCAGGTCAGGCCCTGCTCACCTGGGCTGTTGATGTACATGTGAATGGGTTTCTTGTTGCTTTCAGACTGTAAGAACAGCAGCTGAGCGATGACCAGGCTGGCGACACTGTCATCAATCTGTGGGTGGGGAGGGCAGAATTGTCCCCAGGTTGAAGGTGGGCTGGATGGAGGCTTAAGGAGCCAGGAACCAGGAATTTGAGCATAGGAAGGGGATGGTCAGGGAGCCCCAAACACTGGAAGACAATAAGCTGAGGACAGGGCTGGGATATAGTTTAGTGGGTAGAGTGCTCACCTAGCATGCTCAAGGCCCTGGGTTCAAGCACTGCCTAAACCTTGTGTGGTGGTACATACCAGTCATCCCAGCACTTGGGAGTTGAAGGCAGGAGGATCCAGTTCAAAGCTAGCCTGGGGGTGGGGGGGCTTGACTTTTTTGTTTTGTTTTTTGGTTTTTCAAGACAGGGTTTCCCTGTGGCTTTGGAGGTTGTCCTGGAACTAGCTCTTGTAGACCAGGCTGTACTCGAACTCACAGATCTGCCTGTCTCTGCCTCCTGAGTGCTGGGATTAAAGGCGTGGGCCACCACCCCTGGCGGGGGGCTGGACTTCTTTTCCAGAGGGCCTGGGTTCAATTCCCAGCACCCACAAGGCAGCTCACAACTGCCTGTAACTCCAACATCTGACACCCACATACACGCAAAACACGAATGCACATAAAATAAAAATAAATTTTAAAAAGGAAAATAAAAAGCCTGCTTGGGCTACACAAGACCCTGTCTCAAAAACACCAACTACCTGACTAGGGCTGGGGCTCAGTGGGTAGAATACTGGTTCTGGGTTCCATCCCCACCCAACACTACGTAAACCTGGTGTGGTGGTGGTACACCTTCATCCCAGCCCTAAATGTCATCAGCCAGTTACATGGGGGCTTCAAGGCCAGCCTGGGGCCCTGTCTCAGAAGTCCACAAAACAAATAGATGGCAACAGCAGACTACGGTGATGATGAGATTCACACTGACAACCAACGTTTGGGAAGCTGAGGCAGGAGGACGGCAAGGCTAGCCTGGACTACGTAGCAAGAGTTTGGCTCAAATAAAAAGAACGTTTAAGGTCAGGGATGAGGAAAAGGGGGGTGGGGCACATAGTTTGACAAGGGGAGAAATGCTGGCGAGACTGCCTGATGTCCCCACAGCGCACCCGGGTCGCTCACCGGGCCCATGACGCACACGATGCGTTCCCTCAGGAGCCTCGAGTATATGTCATAAGCACGCTCGCCTCTACCCTGGTGGGAAAAGAACGGAGGTGAAAGGTCAGCGACCCTTGCACGCCGCCCTCCCCCCTCAAACCTCCACGCCATGTCTCCACCAGGTCCCCGTACAGTCTGTTCCACCACTATGGGGATGAGCGGGAAAGCTCGCGTAGCAGTTCCATGCAGGCTCCTCCGTAGGGGTGAGCTGCTCCCAGCAGCCCATAGCGGGAAGAAACGCACGGCGAAGCGAGACAAGACAGCACCGTATCCGCTCGCAGTCACCCGGGCCTCCCCAAGCAGCACTCGGGGCCACATGTCGCCGCGCTTCCCGGCTTGCCTTCCCGAACTACGATTCCCGGCGCGCTTTGCGGGAGTCGCTCGCCGGTCCACTTCCGGGAATGGAGTGGGCGGGGCCGCAGAAGGCGGGGGTAAGTCTGTGGGTGGGGTCTTTGTCGGAAGTAGGCGTTCGAATTCATAAGGGAATCCCGCTTCTCCGTCCTATGCAAGTTCCTGCCCGGGGCCTCGACGTTCCCCGGTGCCCACGCGGGAAGCAGCGTACGGACGGCGGGGTGAGGTGAGGCCTAATGTGAGACACCTGCCACCACCATTGCTCCCGCAGCAATCATCGGGTGCATGTGGTGGCCTGCAACCTGTCCATCTTCTGGAACTACAATTCCCAGGAGCTTTGCGTCCATGACTCCCAGGTATAGGCTCTCGGAAAAAAGGGGCGGAACCTAGACCGGAAGTAGAGCCCGGGATTCGCTAAGGAATTTATTGAACAAAGCAGTTTAGGGAATTGGGGAGGCTGAGGGGACCCAGAGCAGGAGTCCTGAGTTTTGCTGGAGGCCCCGGATGTTCGCTTACCTGTGTTCGTTCTCAGAGGGTGCCCAGCTTTCTAGAAACGTTACTTTATTGTCCTATTCCGAGTGGGACTTGGGAGGTAGGTGGACCGTTTCTGCTGTGCGTCAGATGTACCTCCTGCACCTCGAGCTGTCGCCATCAGACACAGGTCCCAAAAACTCCCTCCACCGCCACACCTGCTTCTCCATTGTCCTCCAGCCCAGGCTGTACTCACGCTGCTTCCTCACTCAGGCGCTGGAGTCCCTTGGAAGGGGTGAAACTGAGCCATCGAGCCTGTGACATCATGGCTCCTTGTCAGTAACCTCTACACGCATCGCCTTTGTATTCCTCGCTCATATACTTGACTTCAGTAGCCACACTTCCTTCCATGGGGGACTCCCCTCTGCCCTGTGCTCTTTCACAGCGCGCCAGTATCAAGCTGAGACATCGTGTGTGCAGAAACCCACTGCCTTTGCTACCGCCCTAGGCATATTCTGGAATTTTCCCAATTAGTTGTCACCTGATGTAAGCACTACTTAAAGTAGCTGCACTGATGGATCTTTTTTGGTTTTGTCTTTTATGGATGTAGAACAGGCGCATCATACGGAGACAGACATTATACACAGTGGCCTATTTCCATTCCCAGTGCCAGGCCTTGCACAGCCCCTCACTGGGGAATTCTAGGTGGGAGCTCCACCCCTGACCATGCCCTCAGACCCCCACTGTAGAATTCTCAGTGGGATCTCTACCTCTGAGCAATGTCCCAGCCCCATATTATCTTGTTTAATATCTTTAGCAGCACCAAGAAACAAGACCTACTTCATCTCCAAGTTCCTAAGATGAAACTAAAGCCCACAGATGATAAGCAATTTATTCTAGGCCAAACAGCTAGCAAATAATAAATTAAGGCAAATTTCTGACTTCCTGAGACTCAGTTTCCTTGCCTGTAAAATGGGAGTCTCTGGTGTATCCCAGGACTCCTGGAAAGTTTCCTGGGCAGCCACTTTGTTCCCTGAGGAAGATACATTTTTGGTAACTGGGGACCTGCATTTAAATTTGCACAGAGGCCAGAAGTGAACATCAGAGGCTATAAATGTTTCTCCCCAGAGCTCTCCAAATAGCACAGGCTCTTGCCATGGCTGTTGGTTGCCCACCACAATCAGGTGACAAGACTCAATTGCTGAAGACACCACTTTGGTTGCAGAACATGGAGTCAAGCTAGAACTGACCTGGGGGCTTCCTCCCTGCTGGCTCGATTTCATAGTGCCAGAGATGTCTTTCATGTCTGGAAAGAAGACATACATGGTCTCATCCAGTTGTGGACCCTGACTACTGCCACTGTGACCAGGGGCAGGATGGTGACACTGTGCAATAGTGGCATGAAAGCTACAGGGGCAACCAGAAACCTTCTGGTTGAATTCAAGGCTGCTCTGTAGGAGGGAATCATGCTTGGTAATGTAAGCTCACACTCAGAAGTCGTAGGCCAAGGAGAGAAACATAGCTCTCATTGCTTGCTGAATGCTAAACTGATGTCTGGATGTTTATGTCTGTTTGCAGAGACTCCCAAGTCAGAATGCAGAGGAGTGCTCAGCCCTAAGCAGACATTTACAGCACCACTGCTCTTCAAGGCCTGGGGAACATCGGGAAGGGGGCAGAAAGAATGTGAAAGCTGGAGGATGGGACAACACTCCTAACCTCACAGCAGCTGTGACTGCCTGAACAAGATCAGTCAGTATTCCAGTAGCAGTAGGCAGCAGTTACCAGACTCAGTGGCTTACAAAAAGAGGACATAAAGGTGGGAGGAGGCTGTGTGAGGGAAACAGGAATGGAGCTGAGTAAAATACTTTGAATAAATGTATGAAATTTTTAAGGAATAAAAGATTAAATGAAATAGTTAAAAGAAATACAAGCCAGGACATGGTGATACATGTCTTTTTTTTCTTTTCCTTCCTTCCTTCCTTCCTTCCTTCCTTCCTTCCTTCCTTCCTTCCTTCCTTCCTTCCCTTCCTTCCTTCCTTCCTTCCTTCCTTCCTTCTTTCTTTCTTTCTTTCTTTCTTTCTTTCTTTCTTTCTTTCTTTCTTTTCTTCCTTTTTGAAACTGGGTTTCACTGTGTAGCCCTGGCTGTCTGTCCTGCAACTCATTCTGTAGACCAGGCTGGCCTTGAACCCAGAGATCTGTCTGCCTCTGCCTCCTGAGTGCTGGGATTAAAGACGTTCACCACCTCAGCCCAGCTTTTTTTTTCCCCTCCAGAACTCTGTAGACCAGGCTGTTCTCAAACTCAGAGAGCTGCCTGCTTCTGCCTCTCAAATGCTAGGATTAAAGGTGTGTACCACCATATCTGGGCTTGGTGGTATACATCTTTAATCCCAGCACTCAGGAGGCAGAGGCAGGAGGATCTTGGTGGGTTCAAGTCCAACCTGTTCTATATTGTGAGTCCTAAGGCTATCTAGGGCTACATAGAGAGCCCTTGTCTCAAAAAAAAAAAAAAAAAAAAAAAAAAAAGCATTAACAAAACGAATGTATTTTGTTGGTTTTGAAGGTTTATTATTATTGTTTTTAATTGTGGATGAGTAAATGATGTACAAGTGCTGCAGGGACCAGAAAGGGGCATTAGGTCTCTTGGAGCTTAAAGTACGGATGGTTGTGAGCTGCCTGACATAGGTGCTGAGAACAGAACCCTTGCTTAATCGATAACATCGAGTGCTCTCAACCG
Source organism: Cricetulus griseus (assembly GCF_003668045.3). Taxonomy (NCBI): domain Eukaryota; kingdom Metazoa; phylum Chordata; class Mammalia; order Rodentia; family Cricetidae; genus Cricetulus; species Cricetulus griseus. The sequence goes on from NC_048598.1 coordinate 96,571,059, forward strand.
CTGTGCCACCTAGGCAGTCCCAGAATGTCACTCTTCAGACCTCAGTGAGCTATTCAGGGATAGTATGTATTGCTTTTGATTTTCTTTCTTTTTTTTAATTTTATGTATTTTTTGATTTTTTTATTTTAATTAGAAAGAAAATTATTTTACATTCCAATCCCAGGTCCCTTTCCCTCCCCTCCTCCACTGCCCCCCCCCCAACTAACACCCTACCTATCCCATACCCTTTCTGCTCCCCAGGGAGGGCGAGGCCTTCCATGGGGGGATCTTCAAAGTCTGTCATATACTTTGGTATAGGGCCTAGGCCAACCTCCTTGTGTCTAGGCTCAGGGAGTATCCCTCTATGTGGGATGGGTTCCCAAAATCCATTCCTATGCTAGGGATAAGTACTGATCCACTACAAGAGGTCCCATAGATTTCCAAGGACACCTACGTTCCTGGGGTCTGGATCAGTCCCATGCTGGTTTCCCAGGTATCAGTCTGGGGACCTAGAGCTCTCCCTTGTTCAAGTCAGCTGTTTCTGTGGGTTTCACCAGCCTGGTATGGACCCCTTTGCTCATCAGTCCTCCTTCTCTGCAACTGGATTTCAGTTCATTTCAAAGTTTAGCTGTGGGTGTCTGCTTCTACTTCCACCTGCTGCTGGATGAAGGCTATACGATGTCATCTGAATTAGTCATCCATCTCATTATCAGGAGAGTCATTTAAGGTAGCCTCTTCTCTGTTGCTTAGATTGTTAGTTGGTATCTGTATAGCTCTCCAGACATTTCCCTAGTGCCTGATTTCTCTTTACACTTATAATGTCTCCCTCTATTATATTATCTCTTATCTTGCTCTCTTCTGTTCTTCCCCCAACTCAACCGCCCTGCCCCATCATGTCTTCCTCACCCCTCCTCTTCTCCCCTTCTCATTCTCCTAGCTCCCCCCCCCCCCCCCCCTTTTTTGATTTTCTGAGACAAGGTCTCACTCTGTAGTCATGGCAATCCCCCCACCTCGCCTCAGCCTCAGGACTACTGAGACGGTGGGCATGCAGCACCAAGCCAGGCTCATTGCGGACAGGTCTTATTCCTTTTCACATATGAATTGTTTAAGACAGAAAGCCTTTGTCAGGCCATTGGATCTTCCTGTGCAGCAAGCTCAAATTCTGAGGGGTGTGGGGGAGTTGGTGTTGTAATCCAGGCAAACCTGGCCCCACCCCTTGGGAAACTGGCAGAATGTGTCCCCTCTCTGCACATGGCAAGCAGTACACAGTTGCAAAGGTCCCTTTAAGAGATAATCTCTGCCCACTCCTCTCTCCACCATATCTCTGAGGAGGCGGGCAGATCTCTGTCTATCTCCTCTCTTTGTCTCTGTCTCTCTCTTCTCTCTCCCCTCTCTCCCTTCTTCCACTCCCTTCCCTTCCCCAATAAAACTGCCTTCCCATGTAAGTTCTGCCTGATGGTGTGTTTGTGCCCACCCCCATGGGATTCACCGTGGTCCCACCTTGCATCAAATTCCTAACAGTGGGAATCCCCTTTCTATTCTTCAAAGGGTTACGAAGTTTCCTTATTTGGTGATTTTTGTCTGAGACAGGGTCTCCTGTAGCCCAGGCTTGCCTGGAATTTACTATGTTGCCAAGGCTGGCTTCCAATTGCAGAACCTTTTTCCTGAGAGCTAGCATGACGGACAGGAGCCAGCACGGCCTTTCCTTTGGAATCTAGTAATTAAACTCATGATAGCCATGTGATTTACACAAATTACATACATAGAAAGGAGGAGAAACCCCAAAGAATCCAGATAAAATCTATAGCTGTCAATAGTGCCAACTCTGATTTTGAAAGTAGAGTTACATAACATGGCACCAGTGGGGTGTTGGCTCATCCTTGTGGGAATTAGCAGCCCTGGCAAGAGAATCACCACTGCTACAGCAGAGAGCCCACTCACTGGTGGCTCAGATCTGTCATCCTAGCACTCAGGAGACGGAGGCAAGAGGATCAGGAGTTCAAGGGCAGCCTTAGCTACTTAGTGAGTTTAAGGATAACCTGGGCAATAGGAGAATCAAGAGAGAAATGGGGGTAGGAGAAGAGAGAGAGAGAAAGAAAGAAAGTTGTTGCCTGAACTTTTCTCTGAGAGATGTGAATCAGTGTCACCCACCTTGGACAGGACACCTGGAAATCACCACACCCCAGTCTCACTTGGTGAGCATGGAGTTTGTTGGGTCACCAGGAGAATGGCAGACGGAGCCCTGCACACACTGATGTCCCACCTCTCGTGCCCCTTATACTGAGACCACGTGTGATCCTTCAGAGTGTCATGCATCTGCGGCCAGTGCCGGAGTGGAGAGGCTGCTGCAACTCCAAATGGTTTATTTGTTTGGCTTTTTTGTTGTTGTTTGGTTGATTTGGTTCTTCAAGATAGGATTTCTCTGTGTAGCTCTTGGCTGGTCTGTATAGACCAGGCTGGCCTGGAACTCACAGAGATACACCTGCCTCTGCCTCCTGAGTGCTGGGATTAAAGGTGTGTGCCACCCAACCCTCTTATTAAAAGTCTCTCTTTGTTTGGCTTTTATGCCTTTTCAAGACTGAGTTTCATGTAGCTCAGGCTGGCCTGCTACTGGATACATAGCCAAGGATAATCTTAAAGTGCTGGGTTGTCAGGTGCATGCCATTGCACCATGTTCCATTGCAGGACCTTCTAAAGTGTGTCAAGTTTGTGAGTTATGTGGAGAAGGCTGACTATCTATAAAGTGTAGACAGGAGCGGGCAAGAGATTTCAGCTGGTGAGCCTGAGGGCCTGTGTTCATCCCTGGGACCTGAATGAAAACAAGTGAAAAAGGTCATGAGAGGACATGACTGCTCCTAGGTATGGAAGAGGAGGAGAAAATTTATTGTAGATCTGGAAGAGCATAGTTGGAGGCAGACACATGCAGAGTGGACAGAGCCCGGAGCCCTGTGAGGAGTGGGGAGGGAAAAGGAAAGGGGAGAGGGGACCAGGTGCAGCAGCCAGGAGGCCAAAGGTACAAAAGGGTTGGGTAACCAAAATATCTGACTATATATCGAAGACCCTCTGGGGAAAGGGCAGCGCAGTCCCTAGGCTGGAGAGTTTAGGGTAGAGGACAGGATATGCCAGCCATACCCTGTAACAGGTAGGGACTGAGGGATGCTGGGAGAACCTGAAGGCCAGGACCTGCTTTGATATGTTGAGACACAGCATCACCCTTAACGTGGAAGGACAGGCAAACTTTGGTTGCCTTGGACCGCCACACATACACACGTAATGGGTAAAGGAAATAATAGAGTCAAGCCACCTCGGACACAACATAGCTGAGGGCGACATTGAATTCCACACCCGCCTGCCTCCACCTTCGGAGTGTTGGAACAGGTGTGTGCCGCCACACCTGGCACCAGCTGGGATTTCTGGCTGGTGGTCAAGTTCAAAGGTTCTGGGTGTGTTGGACTGATTGCAGCCGAACTGGCTGGTGCACAGGGGAAGGAACAGCTCTGCAGGGTTCCCTCCTGCTCTCTTCTCTAATGTTCATGTCAGCTCAGCACCCAGGAGGTTGAGGCAGGAGAATCACTGCCAATTCCAGGCCAGCCTGGGCTACATAGTAAGAACTTTTTAGAAAAAGATTTCTAAACTTACTCTTTGCACATTGGTGTCTTGCTTGCATGTATGTCTGTGTGAGGATGCTGAATCCCACAGAACAGGAGTTACAGACAGCTGTGAGCTGCCACGTAGGTGCTGGGAATTGAACCCAGGTCCTCTGGAAGAGCAGTCAGTGCTCCTAATGCTGAGCCATCTCTCCACCCAAGAGAACTGCATAAAAATAAACTAAGGGTTGGAGAGATGGCTCAGCGGTTAAGATCACTGGCTGCTCTTGCAGAGGACCTGGAAATTGCTCCACATGGAGCAGCTCTCAGTTGCTTGTAACTCGAGGTGCAGGCATATGTGGGGATGGAGAATCAGACACCTGCTTCTGGTCTCTGAGGACACTGCACTCATGTGAACACACCACACACACACACACACACACAGACACAAGTTTTGTTTTGGTTTTGGTTTTTCGAGACAGGGTTTCTCTGTATTGCTTTGGAGCCTGTCCTGGAACTTGCTCTGTAAACAATGCTGGCCTGGAACTCACAGAGATCCACCTGCCTCTGCTTCCTAAGTACTGGTATTAAAGGTGTGTGCCACCAATGCCCAGCCATCCATAATATTTTTTTTAAAGATTTTATTTATTTATTATGTATACAACATTCTGCTTCCATGTACATCTGCACACCAGAAGAGGGCACCAGATCTCATAACGGATGGTTGTGAGCCACCATGTGGTTGCTGGGAATTGAACTCAGGACCTCTGGAAGAGCAGTTGGCACTCTTAACCTCTGAGCCATCTCTCCAGCCCCCATCCACAATATTTTTAAGAATCTTTTTTTAAAAGATAAAGTTAAATTTTTAAAGAGAGAAGGGCTTGTTGGGCTTGCTGGCACATATCTGTTATCCCAGCACTTGGGATGTGGAGGCAAGAGGATGGGGAGTTCAAGGGCATCACTGGGAGATGGTATCTGCCTGCGGGTTCTGCTCTGGGTGAACGTAGGCATGGTGCCTGTACCCCCAGCACTGGAGAGACACAGACAGCAGGAGGATCCTAGACTCACCAGCCAGCCAGCCTGCCTGCCCCACAGAGCTCAGTGACAGACCCTGCCTAAAAACAGCAAGGTGGAGAGGCGGGAGAGATGGCTCTTGGTTAGGGGCCCTTGCAGTGTCATCTTGAGAACTAAGTTCAGATCCCAGTTACTCATAAAACAAGCCAGGGGCATCCACAAATGCCACTCTCCCCAGCTCTGAATGGGAAGAGACAGGACCACTGGTGATTGCTTGCTTGCTGTGTGGGTAAGACATTGGCCCCAGGTTCTGGAAAGGAGGGATGGGAGGAGAATGACAGAAGTTACCAACACTCCCTTCTGGCCCACATACACACAGAGTAATAAATAATATAATTTTTAAAACAAAAGAAGGCACAGCATATGTCTCATGGTATGAAAGTGCTTGTTGGCCAGGCAGTGGTGGCATACGCCTGTAATCCCAGCACTTGTGTGGCAGAGGCAGGCGGATCTCGGAGTTAAAAAAGATAGGAGGGTGCAGTGTGAAGAGAGACAGGCCCAAGGTGACAAGAGGTAAAGGGCATCAGACACCTACACATACACACATATATACACTCATATACATATATGTGCACACACAAATAGGCATATGTATGTGGTACTTTGTAATTGGTCCCCATAAGCTCATAGGGAGTGACACTATTAGAAGGTGTGGTCTCATTGGAGGAGGATGGGCTTTGAGGTTTCCTATGGTCAAGATACCACCCAGTGTCTCAGTCCACTTCCTGTTGCCTTCTGATGAAGATGTAGTCGTCACCATGTCTGCCTGCATGCCGCCATGCTCCCTGACATCACGATAATGGGCTGAACCTCTGAACTGTAAGCTCCAGTTAAATGTTCTCATTATAAGAGTTGCCGTGGTCATGGTGTCTCTTCACAGTAATAGGACCCCAAACTAAGGCAACATGTATACATGTGTGTAGACATGTGTATACAGTGCATATGTGTATAATACACATCTCTATATATGCATGTGTGTATATACACATGTGCATAAATACACACATATTCACAGATACACATGTAGACACATACATACATACATACATACATACATACATATATATATATATGCACTAGTTGGTTTTGTGTCAACTTTACAAGCTAGAGTCATTAAAAAGACAGGAGCCTCATTTGAGGAAATGCCCCCAAGAGATTCAGCTGGAAGGCATTTTCTCAATTAGTGATCAATGTCAGAGGGCCCAGTCCATTTTGTTTGTTTGTTTTTTGTTTCTTTGAGACAGGGTTTCTCTGTGTAGCTTTGGAGCCTATCCTGGCACTTGTTCTGGAGACCAGGCTGGCCTCAAACTCACAGCAATCCGCCTGCCTCTGCCTCCTGAGTGCTGGGATTAAAGGTGGGCGCCACCAAAGCTCGGCTGGCCCAACTTGCTTTTTGGTCATGGTGTTTCAGTGAAGCAATAGAAACCCTAAGACAACATACATATATACACACATACACATACACACATATACACATACAATACATACATACAGGCATACACATATACACACATATATACACATGCATGCATATATACATACATATATAAACATAGGTATAGACACACATATACATACATACACGCATATATATACACTTTTTTTCAGTAGTGGCATGGAACACAGGGCCTTTGCAGACTCTAGGCACAAACTTGCTACTGAGCTGCATCCCAGCTCTATTTTTGTTTTTATTTATTTATTTATTTATTTATTTATTTATTTATTTTTCGAGACAGGGTTTCTCTGTGCAGCTTTGGAGCCTGTCCTGGCACTCGCTCTGGAGACCAGGCTGGCCTTGAATTCACAGAGATCCGCCTGCCTCTGCCTCCTGAGTGCTGGGATTAAAGGCTTGAGCCACCAACTCCCGGCCTAGATTTATTTTTTGAGACAGGGTCTTATTATGTAGCCCAGCCTGGAACTCTATGTAGCTCAGGCTCACTTTAAACTCCCAAAGATCCACCTGCCTCTGCCTCCAGAGTGTTAAGATTAAAGATGTGTGCCACCATGCCAGGCTAAGATTTTACTTTATGCTATTATTGTATTTCATTTATTTGCATTTGAATTTATTTTTATTTTATTTGTGTTTTGTTTGTTTGTTTTGTTTTCCAAGACAGGGTTTCTCTATGTAGTCCTGGCTGTCCTGGAACTTGTTTTATCAGGCTGATCTGCCTGCCTCTGCCTCCATTGCCTGGCCATTTAATTTATATTTTAAATGGTATCTCATTATATGGTCTAGAGTGGTAGGGAATTCATCTCTTCCTCCTTCAGCATTCCAAGTGCACAGTTTTTCTTTGTAGCATTATCACATTTTATTTTATTTTACTTGTGCAAGAAAGATAGAGCCAAAGCCCTCAGGGATGTGTGGCAAGCTTTGACCACTGAACCACACCTCAGCCCTTACTGAATATTTACTAAGTGTTAAGTACTGTTCCATCTGCTGAGTTGTGCTGTAAATAAAATACAAAAATGCTGATGGTTTTCTGGGCTGGGGTGTGGTTTAGCTATAAAGTGCCTGCATAGAATCCCCCAGTGAGAGGCTGGGGCATGGTCAGGGGTGGAGCCCTGCCTAGAATTCCCCAGTGAGGAGATGGGGGCGTGGTCAGAGTAGAGGCCCAGAATTCCCCCATGAGACACTCATCCCCATCACTGACATCACAGAAACAGAGAGAGAATTCTTACATACAGGTAGATGACAGCATAAAGCCTGCTATCCCAGCACTTGGAAGCCTGAGGCAGGGGGATGGTACATTGGAGCCCATCCTGCATTACATAGTGAGGCAGGCAGAAAAGCCGGACCAGCCAAACCATGGTGGTGCACGCCTTTAATCCCAGCACTCGGGTGGCAGAGGCAGGAGGATCTCTGTGAGTTTGAGGCCAACCTGGTCTACAGAGTGAGTACCAGGACAGCCAGAACTACACAGTGAAACCCTGTCTCAAAACAACAACAAAACAAAAAGGAAAGGAAAGAAAAGAAAAGAAAAGAAAAGAAAAGAAAAGAAAAGAAAGCCCTTCCAGTGATCTGTGCATGGTGTCCTCGATGTTCAAGTTTACCAGGCTGCACCAAAGGAGGACTCGGTAGGAAAAGGCACTTGGTGCCAACTCTGGCCACCAGTGCCTCATCCCTCACACTCAGACTCCTGAGAGTTATCCTCAGACCTGCACAGGCAATTAACAAATACAGAAACAAACAAATACAGAAATGTAATGAATATGAAAAGGATTACTGCTCGTTCGTGCTGGGAACAGCTGGCTATCAACCTCCTTAAGCCACAGGAGAGCAAATTCAGCATCAGAGAGGTGAATTCTTAGGCCCAAGGTCATACAGTTTAAGAAGCTGACAGAGTTCAAATTGGGTGGCTTGGGGTTTCTCCCTCAGTCCTGAGAAGTCAGGACTCAGAAACGCCATCGGGAGTATGCCCCCAGGTTCCCTCACTCCTAGGTGGCCTCTGTTGGAAGACAACTCCCATTCCACAGGGCAAGGTCACACAGGAAGGTATCCAAGAAGGCAGAGCTGAGCCCCAACAGGATGGCCTCTGCTGGTTGCTTCAGATCCAGCGAGACATGCCCTGGGCTCCCTGTGGGGACCAGGTGATTAGGTCTATTGGGTCAAGAGTTGAATCTGAAGCCAGTATGGGAACTCACTTCTGTCACCTCAGCATTAAGAAGGCTGAGATAGGATGATTGCTGGTTTTAGGCCAGCCTGAGCTACACCATGACTGTCTCAAAACACCATTTAAAAAAAAAAAGCCAATCAGACTTTTACCACCATGTAACATGACTCCTTGTCTGAATTCATCTGTCTGAGAAATGCAAATTGTTGAACCCCTGCAGGCTTATTATTATTTGATAGGTTTTGTTTGTTTATTTAATTGGTTCTTTTTTTTTGATAGATTTATTTATTTATTATGTATACAGTCTTCTGCCTGCATGCCAGCAGAGGGCACCAGATCTCATTCAAGGTGGTTGTGAGCCTCCATGTGGTTGCCGGGAATTGAACTCAGGACCTCTGAAAGAGCAGTCAGTGCTCTTAACCGCTGAGCCATCTCTCCAGCCCCTTTTCTTTCTTTCTTTCTTTCTTTTTCTTTTTTTTTTTTTGAGACAGGGTTTCTCTGTGTAGCAAGGCTGTCCAGGAACTCACTCTGTAGACCAGGCTGGCCTCACAGAGATCTGCCTGCCTCTACCTCCCTGAGTTTTGGGATTAAAGGCGTGCGCCACCACCGCCCCGCCTCTTGAGACATTTTTAAAGTGCTGTCTTATCTTACATGCATGAGCATCTGCTTGCATGTATGTCTGTGCTCCACATGCATGTCAGGTGCCCGAAGAGGCCAGGAAGGGGAGTTGGTTCCCTAAAACCAGAGTTAGGGATGGCTGTGAGCCACCGTGTGGGTGCTGGGAACTGAACCCATGTCCTCCGGAAGAGCAGTGGTATTCTCCCATCCCCCACTCCCAGACAAGGTATCTCTGTGTAGCCCTGGCTGTCCTGAAACTATCTCTGGAGACAAGGCTGGCCTCAAACTCACAGAGATCTTTCAGCCTCTGCCTCCCAAGCATGGTGTTCGTAACCTCTGAGCCATCCCTCCAGCACCCCAGCCCAATTTTTACCTTTTCTTTAGAGATGAGGTCTCACTATGTAACCCAGTCCAGCGTTAAACTCCCCATCTTCCTGCCTTAGCCACTGAGATTTGGGATGACAAGAGTCACCACCACAGCTGGTTTCTGTGGGTGCTGGGGTGGAGCCCAGAGCTTTGTGTGTGTTAGTAAAGCACTCTACCCACTGGGCACCGCTCTATCCAGCCGCTTATTACCACAGTATTAAAGTAGTCACTCTCCTCGTGTCTTTCTCCTCAAGTGCCAGCTTGGGTGGCCTCCTCCCTGCTTATTGTCGCCCAACCCAAAGAGCACCACCCCCTCAACCTCTGCCCAGGGCGGCCTTGGTGCCCTACCACTGTGCACATCTGCCAGGCTACCTGGTGCAATAGGGGAGCCGCCCAGCAGGTTTTTCCTCTCAGCCTGCTCAGGGGCCTTGAGCTGTTCTGTCCCCACCTAGCCTGGGCTGGGCATTCTGAGTCTCGCTCACTCGGCTGGCACACCTCTGCCAAGCACAGGACTCGTGCACCGGCACCAGAACAAAGATGCCCAGCATCTTTGCTTACCAGAGCTCTGAGGTGGATTGGTGTGAGAGCAATTTCCAGCACTCGGAGTTGGTGGCTGAGTTCTACAATACGGTGAGGGCCTGGGCAGGGGCTCTAGGAAGGGTGGGATGGGGTAGGCTTACTGAATGTTGGGTTAAGACATAGCTCCTCCACAGGGTATCTTGTTTGAGCGGCTGGCTGGCTGTGTGTGTGGCCAGTCAGTTCACCTTGTATCCATTCATGCATCTTCATGTAGAACTTCGATCAACGGCAGGTTTTTAGCCTCACTTCTGAGGGATGGTGCTGTGAGGGTGGGTGGCAGCCTTTAGGACTCCCAAAGCAGGCTCTTGGAGTCGGTGAGGTTGGACCCAGGCAGGCTTTCTGGAGGAAGTAAGGATGCTTGTCCTTTTATCTGCAACCCCCCAGCCAAAGACGATGAATGTAACCCACTTTTCCCTTTCACGATCCTATTTGAACCACTCCAAATTTTACCCTCCTATACCTATTGTTACTCTACACCGGGAGTACTCAACTCTCAGTACTTCATACACGGCGACAGTGTTGGAGAAACTTGAAAGATGCAGGCAGGTAGAGGAGGCTACTCAAGCTTGCTGTCACTGCCTGGAACACACATGCTTAGTCCCAGGAGGCATCATCACTCCCTTTTTCTGGAGACAGGTTCTGTAACATGCAGCCCAGGCTAGCTGCCATGCGTGTCCTCTGGTGTTTGGATCCCAACACTGGAACTGCAAGCCAGCACCCACCACACCCAATACTAGCTTTTACCCAGTGCTTGCTGTGTGCACTTTTGAAAGAACTTTCACCTCCACAATCTCATCTGATCCACACAGCCTCCTGGGGAGACGCCAACAGGGGTATCTCATTGTGCAGCAAGTAATCCCAGGGAAAAGATAGGCTGGGAACTAGCCTCATACTTAAAGCTGGATTTTGAGCTTCAGCTTGATTCAACATACTCTGTGTGTGTGTGTGTGTGTGTGTGTGTGTGTTTCCTTGCAACAAAAATGCAGCAAGGGTTGCTGAGATGACTGGGAGTAAAGGCGATTTCAATCCCTGGGGCTGACGTGCTGAAAGGAGAGAATCAACTCCTCAAAGTTGCCATCAGAACTCTGCTCTACCTAGAATTCCCCAGTGAGGGGCTGGGGGCGTGGTCAGGGATGGAGCCCCCATCTATATTCTCCAGTGAGGGTCTTGTTTCTGTGTAGTAAGTCCATGGTCCTGAATTTCCATCTAGTTATTGAGGCCGGAGAGGATTTGGTTTCTACAGTTACTCTTTCTGCTTTCCCAGAAGTCATTCTGATCCAGAAAATTCTCTGGCCGTCTCAGTCCACTATGATGGGTCCCCTATAAAAGATCCTTAGAGTGTACTAAGTCAGGTTTGGCTGGGTCTCGGCCTCTCATCCCCAAATGCCCATGGTGAGCCCTCTCAGCAGCCCTAGTCAGCAGCAGAGCCTATCACACTTGAAGGGTCACCACACAGCCCAGGAGAGAGAGACTTTACACCCTCAGCCACCCGGACATTTCCATACGCAGTCCAGGTGTTTCACTAAATGAGAATGAAACTTCCCACAGCATGAATCCATTTAGCTTTGTAGCCCAGGCTATCTTCAAGCTGGAGCTCTACCCCACCCCCACCCCACCCATCCTCAACCTCCCAGATGCTATCAGAGGCACCTCCCATCACACCTGACCTTACTTTTGATTTTTCCTAATATATATTTTTATCCATTTATTTATTCTCACCTGTGTGGAGGTGTGAGGACCAGTGCAGACCTAGCTGATGCGAGTTTCTGGCTGTGTAAACTGGGTCTTTTTCCAGGGTTTATTTCCACTGCACTAGGGCAGAGAGCCTTGTGGGATATGTAAATGAGCCTGGATAAGGTTGTAAGCCAAAAAAAAACTTTATTGACAGAAGATAGGTGTGGTGGTGTCCCAGGCCTGCCGACCTCAGGAAAGTGAGAGACAGGAAGAGTTAGGCCACCCTGGCTGGGTGGTGACTTCCAAACTAGCCTGGGCTACAGTATAAGGCTGTCATAAGGACATGGTGGAAGTTGAAAGGAAGAGAAAGGAAGGAAAGAAAGCAAATCACGTACACACTTGTCATCCCAACACTCCAGAGGCTGAGGCAGGAGGATTACCCCTAAGGTTGTCTGGGCTACGTGGCGAGTTGGGGGCCAGCCTGGGCTATAGAAGACCCTGTCAAAAGAGGAAATGATGAGTTTGTCCCCCCACCAGAGACAGGGTTTCTCCATGTACCCCTGGCTGTCCCACCTACAAGTTTGTTCATAGTGGTCTGTCCCCTTCCTGTTGCTTCGTGGCAGCAGTTGGCCAGCTCCAGAGGAAATAGACTGGAAACTGTGGTCCAGCCTTGGTTAGTCAGTACACTGCAGCAATTATTCTTACCTAAGGAATTTCCTCAACAGACAGGATTTGCAAACCAAGTCAGCCCAAGTCACATTGCCTGGGACACACAGATGGATACAGGTGCTAGAAGCTGCGGCAGGATTCATGACTTGTATGTAACTGGTATATTCCAGAACCACACTATGCATTTGAGCATGTCATTCCAGCACTGGGAAAGCTGAGGTTAATCAGGAACTGAAGGCCCTCCCTCCTTTGCTATGGAGAGTTTGAAAGCAGCCTGGGCTACATGAGACCCTGCCTCAAACAAGGTGGAGAGCCACTGAGGAATGACACTTGAGGTTGTCCACTAGTCTTAGTTAGGGTTTTTATTTCTGTGAAGGGACGCCATGACCACAACTCTTATAAAGGAAAGCATTTAATTGGGGGTGGCTTACAGTTTCAGAGGTCCAGTCCATTATCATCATGTTGGGAGACATGGCAGCGTGCGGGCAGACGTGGTACTGGAGAAGGAGCTGAGAGGTCTACATCTTGGTCAGCAGGCAGCAGAAGGACTCTGAGACTCACTAGGCCTAGCTTGAGCATAGGAGACCTCAGAGCCCACCTCCACAGGACACACTACCTCCTCATAGTGCCATTCCATGTGGGTCTATGGAGGCCAATTTCATTTATACCACCACTGATCCCCACACATAGACACATAGACACAAAAAATAAACCAAGCAACTGCTTTTGCTTTAGTCTGTCACCAGAAGGCTACCCAGGAAAAAGCCCAATATTTTTACGGTAATTTCATGAACCACAGCCTGCAGTTGGAGAAGATGGCTTTGAGAATGAAACATCTGTGTCTGTCTCTCTCAGGGTCTGGCTCACAGCCTGGGCTAGCCTCTAACTCAAATCCTCCTGCCTCAGTTTCCCAGATGCTTGGAATAGCAGGTGATGATGCCACTGTACTGGTCTCTCTCTCTCTCTCTCTCTCTCTCTCTCTCTCTCTCTCTCTCTCTTTGTTTTTTGAGACAGGGTTTCTCTGTGGCTTTGGAGTCTATCCTGGAACTAGCTCTTGTAGACCAAGCTGGCCTCGAACTCACTGAGATCCACCTGCCTCTGCCTCTCGAGTGCTGGGATTAAAGGCGTGCGCCACCAACGTCCAGCAGTCTTCTCTCTCTCTCTCTCTCTCCCTCTCTCTCTCTCTCTCTCTCTTAAAGATTTATTTATTGATTTGTTTGTTTATTATGTATACAGGGTTCTGCCTGCATGTCAGAAGAGGGCACCAGATCTCATTACAGATGGCTGTGAGCCACCATGTGGGTGCTGGGAATTGAACTCAGAACCTCTAGAAGAGCAGCCAGTGCTCTTAACTTCTGAGCCATCTGTCCAGCCCTGGTAGTCTTCTCTTTTTTATTTTCTTTTTTTTGTGGGGAGGTTTCCAGACAGGATTTCTCTGTGTAGCTCTGGCTGTCCTGGAACTCACTCTGGAGACCAGGCTGACCCTGAACTCACAGAGACCCACCTGCCTCTGCCTCCTAGTGCTGAGATTAAAGATGTGTACCACCCCTGCCTAGCTTTTTCATTATTAATATTTTTTAAAGACAAGGTCTCTCTACATAGCACTGGCTGTCCGGAAACATACTATGTACACCAGGCTGGCCTCAAACTCACCAAGAACCTCCTGCCTCTGCATCCAGAGTGCCAGAATTAGAGGGGTGTGCCACCATGCCCACTAAAGAAAATTTTAAGTTACATTTTGGAAAGACTTACTTTGGCCACGAATGGTAACTAAGCCTTTAATCCCAGCACTCGGGAGGCAGAGGCTGACGGATCTCTGTGAGTTCAAGGCCAGCCTGGTCTCCAGAGCGAGTGCCAGGACAGCCAAGGCTCTGTAAAGAGACCCTGTCTCAAAGTAATCAAAAAATTTAAAAATATTTTAAATTATGTATGTGTGTGGGTGGGTGCCTGATGTGAGCATGGGTACTCTCAGAAGCCAGAAGTGTCTGATCCTCCAGAGTTGGATGTATGGACGGCCATCAGCTGCCTGCCATCTGTGCTGGGAGCAGAACTCAGGTCCTTTGCAGAGCACTGCTAAGCACATTTTAATTCAGTGTGTGTGGCTTGGGACAAGCAGAAGAAACAACACACAGAAGCTGAGGCTGTGGTGGAGGCACGAGGCACCTGATTGGTACCTGAGGAAGTGGTTAATGGAAATGGTGGCACTAGGAAATCAGGATGAGAGTGAAAATAGTCTGAGACCATGGTGCCTAGGAGAAGGGTGACTTCAAAGGTCGTGATTCAAGAAAGCATAGCATGTTGGGAAATGGCTGGTATTGTGGAAGAAGCCAGAACCCAGGTTGTATGAGGATGGATCCAGGGCCAAATTGGAAGCAACTGGCTGAGGGATGTATGCTTTATCAGAGAACACGGGGCAGGTGAACTCTGCTTGAGTGGTGGCATCACAGCATGACTTCAGCCATCAGCTGGGGCACCTGGCTAATGTATGGACATGGGCTGAAAGAGCCAAGAGCCAAGTATGAAGGACCTATGGGAAGGCCCAGACATTGAGGGTGGGGAAGAGCTGGCTTCAGTGGGATGCAGGGTGACCTTGGGAGTCATACTAGTTTGCACCTGTTTGCACTGGCCTGCTGGCTTTGAGTTTCCTGAGTGCTTAGGGGAGTTTCAAGGCTCCCAGGCTCCTAGGGACTGTATTTATTTACTTACCTGCACATGTGTGTTTGTGTGTCTATGTGTCTGCTTGGGTGTGTGTGGTACATCTTCAGGAGCCTTGAGAAAAAGGTTAGACTGGTGCTAGACTTACAGGCATGTGCGAGCTGTCTGTTGTGGGAGCCGGGAACTGAACTTAGGCCCTACAAGCGTAGCAAGTTCTCCTAATTGAGGCATCATCTCTCCAGCTCCAAGGGGCTGTGAAGATGCAGAACATGGGAATCATACAGCCCAAGAAAATACAGGGAGGTAGGAGTAGGTAGGAGCTGGGGACCAGGGCAGGGCACATGTGGAAGGGGCCATGGACTGCCATTCTCTCTACCCTCCCCATGTCCTCCGCTGAGCCATGTCACTGCTGGCCACCTCTGGCTTTCCCTTGAATGCTCTGTACCAAGACTGGAGGTCTAACCCTTTATGGTCTACTGTCTACAGCCTCTGCATTTTTGTTTATCCACTGGTAGAACAAGAACAACTGAATACAGGTTAGTTCAGACAGACAGATATGGAAGTGGGTGCACCCACACTATTCCCTGGCAGATAAGAGGCCAGGAATACATAATTACTAGTGAAGGGCGTGTGCCCCAACCCATGGAGACAGCCTTCTTTGGGTCCTGTGTGTTAAGTCAGAAGTCAATGTCAGGTGAGGTCCACTTGGCTATTTATTTATTTATTTATTTATATTAGAGACAGGGTCTTATTATGTAGTTCTAGCTGTCATGGAATTAGATATGTTGACCATGTTGGCCTTGAACTCATAGAGATCTGCCTGCCTTTTGCCTCCCCAGTGCTGGGACTAAAGGTGTGTACCAACATCCCTGATCACCTTGTGTTGGATCCTCTGGGAGAAAGGCCAGGGCTCTAACCCCTCAGCCATCTCTCCAGCCCCTACCTGACTTTTTAAAGTAGGTTATTAGAATCTGAACCCAAGCAGGGTGGTGGTGGTACAGGTCTTTTATCCCAGCTCCGGGGAGGCAGAAGCAGACAGATGTCTGAGTTTGAGGCCAGCCTGGTCTATAATGAGAGGTCCAGGACAGCCAGAGCTTCAAAACAAAACAAAACAACCAAACAGAAAAAGAAAACAAAAAAAGAAAGAAAACAGAATTTTAACGCAGTCCTCATACTCACAAGACAAGGACTTGCTGACTGAGTTATCTCCCCAGCCTCCCTGGCTCTCTGAGTTGGTGGTCTCTGTCCTGCTGGGCTCCTGGGATGGATAGAGACATCCAAGTTGATGGGACAATAGTCTCTTCATTTCCTTCTTTACCAGCCAAGGAAGGATGAAACAGCTGGTGTGTTCTCGGCTCTGGGACATAGAGGGGATCAAAATAGACAGAAAACATTACCCAGGTAGGTCTGGTGTTTTGGGTGAGGGAGAGACAGACATTGCTGGTGTCAAGGGGTGCAAAAAGTCAGGCAAGGATCCTGGATGGGAGAGTTGAACAACCTCATTCTCTGTCAAGGAATGAATTAGTGGATGGATGGATGGATGGATGGATGGATGGATGGATAGATGGATAAATGAATGGACGGACTTTTGTTCTGAGATAGGTCTTATGTAGCTGAGGCCAGCCTCAAATTGTATAGGCTGGGATGACCTTGAACTTCTGATTCTCTCCCTACACTATCACACTCAGGTTAAAACCACTGAATCTAGCTAGGCAGTGGTGGCGCACGCCATTAGTCCCAGCACTTGGAGGCAGAGGCAGGCAAACCTCTGTGAGTTCGAGGCCAACCTGGTCTACAGAGTGAGTTTTAGGACAGCCCGGGGTTACACAGAAGAAACCCTGTTTTCACAAAACAAAAAGAAAGTACAGACAGGACTGAACAACTTTGTGGTGTGTTCTAAGCATTGGATAACACCTGAAGCTGGGCAGAGAGGGCCTCAGGAAAGAGGCTTGTAGCTTACTTAGCATGATGATGCTGTGTGATAATCTTTCTGTACTCTGTGAATACGTATTCCTCTCATTGGTCAATAATAAAGCTGAATTGGCCTATAGCCAGACAGAATAAGGCTAAGTGGGAAAGCCAAATGGAGATACAGGGAGAAAGAAGGGTGGAGTCTGGGGAGATGTGAACCAGCTGTCAGAGGAACAAGACATGCTAGAGAACAGTTAAAGCCACGAAGCCATGTAGCAAAATGTAGATTAATAGAAATAGGTTAATTTAGTTGTAAGAGCTAGTTAGTAACAAGCCCAACATTTCATAATTAATATAAGCTTTTGTGTGATTATTTGGGACTGGGCGGTTGGGACAAAAGAAAAGTTCTACCTCCACTTACATGATGACTTGAGTTTGATCCTTGGGACCCACATGGTGGAAGGAGAGAACTGATTCCCATAAGTTGGTCACCAACCTCCACAGGCGTATGACAACCTCTTGCTCCCAATAAGTAAATAAATGAAGAAGAAAAAAAAAAAAGACAAAGCTGTTCCCACAACAAACACAGGAAACATGATTGTAATTACCATTGACATTTACCAATACTATCTAATACAATATATTCAACTGAAACTCTCATAAAATTCCTTTGAAGTAGCTACTCTTTCCCACCTGCTGTAGGCTTTCCAGTTTTGCTATGTATCCCAGGCTGACCTGGAACTGGTAATCCTCCAGCCCCAGGCTCTGAGTCCTAAGACGAGAGACTCTTACCACATCCTAATAAGAGGGAAATAAAGGCTCAGAGACAATTAGTTACTTTCCTGGGATCACACAGCAGAAAACTGCGCAGGAGCCTGGCTCTGAGTCCTTGCTTAACCACTGGGCCATGAGGTTGCCTAATCACTGTTTAACCATCACACGGATGGTAATTCCTACAGGTAAGTCTTGTCCTACACTGCCTCCAGGTACTCCGCCCTGAACCCACAACCCCAGGGCAGCAAGAGATCCTGTAACAGGGGAAGATGACAGGTGCTGTCTGTGGGAACAGGAATGTAGGACAAGGGTGTCAAGGTGACTCCTGGAGACAGTCCCTGAATCAGTAAGCCGAACAGGTTCTCACCACCACCTCTCCCTGCCTTCTCCAGATGCCCAGTGATATGTAAGTGGGTTTGTTTCAGCGCGTTTATTACAGTACTGGGTATGAAACCTATGACTCTAAAGCCAAGGGCTCTGGCCTGAGCAACACAATCCTCACTGGGGGATTCTAGGTGGGGACTCCACTCTGACCACGCCCCCAGGCCCTCACTGAAGAATTCTAGGCAGGAGTTCCACCCCTGAATACGCCCCCAGCCCCTCATTGGGGGATTCTAGACAGGGTTGCACCTCCAAGACATGCCCTGAAGTCCTCTTTCCAATTTTTGAGATCGGGTCCTGTAACATAGTCCAAGCTGCTTTTATTTTTCTGGGGTCTTTTTGTTTCCTAGTCTTTCTTTTTATAATGACAAAGTCATTGCAGCTGTACTCAGTTTAACACAAGCTATTGGTCATCGGTGATGACGGAACTTCAATTGAGCAAATTCCTCCCTCAAATTAGTCTGTGAGCAAGCTGTGGGTTTTTTTTTTTAAGATTTTATTTATTATTTATTTATTTAGTATACAACATTCTGCTTCCATGCATATCTGCATATCTGCATATCAGAAGAGGGCACCAGATCTCATAACGGATGGTTATGAGCCACCCATATGGTTGCTGGGAATTGAACTCAGGACCTTTGGAAGAGCAGTTAGTGCTCTTAACCTCCGAGCCATCTCTCCAGCCCCAGGCTGTGGGATTTTTGAGTGGAGATTGATGGGGGACCCACCCACTGTGGGTGGTGCCATCCCTTTGCTGGTGGTCCAGGCTTCTGTAAGAAAGCAGGCTGAGAAGCAATGAGGAACAAGCCAGGAAGCAGCACCCTCCATGGCCTCTGCATCAGCTCCTGCCTCCAGATTCTTGTCTAGATATCACATCCCCAAGTCCCTTCATGATGGTCTGTGATGATGAAATAAGCCATCTTCTCTCCAGACTGCTGTCGGTCACATTGTTCATCACAACAGAGAAAGCAGACTGACGAGAAACTGGCCTGTAATCCTGGCTGCCTCACAGGGAGATGCATGCTCTGCCTCTCAGGCTGGGGCTAAACTCTGTGCTCTGCCACACCCAGTCTTGTTTTTTTTATTTTAACTGTTACTTAAAAGATTTTTTAAGTTTAAATATATTTTTATCATAATCTTCCCCGCCCCCCAAGTTCTTCCAGATCCTCTCCCCCTCCCTACTCAGCCCACTTTAAGTTCTTTCTCAAAAAACAATTAAAAAAAAAAAACACCCAAGGTGGTGATGGTGCACACCTTCAATCCCAGCACTCCGGAGGCAGAGGCAGGCGGATCTCTCAGTTCGAGGCCAGCCTGGTCTCCAGAAGACAGCCTGGAGCTTTGTCTTGAAAAAAAATCAAACAAACAAAAGGATAAAACAAAAACTGTCATAAGAAGTCGAACAAGACAAATCAATGGAAGGAAAAGATCCCAAGAGCAGGCCCAAAAATCAGAAACCTGCTTATTCACACACTCAGGAGTCCTGTAAAAATACTAAGCTAACAGCTGTGACATACACGCAGAGGACCTGGGGCAAACCCTGTGCTTGCCACTTCAGTCACCATGAGTTCATATTAGTCTTGCTTAGTTGATTCAGAGAGCTTTGCTCTCCTGGTGTCCTCCATCACCTCTGGCTCTCACCCTTTCTGTTTCTCCTTCTGTGGGTTCCCTGAGCTCTGAGGGGAAAGGATTTGATGGAGACATCCCATTTAGAGCTGTGTGTTCCAACATATCTCTCTCTCTCTCTCTCTCTCTCTCTCTCTCTCTCTCTCTCCTCTCTCTCTCTCCATAATGTCTCAGGCTTGTTTTTTGTATTTTTTTTGTAGCAGATGTCAATTATCTGTCACAATGGGTCCCACTGTAACACATTCATACATGCACACAGCCTATTATGACCACAGCCCCCTCATCCTCTCTTGTCCCTCTCCCAGTCCTGTGGGTCCCCTTCCTCTTTCCAACCAGTCCCTTTCATCTTCAGATCATTTTTCTCTTATCTTGTGACCCACTTGCTTGCATGAGCATGGGTGTATTTCTTAAATCATGCCTATTTGTGTGTGTGTGTGTGTGTGTGTGTGTGTGTGTGTGTGTGTGTGTGTGTCACAGGGCACAGGGCATGTAGCCATCTCAGGTCATCAGGCTTGGTAACAAGCACCTTTACCTGCTTAGCCATTGCACTGGTCTGATGCCTGGTCATATATATAGACACTGGAACCCCCCCCCCGTGTGTGTGTGTGTGTGTGTGTGTGTGTGTTGTGTGTGTGTGTGTGTGTGCAGATGTGGATGTGTGTAGATGTGGGGACACACATGTCATGGCCCGTGTGTGCAGATCAGGGGACAACCCCTGTGTGACTCCTTGCCATCCACCTCCTTAGAGGTGCCTCTCTGTCATTTGCCACTGAGCTGAGCACACTGGGATGGCACACTTCTGGCAATTCTCCAGTGTCTGTCTCTTGTCACTGCAAAAGAGACCAGGATTCCACCTGTACACTGTCCAGTTTAGGTTTGCATGGGTTCTGGGGATTTGAATTTGCATCCCCAGGCACAGAACTTCATCCACCAAACTGTCTCTGGGGCTCCATCTTGGTTTCTTCTGCCTCAGCCTCTGGAGTAGCTGGGATCACAGGCCAGCTCCACAGCTGGCAGGTGCTCTTTTTTAACATTTATTTTATTTTTTAAAATTTTATGTGCATTGGTGTTTTGCCCACATGTATGCTTGTATGAGGGGCTGGTGTTAGATCCCTTGGAACTGGAATTACAGACTGTTGTGAGATGCCATGTGGGTGCCAGGAATTGAACCTGGGTCCTCTGGGAGAGTGATCTTGATTGCTAACTGGCAGGTATTCTTAACTAAGCAGAAATTGTAGCTAGCCACAGAGGCCAGTGAGTCCTGGGGCTTTTGGGCCAGAAATTCTAAAGGTGTCTGCACCTATTGCATAAGTCATATATAGATGTCAGGGAACCAGTTACCATTCCAGAGCCTTGTGCTTGGCTAGTGAACAAGGTAACAGGGATTAAAGCCCATGCCACTTAGACCCCAAGTGTGGGGATCAGAGGAAGCCCTGAGCGTGTGCAGTTGACATGACCACAGCTGTGTCAAGGACCCCAACACCTCACACCCAAGGAAGCGGCAAAGCCTTCCAGGGTGACACTTGGGAAATTGGTGTGGCCTTCCACTGGTCTGAATGTGGATTTTGTTAGTATGCATAAACTAGCTACCTCAGCTTGCTCCTCAGAGATTTCTACAGTCTGAGATGGTTCCCTTACAGAGACCTCCACAGGGATTAGGTAAACCACCATGCTCAGCTGTGTACCACCACCCTCCTCCTCCGTTAAGACAAATAATATAAACATGCTTTAATATCTTGGCTGTTTCTGGTGCATCTCCATCAGAAGGCATGGCCCACCTAGTCCCAGCTTTTCTATAGGTGTCTGTCTTTTCTTATTTCTTTATGGCCCCAGTCAAGTATCCAGGTCTAGGATGTGCAGGACTTGGTACCCACACCTGTTAATCATGACTCAGTTAAAACCCCAGGAGCTGCAGAGATGGCTCAGGGGATAAGCATTCTCTTCAAGCATATGGGCCTGAGTTTGAATCCCCAACACCTGCCTAAAAATCTGGGCATAGCTGAGCATGCATGGCACCCCAGCACTGGGAGAGTGGATGGTTTATAGGCAGACAGCCTAGCAGAAATGGAGAGGTTCAGTGAAGAGACTCTGACTCACCAGAGGAAAGCAGAGAGGGAAGGAAGAACACACACACACCTCCAGGGTGGCCTGGAAGTAGATGGTTCTGCATTTTGTAGATTTATTTATTTTGTTTTATGTGTGTGAGTGTTTTGCCTGCCCGGATGCTATGTGTACTATGTGCATGTAGTACCTACAGAGGCCAGAAGAGGGCATAAGATCCCCTGAAACTGGAGCCACAGATGGTTGCTAGCCACCATGTGCGTGCTGGGACCGAACCTCTTCAGGAAATGCTCTCAATTGATGAGCCGTCTCTCCAGCCTCGAGTAGATGGTTCTAGAACTGAAAGTCCTTTGTGATTCAAAAACACCACCAAATTGCTTGGTTCAGCCAGGCACAGTGGTACCACCTGCCATCCTGGCACTTGAGAGATGGAGGCAGAAGGATCATGAGTTCGAGGTCATTCTGGGCTGTCTCATAGCGCTAAGGAAAATAAGACAAAAAACACTGCCTGATTCCTTCCTTAGTAACTTGCACTTGTGCACATATCCGCGTGCACCACAGCATGAAATGTGGAGGCCAGAGGACTGCTTCCATGAGTTGATTTTCTTTTTCTACCTGGGGATGGAACTTAGGTGCACAGTCTAGGTGGCAAGCCCCTTTACCCACTCAGCCCTCTTGGCAGCCCGTTTCTGCCTCTCTGCTCTGCTGTTCCTACTCACATGGCAGTGCACATCTGTAACATCTGCACTCAGAAGGCTGAGTTGGAAGTCTTGTTTACCCAAGGCCAGATCGGGTTGGGGAGTGAGACCCCATCCCACAAGGAAAGGAAGGAAGGGAAGACAGGAAATGGGGGAGAGGGGGGGAATGGGGGGAGGGACAGGCAGTAGAGGGTGACAGTGCAACCCCTTTACCTTTAGAAACACAACCTGGAAGCTATTGTTATGCTTCGTCTCATTGGCCAAAACCAAGTCACATGGCTGTGTGCAGCTGCAAGGGAGCTTGACAAATACTTTTGCTACAATAGAAGAAAGCAGAGACTCAGATCAGTGTGGCTAAGGTGTTGTGGTGAGTCTCTAGGATTTACCCTGTACATGCCCAGGCCTTTAGCTGAGGGGGAAGAAGGGAGGGTGGAGGCTGGGAACTTGTGTGGTTACTTGTTGTGTTGCTGGGACAAAATACTTGACAAAAGCAATTTATTTATTTATTGTTTTTTTGAGACAGGGTTTCTCTGTGTAACTTTAGAGCCCATCCTGACGCTCGCTCTGTAGATCAGGGTGGCCTCGAACTCACAGAGATCCGCCTGCGTCTGCCTCCAGAGTACTGGGATTAAAGGTGTGCGCCACCACTGCCTGGCTAGCAAAAGAAATTTAATAAAGAGTTTATGCTGGCTCTCAGTTGGAGGCATTGTGATAGGGAGTGCATTCTGGCAGGAGCATCAGACAAGGATCTGTAGAAGTCAGTTCTGCTTTCACTATGTGGGTTCTAGGGATATAATTCAGGTCCTCAGGCTTAGCGGCAACCACCTTCACCTGCCAAGCGGTCCTGTAGGCCCTTAGATCCCTTTTATACAACGTTGCAATGTTAGTGTAGAGCTCGTGCAATCCTCCCATGGCCTTTAAATATTCTTTTTTTTTTTTTTTTGGTTTTTTTGAGACAGGGTTTCTCTGTGGCTTTGGAGGCTGCCCTGGAACTAGCTCTTGTAGACCAGGCTGGTCTCGAACTCACAGAAATCCGCCTGCCTCTGCCTCCCGAGTGCTGGGATTAAAGGCGTGCGTCACCAACGCCCGGCTAGATAATCTTCTCCTTAGATGAGATGGATGCTGAGCATAGGTGATACTGCTGCATTTTGCTAGTCTCTCCGTTGGAGACAGGGTCGTCTTACATTGTATTCCAGGATGGCTGGGAACTCCTAGCAGTCCTCCTGCCACAGCCTCCAGATCTGTGAGATTACAGGCATGCATCACCACACTGAAAATTTCTGAAATACACACACACACACACACACACACACACACACACACACACACATATTTATGGTTTTAAAAACAGGGTCTCACTGTGTAACCCTGGCACATCTGGAACTCACTATGTTGACCAGGCTAGCCTCGAACTTGGAGAACTGCCTACCTCTGCCTCCTGAGTGCTGGCATTAAAGGCATGCACCACTACGCCTGTCCTGAATTTTTTTGTTTTGTTTTGTTTTTTTGAGACAGGGTTTCTCTGTGGCTTTGGAGGCTATCCTGGAACTAGCTCTTGTAGACCAGATTGGTCTCGAACTCACAGAGATCCGTTTGCCTCTGCCTCCCGAGTGCTGGGATTAAAGGTGTGCGCTGCCACTGCCCCGCCTGTCCTGAATATTTTTAATACACAGTTACTGAACCCATAGACTTAGAATTTCTGTCTAAGGGGAATGGGGAAGAATATATGTGAAAGATTTAGTGAGTCCTCAGTGCTCCCCTCACTGGGTAAATGAAATAATTAACGGAATGATGGATGGAATGAAGGATCTATTGCTGGCCCAGGGATGGCCAGGATCAGTGGTGGAGACAATGAATTGACTTAGAGGTAGAGCCCCTGCCTAGAACGCCCAAGTGAGGGGCTGGAGTCACGGTCAGGGGTGGAGCTCTTTCCTAGCAGTGCATCAAAGGCTCAGGATTCCATTAGTAACAATGATGATTTTGTTTGTTTGTTTGTTTGTTTGTTGAGACACAGTCTCACTGTGAAGCCTGGGCTGCCTGGAATTCTCTATGTAGATGAAACTGTCTTTGAATTCAGAGAGATCAACCTGCTTCTGCCTCCTGAATACTAGGATTTAAGGACAGCAATACTAATAAATAACATTTTTTTTTTAATGAGGGGAGGTCTGGGCATTGACAGCACTCTACTATAAGCAGAGGCAGGTGGATCTTTATGAGTTTGAGGCCAGCCTGGTCTACCTAGTTAGCTCCAGGACAGCCAGAGTCATATAGTGAGACTCTAAGTCAAGAAACAAAACTGAAATCAGGAATATGTTCCGGGAAGTTAACATTTGAGTGATGAACAAATCCTGGTTCGTTCCTGGACAGCCTAGACAAAGGAGCAGCTATGGGTTAGCTCCGAGGGTGCTCCTGTCCTGTTCCCATCTGACCAGCCTGGTTCTTGCTTCACTTGCAGTTCAGCAATGTGTTCTTCTTCATCTTTGGACCTCTCATAATGTTCCTCATGCATCCTTATGCCCAGAAGCGCACCTGGGCCATCTACGGAATCTCAGTCCTCTTCATGGTCATAGGTACGTGCAAGGGTGTGAAGCTGTGGGAGCCTTCTGGAAATGGCGCCCCGCTTGACGGCCTCCGCTTGTCTCTGTCTACCCACAGGTCTGTTTTCCATGTATTTCCACATGACACTCAGCTTCCTGGGCCAGATGCTGGATGAGATCTCCATCCTGTGGTTGCTGGCCAGTGGCTACAGCGTGTGGTTGCCCCGTTGCTACTTCCCCAAGTTCATCCAGGGGAACAGGTACAGCAGGTGCACCCTCTGTGGACCCTATATGAGCTTCCCCTAACCTAGATGCTCAACTTGGGACCATTTGAGAGAGCTTCGAGTCCCTTCCTACCCCTAGACCACCTGAGAATTTTTCAATGATCTTCCATAACTTACCTGGGCTTCCACAGACCTGTGTCATTAGCACCTGGAAATTCAGGAACTTTTCCCTAATTCTAAGCTACCTGGGGGAAGAGGAATTCTAGGAACCCATGCCAAGTGTCCCCTGCACCCAAAAACCCTTCACAGTCCTTACACTGATACCTTTCCCCCATCTTCTGAGCTCGGCAAGCTTCCCAGAAGCCCTCACCTGACCTTAGCAGGCCTCTTGAATCCTCTGACTGCCTCTTCATCCTCTCAGCCCACATCAGACTCTCTTTAGTTCTGGTCTGGTCCCTCTGGGTTCTCTTGAATCCTGTCCTTCCCGAGCAGACCTGAGGAAACCCAGAGGCTCTTCCTGAGCCCAGCTGGACTCCCGAGAGTTCTTGGTTTGTCAAATCCATTTTGACTGCCCCAAGTGACCTCGCTGAATCCTCCAGCACCTCTGCGACACCCGTCCATCCCGTCCCTCCCTCAGGTACTACTTCAGCTGCCTGGTAATTACGACCACTATGATCAGCACCTTCTTGACGTTTGTGAAGCCCACGGTCAATGCATACGCCCTTAACAGCATCGCCATACACATTCTCTACATTGTGCACAGAGAGTACAAGAAGTGAGTGCTGGGCGGGCGTGGTTAGGAGTGGAGGCTTCTCCCAGTGAGGGGCAAGGGGCGTGGCCAGGGTGGAGTCCCGCCCAGAATCTCCCAGTGAGGGGCTGGGGGCGTGGTCAGTGGTGGAGCCCCATCTAGAATCCCCCAGTGAGGGGTTGGGGTCATGGTCAGGGGTGGAGCCCCACCTAGAATCCTCCAGTGAGGGGCTGAGTGTTTAAGGGTAAAGCCCCTGTTTAACATGTAGTTGTATACGGGTTCTATTCCCAGCACCATAAAAAAAAAGTAATTGTTAATGCTTTTTAGAAATGGAGTGGTGGTTGCACCTGCCTTGGAGAAGGCTTCAGTTCTCCCTTGGAGCCCTGTACTGTTCTCCAGTGTTCTGTGCTCTGAGCGTTCCCTGACTCTAGTCTCCTGCAGGAGGCGCCCATTCTCCCATGTTGACCCAGACAGACTGCTCTGTCTGCCTGCAAACGTTGTCTGCCTTAAGACATGTTTTTTATTGTTTGTTGTTGTTTGTTTTTTTGAGACAGGGTTTCTCTGTGTAGCTTTGGAGCCTGTGCTGGAACTCGCTCTTGTAGACCAGGCTGGTCTCAAACTCACAGAGATCAGCCTGCCTCTGCCTCCCGAGTGTTGGGATTAAAGGCGTGTGCCACCAACACCTGGCTCATTTATTCATTTTTATTTTTGTGAATCATGGCAATGTGTGGAGGTCAGAGGTCAATCAGTGTCAGTTAGTTCTCCTCTTCCAAGGCGTGGGTCCTGTCCGTCAAACTTAGGTTGTCAGGTTAGCATCAAGTGCCTTTACTTGTTGAGCCATCTCAGCAGCCCAGAGCTTGTCCTTTTTTAATTTTTAGTTTTGTTTGTTTAGTTCTTTGTCTTGACACAGGGTCTCACTGTGGAGCCCTGGCTGCCCTGTAACTCTCTATATAGACTAGGCTTGCTTTGAACTCCCGGAAGTCCTCCTGCCTCTACCTACCCCTGTATTAAAGCAGAATTTAACTTTTTTGATAATTATAGTTCCTTTCCCCCTACCCCAAGTGCTGGGGACTGAACCTAGGGCCTCTTAGACACTAGGCAAGTGCTCTACAGTGAGCTAGAGCCATGATAATATTTTGTATTTGTAACTCATGCTGGGCCTCAGTGATTCAGGGCTACTCAATAGAGCCAACTGAGAAATGAGAGAGAGAGAGAGAGAGAGAGAGAGAGAGAGAGAGAGAGAGAGAGAAGAGAGAGAGAGAGAGATTCTTTACAAAAAGAGAGGGCAGAGTGAAGAGAATTCCCGAGAGTGGGACTGGATCCTTGTTGTAAGAGGGGTGGGATTCTCTGAGTATTGGGAGACCTGAGGCAAGGGTCCTGGGGGTCAGGGCAAGAGGGAGGAACTGCAAACTAGAAAAGAAAGCAGGGGAAATGCAAGGTCCTGAGGCAGGAGGATCATGAGTTTCAGCCCAGCCTGGGCTACATGATGAATTCGAGAGTAGCCCAATATACATTTTAAGACCCACCTAAACTCAGCTAAACTGACTTGCATTGGTATGAGTAATCAATCCTCAGGGCCAGCACCTCCTTGGCAGAGACTTTGCCTCCAGCTGCTGGGACACCTGGTTTGAGAAGCATAGGGAGGTGGCTAAGGAGAGTGTCCTTCTACAGGGCACTGTTCCAATACTTCCAGCTCCTGATAGGACTCCACATTGGCCCAGCCAACTGGAAGTCATTGGCCAATCCTGGCAGAAATCACTGGCTCACCATACTGGAAACTATAGTCAAACCAACTGGAAACCATTGGTCAAGCCAACAGTGAACCACAGGTCAAGCCAACAGGAAACCCCAAGTCAAGTCAACAGTGAACCACAGGTCAAGCCAACAGGGAACCCTAAGTCAAGCCAACAGTGACTGGAATCCATAGGTGAAGTCAATGGTGTACAATAGGTCAAACTGTGTCCCATAGATCAAGTCAACTGCATAAAATAGGTCGAACTGACTGTGTATCATAGGTCAAGCCATCCAGAACTCCAAAGTGAAATTCCTAGAAAGCATAGGTTTCACACATGGTAAACTACAGATCAACCCAATTAGAAAGCCCTTGTTCATGCCAAGAAACCATAGAGCAACACAAATGAAAACTATTAGGCAAGCCAACTGGAAGCCATTACCCAAACTGACATAGATGGCATTGGTCAAACCAATTGGAAGCCACTAGTCAAAGAATCAAGTGAATGGTTTCATCATGAGGTGCGCAGGCAGAGACTGTGTGTCTATTGATAAAGGATGGCTTTCTCATTCATTTCCAGAACATTCTTGTCCTGGAGACTGGGGTTTGACTCTGATGAACAGGAACCCAGATTCTGGTCTTGTGTTGTCTCAAGACAAGGCCACCAGAAAATGTACTGCCACATCACTCTCTCTTTCTATCACATACACACATTTTAGTGAGTCTTAGCTATTAGCACACAGTAGGCACCACTGTTAGCTTTCTGCTGCTATTGTAGCATAGCTGAGACAGCATGAAGAGTTAAGATTAGTCCCACATGACCCCACAGGACATAGACCTACCTAGTCCCAGGTACCTGGGAGGCTGAACAAAAGGATTAGTTTAGCCTAGGAGTTTGAAGCAATCTTGGAACATATAGGCAGATATGGTGTGAAGGTGTATGTGTATAAGAGACAGACAGACAGACAGACAGACAGACAATTAGATGCAGAAGGAGGTAGAGACAGAGAGACACACACAGAGAGGCAGAGAGAAAAAGAGACAGAGACAGCAAGAATTATTCTAGTTTTTCTTATTTTATTTCTTTTTTTAAAAGAAAGGTCTTCATTATGTAATCCAGGTTGGCCTCCAAAATCTCAGTCATCCTCCTGCCTCAGCATCCCAGGTTCTGGGATGACAAATGTGTCTTTCTGAACCTGATTTAGGCAATTATTTTTGTCTGTTTGTCTGTTTTCTGTTTGGGCTGACTGTTTTAGAGGTTTGGGTACTGATTGATTGACGCTATTGACTTGGGTCAGTGTGTACTGGGGTTCCCACAATCCCCTTCAAGAACACGTTATAAGTGACCCAAAGACCTCATCTAGGCCCCAACTCTGAAAGATTCCATCACCTCCTTACAGAGTGGAGGTGACGACAGGTCTTTTAACACACAGGCCATTAGGGGACACCTCAGAGCCAACCTACAGCAAACCAGGTCCCTAGAAAACACCACTTCTGCTCCCTTCCTCTCCCAACCTATGAGATGCATCTCTCAGAAGAAGAATTTCCCATCGGCCACTTAGGACAATGCCTTAGGGATGCCGTGTTAGTGCAAATGCACCCATCAATCCTCTCTCCCATCTACCATCCACCCACCTACCTATTCATTTGCATGTCCACCCACTCATCCACATACTCACCTATCCATCCATCCATCCATCTACTCACCCACCCACCCACCCATCCATCCATCTGCCCACACACCCCAAAACAGCCATCTCTTTGTCCCCAGGACCAGGAATGGGGATCTCCGGCATCTGATTAAGATGTCTGTGATCTTATGGGCTGCTGCACTCACCAGCTGGATCAGCGACCGTGTACTTTGCAGTTTCTGGCAGCGGATTCACTTCTACTACCTGCATAGCATTTGGTAAAACACCTCTTTTGGATTCCAAGACCCCCAAGTCAGAGACCAGATGCCAGAGCTTGGAGTGGAGGTCTGGGGTGTAGGGAAAGAAGATCCAGATACTGGGCCTGGCGTTGGTGGCGCACGCCTTTAATCCCAGCACTCGGGAGGCAGAGGCAGGTGGATCTCTGTGAGTTCGAGACCAGCCTGATCTACAAGAGCGAGTTCCAGGACAGCCTCCAAAGCCACAGAGAAACCCTGTCTCAAAAAACAAAACAAAAAAAAAGAAGAAGAAGATCCTACTGGGATGCGGAGATGGTGGGCAGAGGTTACAGCTAGCAGTCTAGAACTATAGATGCCACTCAGCATCCACAGGAATCCAAGAGTGGGCCGGGCCACCTATTGACTTCTTACTACCCTTCTCTTACAGGCATGTCCTCATAAGCATCACCTTCCCTTATGGTATTGTGACCATGGCCCTGGTGGATGCCAACTACGAGATGCCAGGTCAAACCCTCAAAGTCCACTACTGGCCCCGGGATAGTTGGTTCATTGGGCTACCCTATGTGGAGATCCAGGACAATGACAAGAGCTGCTGAGCCCTGCTGGAGTCTCTGCTCTCCAACCAGCCACCCAGTCTCCTGTGCTCTGAAGATAGAGGACCAGGACTTCATCTGGGACACTTGTGGTCCCTTCTCCTTTCCCTCATGCATGCTCCATGTCCTGCTCTGTTGCCACAAGATGGGCTTTCTTGTGGCTCTGAGTACTAGTTTGATGACTGAGTGTTGGGGGCTGCCTGGCATGCTGCATGACTGGCCTGTGTCCTCCTTCTGCCTGTCCAGCTTCTCCACACCATTGATGTAGGTAGATGGGTGGAAGGGTGGTTATGTGGCTGATACAACACCCGCTTGAAGCATGATGCTTCTGGGACTATTTATGAGTGTTATAGATTCAACTTGGGTCACAACTGTGTTCTGGGAGAGTAAGGAGTCTCCTAGGGAACATTGTTGGCCCCACCCCTATCTTTGAACCACATACATGCTCAGTGCATGGTGACAACATGATGGCCACGGGGGAGGGAAATAGAGCACCGACCTGGGTAATGTCATGGAACAGGGTGTGTGAGAGGGACATGGTGGCCATTCTAGGCACTTAGTGGGGAGGCCACTGTGCTGCTGGACTCTCCCTTCGGCCTGGTCCCACAGGCACTTCAGCCCCAAATAAGCACACAAAGACTTATATTAATTAAAAAACTGTTGGTCGATGGCTATGGCTTCTTACTAGCTAGCCCTCTCTTAATTATTAACTCATTTCTATTAATCTAAGTATTTCCACTCCTGTCTTATCTTACCAGAGAAGGGTTCAGACCTGTTACTCCTTCCTCTGCTACATAACATCTCTTCTCATGGTCTCTCTCTGCCTACCTTTCCCAGAGTTCTCCCCGTCTCCTAGTCCTGCCTATCTTCCTGCCTCTGTTGGCCAGTGTTTGGTATAACCTTGAAAATATCCATCCACACACCTATTATCCATCCACCCATCTACCCTTTCAACAACCCATCCACCCACCCATCCATCCATCCATCCACCCACCCACCCATCTGATGGGGAATGTAATATGTATGTTTATTTTATTGATTGTTAAATAATTGCCAATGAGACAGCAAGTTAGACGGGACTAGGAGTCAAAGAGGATTCTGGGAAATGTAGTAGAGAAGTGCTGATCCAGGCAGGAAGTGACATAGCAAGGAGACTTATATTTAAATGAAAGAGAAGCAGGAAGGGTCCCTTTTTCCCCTTCCTCCTCCAGCGGCAGGATGTGATTCACCAACAAGGAGGGACGCCAATAAGGCGTCTGATAAGTCTTATAAAATATATAGGTTTATGATAATTAAGACTGAGCTAACAGATGAGGAATCCTAGTCATTGGCCAAGCAGTTTTGAAACTAATACAAGTTTCTATGTATTCATTTGGGCCCTAATTCAGGTGGGCAGCTTTCGTAAAGCATGCACATGGCAGTGGGGCTCAGGCGGCTTTTGGCGGAAAGATTTATCGTAACACCCATCCATCCATCCACCCACCCACCCATCCATCCATCCATCTATTCATCTCTCCTTCCCTCCATTCCTCCCTCCCTTAATCCACCTACATAAATTAAAGCTGCAAATGTGGCTAGTGAAATGGCTCAGATGGCTTGCTGTCCAGTCTGATGACCTGAATTTGATCCCTGGAATTTTCATGGAGAAAGAAGTAGAGAACCAACTCCTTCAAATAGTGTTCTAACCTCCACACACACATTCTGTGGTGCACACAGTACTACTCCAGTGTGGTAGGAAGGTGAACAGACAAAATTTTAGAATGTAAAAGATGCAAATAAGGAGCTGGAAGTATTGGCTCAGCAATTAAGAGCACGAGCTGCTCTGGCAAAGAGAGGACCCAGATTGAGTCCCAGAACCCATGTGACAGTTCATAACCTAGTGTAACTCCAGTCCTGGGAGATCCAATGACCTCTCCTGGCCTCTGTGGGCACTGCACGAATATGATCCACCCATTCAGGTGAATGTTTGCACACATAAAATTTAAAAATCGCAAATGGACTCTCCTGATTTTATTTGCAGTTCACGATTACCTATAGGATGCCATCCTCTCTGTCAGATATCAGACATACAGAGTCCCCTACCCCTGCTATGGTAGAGGTGACAGATGGTAACTGCATGGGTGCTCACGGACATTGATGTGGTGTTAAAAACAGAGCAATTGAAAATGCTGCTGTAGGGGTCACATGCTGGGGGAGAGGCTTCCCTCATGGGTGGTAAGGTGGGAATGCCCTCCACAGAAAGAGCAAGCCCTTGGCTGCACAGGACAACCTGGGAAGAGAGGCAGCTAGCCGTCACTGCCTGGGGCAGGTTCTGAAGCAGCAAAGCAAGTTTCCATAGCTCATCCGGAGGGAGGACTTGTGGCCGCAGGTGCCTGTGTTCTTGATTGCAGACAAGGCTTTTCTTTTTAGCCAGGGCTGTTCCAGACCTCCCAAACTTCCCACCTCAGCCTTCTGGATACTGAGGTGGCAAGTATGCTTAACTATGCCTGGCTACTTACTCACAGTGGATGGGATTTCTACATCTGTGGGTCTTTTGACATCTGCCACAAATGAGAGTTTGGACATGTTACCTAACCCCCTGCCATACAGCACTTCAGACACAGGAGGATACTTTCCTATTATAGATATGGCTCAGAGAAGGCAAATGCCTTGCCCAAGAACACACAGCCTGGACTTGATGTCAGATCTATCCTTCCCGAAAGCTCTTTGGACTGCTTGAGTGGAATGGGACTGGGGTCCCTGCTTCTAGGTCCCCTCTGTCTGTTTTCAAACCCAGATGCTCTTCAGGTGTGTCCCCAGGATGAATTCCAGTCTTGAGAGATGGAGGCAGTCCAGTGAACCTGTGACTTCACTTCCTCCCTCCCTCCCCGTTCCCTCTGTCTTTCTTTCTCCTCCCCTTCCTCTCCCTTCCCCCTCCCCCTAGTTTTTTTTGGGGGGGGTGGTTTCAAGACAGGGTTTTTCTGTATAGTTTTGGAGCCTGTTCTGCCACTTGCTCTGTAGACCAGGCTGGCCTTGAACTTAGATCCACCTGCCTCTGCCTCCCGAGTACTGGGGTTAAAGGCCTGAGCCATCATCTCCTGGTGTGAACTTGTGATATTATCAGCAAAATTGTTTTACCTGAGGGGAAGATGGAGTGTTTGATCCCCCAAAGTTAAGATTCTCACTCAAAGAGTGTCTGAGGCAGGGCGATGAGAGGGACGCCTCTGCTGACAGTTCTGAATGTTTTCTTCCCTTCTTTGTGTCTCCGCTGTGAAATCAACCGTCCCAGGTTTCGGGAGACATCATGATGACATTTCTTTTTGTTTGTTTGTTCTTTGAGACAGGGTTTCTCTGTGTAACTTTGGAGCCTGTCAAACTCTGGAACTCGCTCTGTAGATCAGGCTGGCTTTGAATTCACAGAGATCCACCTACCTCTGCCTCCCAAGTGCTGGGATTAAAGGCGTGCACCACCACCACCCTGTGGATTTCTTTTTATTTTATTTTAATTTTTTGAGAGTCAGGATCATGTAGCCCAGGCTGCCCTAGAACTCACCATGTAGCCCAGGCTGGTCTCAGATTTATAGCAATCCTTCTGCCTTCACCTCTAGCGTGATGGATAAAAACTCACTATACCCAGCTCTTCAAAAATTAAATATTTTTGCTTTTTTGCATAGCCGTCAATGGTTCCCATTGCAGGGGAGTGTTCCCAGCAGGCTTGGCATTGGGCTTAGTCTGGGCCAGGTCTCTCATGGTGGGTCACTGGACTCTACTCCAGCTTGCTTATCTTTCTCTGAGCATCAAGGGGCCAGGTGGACATTTGTGACAATCTGAAAAAACTGAGGGTGACAAAAACACACTTGAGACCAGAGAGTGGGATTTCAAAAACTCTCTGGAAGGCTGGGCCATCTACAAGGTCAAATAAAAAAATTAAAAGTAGTTAAGTGTGGAGTCAGGCTCTGGGGTGCAAACCAAGGCAACCAGTAGAGGGCAGTAGCTTCAGGCTCAAAGCAGGAGTCAGCACGTCCTGCAGAAGGTTAGTGTCCAGAAGCAGATCAGGCTAGAGCCCCTGCGTCCAGTTTCCCCGTTTGGAAACGTGGATCACATGGTAAGAAGATGACAGAGATATCTGATAGGATCAGTTATGTGTGCATCAAATCCCCAACTGCCATTCTCTTTTCCTCCTTTTCTTTCCCTCCTCCCCTCCCTCCCTCTTCCTTTTTTCTTACCTTCCTCCCTTCTGCTTGAGACAGGGTTTCATTTGCCCAGTCTGGACCTAAACTCTCTACGTAGCTAAGAATGACTTTGAACTCTGATCTCAAAGATCCTCCTGCCCCTGCCTCCTGAGTGCTGGGGTCAAAGTTATGTGCCACCACCCAGCCCAAATCTTAGTTTTAATAGAGGAGGTCTGTTTTCTTGTCATGGTTATGGGCTCCTTTAGTTGCATCACTTGGGAGGAAGAGATAGGTAGATCTCTATGAGTTCCAGGCCAACCTGGGTTTCACAGTGAAACCCTGTCTCCAAAGGAGTTATTTGCTGGGTGTGGTAGTGCACATCTTTAGGCCAGCACTTGGGAGGGAGAAGCAGGCAGATCTCTATGAGTTCGAGGCCAGCCTGGTCTACAGAGTAAGTTCCAGAACAGCCAGGGCTATGCAGAGAAACCTTATGTACTGGAACTCTGTCTATGTACCAGACTGACCTTTAACCCAGAGATCTACCTGTCTCCCAGTGCTGAGATCATTATGCCCCACAATATCTGGCTTATTTATTTATCTGGTGTGTGTAAGTGTCTGTGGAAACCAGAGAAAGCATTAGATCCTGTGGTATTTGACTAAGAATGGTTCCAACAGGCTCAACAGTTTGAATACTTGGTCCCCACTCGGTGGAACCATTTGGTAAGGCTTAGGGGATGTGGTCTTCTTGGAAGAAGTTTGTCTTCAACCTTCTTCAGGGTTGAGCTTTGAGGGTTCAAAAGACTCCTACAATTCGAATTTTGCTCTCTATCTCCTACCTGTGAATCCAGACATGAGCTTTTGGCTGCTCTTGCTTCCATTTCTTAGCTCTTCTATGATGAATTCTGACCCTCTGAAACTGCAAGCCCAATTAAATATTTCCTTTATGTTGTCCTGGTCATGGTGTTTTTTATCACAGCAATAGAAAAGTACCCAATATAGATCCCTTGGAGCTGGAGTTAAATGTGGATGTGAGGCACCTGAGGCAGGGCTGGGAACCAAACCCCGGTCCTTTGCAAGAATAGGACATGTTGTTAATGGCTGAAGCGTCTTCCTAGGTCCTGGTTCTTTATTTTGATTGGTAGATTGTCATGTAGCATTTTTCTACTGTCCATGCCCACTCCCATAATGCAATTATGCATGATGTGTAGGCGTGCAATGGTAAGTAGGTAATGGCGTGTCTCCCGGAAGGCTGCTAGAGGACACAATTTTCCTCACTGTGCATGCACCCCAAACCAGTTCAGGGCAGATCAGCCTTCTAGTCTTTATTCCTGGACACACTGGGAATGCACTGGAGTAGAAACTCACCCAATTCAATTGTCATCAGAGATGGGAGGCTTCTGCTCTTGTTCAGGGATAGAAAGGCATGCACCCTGATGCAGATGTCAATCATGGATCCCAGGTTGTTGTGTGTATTGTTTGGAAAGAAGTATGTTTGCAAAGTACATTCAGAGATTTGGCCACCAAGTGAACTATTACTCGAAGAAGGTGGGCATAACCCATACCCAGTGGGAGTCCCAAGGCACTAAACTGTCTCCTGTGTTTGCCTGCCATTCAGTGAGTAACTTTTAGCACCCAGCAATAACTGCCAAATTACTGAGTTACCCAGGGGCTGGAGAGACGGCTCAACTGTCAAGAATGTCGGCTCTTGCAGAAGACCTGTATTCGGATCCCAGCACCCACACTGGGTCCTCAAAACCACTTATAACTCCCTTTCTAGGGGGCCCAACACCCTTCTGGCCTCCATGGATACCATGTGCCGAACAATTTGCCAACACTCACTATGAAATGTCAGCAGGTTTAGAGCCCTGCACGATGGCTGTCGTCTCAGCACCTTTGAAGCAGAGACAAGAGGATGGTTATAAAATTGAGGTCAGGCTGGGGTACAGAGTGAGACTCTGAGTCCAAACCTCCAAATAACACAGGTGTGGTAGTGCACGCACAGGTGGATCTTTGTGAGTTTAAGGCCAGTCTCATCCACAGATGAGTTCCAGACCAGCCAGGGCTACATGGTGAAACCCTGTCTCAAATAAAACAAAACACAATAAAAAAACAAAATAACTAGATAGGTAAATAAATGAACAACATAGCTACTCATTAGAGCTTTCAAAATAATGATTCCCATCCCACCCCATGAATTTTCTATTTTTATTGCTTAGGCTGGGTTTTCTCTGTCTAAAGAGCTCATTCACGGAGACTGATTGTGTGCCTTGAAGTAGTGTAAGGGCTTAAGACAGGCATCACCTTCAGCGACTGATGTTTTGTTGTGGTTATTGAGATATGGTCTCACTTTGTAGCTCAGGCTGGACCTGAGACTGCCCGACTGATTACTTGTGTGTTTCTGACTCTGCCCCCATTCCCCACCAATGCTATCCCTCCCCAGCTGCATCTTAGCACCCCATTTCCTATTCTAGGGAGCAGGATCCTGCAGTGTGTATCCGTGTCTGGTTCACACCACTGAGCCTGTTTGTCTGCAGATGTCACAGTATACCTTTTTCTTTTATGCTACACTAGACTACCCTTTCAAATATTTTGTTTATCCACATTCACCACCAACACTTGGGCTACTTCTCCACTCAAGCTTGAAAACTTTATTTTTGTTGTGTGGGCATGCCTGTCATGGCACACACGTGGAAGCCAGAGGATAACTTGGAGTTTGTTTCTCTCCACTTTAGTGTGGGTTCTGGAGGATTGGACCGGGTACTAGACTCATCTCTCCAAGACAGTATGCAGCAGCCTTTCCCGCCAGCTGCTGTCAGCACTAGAGCATGGCTGTCCCTCCTCAGCTGCATCCCTTTACCTGAGTCTCTTCAGGGCTAGTTAAGCCACCAGTGGCTCAGCACACTGTCTCCATAAACAAGGGAGGGCAGGTAGCCTCCTCACCACCATCTTACTGTCTCCACCTCCCAAGTGTAAGGATGAGAGGCAAGTGCCACTGCACCTGGTTTATGGTGTGTGAGGGTGGGACCCAGGGCATTCTAGGCTAACAACTAAGTCCTGGCCCCAACTCCAAATAAAAAAGTGAAAACAGGACTGGGGGTGTAGCTTGAAGATGTGGGTTCAATCCTCAGTTTGTCAGTGTTGTTCTTTGCTGAAGCTTCCGGCGATGAAACAAGATCCACCAAACTCAACAAACCACATGGAGTTTATTGGGAAAGGGAGCAAAGGGAGGGGAGCAGAAATGGAAAGAAGAGAACAGGCAGGAGGAGGCACTTTCTTATATAGGGAACAAGAATGGTTTAAAGCGAGTCTCAGCAGTTGGGGTAATGGAGCCGGCCCAGCTTCGTGTGGCCCCAGTTCCATATGATTTCTGAATGCAGAGTCCTTATGCAGTCACCTAGCGTGTGCACAACGCAGCCGTGCCACCTTCGACAGCTGTCAGCGATGAGTGATCACCTGTCAGAGATGGATCCCTGGGCGAGGGAAGGCAGCCTGAATAAGAGCAATCCCGGGTTGGGGAGAGAGCCCGAGGATCAGAGAGGCCTGCGACCAGGAAAGGTTCCCTAAGGAGAAGGCACGGGCCCAGGAGAGGGCTGACAAGGAGTGACAGGCAGGCACTGAGGAGAAACCATGGGGCAGGAGAAGGAGAAGGAGTTGGAAGCAGGAACAGGGCCAGGTTGCCCAGGACCCGGAGAGAGGGAGAAGGAAAAGCCAGGATATCAACAGTCAGGATATTCACCGGAGCTGGTGGTGCACACCTTTAGTCCCAGCACTCAGGAGGCAGAAGCCAGCCCATTTTACAGAGCGAGTTCCAGGCCAGTTAAGGGCCATACAGTGAGACCTTGTCTTGAAGAAAAGAACAAACAAAACCAACCAACCAACCAAAGGGGGCAAAAAAAAAAAAATCCCCCAAATCCAAACCAAACCTGTAGTCTACAATAGACCACTGACTCGTTCCTTTCCCGGTGGTGAAACTGCTCATCATTTAGAATGGCACCACTTCAAATGAGCACTGTTACAACCACAGCAGGAACCACCTCGGACAATTCCTCTATGTATGTTTAAAAAAGACATTATGCTAAATCCTGTGTGTGTCTGTGTGTGAGCCCCTGAACCTGTGTGCAGTGCCCAAGGAGGCCGTAAGAGGGCGCTGAAAGTATATGCCTCGGCTACGGGGGCAAGCGGCATCGACGCTGATGATCGGGATTTTACAGATGCTCAGAACGAGGCTGGGGAGGGAGAAACGGGCTGAAGCCTCTAGCTCTACCCGGTCCAGATCGGTAAACTAACCGCCCGCTGCGTCACACGGCAGCGACAAACGTCGCCGGCGCTCGCTCCCTCCCTCCCGAAGGCTCGAACCCGAAGCCTTAGTGCCATTTTCGGGGGACGCTTGGGGCCCCAGCGCGCAGGCGTCACACCGCGGCCTGGCCCGCCCCCTCCACGTGCGGCGCACACCTCGCGCCGCTCGGCCGCGCTCGCCTCGCGCCTTCCTCCCTCCCTCCGCCCGCCCCCTACGGCGCCTGCTTCCTATTGGTTGACGGCTTCGTCGCTCGGACCGCAGCCCGGCGGGCCCCCACCAGCCCGGAAGTCCCGCCCCCCGCGCGGCTCTCCAGCCTTCCGATAGGTTTGGTGGCTTGTCTGTTGGCGAGGCCGGGCCCGAGTCGGCGGCTGGGGGCCCGCGGTCGCTGAGCGGCCCGGGCTGGCGGCGGTTTCCGGTTCAGCGCGGCTGGCGGGCGGGCGGGCGGCCCGGAGCGCGGCGGCGGCGGCGGCGGTGGCGCCGACAGACAATGAGGGCGGCGGGGCGGCGCTGAGTGGCGGCGGCGGGAGCGACGCGGGCCCGGGGGGGCGGGTGCCAGCCATGGACAATCAGGTGAGAAGCCGCCGCCCGGGACCGGCCTCCCGCTGCCCTGCGCGGCGCTGCGGCCGACCCTGCGCGCACACGGCCCCGCGCGCGCCCTATAGGCGCGCACACGGCAGGATGGCCCCCCTCCCGCCACCGCGACCCCGGGCGCCCCTCCCCCGTCGCCATATCGGGGCACCCCTCCCCACCGCGACCCCACGCGCCCCTCCCCCACCGCGACCCCAGGTCTGGTGCAGAACCCCCTCTGGGGTGCATCCCAGCACCCCGGTGACACCCACTCCAACCTGGAGAACCCCTTTCCAGTGTAGTGCATCTATACCACCCTGGAGCCGCCACGGCATCCTGGGGGATGCAGCCTGTCCCAGAGCCCCCTGAGGCATCCCTTGGGGACCCTAGCAAACCCCCTTGGGCATCACTCAGGACCCCAGGGTTTCAGCACCCTTGGAACTATCTCGTTTGAGAGGCTCCCGGAGGTACCCATTAGAACCCCAGGGTACACACAGATTCCTGAGGTGCCTCTCAGGATCCTAGGGCTTTAGCACCCTGGGCATCCCTGCCTGTTCCAGAACCCTTTGGGATTCCCCCCTTAGAGCTTTAGTGCTACCATAGCACCCTGGGGATCCACTACTGGGTCCACAGCTCTCCAGGAAGACATGGAACCCGCACAGCCACCCACAGCACCTTGGGGATCCTATCCTGACTCAATCCCCTGGGGAATCCTTTGGAATCACAGTGCCTGAGTGGAACCCCAGGCCATTCATTGAAATTCCAGAGCCACCCAGCCTATTTAGGAACCCCAGGGTACTCACAGTCCCTGTGGATCCAAATCTAGGCAGACTCCCCTCAGAACTCCAGAACATCCCACAGCCCCTGGCACCCCTGCCTGGCCCAGAACCCTTGGAAACATGTCTCAGAGCTTGAGTGGGACTCCAGCCTCTATGGCTCCAGCATGGCTCCAAATCTGCAGAGACCCTCAAAAGTCCCCTTAGACAGCTTCAGGAACTCCAGGTCCTCCCAAATCCCCCTTCAAATCCTCTTACATGACACACACTGCCCCAAATCTGTCCCCCCTCTTTGGAGGGAGTTCTTCCTGGACCTGTAGCTCTGAGTCTCCCCAAACTCCATGAACCCCCACCCAGTTACTTGTGTACTGGTTGGCCTCATCTGTTTTGAATGTCCCTTGCCCCAATTATACCCGTTTCCACCCAAGATACCCCCTCAGGCCTAGCCTGCCTCACTCCTCTACCCCTCCCTCACACGAGCATGTGTCCCTGGCACCCTGGACTGCTGCCGGGAACTTCATTCTGATGTGGGACCTTGAGCTTGGGCCAGGGTCAGCCCCTTTGACCCAACCTGCTGCCATTCTCCTCTATGCCCACGGCACAGAGGTGGCACCTGCTCTGACCTGGTACCGCACAAGCCCTTCAGACTCCTAATGCTCCTGTTATGTTCCTTGGGTTTGGCCAACCTTGCACCTGGGACCTGATTTATGACTGTCCAGTATTCCTAGAGCAGCCCTCTCACCCATCTGACCCTGATCTCAGCTGGCCTTGACACAGCCACAGTCCCCAGAATCATCATCTCTTCCCCATCTGCCCCGCCCCCTCTCCTCACCTAGCCACAGGTGGATTCCCCAGGCTCCCATTAGCAGCCCCCTCCCACTTGGTAACCAGCCCAGTTGGTTCTTGTAAACCTTAGTCCCTTCTGGCATCTGTGCCCATGTCACCCAGCTCCTCACTATGTGAGCTCCTCCCTGTCTTCAAGTTACCCCCACCCAGGGCCATATCCTCTCCTTCTCCTTCCCAAGCTCAAGTTTTTAGGGGTGCTAACCCTGGGAAGGTGTGGGCTGTGGGGGTGGCAGCTGATGGCTTCCTCTGCTGTTAGCAAGGGCAGGTTGGGGCATTCCTGGCTGCTGGCGCCATGGAGGCCGCCTTGTCTGGTTTGGCCATGTGGCTCTGTGGTTTCAGGCACATGGGCCAGGGACCTTCCTGTATGTCCCACTATCCATGGACCAGGGTCATTGGGGGCTGGTGGCATTGCTCTTGGATCTGGTGTGCCTGGCTTTCTGCTAGTGAACAGGCTGGTTTGCAAGCCTGCTTGCTACCTGGGCCCTTCCTTATTTGAACCATACAAAAAGTCCCTGTCCCTTCAGCACCCTCTGTACTCCAAAGTGCAGGGCATGGCCCTTGTCCTCACCAGAGTCCCCAGAGATTGGAGGCCATTCTCTCTGTGGTGTGCTGCACAGCTGTCACTTGTGACTGGGATGCTGAGTAAAGGTGGCAGCCTCCGTCAGGGACAGTGGGGAAAAGAGTCCTCTCAGCCTGAGCTCAGCTGCCACTGCGACTGGTTTCAGCCAAAGAGCATGAAAAGTTGAGTTCTTAGGTCACAGACAGCCACCATGACTGAGCACCTGGCCACCCAGGAGGTTACACAGACAGGACCCTGCCCCCAGAAGTGCACTGGTGGC
This sequence comes from Cricetulus griseus, assembly GCF_003668045.3. Lineage (NCBI taxonomy): Eukaryota > Metazoa > Chordata > Mammalia > Rodentia > Cricetidae > Cricetulus > Cricetulus griseus. Next base: position 96,612,517 of record NC_048598.1, read on the forward strand.
ACTGGGTCTGCGTGTGCCCTCTGCTCCTCCTTCCCTGTCAGCTCAGGAGAAAGAACCCCAGCAATTGCCCTCATCATAATTGTGAGACCACTGTGAGGATCTGGCGCTTACATATGTAATCGTCCTCAGGGGACTATAGGTGCACACGGTAGGGTCCCAGCCTCCCCCCACCCATATGTGCTTTGCAGGGAAGCAGTGGGCTGGACTTTGGGTGCCGGCTCTGCATGCCTTTCTTCTCTGTCTCCTGTCCTGGTGTAACCTTCCCTTGTGATTCTGAGGTTGGTGCAGAGGCCATCACGGAAATGTTAGTTTGCTTTTTGCTCTGGACTTCTAGCTTACTCTATGGATAGGAAGGCCGGAAAAGTGTCTCAGGTGTCCCCTCCACACACACACCCACTACTCGGGTGCTGTCTGTTATATTGGATTTCCATGCTGAGCCAGGATTTTGGAGGGGTGGAATGGAATTGGTTTGTCCAGGTACAATGCTAAGAAGGGTCTGAGAGCCCAGTGGGGTTCCTCCGAAAACCACTAGAGAGAGTGTCAGCATCCTGACACCCAAAGAACCTGGGAATCCCCTTCTCAGAATTGCAGGCCTGGCCTCAGAAAGGGTGCCATGTGGTCGCAGGTGGCACACAGGCCCACAGGCCGGCTGTGCTGCACTCCAGGAGCAGAGATTTAACTTAGGTATGGGGGCTGGGGCAGCCGAGGCCAGCATGGAGTCTTATCCTGATGTCCTGAGTGTTCTCCCTCCCTACCGGAGCTCTGGCAGGGACGCAGGAAAGGTGCTGGAGCTGGCCCTGAACCCTTGGCCCTCTGCAACTAGTCTCAGACTTTCTCATTCTGCTGGTCTGCTGTTATAGGGGCCAGGGACCTGCACTGGGGTTGCCAACAGTTGAAGTACCCTTTCCCATGGCTGTTGTCCACATTCCTAGGAGACACGGTGATTCTCCTTGTGATGTGGACTCTCTCATAATCTGTCTTAAGTATCCATGTGGACAGCACTCCTGTCCCTTCCCAGCCCCTTCTTGTCCTTCTGTCTTGAACCTTGTGACCTGTCAAAAGGAAGAAAGTGGCTGGGCCCAAGAAAGGGGTGACAGTGATTGGAGGATGGGGCCGGGGCTGCAAGCTTAGTTTTATTTTTATTGGTTGTCCTCCAGACTTGTTTTGCCTTTTGGCCAGGTGCTTCACTTTAGTGATTGTCTTAGGGCATCTGCTTCCCCAGGAGCCCTATTGGGACTAGAGGGACAAGGTTCTAGAGAGCTCGGTTGACTTGGTCTTGTGTCACCAGTGCTCTGTGGGGTCCTGTGTCTGGATCCTAGCACCTTCCCCATCACTGTGTTTTGGCCTTGCTATGGGGTGGACCCAATGTTTTTTCTTGCTAAAGGGGAGGACCAGGTTCATGCCTATGTATTGGCAGCAAGAGCCAGATGTTATAATTATACCATGGGGTGATGTGTGGATTCCCAGAGGAAACGGCATTTGTTAGAAAGAATTCCCACCAGAAAATCAGGTGAAAGCCTATAGGAAAATTAACAGCTAATGACTGCCTCCTGGGCCCAAGCTTGGCCTGGGTGTTTAGGGGTGTGGGAAGAGAAGTGGATGATAGATGGGTGGATGGTCTGGGTTGATGTTGATAGGTGTGTGGATGGATGGAAGGAGGGATGGGTGGGTGGATGGATGGGTGTGTGGATGGATGGATGGATGGATGGATGGATGGATGGATGGATGGATGGATGGGTGTGTGGATGGATGGATGGATGGGTTTGATGGTTATGTAAGCTCATGGTGGGTGGATAGGGTGGATGGATGGATTTGGAGTCACACAGAACTGTGGGATGGATATTTTGGCCCTTTGCCGGTCCAGACCAAGAAAGAATGGATTCCCTCAGAAAGGGCCTGTGAGATGCCCAATGAGCTGTTTGCCTGGCTTGCTGGATTGGGATTCTGGGTCTGAGTGCCCTCTGCCATTTGGCCTGGCAGTGTGAAGCTTCCAGTCTTAGCTTAACTGTCCCCAGATGGCACTTTGAGCCTTTGGGCCTTGCACCCCTTGGCTTCTCATCTCCAGGAGCAGGATGGGTGACACTTCTGGGCAGGCCCTGGCTGCCCACTCTGCACTGGGGTTTCCTTGGAGTCAGGCAGCAAGGTCACTTGTAGTTCCCAGTTCTGGGTTATGCAGAGGTATCCATGCAACAAGTGGTCAAAGTGCTGGGAGGACCTAGTTGTGCAAGGTAGCTGTGCTGGTAATGGGAGTGCCACTTGGCATCAGCACCAATCCTGGAGAACCAGCTGGTTGGTTGCTCAAGTGTGGCTCTGGTTCTGGAGGGTACAAGAGATCCAGGTGGAGGAGAGCAAAGAAGGACCTGTGACATAATGGTCCTTGGGTGGCTGGGGGCTCAGCCACTGCCTTGAGCTGCTGCAGCTTCAGGTTCCTTTCTCATGTTGGTGGCACAGACCCTGTGCTGTCCCACTACCACTATTTCTAGAAAGTTCTGGCCTCTCAGGGTGTGGCTCTTTCCTCTGGGTCCAGCTCAAGAAGGACAAAGATGGTTAGGTATGGGGGACTTGGACACTGTTGGTCCAGTCCAGACTGTGGTGCCCTCAGCTGAGTGTGTTGTGGCCCCAGTTGACGCCGGCCCCTTGGGCATTAGTGTTGCCAGCCAGTGCTTTGGGCACAGTCTGCCACTGCCTTGAAACCTCTTGTTTACTTTGGCTTGTGCCTCGAAGTTTTGGCGTTTATGTCCTCAGCTCCAATGGAGCTGTGGTCATTTGTTCTTTTGCAATAGCCACTGTGCTCTGCCTGTGCTGTGACCTGACTGGGAACCCCGTGTCATCAGCACTGTCAGGCAGGCAGCCTAAGGCTCAGCTGGCAAGTCGGAGGGTTCAGGGAGACAGGCCCACAGCAGATGGAAATTCCAAAAGAAGTGGCTCAGGGGAGTAGGGTCCCCAGTGTTTAGGAGTCCAGAGAGCCTCCGGCCAGCAGTGGCCCTGTTCATCATGCCCCTGGGGTGCTGGTGATATTGCTCCAAAATCATGTTGAGCATTCTCCACCCTGTGCTCAGTCTGTCCACAAAGGCATCCTGGGATCTGGCCATGTATCCCAGACTGGCCCTCTGCAGGTCACTGGCAGGCACCAAACCCAGCTGTGTCGAGGGGTTGATGTGTATCTCCCCCGCACAGATGTCTCCAGTGAAGGGATTCTGAGCCTCTGCTCTCCCCTCCTGATTGTCCCCGCAGAGTTGCAGCCCTGCCTCCTTGTCCCAGAGATGGGTCTCTACACTCAGGTCCAGCTGGCTTCTCCTGTCAGCCCTCCCTTTTTTCCAGGTCAGATGTAGAAAGAGGGGTTGGAGGCATAGGTGGGATCTCTAGGGTCTGGACTCCTGGACAGTGGCCACTGGCGAGGGCTAGTAGAGGCCAGTGTATGGGAGTTCCTGGCAGGCAGCCTGGGCCTCTTGCCTGATGTCTCGCTTGTCTGGGCAGAGCACTTAACAGGCCAGCTTGGCCTCTGCTGCTGCTGTGACTGTTTCATACTTAGTGTCAGGCCCTTTCTGTCAGACCAGAGGGAGACCTCAGCACTCAGGATGCAGAGGAGTGGAGAGTTGGACCAGCCTGGGCTGTGCAGTGAGACCTTGTCTTTTAAAAAGGCTAGGGAAACGATGGGTGCAGTGGAGCACACCTTTAATCCCAGCACTCTAGAGGCAGTGGCAGGCAGATTTCTGAGTTTAAGACCAGCATGGTCTACAGAATGAGTAGACCAGGATAGCCAGGACTACACAGAGAAACCCTGTTTCTAAAAAACCAAAAATAGGACTGGAGAGATGGCTCAGTGGTTAAGAGCACTGACTGCTTTTCTAAAGGCCTCAGGTTCAGTTCCCAGCACCCACATGGCAGCTCATAACTGTCTGTAACTCCAGTTCTAGGGGATCCAACACCTTCACACAGACATGCAGGCAAAACTCCAGTGCACATAAAAAATAAAAATAAATCATTAAAAATCTTTTTTAAAAATGAGGGGAGGGAGAGGGAACTGGGATTGACATGTAAATAATCTTGTTTCTAATTTAAATAAAAATGGAAAAAAAACAAAATAACAAATTTATAAATAAATAGAAGGCTAGGGTAGCTGGTGGTGGCACATGATTATAATCCCAGCACTGGGGAGGCACAGGAGAAGCTCTGAGTTCAAGGCCAGCCTGGTGTATAGAGTGAGTTCCAGGACAGCCTGGGCTACATAGAGAGAAACCCTATCTTGGGGGGGGGGTGCAGTGGAAGGCTAGTGTGGAGCATGGTGGCACATACCTTAAGTCTCAGCTCCAAGTTCAAGGACAATCTGGTTTACAGAGCAAGTTCTAGGCTGGCCAGCATTCTGTAGTGAGACACTGTCTCAGAAGTAAATGTCTAGGTGCCTGGTGGTGTAGCTCAGTGATAACAGTGCTTGCCCATCATGTATTAAGGCCCTCTGTTCAATATCCAGTACCACAACCCCACCCCCCCTCTGAGAAAGAGTTCTTTTTGGGTTGAAGGGGTGGCTCAGTAAAGTGCTGCTTGCAAACATGAGGACCTAAATTGAGTCCATGTGGAAAAGCTGGATATTTAAGATCCCAGCCTTGGGGAGTGGAGACAACGGGATCCTTGGGGCTGGAAAAATGACACAATTATTAAGAGCACTTGCTACTGCTGCAGAGGGCCAGAGCTGGGTTCCCGGCACCCACAGGGTGACTCACAGACAACTGTAACAGCAGTTCTAGGGGATCTGGTTCCTTCTTTTGACCTCCCCCCACCCCCTGGCCCCACACACAGCAGATACACAGACAAACGCTTAAATAAAGTAAAAGTAGATCTTAAAAGGTGAACTGTATTCCTGAGGGTGGCGTTCAAAGCTGCCTGTACCTCCTTGTATACACATGTTCACCCCTGCATGCACATAGGCTACATTGAAAGTATGCAAGAGGCTGGGACGACAGCTCGTTGGCTGAAGACTTGGTGTGCAAGTGTGAAGGTGCAGCTGAGCTCCTCAGCACCCATATGAAGGCAGGCAGGCCAGTGCTGGGAAGGCAGAGGTCGGCTAGCCACTTCAGCTTTCTATTGCTGGGGTAACACTATGGCCAGAGACAACTCGGGCTAAGAAGGGTTTATTTTGCTGGCACATCCCAGTCACAGCCCATCTCAGAGGGAAGTTGGGTCTCACTTCCCATGGCCCTCTTAGTTCTGTTTTTTTATACATCCCAGGACCACCTGCCCGTGGTGGGCTGGGCACTCTTCGTGTCAATCTTTAATCAAAATACCACAGGCCAATCTGATAGAAGCCTTTTCTCTGTTGAAGTTCCCTATTTAGATGACTGGCTTTATGTTGTCAAAAACTAAGGAACACCAGAGCAAGCTAGCGGCCTGGGCTAGCCAGACCAGCACACTGTGGGCTCAGGTGAGAGGTCCTTCGTCCATGTATAAGGTAGAGAGTGGTGGGGAAGAACCCAGTGTCAGTGTTGGGCCTGCACTCCCCCCCTCCCAACACACAATATGTCTAGAGGGGGTTTTACAGATTGCAGACATTCTGGTTCCCTATTGGAGGTGGGCCTGCCCTTGTTCGGGGAATCCCTTGAAGTTTAGTGGCTTTGCATTTACTTTGGGACTGGCTTGAACCACCTGGGGTTTCAAGATACAGTGTCAAAGCACCTGCAGGAGGGAGGGTGGGAGAATGAAAGTGCTCCCTCAAGGAACTGCTGTGGCTGGCTAGGCCAGCACCCTGGGGCCCTTCAGTAGGGGGCTGCCTAGTCCTGCTCTGTGAGGTCTCAGGCTCTATGTCCAGATGATCAGCAGGGGCCATAGAGACTGTGGGAAGAGGCCAAGGAAAACTGCTCTGTGGAGGGGACCATTGGGTCCTCTCAGTGATGAATAAGCTAGGATGTCCAGGGGACAGCATTGAGTTGAAGGGGCCAGGACCTGAGGGCCAGGGCCCTCTGCTTATGGTGTGTGTGTGTGTGTGTGTGTGTGTGTGTGTGTGTGGTATATATGTGTATTTGCTTCCTGGAAGCATGCAGAAGAAGCACCCACAGCTAGCACTGACAGTGTCCTAGAGGCCAGGGTGGTGCAGGATAGCATTGTGTGGCTCTGCCTCCAAGCTGACCTGGCCCTGCCTCTCTCTCTTTCCCCTCAGTGCACTGTCCAGGTAAAGTTAGAGCTGGGGCACCGTGCCCAGCTGCGCAAGAAGCCCACCACTGAGGGCTTCACCCATGACTGGATGGTCTTCGTGCGTGGGCCTGAGCAGTGTGACATCCAGCACTTCGTGGAGAAGGTCATCTTCCGACTGCATGACAGCTTCCCCAAACCCAAGCGTGGTGAGTGCCCTTTCCCTGTTGCTCCTCACCAGTGCTCCTCCACCCCCAGCCTCATCATGTGTCTGGAGACTGCCCTGCCCATTCATGGGAACTGGAGTAGCCAAGAGACATCCCAGGCCAGAAGCAATCAGGGTGATGGCTTAAGAATTGTCTGATGAGTCGAAAGTAGTATACTAACGGCTCTTAAGGGCAGTCCTATGCCCAGCAGTAGATACAACACAAAACGAACTCAGTGCTATGTTGGGAGAGGGTTTTTTTTGTTGTTGTTTTTGTTTTTTTTTTTGTCTCACTGTGCATTGTTAGGCTTTTTTTTTCTCTTACAGATCTTTTGCTTATGTTAGTTGTGGAATTTCTCTCTGTGTGAATGTGTGTATCTCTGCATCTGTATGTATTTTTGGGGCTTTCTTTTTGGCTTTTTTTTTCTGTTTGTTTTGTCCTATTCTGGTGTGTTTGTTTTTGTTTATTTTGTATTATTGTTGCTTTTAGATGCCTATTTGTATTCTAATGAGAGAGGGGGGAAATGATGTGGATTTGGGTGGGTGGAGAAGAGGGGAGGATCTGAGAAGAGTTGGGGGAGGGAAAACGAATCAGAATATAATGTATGAAAGAATCTATTTTCAATAAAAACATCACACTCTTTAGGGTGGAGAAGTTACAGGTACCCCTGTCACTACTGTCCTTGCATCCATATCTTTTCTGGATGCCATGTTACCAAGGCTGCAACATGAGGTTCCCATCTCTGTCCCCCACATTTCCCCACTTGCCTCAGGAGCAGCTTCCTCAGAGGGTGGTCTGTTGGGGTTTGTGATCAGAAGTGACTTCCTGTGGAAGGTGCTCCAGGCAGGCTTTGGCAGGTGGTGTCTGTGTAGACTGGGTCCCCTTCCTCACTGTTCAGTCTTTACTCTGGCTCAAGCTGGGCATGCCCCTGCAGTGCATACCAATTTTCTTTTTGTGCTGTGCTGATGATGGAATACGGTTTTACATATAAGGATGGTACTTACAGCTGGATCACACCCCATCTTGGAGGACAGTGTATTCTTGGCAGGGGCTCTACCCCAACCACACCTCCAGCCCCTCACTGGGGGATTCTGAGTGGGAGCTGTGCCCCTGACTATGCCCCTAACCCCCTCACTGGGGATCAGCTACCTATAAATACTATTTTCTTGGGTGTGTTAGTACTAGACAGAATGCTTTTATGTAGTGAAGCTCTTCAGGTGGAGAGAGCTATTTACCTTATACGTTGCTATGTGGGCTGTAGCTCATGGATATTGACAACAGGCTTGCAGTGGGTGACAGATGTCACGTAGAAAGTTTTGTTTGGGCCAAGCACTTCTAAGGGCAGCAGTTTTCTTTTTCTTCTGTTTTACTATTTTTTCTTTTCTCCCCAACTTTGTGCTTTCCATCCTAATTTTACCCCTAAGTGCCCGTCTTCTCAATTTCTACCTGCCTTCTTCCTTCTCCTCCCCCACCTATCTGTTGATCTGTCTACTACTTACCCATCTATCCTCACATTCGTCACTGCTCTTCCCTTCCTTTACCCACCCATCATCCATCCTTCCAGCCATCTACTCACACAGCCACCCACACAGCCATCCACCTGTCCACTCCCCTCATCTTTCCCCATCTTAGAGCATGGCAGGTGTGGCTGCCTCGCACAGCAGGTGCCTGTGGAAGTGTCAGGCAGCTGCCTATCTCCTGATGGCCCTCACAGGTGAGCAACAAACTCAGCAATGCAGGGCACCTGTCTGCCTGCACTTAAGAGTGAGATCAGCTGACTGCAGTGTTGCAGGCCTGCAGTCTGTACTCCAGAGGGTTATGCATTGATGAACAGCCTTGATTACATGGTGAGGCCCTGTGGAACCATCTGGGTTGGTCCTGCTGGTGCCCAGTGCCAGACTCATATAGGCTTGCTCTCTCTGTGTGGCGCTGGCACCTGCAGAGACCCGAGTCCTCCCCAGTGTTTGCTGAGTGCAGGTGCCCTCTTCCTCCCCATCAGAGACCCGAGTCCTTCCCAGTGCTTGCTGAGTGCAGGTGCCCTCTTCCTCCCTGTCAGCTTTGGGCAGTGACTGAGGACCTGCGATAGAGACTTGTCTCTCCAGAAGCCTCCACAGCACTCTTGTTGGGGCTGCCTTCTACCCCACCATGGTTCTGGGCTGATGCACCCCCCACCCCTTTCAGGGTGTTGATTGTGCAGATTGCAGCTCTGAATGTGGATCTGGCTCAGGGTGGGGTCAGCTAGTTGCTCTCTGGACCCCACTTCAGAGTTACTGTCTGGAGAGCACTTACGGTCATTGCAAGGTCAGCTGACAGGTTCTTTTCATCATTTGTGATTACCTGAGCCTCCTGAGTGCTGGGGTCATAGGTGCCCCACCCTGCTCCACAGTGATATCTTCTGTGGCCTGGGCTTGTTCTTTTCTCTGGGTGTATTTGCTGTCCTCCCTTTCATCCTGTTGAGTACTGCAACTACCCCCATGCCTCCCTTACAAGATGCTCCTCCGTGCCCCTCCCTCTTTGGGTCCCTTCCCCTCTGGGATCTTGGGGGGGGGGTATTAATGAGGAAGTGGTTCCTAATCAACCTTGTGCTTCCATGTCTCCAAGCCCTGGCTCACTGGAAAGGCCGTTGCTCCTCAACCACACTGCTGGTGAGGTTGGGCCTTTATTGTTAGTTTTCTTCCTTGAACCTTGGCAGGCCTTGAACCAGCCATGCAGCTGAAGACGGCCTTGAACCCCTGACCCTCCTGCCTTGCCTCTGAGTCTGGAATACTGTGATGACAGGTTCGAATATGTCAGACATGCACTGTTGGGTAGTGCACCTTGGGTAAAGACTACAAGTGAGCCACAGCCTAGCCTGTTTGTTGAGACAAGGTGTCACTATGTTGCCCAGCTTGGCTTCAAACTTTGTGGCAGTCAGCATGAGCCACCACTGCCTGGCTCAAGATTTTTTAAATTTTCTTAAGTCAGGCTCTCATAGTCCAGGCTAGCTTACTTCCAGTTTGAGAATGACTTTGGACTTGAACTCCTGACCGTCCTCTGCCTTGGAATGCTGGGATGCCATTTACAGGTGTATGCCATGATACCTAGTGGAAAGCTTTCTATGGGCCTCCTGTGTGCTAGGCAGTTGATCTAGTGCTGATCTACTCTGTCACATCCCCCTTGTCCTGTGACAGAGATGCCATGTGGTACTCTCCTCACATCCTCTCTGTGACACAGACACCATCTGCAGTGCAGCCCAGCATTCTCCTTTACCAGTGAGCTCTAGGAGCCTCCTCACTGCAGAGCAGCCAGGCCCACTTTGCCTGACAGTGCCACCTGCTTCCTTCTGGTTCACACTCATAGTACACTTAAGCCTGGCCTCTGCTCCTGTTCTCTGGCCCTCATGCCCTAGTGCCTGGCATGCACTTATCACAACTGTCAGTCACCTGGGTTTTGCTGCATAGGCATTGCTTTGTGGCTGTAGTGACTCACCTGCAGACCCTGATGTCCCTAGGAAGTGCTGGTGCAGGTGTCCACAAGCTGTTGTTAATGTGGAAAGGGCAGGGTAGTCCTGGAGGAAGTCTAGGGCTTGCCTATCTCAAGCCTGTCCTGCAGCACCAGTCCTGAGGAGCCACAGGCTAGCCTGGCCCGTGCAGTTGCCTGCCTGGGTCCCATGTAAAGCTGTCCACGCAGTCTCCCCTTCAGTGGCCCCTAGGCCTTGCAGGCTACCTGCTTGCTGAGCTTACCTCCACAGGCATATGACGTGTACAAGGTCATTGTCATCTCCCTCTGACTCCTGCTGGCTCCCTCTCCCCTCCCATCCTCCTTTCTCCTTTCTCTTTTGCCACCCTGACTTGAGTAGTCTCACATGGGCAGGGTGTTTGAAGATTGGGGATAGACAGTGGGACAGGCATTACAGGCTGTTGTGTTGAAGTATCCTGGGGAGGCTCTCCTGAGCCCCTTGCCTGGCATCCCTGGTGCCAAGGTGCTTGTCTCTGGATGCGCCCTGTCCTCTGCAGACCACGCAGGGGCCCTCCCTTGCCTTCTTCCTGACCCTACTCTGCCCTCTTCTTTCCCAGAAGTCCTGGCCTGGAGCTTCATTGTCCCTGGAGCCAGGTCTCCTGCGGAGCAGCCTAAGGGCCTGCCTGGAGAGCTATTGTGGGTAGGGGGCTGATGGAAGATTTTCACTCTCTTTGTAGTGTGCAAGGAGCCCCCCTACAAAGTGGAGGAGTCTGGCTATGCAGGCTTCATCATGCTCATCGAAGTGTACTTCAAAAACAAGGTGAGAGACCGGGTGGGTGGAGGGTGGCAAGTGACTGTGACACGGGTGAGACAGGACGTGTGAAGCAGGGAGTGGAAGTGGGACTAGGGGCAAGTAGTGCCTGTCAGCCGGCTCAGAGGCTGCAGCAAGGGTCATGGTCCCGGCCCACACTGCATAGGGGACCCTGACAGAGAGAAAAGCAGAAACTGGAGGTTGAGCCAGCTGCAGACCCATCGGCCAAGAGGAGCAAGTGAGTATAAGTCACTTAACTTTACTGTAGCAAAGAGGGAATGAAGAAAGACGTGGAAATCTTCAATCCGGTGGTCTGGTTGGACTTAGAGAAACAAACTGCAGCTGCCTAACAGCTGGGCAGGGAGGCTGGGTCATTGCTGAACAAGGAGGTGGGGTTTATGCACACAGCTGGACAGAGAGGTGGGTTTAGCTACTCTATAGGAGCAGTCTCAATAGGGGAGTGGTTTGTAGACTGCCAACCCAAGGGGAGAAAGCTGTGGTGCCCACTGTGCATACTGTCAGCATTTGTAATTGCTGTGTGTGGTGTGTCCCCCAACCAAGGCTTTGCTATCCCTCTGAGCATGAGGCTATGGAGTTAGAAGAGACGTCACCTGCAGATACTCTGAATGCCCTAGACTGGCAATTGGGGGTCTAGGGAAGGGTTGCTAGTGTCCCTGAGTGAGTGGAGCACACAGGAGTAGTGCACCCTCAGAGAGGGACTTTTTCACAGCCTGCGGACAGCAGTGGCACAGGGCACCCAGGCTCTTCCAGAGTTCACTTCTACAGAAGCACTGGGAACCTGTGCTATGCCAGTTGTTTTTCTCTATATTTCTTCTCTCTATATATATATATTTTTTTTTTTCTTACAATTATTTACTCTGTGTGTGTACACTTGAGGCACACACATGTTCACACGTGCACACATGCTTGCACACACATGCACACACATGCACACACTTGGAGGCCACAGGACAACTTGTGGGAATTGGGTTCTCACCTTTTACCAGGGGGCTTTGGGGCTTGAACTCAGGTCTTCAGGGTTGGCAGCAAGCATTTTTACCTAGTGAGTCTTCTTACAGGCCCTCTATTAATTGTTGTAAGGTCTATGATGCCCTGTAAAGCCCCTGAATGGTAGCACAATGTTTTCCTGAGGTGTGTATGTGGGTATGTTTACATGTGTGTGCATGGAGGCCAGAGAGCATCTTCAGAGATTCAGTGGCTTCCCGCCCTATTGTATAAGAATGTGGCCTCTCACTAACTTGACTGCAGTGAGCTCTATGCATTACCTGTATATCTCCCAGTTCTGGGATTACAGATCACATTCAGGAGCAAACTCAGCCTCCGTGCTTGTGAATAAAAACTTAAACAGTGAAGCCGCCTTCCCAGGCATTGTGGGAGTGTTACACTTTGCTCTGTTGGAAAAAGCCTCTGCTGCTTGGGGTGCCTTGTTTCCCCTGAGGCCCTGAATCTTGGGTCCTTGTTTATTCCTGGCCTGCAGGAGATTGAGAGTGGCAACAAACCATGTTGTTGGCAGGGACCTCTGGGGACAGGCTCAGGTGTGTGCTTCATGGCTCGAGTGGCATTTCAGTGGACTGCAAGCATACGGAGTCCCAGCCATGCCTGAGTTCCTCCTTGCAGCCCTCAGCGATTGAGCAGCAGGATGCACAGCAGTCCTTCCTGCTGTGGGCCAGGTGTGGGTCAGGGGATGGCCACCTGCCCTGGGGCAGCTGAACCATTTCTGGACTGACAGGCTCCCATATCCTAGTCTCAAGAGCTGTTTGTAGTCCCCTGTGCTCAGAGGCCTTGTGTCCCTGGCACCTGAGGGCCTCTCCCTGCCTGATGAAGCATGTGGGCTGGCCAGGCTCTGGTTCTTAAGTAACTGCTCCTAATCCCAGCCACCCACAGCCCTCTGAGGTTTGCACTAGAGCCTCTTGTGCTGATGGCTGGGAGGCTGTGTGGTGAGCATATCACGCCATGGGAAGCACAGTGCTCTGAGCATAGGCAGGGCCTTGGTTACTACACAGACTACCACCCCTGCTTTGTGATGTTAAGTCCCCTCTACTCCCCCAGTAGCCAGAACCAGATGGCTGCCGGAGGATAGAGTAGTCTGGCTTTCAGATTGCAAGGCTGTAGTCAGATATGATGTCCCTGTGTCCTTACATGCAGTTGGTGTTCCCAGTTCCGAGGGGTGGGACAGCATGGAGTTCCTGGACTGGGACGCTCGTGCAGTGGCCAGGGTGGAGGCTGTTTCCCCCTGTTCCTGTCCACAGTTTGTCTGAGGCACATCCTAGGGTGGGGCTGTCATCCAGGTCCTTGTGTCTTGAACAGACCCTGTGCTGAGGGTGGCAAGGCACCATTTAAAGGGAGAATCACACTCCTGGTGTTTCTTCATTACTTTGGCTGTGGTGGGATGAACCAGGGCCACTGGGCTGCACCCAGCACATTCTTGGCCTTCCAAAGCAGAGCTATGCCCTTGCCTGGATGGTCAGATGTGTCATTAGGATGGGATGGGTGGGCTGCGCTATGAGCTTGGTCTCTGCTTCATATGCTCCTCAGGGAGGGGCTCTCAAGCTTCCAGCAGCCCTCAGGTGTGATGAAGCACAGGCTGAGCTGGTTGCGCATGTGCCACCATGCCCTCTGGGCCCAGAGCCCAAGGTGGCTGTGTCTTGTAGTCTGCTTCACCCCACAGCCATGCCAGGTGCCAAGGCATCTCTGCCTGAGGTCCTGAGATGCTGCGCTTCATATGAGCTGCAGGTCAGGCACTGCCGTGAACCCCTTGTTTTCTCTGGGCTGCTGACCATGCACACAGGATTGTGTCCCCACATGTCCTGGGGCAGTTCTTGGCTCTGACTAACTCACCAAGGGTTCTCTCAAGTGATGCTCTCTCAGTGTCTGTATGCATAATGGTTTCCTGCCTGCACACATGCTCCTGGGACAAAGGCTGGCCCAGGGAATTGTCTTGCCAGGAGTGAGTCCCCTGGAGGGAGCAGTCCCAGCTGTGGTCATACCAGCAGTGCCTGTGCCAAGCATGCTTGTCTCCTCATCACCCAGGCTGCAGACACCGGCATGCTGAGGGCCGGGGAGAGTGGCCACAGCAGCGCTGAGTTTGCAGGGCAGGGCAGTGACAGCAGTGTGATCTGCAGGTTGTGTTCCCATGTTGCCTTGTGTATCTCTCCTGGGGAGGTTTGCTGAGAATTCGATGCCGAAAAAACTCCAAACCATGACCTAATGCCATCAAAAGTTTTCTGACCATAGGCCTACACCATTCCCTGCCATCTCCAGCCTCGGGATGGAGCCAGGGCAGTCACATGGCTGTGGATTGAATCTTGTTCTGGGTGCTAGGTGTACTAGGTGACACACCCAAGGCACCTAGATCTACCTGCCGCTGTACCCCTAGCTGCATATGCCGCGTGCAGATGTGCATGGCACTCAGATGAGGGCACAGGACAGCAGTGCTCTTGGGGGTCAGGCGGGGTTACAGGGGTGCCCCTGCCTCAGCAACAGCAGAAAGAGCACAGGCTCTGGGTGACATACTATGCTCAGATTTCAGGACTGCTGCTATCACAGTGGACAGGTGACCTCTCGGGGTCTCAGGCTATGAACTTGGAAGGTTCTGAGGGGGGCCAGTGGGCAAAGGCCCCTTGCTTTGTGATGTGTTCCATGGACATATGTCCATGTGTGTCTGGGCCTTTCAGGGCTAGCTCTGGCTTAGAGACTGAATGGTCACCCCAGGGACAAGTCAGGACCCACTTCCTTCTGGTTTTTCATATCAACCTTTTTGTCCCTGGTTAGTGGGTGACCTTGTATGTGCCTCTTTAAAGATCCCTGATTTAATGTTCTCTGATTGTGGACATCATTGAGGTGGCTGAGCCATCAACCCTGTCCACCCTGAACCATGATGAACCTAATGGTGTTTGTTAGGGTGTAGTCGGCACCTCAGCTGTTTACTTGTTTGGTTGTACTCTGCCTGCTGAACCAGCGGTAAGCCACACTCGAGGCCATCCCTCCTGTCTCCTGCACCCAGCACACTCTCCGGGACTATTTTAAATACCCTGTTGTCAGAAAGTAGATGAGATTAAGTTTAAGAGGCACAGGCAGCAGACAGAATGATTTGTTATTCTGCAGGCTGGCCTGCAGAAGTTACAGACATGAAACCCACAGGTGGGGATCAGTCCTACAGCATTTCAACTGCTGTTGGGGATGGAGAGGCTATGACAGCCATGGTTGCATCTCTGCACTGGCATTGGTTCTTTCTGGTAGATGCTGGTGGAGGGACTGGGAGGGACTGGCAGGGACCTGGGAGGAGTAGGGAGGGGGAGGGTGGACCTGGGAGGAGTGGGGTTCTGGCTTCACCTTCTGAGCAGCTCCTTCATGTCCCATGGTGGCTGCACCATTTTGGCTTTTCTTTTTTTTTTTTTTTTTTTTTTTTTTTGTATACAACATTCTGCTTCCATGTATATCTGCACACCAGAAGAGGGCACCAGATCTCCTAACGGATGGTTGTGAGCCACCATGTGGTTGCTGGGAATTGAACTCAGGACCTCTGGAAGAGCAGTCAGTGCTCTTAACCTCTGAGCCATCTCTCCAGCCTCTTGGCTTTTCATTCTTGATGAGATGTCCTGTGTCAGTGTGGTCTCGGCCATGCCTGCTCTCTGTTTTAACCATGGCCATCCCCTTGGACAGACGGATGGATTCTCTTGTTGAGGTTCTTGCCACTCCCTGTTGGCTCACAGTGGTCACTGGTCACTGATAGCTTCTCTTCAGGGAACACACCCCACTCTCAGAGTTGATGTCACTGCTGTGTTGTAGAGGCTCCTTGTGTATTCTGGCCTTTGCAACTGCCAGATGTGACCCACAGGTCACATCCTTCCTTCCTTCCATCTGAAGTTGTTTTCTTATTTGTGTCCTTAAGTACAAAGACTTCACATTTTTATGAAATTTGGTTATCTGGTTTTTCCTTTTTCTGAGTTCAAGACCAGGCTGGCCTTGAACCCAGAGATCCACCTGCCTCTGCCTTTCATGTGCTGGAATTAAAGGTGTGTGCCACCAACGCCCAGCATGGTTTCTCCTTTTTTGTCCATGACTGTTATCAAGTCTGTGACTCAGTTGCTGTCTGAGGGCATAGAGGCTGTTTTAGTTAGGGTTTCCATTGCTGCGGCGAAACACCATGACCAAAAAGCAAGTTGGGGAGGAAAGGGTTTATTATTTATTAGGTTTATACCTCAGCATTGCTGTTCATCATCTAAGGAAGGAACTTAAACCTGGAGGCATGAGCTGATACAGAGGCCATAGAGGGTGCTGCTTACTGGCTTGCTTCTCATGGCTTGCTCAGCCTGCTTTCTCATAGTACCCAAGACCAATAGTCCAGGGACCACACCACCCATCATGGGCTGGGCCCTCCCTCCCACATTGATCACTAATTGAGAAAATGCCTTATAGTTGGATCTCATGGAGGCATTTCCTCAGATGAGGTTCCTTCCTCTGATGACTCTAGCTTGCATCAAGGTGACACAAAAACCACCTGGAACAGAGGCTGACCCAGGGCTCTATACAAGTTTTTTTGTGTGTATTTTTGCTTGTTTGTTTGTTTTGTTTTGTTTTTTGAGACAGGGTTTCTCTGTGTAGCTTTGCAGACCAGGCTGGCCTCGAACTCACGGATATACGCCTGCCTCTGCCTCCCCGAGTGTGGGAACTAAAGGCATGTGCCACCATCACCCGGCTGTATCACTGTGTAGCCCTGACTGGCCTGGAGCTTACTATGTAGATCTGGCCCCAGCTGGCCTTGCATTCATAGAGATGAGTCTCTCTCTATAGTGCTGGGATCAGTGGCTTGTGCCATCATGCCCAGCTTCTTCTTTATGTGTGTACATTTTATTATGTTTATTTTGTGTGTATGCTCATCAGGAGGCCAGAGCTCATTGTATGAAAATATATTCTCACCTTCCACCATGTGGATCCTGGAGATCAAGCTCAGGCTTAGCAGTAAGCACCTTTTCTTGTTAGACATCCTGCTGGACCTTTTCATTTATTTTAATACAGCTCAGGGTCTCCCACAGTGGGCAGGTCTTCTCACTTAAGTTAACCTAATCAAGGTAATCCATATGTCAGAGTCCTGACTCCCACACAGGTAACCCAGATCTCATCAAGATGACAGATGAGCCATCACAGCCTCACACCTGCAGCTTCAGTGGATTCATTAGTACTGTAGCTTGTGTGTATATGTGCATGTGAAGGGGTTCCTGTGAGTCCCTCGTGTCATCTGCAGTCAGCCTGTCATTGCTCTGGTGAGTACTTCAGCATCGGTAAAGTGGGCATCCTCACCTCGCTCCTGGTTTTAGGGGAAGTTTCCATTGTTACTGTTGAGTGGGGCATGTTATGGATCTGTTGTAAGTAGCCACTGTGGGTTAAGGAAGACTAGTTCTAAAACTAACAAACAAAACTTCTCCCACAGCATAGCTCAGGGTTCGCACACATCACATGACCCTGCTCAGTGTCTGCGCACAGCACCTGTGAACATGTCGGTTTAGTGGGAGCTGTCTCCTGACCACTGAGGAGGTGGCAGGGACTAACAACTTCCCTATGTCACACCTGCCCCTGCCTTCCTGTGCCACTGGCTTTCATGATGAAGAGGTACCAGATTTTGTCGAGGGCTCTTTTTCTGCCACTATCAAGAAAACCATGAGGCCACTCCCTTCCTGTCACCCATGTGCCACCGCAGGTGGCTTTGCGTGCCCTGCTTTGCACCCCTGGCCTCACCCTGGGTGTGTAATGTACACTGTCTTCACGGCTTGAGTTTGCTTGCTCTCCTAGTATTTTCCCAGGGTATTTGCATCTGTGTTCATAGGCAGTGTGGGTCAGTGGCTTCTGTGGTGTCCTTGGTTTCTGTATGGGTTGATGCCAGCCACACAGACTGTCTTAAGGAGTGGCCACTCCTCTCCTCACCTTGCTGAGCTCAGCAGGATTGGCTGTTGTCTTTTCATGTTCAATAGGGTGTGCCAGGGGGGCTTTGTGGTCCTAGGGCCATCTGTCTGTGGAAGGATGTGTTTTTGTCCCAAGCTGGTCTAGAATCCACTGTCCTCTTGCCTCAGCCTGCCCAGTGCTGAGATGCAAGTGTCACCTCTGGCCTGTTGTTTCCTGAGAGTTACTGACAGATGCCTGGATCTCTTGTGTGTGGTGGATCTTTTGAGAATCTCTACTTTGTGTGAGAGGGGGAGGGAAATTATTTTGTTGAAAAGATATAGTTTATGTGTTTGTGTGTTTGCTTGCTGCATGTCTGTGTACCACATGTGTGCCTGGTGCTCAAAGTTGCCAGAAGTGGGTGTTGGATTCCCCTGGTCCCGGAGGTTGATAGGTGCTGGGAACCAAACCTGGATCCTCTAAAGGAGTAGCCAGCTCTCCTCCTGACTGTCTGCTTTGCTATAGGAAGATGCCTGTTTTCTCCAGATGACTAATCTGTCTATGCCCATTGTTCATAGTGTCCCCTTAGAGCTATACTTTACTGTTTGCACTGTATGTGTGGTGTGTAGAGGCCAGAGGTCAGCATAAGTATCTTCCTCTGTCTTGCCCTACGTTTGGAAAAATTATTTTACCTTATCTTTTTAAAGTAGAATTTTGTTTTCTTAAAGAAAATTTTTCCTTATTTTTATGCGTGTGGGTGTTTTGCCTGCATGTATGTCCGTGTGTAGGCCTTGCGCCTGCAGAGGCCAGAGAAGGCATCAATCATATCCCTGGAACTAGAGTTACAGATGTGGGTAGCAAGCCACCATGTGGGTGCTGGACATCAAACCCGGGTCCTCTGGAAGAGCAGTCTCATAACCACAGAGCCACTTCTCCAGCTCCTCTGTACCAGGGTACAGAATCTCTTACTCACTGAATCTGGAGCTCACTAGTGGCTGGACAGGCTCTGTCTATACTTCTCCATGGCTAGGCTTACAGGCCTGTGCTGCCATGCCTGGCTTGCAGAGGGGCTGGAGATCAGCGCTCAGGTCTTTGCGCTTGTGGCATGGGCACAAGCTGGCATTTCCCAGGTGGCTGTGGTTTGGGTCATTTGTATGTTCTGTTTTTTATTTTACGAACGCATGTGTGTGCACTGTGCGTACAGAACCTGCAGGGATCAGACGCTGGTCCTGGGTCACGTGCCACAGGCTGGTTGCTTACAGTCATGTTATCAGGCAGGCATTTGGAACTGAATTATTTCCTATGTAATCTTTGCTCTCAATGTATTCTTTTCTTTTTATTCCAAGTCTAGGTCTCACTCTGCCCAGGCTAGCCTGGTCTTGGCATCCTCCTCCCTCGACCTCCTACACACTGTGATGACAGGCACTACCTGTGCCCAGCTCCAGGTGACTCTTGTCTGAGTCTCTGCTTGCTGAGGAGTATGTCACATGGTTTCAGCCTGGCGTGAGGTTCCCCGGCCTCTCTCCTGTGAGCTGTCGGTCCTCCTTCCTCCCTGAGGTTGGGCCCACTGCATCTCCCTGTGCTATTGCTGACCTCTGTGCTGTCACTGGGAGCTGCATCTCACAGTGTTCCTGCACCTACCCCAGGGGACCTCAGGGCCTTACCCTGGAGAGCACAAGGTTGGGGCCAGGGTTGTGTCCAATGTCCCTGTGCATGCTCCTCTTGAGGACTGAACTGGGAAGGCCTCTCTCACAACCATATTGATCTCTGGCTGGTTCTGAGATAGTTGTCCCTTGCTGCCAGCCATGTGCCAACCCAGTGAGTCCCCTTCTTGGTTTAGGACTGCACTTGGAAGGCTGGTTGATCTGATTGTGAGGATGGACCATGTCAGTCCCATCTGTGCTCAGGCCTCCTAGGTCCAGTGAGGACACTGTCCACAAGCCTATAGTGTCCCACCACAGTCCCCACCATGGAGTCACATACCCAAGGCAGCATACTATATAGGGGCCCACATGTTGGGTCCTTAGTGGTTCTGATCCCCCAGCCCCCCAAACACAGCCTATTGAAGGCATCCTGGCAACCTCTCATTTGTTCCTGGTCTCCAGCTCTGCCTCCTCTGGGTTGTTAGGCAGCGGTGTGATGAACCCTTGGCTCTGGCTCTGCCATGAGTGGGTTTGGGCCTGGCTTGTCAGTGGATGTTATCATAAACACTTGCCACTGGGCTCCCGTTTTTTGGGGTAAGATGTGTGTGAGCTGTGACTGCTCCAAGCTCCCAGTCCTTACATAGGTATGCTCTGGCTCTGCTTTGTTGAGGGCATTTCTATCATGCAATTCCCCACTTGAGCCATGCACAGTACAGTACCTGTGGCTGTCTCTACTGCCCTGCCATCACAGTGTCCTTCAGTGGCCACCAGTCCTTCCTCCTTCTCTGTCTGTCGGCTTTATTTTGGGTCAGGGCTGTGTGTTCCCTGGCTTTCTTCAAGTTCTGTGTGGCCAAGGATGACTGAGCTGTCCTCATGCGTGTACCCTGTGCTCGGGTTTGTTGATTCCTTCTTCTCTTCTCTGAAACATTTATTTATTTTTGTTTCATATGTATGAGTGTTTACCTATGTGTATATCTGTGACCTACCATGTGTGCCTGTGCCTGTGCCCGTGCCTGCACAGACCAGCAGAGGGTGTTTGTCCCATGGAGGTGGAGTTGTCAACATTTGTTAGTCATGAATGATGTGGGTGCTGGGAACAAGTGCTCTTAATCCAAGCCATCTCCAGGCTGGGTGGCTCGTCCCTAAACTGTCTCAGGATGCTCCCACCGTCACAGAACCCTCTGCCCTTTTACAGTGTCTGCTGCCATTACTTCACTGGCCCACACGCCCAGTGGTTCTCCTGTCCTCGGGTCTCTTGTCCTGTCTTCCTTCGGGGTGGATGACAATTATCTCTCACTGCAGCAAGGGTAGGTGCCAGTGCATGTTGCTGGGGGGCCTTAGAGGGAGAGCTTTTTCACCAGGTCTCTGGGGAGGCCTTGTGAATGTGGTCTGTGAAATGTAGCGGTAGCTACATGTGGCCTTGGCTCTCTGGCCAGATGTCACTGGGACTCAGACTGTCCTGGTGCTGCAGAAACCAGGGCACATAGCAAAGCCTGGTGGCACAGGTGATCCCAGGGGAGGTCAGGAGAAGGGCCCATAAGACACAGAGGGTGCCAAAGAGCTATGAGGAGAGCTGTGTGTGTTCAGAGAGCAGTTTGTAGTGTAGAGAAGTTTAGAATCTGTACAGAAGTAGAGAGCAGCCTGCCAGCTTTGGGCTCACCTGCAGTGCCTTCTCTCTCTACTCACAGAGTGTTTGGACATGAGCCCTGGCGGCTTACTGGCTCAGTGTGTGACCTGTAAACAGTCCACTGCGTGTCTGTAGGAGATAAGACTTTGTGACACCTCATCAGAGCGTCTGCAGACCTGCACTGCAGAAGCCTTAGCGTCTCGTACATGCGCTTCCTGGTGCCTCATAGATGGCCAGTGTGTCTGATGTGGGGGCTGAGGTTAGAGCCCAGGGCCTTTCATATGCCAAGTGCATGTCCTGTCACTGAGCCACACCCAGCCCCGTGTGTGTGTGTGTGTGTGTGTGTGTGTGTGTGTGTGTGTGTGTGTGTGTCTGTGTGTGTGTGTGTGTCTGTGTCTGTGTGTGTCTGTGTGTGTCTGTGTGTGTCTGTGTGTGTCTGTGTGTGTCTGTGTGTGTCTGTCTTTCTATGTGTATCTGTGTGTCTCTGTGTTTGTGTATGTATGTCTGTGTGTGTCTGTCTTTTTTTCTGTGTGTCCGTCTGATTGTTTGGTTTCCCTCTTTGTATAGATGTGTTTTACTAGTCTGTTGTGCTCAGGATTTAAATCAGCTATCAGGACAGCCCTTTGGCTGGGTTTCAGAGCCTTTTTCAGTCTTCTCCTCCCTCCTCCCCTCCCCCTCCCACCCTTGTTCACTCTTCCTCTCAGCATTGATTGATGTTGCTTGTCTCCTAAGAGTGTGGTGCTGAGGATGGCCCCTTTGCAGCATCTCTTACGAACTTAAACTTGAATCTGGATCCTCAGTCATGTTCAGGCCACACTCAAATTTAGCTGACGCTGACTGCTGTGTGGACCCCACACAGCACACTGGGGTCCACGTGGTGGCTGCTGTTCCCTCACACCCAGGGTGGGGAATGGGTCCAGGTGCTCAGGGCCAACCTGCCCTGAAGCCCTTCCTCCTGAGCTGTGTGGACTCCTGGCCCCCTTGGCACCAGCACTGGTTTGGCCAGTTAGGTGGCATAGCAGATGACTAAGGCTAGACAGATGCTGGCTCGCTGCCCACTGTGGGAAGTGCTAGTGGCCACAGTGCACCCATGATGAAGCTGCTTGGAGTTGAGACAACTTGGGGATTAGCTGAAGTGACTGTAAACCTTAAACTTGGGGGGCTGGTTAGCACACTGCTGGCATTCACATCCTGGATTGTAGGCACCTCTCCACCTCTCAGGTGCTGCACCCCTGGCGAGGTCCCTTGTTTTCCTCTGTCATCTCTCACCTGTCCTGAGTCAGCATGGGTGACTAAAGTAGTAGTGTATCCCAGTCTGTTCTCCCTGTCACTCCATGGAGAACAGGGCTCAGCTGGTGATAAGCTTGCTACAATGGCATGAGGACTTAAGCACCTCAGGAAAAACTGTGTGTGTGGCATGTGTCTATAATCCCTGTGCTAGGGATAGAAACCAGGGAATTCCTGGAACTCAGTGACCAGCCAGCCAATAATTGATAAGTTCCAGATTCAGTAAGACCCTACAACTGAGAAAGACATTAATTTTACCTGCTTTGCACTGTGTGTGTGTGTGTGTGTGTGTGAGAGAGAGAGAGAGAGAGAGAGAGAGAGAGAGAGAGACAGACAGACAGACAGACAGACAGACAGACAGACAGACAGGGGGGGGGAGAAGGGGGGGGAATGCATGCATACATGCTCAAGAACTTAGTCTTTTCTCCTTAGGATCCTTGCTTGCACTGTTGGACCAGCTCTCCCTGCATAGCCCCTCCAGGCACTGCTATATAGTGGCAGCTGGGGACAGTGGGGTGCAGTTGGTCTGGCCCTCCTGTTGGTGACTAGGCTGGTGGTTAGTTCTCTTTCCTCTCCCATTACCAAATCTGAGCCCAACTGAGCCAACCCATGCCCTCCTTCAGCTATCTTTCTCCTCCCCATCCCCTTCATTTCTCAGATCATTTGCTTGATCTGAGAACATCCAAGGTGTTCATTTGGTGCTGTCCAGTGCCACCCATTTGGGGTGCTGGTCATCTTCCAAGCAGTTTCTCTCTCAGTTGGGACCCTGGGTCCTGAGCCTTGGTGGTGCCAAGGGCACTGTGTGAGCTCACTCACATCTGTGCTGCTGGCCAGCAGGCTAGGCCCAGATCCCAGTGCTGCACAGGAACAACTCCGCTCCTTGGCCTGCTTGCTTCCCTGGCTGTGTTCATTTTGTAGGGAATGCCCAGGCATCCCCAGAACCAAGGTAGGGCCCCTTTGTGAACAGGGTGATACTTGGGATCCAGTTAGGGGTGGCAGGCGAGGAAGCCAGTGTGGGTGGGATACTGACTTCTTGTCGAGGTGGTCAGCCTACCTGTTGCACCTGTGCTAGTCTGTCCCCTCCTTTTCTCCTTTTCGTATTGTGCCTGGAATAAGAGGGGCCACAGTCCCCATTCATCTAGGCCAGCTTCCTGTCTTTTCCCCAGGCTATGCAGAAACCCATGTCTAAGTATGGGGTCCCCACCCTCAAGGTTAGCCTCACCCTCTATTGTCCTTCCCTCACAGCTCTTAGAGGACCTGTCTAGTGTTGGGTTTGCCATTAGAACAAGGACACCGAGGGGCCACTCTGCCACTGTGTTGGGATGGCACATAGCTGACTGAGCCCCTGCTGTGATTCACCCTGGGTCCCAGGAACTTACACAGCCACCATTGAGTAAATTGTGACCTACACAACCCTGGGAAGCTAGGGAGACTCTGTACTGGAGGAGAGCTTGTCAGGCTCGGGGTATGGCTGCTGGAAGGGGTCACATTGAACTGGGGCCTGTCCTGCTGCTGCTGGTAGATTTCCTGTCCTGTTTCCTGGCTTTCTGTGTAGTGGTTGTTTGTTGTGTTTGTTTGGTAGGGTTGCTTTTGTTTTCTTGGGAGTTAAGTCTGTTGGTTAGCTGGCATGACTCTCACTGCATTTCAGCAGGCTTAAAGTTCAGGCTGCTGTCAGTCATTGGGCTGGGTCCATCTCCATGGAATTGGGAGTTGGGAATGGACCCAAAGGCCTGTTGTTCTTCAGGGATGGCCTGGTCCTCCATCAAGGGTGTTGAATAGGGATGTATCTGGAGATGGGGATGGCAAGTCTCTCTTCATCCCAGCACTCAGGAGGTGGGAGCAGGAGCATTAGGAGTTCAAGGCAGCCTGAACTGTGCTTTGCTTACACAACATCACCTGGCAGAGGGGTGTTGAGTCACCCTGAGAATGGTTCCTTTGTGGCTTCCATACCACTGCACACAAAGCCTCTGGGTTTTGGTTTCTGTGGTGGCTCCCGAGGACCTCCTGTGGTAAAAGTCCACTCCAGCTCTGCTCACAGGATGGCCCTTGGGTGGGGCCCAAGTAGTCTGTATCTGGGGGGACTCCATAAGAAAAGAGCAAGTGCCTTGCTGTATGAGGTTTGAGGAAGAGCAACCTCTCGTGCGCTGCAAGTTGATGGGGATCCCAGAGGCACTAGGCCCTTTTGGGAACAAAGGGCCCTATAGGTTTTTTTTTGTTTTGTTTTGTTTTGTAATTGTTTATTTATTTATATTTTATGTGTGAATGCTCTGCATGTATGCCAGAAGAGGGCATCAGATCATATTATGTATGGATGGCTATGAGCCAT